>NC_064424.1:36352500-37032500 GCF_023375975.1 Astyanax mexicanus | reverse complement strand
GCAAAAGCAGGCCAACAGCCCAGAATACCATAGCAACCACCTAGTAACAGCCTGGAGTACCACCGCATTCATCTAATAACACAGTAACAACCACCTGGTATACCACAGCAACCACCTGGAACACCACACTACCTGCATAGCAACAGAATAATAACTAGACTCTAGAGTACCACAGCAGTCTATATGCAATATAGTAACAGCAAATTAATAATTGATCATAAATAATATCATTTGCAGTTTGTATAAAGTTATAAGCTTTAACAGTGTAATTGTGGTTCTGTGTATCTGTGGTAAGTACTGTACATTTTTTAAAGATCTGGTTATAATCAGACAGCTGTACAGTCAGACTCTTACACAGAGGTTTTTGTTCCACTCCATAAGTTCTGGTAGTTCCTCGTCCTGCGTGACGGGGGAACGGCTAAAGTACTTCCCCACCGGCTGTGTCAGATGAGCTGTGTCAACAGCTGCAAATATTCAGACACACACACACACACACACACACGGGTTGCGTGATATGGATAAGACACCGCATTGCAATACTGCATATACACTATAGAGATTTAACAAGTGAAATTATTCAGCTGGAAATCACAATAAAATATGATTTTTTACAGTATAAGTGAAAAGACTGGATAAAATAAGATGTTTCAGTTAAAAAGCAAGAACAAAAATACATTACTGCAATGAAAATGTGACAAAATAAATGAAAATCATTTTATTTTGCTTGGGTCCAGCCCAACATTTTTATTTCAGTTTATCCCTAATACACTACGTGTCCAAAAGTTTCTAGACACCTTCTATGAAAGCCCCCATCATTGAGCTGTGGAGTTTTCTACAGTAAAAGTAAAGTGTCCTCTAATATTTTTAGATAGATGAGTCAGAGCAACATAACTAACTATACTAATCATGTAGTCAGAACATTAACTCGCTAATGCTTTTATAGTGGCTGCATATAAACAATGATCCTCACAGCAATGATTGAACAAAATATTCACGCTGTCAGTGCAGTAAATATTGGGAAGTCTAAGTGCGGTACAAGTAAAAACTCTCAACTGCAGACCAGGGGTGCGTTTCCCGTACAACAACAGAGCCTAGCATTGAACTAACGTGGTAAGGTGGCACTAACATCTGAAGTACGACCATTTGCCGAAACTGTCGTACTTGGTTGGTACCACAGAAGTCTATGATGAACTATGTTGGTTTAAACTACCGTGGTCTTAACTAAGGTGTTTCCAGACGTGTTCGGCCAGACTTTCCCAGCAGAAAACGTGCAAAACTCACAATCTTTAAAAAATATGCCAAAAATATGTTACTAATGTATCATTTAGGCTATTTATATTATAATTATCACCAGAACATAACGGACAACAATACTATTAATAAAATAACAATGAACTGCAAGTAAAATGTAGACAATAATTGCTATATATTAATTATTAATTGTAACAGACAGTGTTACTTAAAAAACATACACATATTTGCTATTGCAATATTTTTTTAATAAGATAATCACCATTCTCAATGAATCTTATTAAAATGAGACCTGAGAAATGTGTGTTACTCAGTGGTTGAGCAGAGCACCTACGACGGTGCAGCGGGCGGCGTTCTGTCGAATTGTGCAAACCATCGATATGTGCTTCTTAACACCAGTGTCCATGCGTGGAAACATTTTTATTAATTTATTATTTTTTATGGTAATTCTGTTCTTCCTGGGTGCATTAAACAACCAGAAACCCCTTGCCATTATTTCTGAGTATTACAAATGCGTAAATGACAGCTGATAATAATGAAAGTAATGATAAGTGAGCAATAATAAAAAAAAAGGGTTATAATCACCCCTAATAACCCTAAACTGCTTGAACTCCTGATATTTTGATTCAGGCTTTCCAAATATTCTACCGAAAGCATGTTTAAATATGGGGCTTTTTCTAGAAATTTTATATTTAAATATGTAATAGGGTAGTACGGTTTGACAGGGTAGCAAAACTCGACAGAACACCGGATGGAAGCCTAGTTCGAATCCCAGTCCCAGAATCCTTATTCAGAGAGTGCATAGAGCACAGTGGGTTTAAAAAAATACACTAATTCATAAATGTTCACAGCACAAGTTATATTTACTCAAGAGATACCTGCTTGAATAATAGACAAACATCTTTCCAAGACTGTAAAATACATTTTAGCTAAAGAGCACTTCAGTACACTTTTTCACTACACTGAATTCATGTTTGCCAAATAAAGACATACATTAAAAAATGGGCAATTAACTTACATTTTCAAAATACATTTGAGTACTGAATTTTATTATTTTCCCTGGGCGCACATGGGTAAAAGTGAAGTGGCTCAATAAATGTAATAAACACAAACATTAAAAATAATTAGGTACATTTGACATCTTAAATCCTCGTGCAGCAATATTAATGTGATTTATCAGCTTTTTGAATCCTACCGTCCATTAGTGAGTCTGCACTAATCTCCAGGAACTAAACTCCTAACGACAGGTCTAGAGCTGTAGTTGGAACGACGCAGCTGAACCACTGTACCGTATTTTTCGGACTATAAGGCGCACTTAAAAACTTTTAATTTTCACAAAAATTGACAGTGCGTCTTATAATACGGTGCGCCTTTTGTATGGATTTTACTCGTCAGGTTGTAAGGAGCAGTAAACACACACTCCGTGCAGCGTTATAGAGAGTTTCAGTGCTATACAGAGTCCAGAGCGTGCAGCTCCGAGGCTGAGCAGCAATAGCATTAGCTAGATGCTAACCGCTAAGCTAGCTAGCTTATTCACTGAGATCAGTATTATCTAAATTTTACTCGTCAGGTTGTAAGGAGCAGTAAACACACACTCCGTGCAGCGTTATACAGAGTTTCAGTGCTATACAGAGTCCAGAGCCGTGCAGCTCCGAGGCTGGAGCAGCAAATAGCATTAGCTAGCTTATTCACTGTTCAGAGATCAGTATTATCTAAATTTTACCCGTCAGGTGTAAGGAGCAGTAAACACACACTCCGTGCAGAGCCGTGCCGCTCCGAGGCTGGAGCAGCAATAGCATTAGCTAGATGCTAACCGCTTAGCTAGCTAGCTTTTTCATTGTTCAGAGATCAGTATTTTCTAAATTTAGCACTTTTAATACTGCTGGAGCAGTATTATTAGAGTTAGATGCTAATTGCTAAGTGTTCACCGTTCAGAGGTGAGTTATCGGCCTGTAAGTCTGTGCTGCTTTGCCTGGCTAGCATTAGCTAGATGCTAAGCGCTAACTCTCTCAGAGGTGAGTTTTATCAGCCTGTAATCTGCTTGTTTACCGTGTTAAAACAAGCTACGGGGGACGAATCGCTAGCTAATATCTCACTGTCTTACCAGAACACGCAGGATTACTCAGTGTAACGCTGTCGTTTAAGTTTGGGTTAACTTTACTAGTTTAGGTGACTAGCTAGCGTGCTAGCGGATAGCTATGCTAACGCTGGTGCAGCAAGCCTTAGTGGACATCTGGAAATCTAAGCTTACTGTAAATAAACTGAAGCACGTTACTCACCCAAATAAACAGTTTTCAGGAGAGGAATCTGTGTAGAGTAATATCCAGCACTCGTTTGACTTTGAAAGAGCTAGATTTATATATACTGAGACGCTCCACCGGCAAGCGACCACCCCCGGTGGGGGAAGGGAAACATGGCGCCACCCCTGTTCACTTTGATATAGGCACCCTTTCTAGTGTCACTTAACGCGCCTTATAATGCGATGCGCCCTATGTATGGAAAAATAGCAGAAAATAGGCGTTCTTTGATAGTGCGTCTTATAATACGGTGCGCCTTATAGTCCGAAAAATACGGTATTTGTTAACATTCGCTGGAACCACGGTTCTGGGAAACACCTGAGTAGCTTAACTAAGTTTCGCACTATGTAAGTTACTAACGTGGTTACCTCCATAGTTCCAGCTACGCTTTTGGGAAACACCTGCGTCGCAGCTGCATCGTCCAGACTATGTAAGTTGCTAACGTACTTAGCCACTATGCTTTTGGGAAACGTACCCCAGCTTGACTGATGGAAACTAAATTCTCCTCTAAGACTTGCAGACAAGGTCTGTATAACAGTGGCACATCTCATTACCACTGAATTAGCACAAAATTAGCACTGAATTGAGTGTGTTCTGACCCCATTAGCATTAGCACTGGTCATCCAAATCAGTCGTGGTATTGATTGGAATGGGAGTCATTCTCTATTAGAAACCTCTGAAATGTCAGAGTAGGACAATAAAGTTAAGGTCAGTGAAGTTATTATAAAGTAAAAGTGTATGTACCTCAGATAGAAGAAAATAATCTATTAATAATACGTGTGCTAAAACGGGTTCCTACAGAGTTCGCAACTTTTGGCCCACTTAACCCACCACAACTTTATTTTAAAATAGCGAAAGAGAGCGCTTTTTTTTAAGTTTTCTGGAAAGGAGTGGTTTTTACTGATGGGAGGCTAAAACAGACAAATACGTGTGGTATGGGGGATTGTAGTTTTAATGTTATGGCTGATGGTAAACAAAGATATATAGAACTCTTTGTAGCCCCTTTATTTTTAAGAATCAAGTACCACAAAAACAAAAACCTTCTAGAACTACAACAGTGGACCTTTTATTTTCTCTTTGTTTAAAATCAAACACAGAAGCTTCAGAGTGAATAGAGAGAACAGTCAGAAAGCTCCACATGTGTGAATTCTAGGCCAATATCAGATTTATAGGGAATCACTTTATTGAGGAAAACTGACATTGCACTACATGTAGTTTATGTGATATATATTGCATTAATATAAAAGCAGATTTTATTAACACATTGCACCAGAAGCACAGGCACTCTGTCTTTGCAATATACAAAAAAAGAAAAATAAATGATATTGAGTAGAAATGCACTAAAATTAAACCTTTTGGCTGATATCAAACAATTTTTTTTCACATTTTACAACAGCATAAAAATACCCTAAATATATCTTCCATTTAAAAAAAAAGTGTATTTCTTCTCTGCCTGGTATTAAACTTTTGGTTTAATAAATAGATTATTAAAAATACAAGAAAAATTATTCCTTTTTGTAACTGAGCT
Source organism: Astyanax mexicanus (assembly GCF_023375975.1). Lineage (NCBI taxonomy): Eukaryota > Metazoa > Chordata > Actinopteri > Characiformes > Acestrorhamphidae > Astyanax > Astyanax mexicanus. Next base: position 37,027,424 of record NC_064424.1, on the reverse strand, counting down.
GAAAAAAGCCTGTGATAAAATGGCATATGATATTTGATGCCCTGTGAAGTGACAATTGCATATGTGCAGATTGCACTGGCGATGCAGAAACGTTTTATTGTGCAGCCCTAGTAGTATTTGTTGAAACTGGGACTAAAAACATCTGGATCAGCAGCATTACAGAGACATTTACAGTACCCTTTATTGTACAGGGCTTTAAATGTAGAAGTTAAAAGTCATCTTAAACCTTACTCCAGTAAAGTATAGATAACCATCATTTCTACTTAAGATTTAAAAACATATTGCGGAACCTCTGACACAGACCTTTGTTTCACGTACTACCCACTATTTTAAAATAGTCTACTTCCTATAGTAATGATCCAATCTATCCAGCAATTTGAAAGAAAGTTTATCATAAGCAGTTACTTTTACAAGGCTTGAAATGGATGGTCCTGCTGAGGACTTCCAAACTTCCAAATAACATTTAGACGGCCTAACATAATAGTTTAAGATAGAGGGGAAGGATCCCCCAAAAATATACTGACTTGGACACAGGATAAACTGCTCTTCCACTACTTCCTTTTGGATCAAGGAGCCTAAAGAGGGCATTATTATTATCATGACATATTTGATCACTTCTGGTCAAACCTGGTAAAAATTACTGCAAAATATATCAAAGAATAAATAGAATATTGCAACATTAGTTTTGTTCTGTATCAAGCAGCTCTGGCACATAATACAATAGTATGGAATGTGGACACAGCAGTTACATAAACAAGAGATATCCCAAAAAGCGTCTGGAGTGGGTGGAGACTGTTTGAAAACAAAGAGTCTAAACATGTTTTCAGGAAAATCCAGACAAGACCAGTGAAGATATTAGGATATAAAAGAACGGCAGCAGCTGGGTTTACAAAAGGACAATCTCTGACTCTGAGGTCAGAGGTCAAATTAAAAGCAGTGCAGGTGCGCTGAGAATGGGTGCCCCTCTTCAAACACAATGGAAACCCAACACTAGAACCTCATACACTGTCAACTTGATGACCTTTGGCCTAGGGGCTGCGCAGTCAATCGTGAGCAGACAACTTCACTTTCAAAACCACACACACACACACACACACACACACACACGCACACTGGCTGAAGTCTGGTTATTGTTTTTATTTATGAATTCATATGAACACCTGAATATCTATATTAGTTCGATTGCCAATTTTTAAATTTAAATAGAATGCAAACAGCTAATTTTGTTACAACAGCTGGTCAACTGTACTGGCTAGCATTGTCCAAGCTGACTACTGGGGGTTATGAAAGTCCTACCTATCCAAAGTTATGCCATCATGGAAGACTATGGATTGAATCAACTTGCACCCACTCAGAAGCACCAGGTTAAAATTCAGTGGTAACGTTACACACCTACAAGAACACTGATTAGCCATAGCATTAACATCACTTTTTACTTTACTCAGTAGGTCTCTGTCATGTCACCACAATGCCCCTGAAGGTGTTCTGTGGTCTCTGGCACCAAAACTAACATTATAGAAGATACTTTAAGATCTGTAAATTGTGAGGTGGGTAAAAACTCCATGATGAGAATCAATGATCCTTGGGTGCCCATGACTTCGTTGTAAGTCGATGCAAACACTATGGCTCATACAGTCATGGCCAGAAGTGTTCGCACATTTGAAGTTTATCTCCCAGAAAATGATTGAAAATTGTTGCAATAACATGTTTTGTTATACACATTTTGTTATACATTGTGTGTATTGGAACCATGCAAAAAAGGTTGGATGGTGGATAAGCAGCCCCAATCAAGTTCCAAAGAAATTCTAGCTGTCCTGCAAACTCAGGGTGCATCAGTGTCAGCGCAAACTATGCACTGATACTAAATGAAATTATACGGTATTGCAGGAGACTCAGGAGAACCCCACTAATGACACAGAGACATAAAACGCTACTTTGCCAAAACGTACAGGAATACGCCAAAATCCTTCTGAGAAAATGTCTTAAGGACAGAAGAGGCCAAGTTAAGCTTTTTTGGCACAGCAAATCATCCTACTGTTTACCAAAAACAGAATAAAGTCTACGAAGAAAAGAACACAGTACCTACAGTCAAATATTGCAGATGTTTAAAGATGTTTTGGGGTGCTTTTTCTGCCTCTGGCACTGGGAGCCTTGAATGTATGCAGCTTCATAAAATCTGCTGTTGGGAGATGACACTCTTCAAATATGAGAGATGTGTATTAGTTTGCAAAAGAAGAGTGGTTCAAAATTCCAGTTGAGAGGTGTAAGAAGCTTGATTGTGGTTAATAATAATAATAATAATAATAATAATAATAATAATAATAATAATAATAATAATAATAATAATAATAATAAATATAGCCGCAAGCGGCGATTTACGGGGTCCGAGCATTACAGGCAAAGAGGCCCCCGAAGGCCAGTTAGGCTTAAAACATGTAGCTGGTTGACCGGCATCACAAAACTGGATGAGGATGACCAGCATGACCATAAAGACCAAGCTAGATTAACAGCATGACTAATCTGGATGACCAGCATGACCAAGCTGGATGACCAGCACGACCAAGCTGGATGACCAGCATGACCAGAATGACAAAGCTGGTTGGCCAGTATGATCAGCATGACCAAGCTGATTGACCAGCATGAACAAACTTGTTGACCATTTTGACCAAGCTGGAAGACCATAATGACCAAACTGGATGACCAGCATGGCAAAGGTGGTTGACCTGTATGACCAAGCTGGATGACCAGCATAACCAAGCTAGGTGACCAGCATGACCATAAAGATCATAATGACAATGCTAGATGAGTGGTGTGAGTAAACTAGTTTTAATTCATTGATAAATTGAGCTGTTGTGTTCATCAGGTTTTATGTGGTCTCTTGCTGCACTCTAGTGGGCATTTGGTGAAACAACACCAGTTCTTAAATTGAAAAAATACAAGCCACAATAATCCTGCTGAGAGCCTAGCAGGGAGGCATAAAAAGGGCACATATAAATAACCCACATATAGTGTATTAGTGTTGACCTGATTAACATTCAGCCTGTCAAAAGCTTGCTGGAATGTGATTCGCTAATAGTGACCAAAAAGTGTACATATCAAATTTTCATTTGGTGTACCATTAGTGCATGGACAATAGATGATAATTGCCAGGGCTGAGCTTGATAGCTTGTATGGTTCTAGAGAAACAGCTATCTAGCATTGGCTCCGCCCCCTGGGGGTGTATGTCTACTTAAACTGACGGGGTATCTGAGAATCATGTAATGATCAAAGGACTGAAGTGGTATTAATGTCAGGTTGATCAGGTTGAGCATTCAAAAGTTAAAAGTGTTAGAAGACATTTTGCTGCACCATGGTAGGTCTAATTTGCATATGGCGGCCATATTGTTTACAAATTTAAAGATTTTTTAAATAATTATTGAGGAGTAAGCTCTGCTGAACTGTTTGACACCAAACATGTCATGATTGGTCAAGGATCCAAGGACAAGTTCTCAAAAGTAGGTTTTGCATATTATGCAAATTTAAAAAAAATTAAGTGGGTGGAGCATAAACAAGAATGACCCAGGTGGCTGACCAGCATGAAGGATAAAGATGTTCAACCAGCAAGACCAGCAAGATCAGTAGAGCTTTAATTTAGAATTATTAACCTGTAGCTGTTTCACCAAATGACCACCAGAGCGCAGCAAGAGACCACATATAACCTGCTGAGAATCAATCAGTCTATCAGTAAGAGAGAGCTGTCCGTATCAGTGCATTTATATTTATTGCAGAGAGAAGCAAAGTCCAATTTGCCTCAAATCTTGACTGGTAGTCAAGATCAGATTATCAGTCTATATATGTGTCTAACTTTGTGTGTTGATAGGGTGAAAGGTTCCTGTCTTCTGTCCATTTAGGTTTGAAAATAGCGATAAATAGAATAAATAGAAAAGAGTTAATTTGTCACTGTAGAGCCTACTGAAGACTTATTTGGCTCATTTTTGGCAGGTGTGCTTAAAATGTCACTGTTAATGAGTGTCTTCAATATTTTTGACATGCTCCAAACTTTGACAGAGTTGTGGCCAAATAACACATAAAATGCATTCGAGTACCTGTTTTATAAATGTGTTGGGGACACAAATAGTAATAATTTCAACATTTTTTAAATAATTATTTACCTTCAGTGTCTTAAGATTGCAGCAACACCAAAGTTGATTTGATTGGTTGAAAATCCAGGGACTAGTTCGAAAAGTGTGATTTTTACTCTACTGGCCACTGATGCAAAACAATGCATTTTTGGTAAAGACATGTAATTACAAAGTTGTAAAGGCTACAGCAAAGCATACAACTAAAAAAGAATCATATGCCTGGGCCACACGTACATTTAGATATAACTGATTTTCTGCTATAGCGCCCCCAAAAGGCCAAACAATGCAAGATTTTAATGGGTGATAGAAGACCCTCATATACATGTACAGTATAAGTGTCGTCCTGATTGGTGATTGTTTAGCCTGTCAAAAGCTTGCTGAAACCTGATTGGCTAATAGCGACCACAAAAATTTACATATCAAATTTTCCTTTCGCTTGCCATTAGGACATAGGCCACCGATGATACATGCCAAACGAGAGCTTGATAGCTTGTACAGTTCCTGAGAAACAGAATTTTAGCTTTGGCTCCGCCCCCTGGGGGCGTATGTCTACACAGATTGACGGGCTACCTCAGAATCATGTTAGGATCAAAGGTCTAAAGTGGCATTAGTGTCGGTTTAAGCATTCAAAAGTTACAGCTGTTAGAGTAAATTTTGGTGTGCCACGGTAAGACTAATTTGCATATGGCGGCCATATTGTTCACAAATTTCAAGATTTTTTTCGATAATTATTGAGGATGGGACTCTGCTGAGTTGTTTGACACCAAACATGTCAGCATTGGTCAAAAATCCACAGACTAGTTCGCAAAAGTAGGTTTTGCATATTATGCTAAATAGCAAAAAATCTAAGTGGGCGGAGCTTACCCTTTTGATTTGCCATAAACCAAGGAATCATATAACGAAAGAATTTTTGCTCTAGCTATCAGGGCGTGGGAGTTATGAGGCCTAACGTGTTTACCTTCGCCATAGCGCCCCCTTGAGGCCGATCGGGCTCATCTTTTGAATCTGAGTAGCGGTGTAAAGTACTACCATATGACCAAGTCTCAGCCCTGTAGGCATTATGGTTTCTTCTGCCCAATCACTTCTATGGCAGAAAAAGAATAAGAACTATAATAGTCTGAACAATTACAATAGGGCTCCTAGCACTGCGTGCTCGGACCCCTAATAATAATACGTTTTATTTGCAATGCACTTTACATTTCAAAGAAATCTCAAAGTGATGATTTCAGTAACTTTTCGAAAAAGGTGTGTTCCCAGTTTCCATAGATAAGGGTGCCAATAATTTTCCTCTTTTATTTTTTTGTGTTGTTAAAATACACACAAAGGAAATAATCATGCATATAATAAAAAAAAAGTGTAATTACAATAATTTTCAGTCTTAAATGTATGTGTTTGGATGTGGAAAAGCATTTTGTGATTTAATACAATCCCATTGTTTCCCACTACAATCTCTAGAACTACAACAACCATTACCATCACTGCACCATTCAGTGCACAAACAGTGTACAGACACAGCATGCCACACATGCAAATATCTTAATTTGCAATCCGGATTTGCCTGTGTGTGCTTTACATTCAACTAAGGATGTCGTGCTGTAGAAGTCAGGATATTCTGTGAAACTGGTGCAATTTGCAATGCCTGCAATGTTTGAGGAAATCCACTAAGCACAAAAAGCTATTAATTCAACTGATTCTGAATAACATACAATACCAAATTTCACACTGTTAAAGAGATTTGTCATTTTTTGAATAGATTACAAACAAGAATGCTATGATAAATATCGTAATATATATAATTTGTCCCATCCCTGGTCTATTACTGTGTAAAGTACATTAATCACCACCATTTATTAGGAATACTAGTCTGAAAACAAAGCTTGGCTCCAAATTTCTCCTGGATTACCCAAGCTTGTGCCCCAGTGCATGTGTTCAATTTCATCAGCAGCTCACCAGATTTACCATCATTAAGCTCTGATTTACCAAACCAGCTGATGATATGATGAGAACCATAAATAATAAACTAAAAATAAAACAGGCCTAAACGTTTTGCAGAGTATTATATATTAATGTAAATGAACTCCATTTCCATTGGGCAACTAAACATAAGATGTTTGCAGATCTTTTCTATGGTAACAAAACTTCTATACATTACATAACAGCAGCTGACTCACCTCCTCCAAACGGAGCCCATATGACCCTGCGGATGGTCTTCACCCAATCCTCCATGTCATTCTGCGTGCTGGCCATGAGCAGGTACGTCTCATGGTTGGCTGTCATTCGCTCCCTGTCGCCCCCTGCGAAGAAAGAGGGAAATACACCTGTTAGTTCAACAGTAATAACTAACTACAGAGAGCAGTTCTTATAGAAACTTTACTGATTAGATATAAACACTATAGATTAACGTATTTTTCACTCTATAAGGCACCAAGACTTCAGAGGTGAGTATTATCAGTTTGTAGCCTGCTGCTAACTCCGGCTAATACTGCTGGAGCAGCATTAGCATTAACTGCTAACCGGACTAGCTCTTTTTTCGTACAGAGGTGAGTATATCAGACTGTAGTCTGTGTCTTTACCGTGTTAAAACAAGCTTCATGGGACATACCGTTATATCGCTAATATCGCCCTGGCTTCACGGAACACTCAGTGTAGCTCTGTCGGGTGGCATTAGTCACTAACCGTGGCCAGCCTTAGTGAAAATCTGAAAATCTAAGCTTACTGTAAATAAACAAAAGTGCTTTACTCACCCAAATAAAGAGTTTTCATGAGAGAAATCTGTATAGATTAACATCCACCGTTCGTTTGATAATGTGTTTTTTAAAGAATTACAGTTTCGTTTACCTAACTAGACTTAGCTTTACGGGTCTCACCACCCAGCGGCGAGACCTGCTGAGTTAGAAGGAAAACATAGTGTAAAATTTTGGGAATAAAATTTGTATTCTTCGGGAATAAACTTGTAATATTTACAGAAAATGTTTGGTATGGCATTTTGGGAATACATTTGTAATATTGACAAAAAAGTCTAATTTCGAGAATAAACGCATACAGTATGGCGTACTGGCAGCGACAAAGACGTTCAGCATGCCACAGTTCCACTCCTTCAGAATCATTTATGTTGATTACCATTCTCATCACTGTCTCCTGTAAAACTAACTTCCAATAGGAGGGAGATGTATCCACTGATAGTTCTGCAGCCGGCCACTGCCTGCAAGTTCTTCTTTATCAAGTGAAAGTATTTCCTCCAAGACCATCAGGTTCTTTCTCCTGAATAAATACATTTTCTTGCACAATGCTATGCTGATGGGCCAGAAGACTGAGTATGATTAACACAAAGTATAATTTTAACACAAGGAGATTGCTAAATCTTTTTGCATACTCTTTGATCATAATAATACAACTTTCCTGGTTGTAATGCTTCATTATTAACCAAATATTACGACTTCTCAAAATCAATCATTTGTATTTAAAAAAAAATGGGCCTAAAATGCTGTCCTACAATTTGCTCTACAATTGTGGCAAATTACATTAGTAACTCAAGAAAGTTGGCCGGTGGAGAACTTTGAATTTTAGTATTCAGACACAATTCAGTGCACCCCATTTCACATTTCACCCACGAAAAGAGGCAATTTAAAGCCATTAGGAGGGTAAGGACAGCTGGTTTTGGAAGCAGACCAGAGCAGACTAACAAAACCCTCATTACAGACACTCTACCCAACTGCTTTGTCAACGACCAATTAGGCTCCAGAAATTACAGGTGAATGGTAATAAATGCCTTTGGTGTGTAAAACCCTGCAGCATGCAGAGAACCTGTCATTACTCCTGGACTCAGCTGGTAATTTACATTCTCGAGCCTGCAGAGGTGCAGGGATGCAGACAGGAAGTGCAGTTTGTAAATTTGTAACTCCGCCCCGTCTGACTCGGGGTCTGTCAGTACCCCTCTAATCCGTACTGCGTCAGTATGGCTGCACTGTGGGATTAAGGCCAGAGGGGCCTGGAGCTCAGCAGAGCTTCAGATGAAGGCTGGAGCATGAAGAACTGTCTGATTAGCGCTAACAGTAACTCAGACTGTCACCATCAATTATGGCAGAGTATCTCAAAAGCATGGGAGAGGGAGTATTCAGTGTTTAATGTTCGCTCGACCATTTATGAATCCTGGTTGTGCTAGATAGATGATTAGAAAGACTGACAGACAGATAAATTGTGAATTTTTGACTATTATATATCTGGCTTATTGTCCATCTTATAAACCTGTGGTAACGCAAACGTGACCAGCTGGACCCAGCCAGCATACAATCACACTCTGCAACACAAAACATCCCAAAAGAAGCAGCAGCCTGTGAAGAATGACTACACACTGATGGTGGGTGACAGGTGGAAGGACACACAGAAAATACAAATAACGTGATAAACAACAGGTAAAACCCATGCACAACTGCTCAGTCAAACTGAGCATGTGCAAACTTCTGGCCTTGCCTCAACCAGGGTTCAACTACAAGCTGTAAATTTTGCCAATACAGATTATTTAGTCAGACCAACTTTAACAAGAAATGTAATAATGTTAGTTGAGGCAACAAGTTTACTATTTTGTCTGTTACTTATGCATTTTAAATATCATGAAAATGTCTATATATACTAACATAATACTCATTAGGGCTGGGTGACTTTGTTAATATAATTGATGAAGTAAAAGTATTAAAATAGTGCTGCAAGTGCGTTCATTAATGTAGTGGATAAAATGCAAAAATGTGTGATTTAGGATGCAACCATGGAATTATTTGTTATATTAATCAAGAAAACAATAATCATTAGGTTTTAGCCTAGTTTTTACTATATCCCCCAGCCTTAAGCGTGTTAAACACTTTATTATTAGCTTCTATTATAAGTATATTCGCTAGATTATTTTCTGTTCTTGGGTATAAGTCCATGGTAAATCAGACATGTGCTACAGATGCAGTGTCTACTGAACAGACCACAGGAAGACAGATGGGCTTGTATGGTTAATGGGGAAATGATTGTGCTCTAGGACTGAATTATTAATGCCATTCACTTGGTCTGCTCTGCCTCCCTCTACCGGGACCCGACTGTCCTCCTCATCGATCTCATCGTCATAAGGCAGCATGGCATCTATTAAAGATGCATTTACAGAGCTGGGGGAACAGGTGAAGCAGCGGGGGTGAAGGTGGAACATATTTTTAGATTATTCATCAGATATGAGATTTATTCTGCTCTAATATAAGGCAGGGGTAGATATGGAACAGGCTAATTTAAGAGTGGTCAGTAAAAAGTTGTCCAAGAAAGAAAACTGGTGAACCAGCAACAGGGTCATGGGCAACCAAACCTCTATTATGCTCATGGAGGTGTTTTTAATGTTATGGCTATATGGAATTATTTTCTTCTTTTCATTGTTGTGAGACATTTTTGCCGAAGGTTAACAGTATTATTGGCCAACCAATATATCAATTAAGTTGAATCCATTTTTCTGTACTGGGGTTTGTTCTTGCTAGATTTAAAGAACTTAAAAATCCACAGAAGAACCACTTTTGGTTCCAAAAAGATCCATGTTTGTTACAGTGCAGCAGTAAGAATATTGATTATTGCCCTTACAAGACTTTTGGTAAGTCAGTGTACATTTCGTTTACAAACATGGTTACTTGAAAAATGCCCATACCTTTATAGGTTTTGTTTGATTTTACATACTGGATATCGCACTAATAGTGAGGCCACATTATTTATGTTTGAGCGAGGAGTGATAGTGGGTGCCAGATGAATGGGACTGTTAACATTCCTCTATTAACAGTGTGTGTATGTGTGCCAGTAATACATTATAGAAAGCAGTACCACTCACAGTGGAAAGCGAGCAACTCTGGTGGAAATCGCATCCAAATTTAATGCGCTGTATAAATATGTTTATCGAACCAAAATTTGTTGTTTAGATCGGGACAGTATGTAGAAAGGGCAACAATGACCTGTTGTTTGTCAAATAGTGAACCCACAGCCATCTATATTGTTGCCCTTTCTATGTATGTGTTATAACTGATTATTAATGATTTTAAGGTATTTGCAACCTAATTAGTAACCATTAATAAACTCATTGTAAACCATTTATAAACCCTTTATAAAGGTAGTCTTATTTTAAAGTGGTACCGGAAAATCTTTAGGCGCTTTTCAGATTTTCTATTTTTATTTTTTATTACAAGATCTATGTGCAGTGTTCCTCTAAGACACCCCTCCTCCCTCTTGCAGATTTCTCTGTTCTCTCAGGAGTTTTGGGTTACAGACCCCTCCCAACCTCTCTCTCCGCATAACACGCCACCTGATTGGCCATCAGGTTTTATTCACATGCGCGTTATAAAAGGTAATCGAAGGCAGACGGTTTTAATGCGGCTTTAAAACAAATATATTCTTCTGGCTCAAATTTTGCCAAGCACTGTTTGGACTAGTTTAATGGATCTAACCTACTGATATGTGGAGCGGTTTTAAAGGCAGGAGTGTGAGGTGAGCGCTTGTTGAGGGCTGGGTGTGTGTCCTATAGTAGAGACCTGTAAAAAATGCTGCAGTGAAACTGTGGTCTAACACTCTTTCGGTTCTAATTTAGAAACCGTGCATCCTATAGTAAAATGGTTGCATAATCCTGAGAGTTAGACGGTTTGAATGATGTATAACATGTCCAAATTGAATCAAACAGGGACGTTTGAAAAACACAAATATGAAACTTAAAATTAATATTTTTAATACGAAAAGCATATGTCGCTCTTAATGTTTATTTTCTAAAAGTAAATACAGCCAAGTATGCTAGATAACTGAAAAGCAGAGATTCTAAGGTTTAAATTGGCATATTGGGTGCCTATATTGAGCCTATAATTTTTCAGAAACACAGCTAGATATTAATTATGATATTTTTTTGCGTTAAGACTGTTACTCAGGCAAGTATTATTTATTCAGATGGTTATTTATGTAGCTGGCTTGTGTATTCAGATCTGAATTGTGTAAACTGATATAGGAGTTGTGAAGTTACTCACCAGGAGTAATCCTGCTCTATAGAGTTAGCTGCTCGGTTAGCAGGTTAGTCAGGTTTGGTTGTTGCGTTTGCTGTTTGAGCAGAAAGGCACGCTGCTGCTGCAGTAGCTCTTTGCTATGCTGCTCTATTTTGTCTGTACGTTCTACCCGAGTTGTTTACCCTGCGATTTTTTACTCCCGCATTACTTCCGATTTTTTACTCCCGCATTACTTCCGATTTTTTACTCCCGCATTCCAAACCCGGAAATGGTTTCGGCCGATACCCACTGCCAATGCAACCCTATTACAAAATCTGGGACTGGAACATGGATTGAAGCTCCACATTTGAAGCTTGGGGTTTTACGGCATCTTTTAGAGAACCCTCTGAAGAACTGTGATTTTTTAAAGATCCACTGAACCCTAAACCATATTTTTTCTTTTAAAAAAGGCTAAAATGTGTTCCTTTAAAGTATTAAAACATACCACTCCTGCTTAACATTTGTATAAACCCTTCCTAACCTTCAAAAACAATATTATTGTGGTAATTTCTGCCTCTGCAGCACCCTCCTAAGTTTAACTGTGCTATAGGTGTGGATGATGTGTCCATGTACTTTGGTACGCAGACACATTACAATATGCAGGTCAGTCAATCAATAACACCTGCTGATATCCAACCATCTGCATCTCACCACTATCAGAGGCACACTGCTGCTGCTTCAGCTCAGACAATCAGCTCTCCCTCCTGCCCTGCCTCTAAACCCATACATCACCCAGTGGCCTGCCCAAACTACCCCTTCACATTTTCACCCTTTTCAAAATTGAGCTGAGGGTGGAGTCAGCTAAACTCAGGGGGGTTAGTGCATGGGAAGAAAGGTTAGTGACTTCGGTTGAATCGAATTGAAACCAACGAGTGGATTGGGACGCGGCCGTTTTATTCGCCCTTTAGAGCCTTCGCCGAAAGGGGCGGAGCAACGAAAAAGGGCGGAGAGTAAAAACGGGTAGAAAACAAAGCCACGACTAGCGTGCGTGAGAGTGAGGGGGAGAAAATGTAAACAAGGATTGCCGGAAGCGGAGCTACCTCTTATGAGACGAGGTGAAGGATTAACTAAACAAAAGGGCTTCCAAAGAAAACAAAACTGAACTGAGGTGATTGTGGATTTAACGCTGCTCCACCAGAGAGGAGAGGAACAGCGCGGGAGAGGTGAGTGAGCCGCGTGGCCTCGCAGCTGTTTCACCCACACACACACACAGACACAGAAACTCAAGAGGAGAGCGGTGGAGCACACAGCTCTACACAGCCACACCAAACTCGAGAAAAAAAAAGGGGATAGAGGAAAATACTTTGGCGGGAGGAGCACGCCAGCGATGCTGAACAATGCTCTCTCCAAAGACAAAGAAGGAAAACGGCACTTGCCGTGGATAGAGCAGGGAGGAAAAGAAAGAGGCGAGGCTCACTCGAGAAACCGGCATAGATTCGCTCTGATAGCGTCAAAGATCCAGCGCCGAGTGGCTGATTGGCCCTGCTTATAAGGTGTTGAAAGCAGGTGTTGGCAATTAGCCAATTAACCCTCGGCGCTGGCCTGGGGCGCCCTCTGTTGCCCCTGAGGGTGCCTCGGTCGGCCACCAGCCCTTACAGAAAGAAAGAGAGAGTGAGAGAGCAAGTGAGAGAGAGAGTGAGAGAGAGAGAGAGAGAGAGAAAGTAAGAAAGAGAGAGAATGATGGCACAGAGCAGGAGTCAAATGTTAATATGACATTTCAAATATCAAACACAACGTTTAAATATCAAACAAATCCCTTTTAGAATATTCAGCCTCCATTAATTTCACTCCTGACCTTTCACACCATAACACTGAACTCATCTGTGAATTCATCATCCTCCATCAGCCAGACTCTAACAGCCTTACCAAATTGAAATATTTTATTTTACTTACAACTGGTACAGACGTCTAGAACATCAGGCAGGGCTAGTGGGGTGTTCAGTACCTACCAAAAGTGTCCATATAACAGATAACCTGTGACAGGATCATGGGCAAGGATTAAGGAGAATTTCTGCATGTGGGACAGCACGACTGCACTGTATTAAGGAGAGGATGACTGGGGCCAAGTATAGCGAAATTGTGGTGAACAACCTCCTTTCCTCAGTTAGAGCATTGAGGATGGGTTGTGGCTGCGTCTTCCAACATGACAATAACCCAAAGCACACAGCCAGGATAACCAAGGAGTGGCTCCATGAGAAACATGGAGTGGCCTAGCCAGTCTTCAGATTTAAATGCTATAAAAAATATTTGGAGGGAGCTCAAACTCAGTGTTTCTCAGCGACAGCCCAGAAACGTGGCTAATCTGGAGAAGATCTGGGTGGAAGAATGGGCCAAAATCCCTTCTGCAGTGTGAACAAACCTGGTGAAAAACTACATGAAATATTTGACCTCTGTAATTGCAAACAAAGGTTACTGTACCAAATATTAACATTGATTTTCACAGGTGTTCAAATACTTATTTACAGCAGTAACATACAATTCAATTATACATTGTGATTTCCAGCTTTTTTTTTAGATTATGTCTGTAACAGTGGACATGCACCTAAGATGAAAATTTCAGACCCCTCCATTGGAAAACTTGCAAAGTAGCAAAGTGTTCAAATATTTATTTTTCCTACTGTATTCTATAAACACTTCTCTACGTGGACTAGACAAGCTGTGGGTGTCTCCTTAAGTAGCTCAGTACATTCATTTAAAAGGTTGTCAGTGAACCTTTGGACATATAGTTTACATGCTGTGTGTGTACATTACTGCTGTATTAATATTTTCAATCAACCTTTATTTTAAACTCGGAAGTACATTGAGGGTGACCCTCATTTTCAATGTAGCCGAGCAAATACAATAGTGATTGAAAAAGCAAAATTAAAAGCAAATATTTAATATTTATGAAACAGAAGAATAAAACTGAAACTAAAAAATAAAACTATTTAGTAATAAGAATAAAATTTAAAAAAAATAAAACATTAAAAATATATAATAACAGTATTACTGATAAAACATAATTAAAAATATATATATATATTAAAATAAAAGAATTATAAGAAAGTAAATACAAAAACAAAAATAATAAAATAAATAAAAATAAATAAAAATATAAATAAATAAATTATATAAAATAAATAAAAGGAATATATATATATATATATATATATATATATATATATATATATATATATATATATATATATATATATATATAAAAGAGAACTAAAACATGAAGTAAAATAAATAATTAAGATTGAGTAAAACAGGTACAGGCTGTCTGAAGGTGGTTAGATATTAAAAGTTTAAAATGATTGAGTGACACCAGTGAGCTGAGTTTTAGAGTTTCCTGTAGTGATTTCCAGCTCGCCGGTGCACTGTAGCTAAAAGCAGATTTTCCCAGTTCAGTAAAAACTCTCGGTACCTGGCAGCTGATCCAACCACTGGAGCGAGTCTGATAATTACTGTTATTAAAATTTATCAATGAAGTGATGTATTCTGGCATATGACCGGAGAGTGTTTTATAAATTAAAATTAGCCCAACTAAAATTAGCCCAACTAAAAATAACCGTTATCTAAAGTAACTGGACAAATCATTTCATTTGTCATGGCAGTAAATATGATTTTCCTGTCAGCCCAGTTGACAGTGAAGTCCTGAGTTAGTCTGAAAGTTGATCTCAGCTCCTGCTCACCAAAAGGATCATCTGTCTAGACTGTATTTTGACTGCAACGCCTGTAGCCCCACCTCTGACACCCCAAACAGCAGGGGATAAACCTCCACCCCTCTCAGGCAGACCTCACAGAGAGTCCTCTCACTTTCAAAGAGGTATCAACCTGATATGTGTATAGAAAGAGAGAGGAAGAGAGAGGGAGCCTACTGTAGTCTATAGCCAGCCAACAAGTTCTAATCCCCGCAGCAATGCCTCAGGCCCTGTCGTAGAACATAGAGACTGACATGTTCAACAAGTTCTCATCCCTTTTCCAGTTTTCCCTGAATTGTGCCAATACTCCACTAGAAGCATTTCCATAAGGAAGATTTTACAACAAATGCTGGAACATTGCTGTGAGCGCATCAAGACAACAAGAGCATCAGTGAGGTCAGGTAGTCATATTGGATGATTAGTTCTGCCAGAACTAACTCCAGATAAACCCAAAGCCCATAGCTGGGGGACTTTGTCCCCTTCTATCCCATGCTTTTTTGGCATTGGGCCCATGTGCTCACTGCTACTTCAGAGTTTCCTGTTTCTTGGTCGAATGCTTCTATGTGTTCTTTACATTGGCATGGATGTTTAGCAATACATTTGTCCACTTCTAATTTAATTAGGATTAACTGTTCATTTGTAACTGAAATGCACTACACAAAATACCAGTGACAGAAAAGCAATGGGGGCCTACTGAGGGATTAAAGGCTGCTCACTCACTCAGCTCACATTAAGACCAAAAGTAATAGACACAAAAGAATAAATATTTTCTCTGTAAATATCAGAACATTTTACATTTAAATGTTTTGTGCTTATTTACAGGCCACTAAAATCCCACTCTTACCCGTTCTATCATTTTTAAGTGATAGAGAAAGCAAAAACTGGAGCCATACCTACAGGAGACAAAGGGGATGGCAAAACTACCAAAATTATGATAGTCCTTACTACAAAAAAGGCAGAGTGGAATAACAGGCAGAAATTTTAAACTGACTTTAACTGTAAAAATGTAAAAAAGTTGCTTTTTCGTCATATCCATATAGAAGAGAAAACTATTGGCTACATTGACTCCATAAGTTTTAGTGGTACTGCTTTGTTCTATCTGTACGGACAGAAGGCGCCATCTTGAATCCGTACCCATACCCAGACGTAATGCTTAACATAAATTATCCTTAAGGACCTATAGAGGCAGAAATTAGTGGCTGCCCACTTAATAGCAGAAAAACACATGCAAAAGATGTTTTTTGCTCCTCTATCTTCTCACCACAACTTTAGCTACACCAATCTCTAAAGATCAGCGGCTATTACATGGCTGGAAAAAGCCAGTTAAAACCAGCCCATCTGAAACCTTCAGCTAATTCCCACTAAGCAGCAGTCTTCCTCTCACCACGCTAAGCCAGGCTTTCTTTGCTTTAGTGATCTGTGTAATCCTGCTTCTGTATTTTTAGACACTCCTCTCTAACCTACAATCCCTGCAGAACTTATTGACTCTGCTCTTATTGCTCTTCCCGGTGACTCAAACACATTGATCTGCTTTCTTAATTAGCTTTAACAGCCTTGGCTTCAGCTTTCCTCTTTAACCTTCAATTCCCTGAGTCTCCCATCATGCCTATTCTCTGTTCAATTGAGTGCACAGCAGTACTTAACATTTGATGAGTGCTTCCACATCAGTCTTTCTCAAATGGCCCAGAATTCAGACATCCACAGGAATAGTAGATAAAAAGACCTGAATTCTGTTTTCAAAAAAAAAAAAAAAAAACTTCATGCCATTCATTACATGGCATGGCATTCATGGCATTCATGGCATTCATTACATACATATATTCCAACATGTGACAAGATTGTTTATCATTTCTATTTTGACCTAAAACTGGATTAATCTTACGACTGTGTTCAGGTACTCATCACTATACAGATTAACTCATCACTATTGTGAGTATGAAAGTATAATAAATGTGTATGTTTGTGAAAAAACTCAGCATTTGTGTTGTGATTAGTAAAAGGCCCAAAGATGCAGGACAGACACAGATTAGAGTACACTTCAGTCTCTCAACTTAAAACACTAGCCACAGCAACAAATATGAGTGAAAGCAGAGCCAGCCAGTTGGGAGAAACAGCCCTAAGAAACACTTGTAAGCGCCAGACATGAGGGACAGTTTAATGAAGAGCCCTGCAGAACACTTTTGAGGAACAGCCCAGAGCAATACCCACAGTAACTTCTCTTGTGTGAAATACCCCAACAGGTTTCTGTAGCCCAACAGGAACAGCCCTAAAAAACACCCCTGGGAGATAGACCAGAGGGAACATTCTGAGAAACATCTCTGGGGAACAGCCAAACGTAAACAACTCTCAAGATCAGCCCAAGAGGGGTTCTTTAGAAGCACCCCTGGGGCATAGCCCAGAAAAAAAATCTTTGAATAACAGCTATCAGGAACAGACCTGAAGAATAGTACAGAGGCACACTCATGAGAAACAGCTGTGAGAAGAGGATGATTCTAAAAACACCACAGTGAATTAGCCTAACAGGAACAGCCATGAGATCCACCCCTGTAAAACAGAGGACAGAGAACAGCCCCTAGAATCACACCTTGTGATTAGCCCAAAGAACCATCCCTGGGCACACTCCTGAGAAACAGTTGTAAGAAAAGGTTAATTCTAGAACATTATACATTATACTATCTGTAACCCTCAGGAAAGTATGATACAGAATATCTCACACTCCAGTCATTTCACTATACCCCGCTTTTAAACTGTTTCCTGCTCTGTGGCACCTTCAAACCCCTCACTCTGCCACTCTGCGCCCCAACATGAACCGAGCCGTGCCCTTTTTTCATCTCTGCTGGATCATTAACCTCCTAGGACAGCAGCACGGCTGTACCAGGTCCCTAAGCATCCCAAAAACCAGCAACAGAGGCTCTCCTATAAATCACACTCTGCACAGAGGACCATCGATCCTGGTGCCAGCAGAGAAACCAGAGGCAGCTAAATAACAAGCAGCCTCATTTACTCCTGTCGGGGTTAACATGAGACAACACGACACTTACATCAGCTGTACATGAATAACAGAGCAAGGGAGAGAGAGAGAGAGAAAGAGAGGGAGAGAGAGAGAGAGAGAGAGAGAGGGCAAGATTGATTGACAGATTGATAGATCTGATATGGAAACGGGCCTCATATTCAATGATACTGTCCTAGCAGATAGAAGACGTCAACTTGAAATCAGAAAATCACCAGACTCTAATGTTAGACAGATGTTAAAAAATAAAAATAAAGTTTATATTTAAACTCGATATTGTACAGATGTTTAATTTTCCACATATCCATAAAAATCAACATTAAGCAAAAAGGAAAACTATTTTGCTTCACACTGTCTAATTTATCTTTTCTGTATTTTACCATTCCTCTCATCAGGATCTAGAACTGGCAGGTCTAAAAGTGGGTTCGGGTGACATCAGCAAAACCCACAAAGATAAAACACAAAGCTAGCATAGCTCCACCCGCTCTTCAAGTCTGACCAACTGGAACTGGCTAACTGGTGAGCAGTGGCAGCCAGCTAACTAGCAAGCTATGGAAATATTCAAGTTATTTGGTTGCATATCTTGTATAGTATGCAATTTAAAAAAGGCTAAAAAGTACAGCTAGGCACTGGTTCAGCTTCTCCATCTAAAACTAAACATTTACCAGTTACAGACAGATAATTGTCATTCAGGAATATTGATTGATTTTCCTTTACTTAACATCACAATTTTAAACAAATAGAATATTGTCAGGTCAACAGAGGCAGGTGTTGTTGCACAATTCATGATGTTAAATTAACTCTGACCATAACAACTTCTATTTAACTGTTGGTGACCAGCTGGGGTTGTTCTCCAAGAACAGAAGAAGGCCACACACACTTACATACATACTAACACACTTATACACACACACACTCAGTCTAATAATGTTGGCTTATCTCTCAGAGCTAATAAACAGCAGTAGTCCTATCAGCAGCCTGCAGGTGCGCCTTACTAATCCATCCTATCGGATTATTTGGAAAATTGACAAAAAGTAATCTTATAACCAAGATAAATAATGTTAGCTAATGAATAAGGAAGTTGTGACAACATTGTAACAATGTTTTTAATTAACCATTAGCATTGCAACGTTGTAAGAACGACAATATTTCATTTAAAACTGTTGATAAAAGGTATAACACAATATTCTCTTTAAATGAGTCCTGAACACAAACACACACACAGACACACACAGACACACACACACACACACACACATATTACTGAGCTCTGTCTGTGTGTTGGTGTTACATTACCTGTAAAAATAAGCCGTTTAAAAGACCTTAAATCCTTCAGAGTCGGTTAACATGAGTCAAAACCTGATTACAATTCCTTAAAATCCGTTAAACGCCGTTAAGACCGTTAAATCAGTTGAAGGTAGTTCAAACTCGGTTTAAAAATATCGATTACGTCACAGCGTTTCATCCACTGCGAGCGAAACACACAAAGCGCGAGCGAGCCAGCGCGTGAAAGCGAAGCAGCAGTGACACCTGAAGAGAACCCGCACGCGCTCCTGCTTAAACACACGCGCTGGTGCCGTCACGTGACGTTCTCCAGTAAAGCTAAAGCTCTGGTGCACACAGCTGCGATCTGCTGTCACTGTGGCGTGCGCGCGTGCACTCTCTCGCGTGGCTCCTCGATCCAGCCGGCCGCGCCCCCAAATAGCGTGGCACCCTGTGACGTCTACTGTGATACAGACAGGTTTTAGATTTTCTGATATATGTAAACAAGCACATTTTAGATTGGCTACTCTGGATTGACTGTATTGCTTCGTTTAAACACCGATTAGCCACAACATTATAACTACTCAGCCTTAAAATATGTATTTCTCACATGCTGTGTGCCACCAAAACAGTTCTGCCATGGCATGGTCTCCACAAGACTTCTGATGGGTTTATGTTGTATCTGGCACCAAGACTACCATTACAGCAGATCCTTTATTTAGTTTATTATTTCTTGCTTTATTGTATTTTTCTAATTTTCTACATACTTGGAGATGAGCAAAGAAAGAAGTCCATTGTACAAGAAAACTTGTTTTCTTACTGTGCAGATAACAATAAAATCGTTAATCTTGAATCTTTAAGTTGTGAGGTGGGCGAAGGCTCTGGGAGCAGTAAATCTTGGATGCCCACAACCCTTTTTCCTTCCATGGAGCTCTTATGGTAAGTACTAAACATTGCTTACCAGGAACACCCCACAAGACCTGCCTGTTAATGTTAATGTTCTACACTGTCCCGCACATCTAGAACATCACAGTTTGTCCTTTTTTATCCTGTTTTTTTTTTTCAAGAATGACTGTTTACTAAATGCCTAATCGTTCATGTTATTCACTTCTTCTCTCAGTGGTTTTAATGTTATAGCTAATGTTGAACTAACTAAACTAATGGCCAAAATACTTTTGGACATGTGGTGTATGTGACTCAATAGATGGACATCCACATTTGCTGAACACACACACACACACACACACACAGCATATGCTCTCTGGCACATACAGCTTGATAACTGATTCAGACACGCCAGCTGCTGATAATTAAACCATTCTAGTCACAGAAACAGAGGGGTGGATACAGAGGGGTAGATATAGAGGATTATATACAGTCGGGTAAATGCAGCGGGTTAAAACAGAAGGGTAGATACAGAGATGTTAATACAGAGGGATATATGCAGAGAAGTATGAACAGAGGGTTAAACTCAGAAGGGATAAAGTAAGGGGTTGACACAGTAGTAAAAAACACAGATACAACGTTTTGTAGATACAGACACAGAGGAGTATAAAACAGAGGGGTATATACAGTGTAGTTATTAAGGATTTCCTGAGGAAGAGGGGTGCGGATGGCTATGTGTGGACAACAGGATGAGAATGCAGAGAATGCTGTATGGATGAGTGGATGATGAGTCACGAACTGTTTTGTATCTTGTGTAACAGAGAGCTTATGGAGTTTGCAGTTGTCATATTTGACACATCTGTGTCAAAAGTAAAAAAGAGGGGTAGATACAGATTGTTATACAGAGTAATAAATACAATTTAGTTTCTCTCCCTCTCATGGTAAGGGTTGTAAGGAAACAGAGCTGTGTTAGTAAGTGGAAAAATAAACAGGAACAGTGGAGGCAATTGTGCTGCAGGATGCCATATGAAACCATAACTTATCTTGTATCCAGGCTAGATGTGCCCAGCCAGGTACTACAGTCTTTCAATTGTACAGTTTTCTCCAATAAACTTCACTGTAATATTTCAGTGTCAGTGAGTATATTAGGACATACTGGACATCAAGTTGTGGAAGAATTGTATAAAGTATGTAATAATAATGATGTAGATAGAGGTATGACTGCTGTCAAAGTACGTGCTCTTGCAAAAGTTGACCAGACCGAAGTCAATCAAGAGTACTACATCCTGCAGCAGATCCAATACCAGTCCGATCTTAATCAAATTAGAATGTGTCTCCTGATACGCACTGTAAGAACCCACTAAAGTGATTTGCATAGAGGAACAGGAAAATGTCCAGTGGTTGATCGATGTTCTGGAACCAAGCCAACAGCTTCTTGCATTAATGGACCACAGGGCATGATAGCATGCATTTTTAAAAGTATTAATGTGCCAAACAGTGCCGGAGATCCTCCCCAGGCCTGCTGCGGACAGGGACCATCCTCCACCTGAAGCTCCACAGAGGCGGCGTGACGTGACAAATTACGGCTGGAGTATTAAGATAAATATGCATCATGTAATGAAATTGAAATTGATGGATTTACTGCTTGCAGCTGCCCAACAAATCTGCATTTAAAAATGCATAAGTAGTGCATTAGGGACACTTACAAACCTTTAGAGTCACTGGCCAACTAATGAGAAACACCTATGTGTAGGAAGAGTGTAGGGAGGGAGTGTGTAGAAACGGTATGAGGATTGTGCTGAAAGAGTGTAGGTAGTGTATAGAAATGGTGAAGCTTCTTTCTTATTAGTGATTTAATAACACTGGTCTTAACACAAATGTTGTTCTGGGTTCTTTTGGGACCTCCTGGATGAGTTGTCCATGCCCTTTTGGAATAATTTTGGTCGGCCTGCAACTCTTGGAAAGGTTCACCAGTGTTTCATGTTTTGTCAATTTGTGAATAATAGCTATTACTATGGTTCACTGGAGTCTCAAAGCCTTAGAAATAACTTTATAACCTTTTCCAGACTGATAGATGAACAATGACCTTTGTTTTCTCATCTGTTTTTAAATTTCTTCAGATTGGGGCATAATGTGTTGCTTTTTGAGATCTTTTATCTGCTTTATGTTGTCAGACAGGTTCTATTTAAGTGAATTCTTGATTCTACAGGTCTGGCAGTAATCAGACCTGGTTGTGCATGGTGAAATTGGACTTAGTTTTTTACAAAAAGTGTGATTAATCACAGTTCATTTATGGGGGTCAAATACTTTTTCACAGGGCTAGATTGGTGTAGATTTTTTTCCCTTAATAAATGAAATCATCTTAAAAAGTGATTTTTATATTTACTGAAGTATATTTGTCTGATATTAAAGTGTTTGATAATCTGAATGTATGACAAAGTATGACAAAAATCTAAATCAACCTTGTGGTTACACTCACTGACCACTTCATTAGGAATACCCTCCTTATTTAAATATGATCTTATCTAGTTAGTGTTCAGTCTGCTCCCTGGTGGGGGGGGGGGGGGGGGGTAATTGTGGTCGTTTGAAGAGCAGCAGGGGGCTGGGGGAGATGGGGGCAGTTAAGATGGTCACTATCAGCTAATATCTGCACTGTTTGCCTGCCCCCTGCAACCCCTGGACACACACTTACACCCGCACTCACACCTCTGTAAATCCCTGCATCTTTATTTGTACTGTTCAGTTTTCCCAGTTCACTGTCCTCATTACTAAAATCAATCAGCAGCGGCTGTGGGTGCAGCTGCCTGAGTGGACACTGTAATAGATAAATATATCTCTGTCAGCAGACAGATGTTCAAACGCAGGCCCCAGAAGATGATGCAGACATGCAGAAAAGAGAGAGAGAGAGACCTACACAGAGTAGAGTATTACAGGGATAGAGATGCATATAAACAGTAATAGAGAAAGATATAGACACATTTTTATTTAAGAGAGTACCTACAGAGAGTATTAGAGAGAGATAGATGTTGTAATTATATGTATGTAATCTATCTTTTAATTAATTATTATTATTATTATTATTATTATCATTATTATTATTATTATTATTTTCTGTTTTATGCTTTGGCAATAGTGTTGATTGTAACATTCATGCCAATAAAGCACTGTTGAACTGAACTGAACTGATAGAAAGAGAGACTCACAGAGAGTGTTAAAGAAAGATATAGAGAGACCTGTAGAGAGAGAGCTGTAGAGAGAGCTGTAGAGAGAGCTGGAGAGAGACCTGTAGAGAGAGCTGTAGAGAGAGCTGTGGAGGGATGGAGACAGAGCTGTAGAGAGATGGAGAGAGAGCTGTAGAGAGATGGAGAGAGAGATGGAGAGAGAGCTGGAGAGAGCTGTAGAAAGAGCTGTAGAGAGAGCTGTAGAGAGCTGGAGAGAGAGCTGTAGAGAGATGGAGAGAGAGCTGGAGAGAGAGCTGTAGAGAGAGCTGGAGAGAGAGCTGTAGAGAGAGCTGGAGAGAGAGCTGTAGAGAGACCTGTATAGAGAGAGCTGTAGAGAGAGCTGTAGAGAGAGAGAGAGAGAGTTCTATGACAGTCATGTTAGTGTGAGCTCCCAGATTTTCTTGTTGTTTTCTGGTTTTAAATAAGAGAAATCATAACATAATATGAAGAAACTCTACATAAGGGATCAGTAAGTAAGGATCTACAAAAAACAAGACTAAAAACAACAGAATCTGCAACAATTTAAAGGATTTCTTCATATAACTATAAGAGAGGACACATCCAGGCAGAACAGCTAACAGCAGAACTGAAGTCAAAACTTATCTCCTACAGCAGCATTTACAATCAACAGCAGCACATCTGTGAGTGACATGTTTTGTTCACACAGTGGAGGAAAACATTAAGAGTTTATTCACTTAAATTTACCTGTTTTTAAGTGATTTTTAATAACAAAGCTTAATATAAGCTAAAGGCTAAAGCTAAATTGTCAGTTGACTTTTGAAAATAAACATTCTGTGAGAGACACTCATATGAGCATTCGGAATGAGCCAATCAGAAGAAGCGCTGCTGCCCCCCCTGCTGTCCTGAAGAGAGTGTGGCCTCACTCTGCAGTTCTGTACAGATCTGTACAATCACATACCCTTCTGAGATAAAGAATGACACCGCCCGAAAGCAGTTCAAACAGAAACTCCTGAAAGAGAAGCCGGAAACTCTGTTTGCAGATCTGTACAGGACCGGTCAGGTCAGCAACCTCATCTTCTACTCTGATCATCCCAGCTCGTGGCACAAAGCTCTGATCTCCCACTACCCCTCTGTGAAGAAGGAGGGCATCTGTAATGGGTGGAAGCTGAAAATCAAAGACCCCAACGACACAGAGACTGTGATGACCACTGTCAACATTTATAAGAACGGAACACTAATGATTCAGGGGAACCTCAGTGAGTTTCAGAAGAATTTTAATGGCCTTAAGGAGACTGCAGAGACAGAAAGACCCTGTGACACTCTGCAGGAAGAAGACTCTGCTCCCACACACAGCGCCACAGCACTGAACACTCACAAACAGGACAACACAGCAGAACCCTCAGATCAGGAACAGAGAGATTCTGAGCAAGACCAACACCCTTCACTCCACACCTCCATTACACTCATAAAGGAACACTTTACACGACTAGAAGTGGAGCTGGTACACCTTCGGGAGATGGTTCCTAAACAACAGCAAGACAAAGAGCTGGAAAAGGACAGAGAGACCTACAGATCAGAGCTGGCTGAACTTAAAGAACAGGTGAAAGGACTACAAAAGAACAGAGAGGAGGACAGGGACAAACACAAGAAGGAGATGGCTGCTCTAAGAGAGGAGCTGAGACAAAGAGATACCATAGTGCAGGGTCTGGAAGAACTGCTCCTTTCCCTACATCAGCAACAGAATACTACAGCAGAGATCTCCACCCAGGTGAACCTATATGCCCAACCTCAAGCTTCCACCTCCACAAGCCCACAGCCACCTCCTCCCTCAACCTCCAACAACCTCCATCATCCTCCACCTTTAACCCCCACCGACTCACAGCAGCCTCCTCTTAACCAGCAGACACACCTGGAGCCAAGTGTGCCAAGTCAGGACACAAACATCAGTGAAAGAAGAACTACACAACATCTGGACATTGTACTTTTGATGGATTCCAATGGGAAGTTTATTGATGAGAAAAAGCTTTTCCCTAAACACACAGTGGCTAAAATTTGGTGTCCCAATACAAAAAGAGCACTGGAGCTACTGACAGAGGCAAAACTGGGCTCCCCAAAGCACATCATAATCCATACAGGAACAAATGACCTGAGGGCTCAGCAAGAGAGAGTGGCGTTATCCCTGAGAGCAGTTATAGAGAAGGCCTGCAACACCTTCCCTAACACAAAAATCATTGTCTCCACCCTGCTGCCTCGCAAGGACTTCCACCCACATACAATCCAGAACATTAACACCATCATCTCCAGAGAGTGTGAGCTACGACCAAACACACACCTCGCCCACCACCCGACACTAGATACAACCTGCCTCTTTGACCAAGTCCATTTATGTAAAGAGGTAATTCCTGTGTTTGCCAAGACATTAAAGGACGTCACACTGGCCCGGAACATCACCCCCCCCAACGCAACACTGGAAGAGGACAACAGTCCACACGGCTTTCAAGACCATCAACACGACCTGCAGAAGGACCACCTTTCCATTTGAGACCTCAGCAACATGGCCCTCATTATCCACTGCTACCAGACAGGATGAGGAGTCTCCATGAATACCCTGGTCCCCCGTCAGCACCCTTACCTACTACAGGTACACAGAATGCACCACTGAACAAGAACCCAGCAATAGCACCTCAGCCCATCCAGATCAGTCCGGGATCTCTGACCTACGCCCAGGCAGTCAGCAGAGCAACAAACCCAAACACTTCTGAGCTTAAAGACATTCAGCAGATGCTCAAACACATCTGTACCCATCTGATGGGACACTGTCCGTGGTAAGAGGCACATTACCAATAAGGTAAAGGACATTATTTCACAGACTATTACATTTAATCTCTGTATGGTAACTTAGATACACAAATGTAAAAAAAAAAAAAAGAAAGAAAAAAAAATGTATTAGTGAGTACATGTTTTTGCATACTTATGTGTGTGTGTATGTGTATGTATGAATGTCTGTATGTGTATGTATATATATATGTATGTATGTGTGTGTGTATGTATGTATGTGTGTATGTACGTGTATGTGTGTATGTATATGTATGTGTATTCATGTGTGTGTGTGTGTGTATATATATGCATGTATATATATATGTATGTATATATATATATATATATATTTATAATATTTATGTACTCAGTTTCATAATTTACCTATATACTTATTTATTTCCAATTTGTTCTCTTATTTTGAAACCCAGAACCAACATATTTTTTTTTTTCACACGGAATGGCATCTTTTAGTATCTCTTCATGGAATGTGCAGGGTTTAAACTCATCTGTTTTTGGTGTAAAGAGCAAAAATCCTGATTTTTTGAGGGAAATAAGAGATGTGGATATATTAATTTTGCAGGAGACATGGTGTAGAGGAGATTTGCCCACTGGTTGTCCCCCAGGTTACAGGGAGTTAGTGGTTCCCTCTACTAAATTAAAAGGTATAACTCAGGGAAGAGACTCAGGAGGGATGCTTATTTGGTATAAATCTGAACTAATCAATTCGATTCAAAAGGTCAAACAAGGAGAAAATCATCTCTGGATAAAAATTAATAAGCAGTTAACCTCAACCCCCCAAAATATACTTCTTTGTGCCATTTATATCCCCCCAGCAGAATCACCATACTTTAATGTTGAAACCTTTCCAGATTTGGAGAAAGAGATCAGCCACTTCCAATCCCAAGGACACATCATCATCTGTGGAGACCTAAATGCTAGAACAGGATATCAGCCAGACTTTATCAGCCCTCACGGTGATCACTTTATAACAGGGACTAATATAAACTTCCCAGCCTCTTCCCCCAGAGAAAACTGTGACACATCTGTAAACGCTCACGGCAGGAACCTGCTGCAGCTCTGTAGAAGCCTGGGTCTGTGCATCATAAACGGACGGCTGCGAGGGGACTCCTTCGGTCAGTTCACCCACAGCTCGACTCTGGGCAGCAGTACTGTAGATTACGCTATAACCGATCTGGACCCGGCCTTCCTGAGAGCCTTTACAGTCAAGCCACTAACACCCCTTTCAGATCACAGCCAAATTACCCTATATCTGAACAGAACCATTACACATGACCAAAGGAATCATTTGATCATGCAGCTCAAATATCAAATCTGTCCATCAAGAAACACAAATCCAGAATAGTCCAATCAAATCAATGGTTTGATCATGACTGCAAGATCAAGAGAAATGAAGTACGAAAATTATCCAATCAAAAACACAAGGAACCACATAATCAGGAATTACGCATTAAATACTGTGAGATACTGAGAGAATACAAACATACACTCAAAGCTAAAAAGTACAAACACACACAACAACAAATACACAACCTAGAGAATTCAATCAATTCCAATTCATTTTGGCACAACTGGAAATCCCTAAATAAAAACAAACAAGATGATATAACAATTAATGACGGAGACATTTGGAGAAACCATTTTAAATCATTGTACAGTCGTCCATCATTAAATACAGCGCAAAAGAAAGTATCAAACAAACTAGAAACACTCCACACAGTAATCAAGGACTATCAAAACCCACTAGATTTCCCCATCACACAATCAGAGTTAGAGAAAAAACTCCGAGACCTCCAGCCCAGAAAAGCCTGCGGTACAGACGGCATCTTAAACGAAATGCTGTAGAGAGAGCTGGAGAGAGAGCTGTAGAGAGAGCTGTAGAGAGAGCTGGAGAGAGAGCTGTAGAGAGAGCTGTGGAGGGATGGAGAGAGAGCTGTAGAGAGAGCTGTAGAGAGAGCTGGAGAGAGACCTGTAGAGAGAGCTGGAGAGAGAGCTGTAGAGAGTTGGAGAGAGAGCTGTAGAGAGAGCTGTGGAGGGATGGAGAGAGAGCTGTAGAGAGAGCTGGAGAGAGAGCTGTAGAGAGAGCTGTAGAGAGTTGGAGAGAGAGCTGTAGAGAGAGCTGTGGAGGGATGGAGAGAGAGCTGTAGAGAGAGCTGGAGAGAGAGCTGTAGAGAGACCTGGAGAGAAAGCTGTAGAGAGAGCTGTAGAGAGCTGTAGAGAGAGCTGTAGAGAGCTGTAGAGAGAGCTGTAGAGAGAGAGCTGTAGAGACAGAGCTGCAGAGAGAGCGGGAGAGAGAGCTGTCGAGAGAGAGCTGTAGAGAGAGAGCTGTAGAGAGAGCTGCAGAGAGAGCTGTAGAGAGAGCTGCAGAGAGAGCTGTAGAGAGAGCTGTAGAGAGAGGGGGCAGTGGGCATGGCTGTGGTGTGATAAACAGGATTATGTGGTGGTTCTGTTCATCAGTAATCCCTAACTCAATGAACCCAGTGTGGTTCTGCTGACCTGCACTCGGGAGGTCAGCCAAACCCATGCTGGACGTCTCTGTGCCGCTCTGTCACCTGCTGCCTGCTCTCTCTACCCACTCAGACAAGTGGCATCACCACGGATACCGTTGCAGAGAGACAACCGGGACTCCACAGATTTGCTATGGTCCAGTCATGAAAGGACGGGCAGGGAGTGGACTCCTACTGCTACTGCTACTCCTACTTCCACTGCTATTACAGTGCGCACACGCACTCACACACACACACACACACACACACAAACACACTCTCTCTAGTCTCTACAGTGATGGTTTTGCAAACAATCTACTTCACAGTCTAGGCAAAAAGGGTATATGCAGTACTGTATATGGGCTCTTTGACTCACAACAATAGTGGTACAGGACAAAATAAATATATAAAATAATATAATATAATAAAATGAAATAATACTTCTAATATTATATAATATTATATATTATATTATTATAATATATATTATATATTATAATATTATATATAATAATACTTCTAATATCTTCTATTATTTATATTCTATCATTTATTTATTTTTTCGAATTTTTAAACATAAATATTTTTTTGTATTTGTTTTCCATAGATTTTGTTCTCTAAGATCCATTTAAAATTTCACATTACAAGATTATTTTATCCTTTCTTCTTATTTTGTCACTTCTTAAGCAGCCTTTTAAATCGTTTTGCATTAATATAAATTCCTTTTTAATGTTTATTATTGATTATTTTTCTGTGCAAGGAAAATGAGGGTAAACTCAGAATACTAACTCTCCAACTCATCCTAAAAGTGTTGAATGAAGCTCCATCATTCCAAAGTGCACGGTTCCTCTGCTCCACAGCTCAATACTGATGGCTTTATTCCCCTCTAACCCACAACTGACATTAGGCACGGTGCCAATTATACTGTTTATCTACAGGGACTACAGCAAGCTGTTTATGTACCTTTGCACACTCGTTCTACACACTCCCTCCTTACACTCCTTCTACACACTCCCTCCTTACACTCCTTCTACACACTCTCTCCTTACACTCCTTCTACACACTGTCTCCTTACACTCCTTCTACACACTCCCTCCTTACACTCCTTCTACACACTCCCTCCTTACACTCCTTCTACACACTCTCTCCTTACACTCCTTCTACACACTCCCTCCTTACACTCCTTCTACACACTCCCTCCTTACACTCCTTCTACACACTCCCTCCTTACACTCCTTCTACACACTCCCTCCTTACACTCCTTCTACACACTGTCTCCTTACACTCGTTCTACACACTCCCTCCTTACACTCCTTCTACACACTCCTTCCTTACACTCCTTCTACACACTCCCTCCTTACACTCCTTCTACACACTGTCTCCTTACACTCGTTCTACACACTCCCTCCTTACACTCCTTCTACACACTCCTTCCTTACACTCCTTCTACACACTGTCTCCTTACACTCGTTCTACACACTCCCTCCTTACACTCCTTCTACACACTCCCTCCTTACACTCCTTCTACACACTCTCTCCTTACACTCCTTCTACACACTCCCTCCTTACACTCCTTCTACACACTGTCTCCTTACACTCCTTCTACACACTGTCTCCTTACACTCCTTCTACACACTCCCTCCTTACACTCCTTCTACACACTCTCTCCTTACACTCCTTCTACACACTCCCTCCTTACACTCCTTCTACACACTCCCTCCTTACACTCCTTCTACACACTCACTCTTTACACTCCTTCTACACACTCCATCTTCACACTCCCTCCTTACACTCCTTCTACACACTCCCTCCTTACACTCCTTCTACACACTCCCTCCTTACACTCCTTCTACACACTCTCTCCTTACACTCCTTCTACACACTCCCTCCTTACACTCCTTCTACACACTCCCTCCTTACACTCCTTCTACACACTCCCTCCTTACACTCCTTCTACACACTCCCTCCTTACACTCCTTCTACACACTCCCTCCTTACACTCCTTGTACACACTCCCTCCTTACACTCCTTCTACACACTCTCTCCTTACACTCATTCTACACACTCCCTACAACTTTTATACTCCCTCCCTCCCTACACTACTTTTACACACTTCCTCCCTACATTGTTTCTACACACTGCCTACACTCTTTCTACACACTCCCTTCGATCTCTTTCTCTACCTACACAACTACCTGTACTTTCCCTCTACAGTACAAACTCCCTACATATTCCCAGATACTCCCTACACACTTTTTGCATATATCCGACACTCTCCTTCTGCCCTCAACACTTTCCCTACACACTTCCAAGTTCCTACACATTTCCTACTCTCCTTACACACACCCTACCCATTATTTCTACACTCTCCCTACACACTTCCCACACAAATTTTGCTGGTTTCGAGTTATTTTCCTCCTTTTTAGTGAAAGTAAACCAGCATCATAATACTGGAACCGGTAAACACAAGCTGATGCATAAAACATGAAAGTTGTGGCATGGTGAGTTTAGCAGCTCGTCTGAGGATGGTCTCATTCTGCTGAAAAATGCACGTCCGGGCGCTGAGGAAGGAATCGACACTGGCTGGGGAAAATGGCCAATTATACAGAGAGACGCATTGTTGGCCTGGAATAGCCAAAACACTTGGACGGCTTCCTGCAGCCTTGTGCACTGTTCCTGCTCAGCTTCAGGAGCATCAGTCTACATGTGCATACACACACACTCAAAATAAACAGATCCAGTGACCTCATTTAAGAGAGCAGAGTCAGGCAGAAGTTTTACAGAAAGCCTTATCATTTCTAAATCTATGCCACAGTGCACTATTTCAACAGGACAATGCTAGCTAGCATACTGCTGCCATCTCATTTATTTTTTTTTATTTCCAAACAGTAATGTTACAGTAGAAGGTAAATAGCTTCTTATCGTCAAATGGAAGTCAATGTAAAAGACTTGATTCTAAGTAATTTCTAGCATTTCTATTTGTCCATTCATCCTTAAATTCTGATAAACAACCACCGGATTAACATTATGGCATAACGTGAAAAAAGGCAAAAAGAAGATAAAAGGTTTTTGCAGGACTGTTTTGTTACCATAATATTACACAATATGTTGTGCTGTTTTGGCTGTTTCTATTTTGTTGTTAGTAGACCTAGAAAATGCTCAAAAAAGCTCAAAAACTGTGAAAACACTCAATATCAGAAAAACAATTATAAAAGTTACAAATTGTTCTTTAAGTGATTTCAAAAAACAGCCACTTTTGGTTTCCTATAGAACCGTTTTTAAAAGAGCTGTTTTTTTTGCAATTATCTATATTAACAATACTAATTCTATTTAAATATTATTGTCTGTCTCTAGACACTATAGCCTTTGGATGAGTTTAATGTTAAACACCCACTCTACACCCATTAACCCAACACTAGCACTGGGAAACCAGTTCAGTATAAACCCACTCAAACCAGCATACTATTACTCCTAACCCATCTTCACTCAAAGCTCCTGAGCAGCGGGGAAAGATGTGTTACCTGCAGACGCAGAGGGAAACCCTGATAGTCCAAACTGGGGTAACTGAAGTGCAGCCGGCTGCATCACAGCCATGCCTAGGGGTAAATCCAGCCTCTCCTGCCCACAAACGAAGCCTACTTAATGGGCACGAGCTCTGAGAGCAGCAGGTTCACAGGCCTGGAGCTTCAGCTCCTGCTCACATGGCCCAGACTGGTCAAGTTCAGAAGACAAGAGAGAAAGAGGGAGAGGGAGAGAGAGAGAGAGAGAGAGAGAGAAAGAGAGAGAGAGAGAGAGAGGGCTACACCCACTCCTCTCAATAGGCGGACACTGGGAACAATAGGGTGTCCCAGCACTCCCTAAGCATACTATAGTGAAGAGGCCGGACTATAGAGAGGACGGCCCCCCGCTGGCTGATAGGCAGATACCTGTAAAGACAACAAAACCCCCTCACTGTGAAAATACTCTATACTGCTATGAAATTACATTCTCTACGACTTAAATCATGTCACATATAGATTACAAATCTAATAATTCTCATTTTTAGACTGCTGGTAGATTATTCCACTTATTTTAGATCATTTTAAATTAAGTTTTTTTTTTTACTTTAGTGTTTTTTTTTTGGACATTTACTTGGACATTTTATTTGTTTACATTAACTTTGAGACATTTTACTTTTGTTTAAACATGTTTAAAATAATTCCTAAACACTTTTACTTGTTTAAAGTAACTTCAGAGACATTTGTATGTTTTTAGTCATTTTTTTAGACGTTTTTTTTATTGCACAGTTTTCTACAAGTTTACTTGTTTACATGATTTTGTTTTTTTAACTATCTAGTTACTTTAGATACATGTTGCAAGTGAATTGTCATTTTTAGACATTTGTACTTGTTTAAAGCCATATTTAGCATTTTACACTTGTTTATGGGTTATTTTATATACTTGTATCTTTTAGGTTTCTTTGTTTCATGTTGTTTAATATAAACTGTTTACTTGTAATGTTGGTAAATTTTAGATACTTTAGATCCTTTTAATGTCATTTTATTCACTTTTATAATAATTTTTACATTTATATTTAATTTAAACGCAGTTAAGCACTAAAAGCTCCCTTACACCCAATTAGTTAAGAATACACACCCTGATGTGTGACACATTTCATGTGATTTGTGCAAGATATAGTAAACAATACAGTGTCTATAGTATACCGGTTTTAATTTCCCCTCTGATATGTTTTTGTTATATAACGCCACACCACTAGGAGTGCTGCACACAGCCCACCACACACAGCTCACTAGCTAATGCTAGCCAGTTAGCATAATAAACCTGCACAGGATCGTGTTAGTGTGTGGGTTAATTTTATAAAGTCACTGCTTCAGCTTTTTGTCTCTTTCATCATTAACTGATTAAGAAGAACACATTTTCACTAGACTGCAGTGAGGGTCTGAACTTGTTTGGAGGTGCTCCTGCACAGTGAAATGCTATGCGTTGGTCATCAATCCATGGCTTGAAAACGTTTTTGTGTGTGAAAATGCACAAAAATTCTGAGCTCGTCCACCAGACATTTATTTGTGAACTGATAAAACACCCTAAAAAGCTGGAATCATTATATAAGCCAAAAAACATATAAAAGTGCAGTCATGCAAAAGAATAAATAAATAAATGAAAATAATAAGAGAGTGATATACATTCTTGTTCATACAGCCCAACACTAGTGTGAACCAATATTTGTTTGGGTTGATCATGTTTCTGCCAGAGTCACAGTTCAGCCTGTGGTGTTACATTAACCAGAGAAAATCAGGGGCGGCACTTTTTGATCTACAGAGTAAACAAAGCATCTAGAGAAAGCTAGTGAAGCAAAGAATAGAGGAGGAGGAGGAGGAGGACAGTGGATTTGACTAATCAACTTTGATAAGAATAAACGTACAGCTATACTTTTCTACAGGCCTTTGATGCAAAAAAGGAATTTGTGAGCATTTAAAACTATTGTTTCACTCATAACATGATTTAAGTTACAGTACCAGACATAAGTATGAACACACCTTATGCATTGTAGATCAATACTAAATAAAGTTAACCATATAGAATTATTTAGTTAAAAAAAAAAGAAACAAATAAGAATATATTGTGTTATATTATGTTGGCACCTCTTGCTCAGATGACAGCTTTGCACATCAGTCAGTTTTATGAGGTAGAGTCACCTGGAATGGCTTTCAGTTAACAGCTGTGCATCGCCAAGAGTTAATTACTTATATTTTTACCCTCTTAATGTGTTTGAGAGCATCAGTTGTAAAGTTGTGAAGAGGTAGAGTTGGTATACAGTGAATAGCTCTATTTGATTAATGTTCTAATCCAGAGTATGACAAGAACTACTCAACTAAGTAAAGAAAAAACATTTAAGTCATATTTCAAGAACTTTAAAAGTCTCCTCAAGACCATCAAAGACATTATGATGAAACTGGCTCTCATCAAGTCCGCCCCAAGAAAAGAAGAGCAAGAGTTACCTCTGTTACACAGGATAAATTCATCAGTGTTACCAGCCTCAAAAACCACAAGAAACCCAGATAAGAGCACCTAAAAGCTTCATATTTAGTATTTTGGTTTGTTTAACACTTTTTAGTTACTACATGACTCCTTATGTGTTGCTTTACAGTCTGGACGATGTCAGTATTAATTTACAATGTTGAAAATTTAAAATAAAAACATTGAATGAGATAATGTGTCCAAACGTTTGACTGATACTGTATATAACATTCTATAACACTGTACCTCTCAGCCCTTTTGGAGGAAATACTGGAAAACAATAAGAAATTAAAAATGTTTATGTTTGTGATCTCTCACAGTACCCAGTACCCAGTTTGATACAATACCAAAATGTAATAAATAATACCAGTTTCTTTCAGCAGTCATATCAACTTTTTTATGAACTACAATAAATTTAAAGATAATAAATAAAATGCTTTTTAGACAATTTCATGTGTGAGAAGTCTATTAAAATCTACTAGAAAGCCTCTTCTAGACGGTAGAGAGAGTTACTTCTACAAATGCAGGATAAACCCTTTTTGATACTTCTTAATGAGCAGGTCTTCCTTTACTTTTGTACTCTCACGGTTTTCCTGCCTCAAATATTTCAGAAAAGACAGGTCCTGTATTATCCTGAGCCGGGTCACGCCCCCCGGGGGCGCCCCCTGACCCTGCTGCAGTGTTTGAGTAACTCAGCTCGGTCAGCGTGCAGCATGAGTGAAGATGGCGACACAGGCCGCGTTGTGATAACCCCTCGTTTGCTGGTGATCTGTGGAGATCCCTTTATTCTGGCTGTTTGCTTTAGAGATAAGCTAATCTAAACACAAGCACTGCAGTCTTACAGTGGAGCTCTGGGCTCCCAGAACAAAGACCATTATCTGAACTGGATTCTGAACTGAGATACCAGCACTCCCATTGTGACATCTATGTCTACATATATCACAATACACTACCTACACAGAGAGAGGTGAAAGAAGTGTACAACATTGTTTCAACCAACTATCTAATTTTGCCTGATTGGCTGGACCTGGAGTTACCAGAAGCAGAAAACAAGTGTCAATAGCAACAGCATTGGCAGATTTGGATCGTTTTTCATGGGCACAACCCACATATTCAGCACTGCTGCGCACCTTACAAATGCATGTTCCTTACAAATGTTGTACCATTTAAAAAGGAACAGAATTTAAAAAGAGGATTTTTTTAACAGTATAAGGTTTATTGTGAAGAAGCACTGTAATAGCAAAAAAAATATCTACCAAACACCTTTTCCTTTTGCACAGTAGTGATTTAAGGGAAACTAACAACTCAGTAACATGTTCAGGACATCGTGCAGACACATGGTGGCTCGCATGGCAGGGCTTCCAACTGCCATTATCAGCAGAATAATGCTCACCCACACACAGCAAGCAAAGGGTTTCCCAGTTGAGCATTTATAGGACAAGCTGGAAACCTGTATGTCTCAATGCCCAATCATGTCTCATCTTATATCCAGGCTCAAGGTGCCCAAAAGGCTACTAGAGCCTCCTTTCAGTTGTACAGTTTTCCCTAACTAATCTTTTCCATCTAATATCCATGCATTTTCCTACATTTACACACATAAAGATTAATTCCTTTCCAACTATACACCTCCTGATGCCTTATATATTTTTTATTTTTTTATCACTTGATGTAGCTATGTAACCTGCGTAAGTATACTTCAGATGACCAACTTACTTTAGTTGACTTAACAGGAAACATTAGTCTCATTTAACACTCATTTACTTTAGAATTCAATCTCCCACAGTTCCCATCATGCACTGTGCTACACTACTCTACTGGAGTGATAGAAGGGGCTCATAAAGCTAAGTGAAGCCCGATACCCAGTCCTACTGGGGGCAGTGCTCGGGGCAGGTTGGGTCAGATGAGGTCAGGGGTGAAAGGCTGCATTAGTTGGTTTAGAGCCGCTGGCTCGGGTGATGCAGATAAAACAACTGAAGACACTGGGTCAGAGGGAACACTGCCAGCACCCAGTACAGCTGTGCTACACTGCTCCCAGCAACTGACACTGCAATACCACCTCGCTTAACACACCCCACTCCCCACCGTGGTCCCGGGGGCTACACAGTGCATAGTTACACTGGCCATCAGATTAATCCTAACTCACTGAACATAGCCCTGCAGTACGAGTTCAATACATTGCACTGTAGGAAGAACCACTGTCGGTAGATTCTGAAGAAACTATGGGATATGAAACTGTTTTCCGAAAATTGTAGTAAACAATTGAATGTTGTTCTTAATATCAGTAATTGTACATGCGTCAGTATCCATATCACATGCTTTTTGTGTCCACATTTATTAAGATTTACTCTTAGTGAACCCTTTTACAGTTGTCTTTAATGTAGGGGTGGTCATTTTTTGCCTTGTCCGCAGCGCTATTTGGTTAAGTTAAATATTTTTTTAGAATGTTAAATAACACCTTCAAGAACACATTTTAAGAATGTTTAGTTTTCTTTCCATGTGGGTTAATTTGGCTCCTCCAGAGGATAATTTTTATTTTATTTTATGTTAATTAATTAATCTTTGCTGTATTTTTCTATCACTCTCCTCTGGATGTAGAATGTAGAATGTTTGTTGCTATGGCAATGTAAACAAACATTTGTTCACAAATTCATTAGAATATTTTGGCGAATTGTATGGAGTGTTTTTTTTATATTTCTGCTTTATGTTTTCTATTTAATCTCCTGAGATCTGGATTTTTCTTGGTGTGCATTTAGAATTTCTCCTAATTATTTGGGAAAAGCAGGACATAACAAGCATAAAAACTAAACTTTGTCTTTGTACAGGAAATAGTTTTTTGCAAAAAACTAAATCCTAATATGGGGACAGTATTTTATTTTAACCTTTAAATTATCCTTGCCATTTGAGATCAGAAGCACCCAATTAATCCAAAAAATAAATTTTATCTTTCTACAGTAAATAAACTAGTTTTAAACATAAAATTGGATAATAATTTCCTGGTCCATGTTTCAAAGAAACATAATGTTAACATGTTCACTGGACCCTCCTTCCAAAATTGGCCTCCCACCCTGTGCAGGGATGTCTCCTGTATGTTATGAACCAGTGCCAGTGTGCCAGGTTTATAAGAGGTCACCTCGTCAACGAGCCAACTCTCCATGTGTTTGTTCCTTACAGTCTAAAATAGCTCATCTCACAGTGAGGCGGGCAGTGTAGCGTTACGTCAGTGAAAACCCATTTGGCCGGTTTCAGAGTTGAGCCAACTGTGGGCAGTGTGGGCACTTTATTAAACCCATAACGAGTCGGGCTGGCGTAGCTGAGGGATCAATTCATTATTACAAGGACCCATTCCACATAAGTGCCACTCCAGTGTTGAGAGCTGGCAGAAACAGCAGCGGCAGCACACTTCAACAGGGCAGTGTTAAATACGGGCAGAAATTAATTACCTAGCTTTCCAGATTTCCCCGCACTGATAATGTTTAATAGGGCAAAAACAAATTGGTGTTCCAAGAGCATAAAACACTTTCAGTGATAAAAAAAAAAAAAAAAATGTGATTGGCTTTAAGTGCTAATGAAAACCCAAGCAAACGCCATTCAATTTACCCTTTCTAAACAAATACCTTTTATTTTTATCTGATTGAAATAAATTGAGCAGCTTCATTTTACATGTGAAATTAATGGAAAGTCACAGTGGCAGCTTTCTTACTGGTCGTAACATGGCCTGTAATAACCTGTGATGCTTCACAACCATCTAAACAGCTTATAAAACCCTGCATTTTAAAAACAGGTGGTGGAGCGTTGTGTGTGTGCTCTTACTGTAAAAAGGTCATTTAAAAACCAGGACATTTCCTCACTTTCTGAAAAAAAAAAAAAAAAACAAGACGCCCGGGAAAGGACGTGAAATACAGACATGTCCCGGGAAATACGGACGTTTGGTCACCCTAGGTTTGTGATAGATTAGCCGCAATGCTAACAGCTGGCCTCACCAGTGTTAGAACCGGAATTACCAGACTTGGCTATGTTGGAGTGAGTTAGCTGCAGTGCTAATAGAAGCCCTTGGCAGGGTTATAGCTGCAATGCTAACAGACACAGCAGCTGAACTCAGGATTCAGGTGATTTAGCCACAATGCTTATAGCTGGTCTTAACAGGGTTGGAGCAGTTTAGCACAGCTGGCCTTAGCAGGATTATAACCACAATGCTAACACGGCACAGTAGCTTCGAACAGTTTAAAGCAGTTGAACTCAATATGAAATATTTGCTTCAGTCTGAAATGCTAGTGCTCTTGAGGGACATCTACTGGCAGAAAATGCATAGTGCTGCTTTAAAAATTCAATAACACTTTACATTAAGTGTTGACTAACTAACATGAATTAATGCATTAGTTACCATGAATAAGACATGAGGTAATACATTAACAATGCTTAGCTAATGTTAACTAAACAAGGAACAAAGGCATTAATTAATGTTATTTTCACATAAACTAACCTTCAAAATAAAGTATTTGTTAAGATGAACAATAAATCATACACTTCATTTATAATGTTAATTAACGTTAGGTAAACAAATAACAATTGCTCTTCTTGTCATTTGCTTATATGCTACAGCTATGCATACAGTCATTGTTAAATATGTCATAAATAAATATTAGTTATAAATATATGTGGCTGTGATGACATGATGTTATGCAGTGGTAGCCAGTTACTTGTTTTATTTACTAATGTCAGTTAACTAATATAGTATTATATATTTTACAACTTCTATTAGAAATATATCTCTACATGGATTAGAATTATTTAACTTTTACTTTACATCAGGTACATTTATTTTACTATGTGATATATATATATATATATATATATATATATATATATATATATATATATATATATATATATATATGATGAAATGAAGCATGAGCACCATCCATTAAATAAATATTTAATTACCTTATGCATAACTGCAGTACACAAGCAAATGACAAGAAGATTAACTATAGCAGTTGTTACTTGTTTACCTAACATTAGTAAAGTATAAGTATAGGATTAATTGTTCATCTTAACAAATGATTCACTTGTAATTTAACTGAAAGTAACATTTATTAATGCCGTTATTCTGTGTTTAATTAACATAACCTAAGAATTGTTAATGTATTACCTCATTTCTTATTAACTAATGCATTAATTCAGTGAAGTCAACACAATGTAAAGTGTTACCAATAATTCTCCTGTTTCCATTTCCAGCTGACTGTCTTAGTCATCACATCTCATTTCATGCCATTATAACAAACAGCGCTAAAGTTCTGCTCGATATCACGCTCTGATGAGACCAGGTGACCCGTCATCACCCGTGTGTGGATTTTCAACTCAGATAATTGAACAATCCATAAAGCAAACACTAAATCCTCTTTATTTGAACTGTCTCATTGTGACACTCTACAACAGCAGATGATGGCAGGTTTTGGCAGCAGTAGCAGCAGTAGCAGCAGCGCTTCATGCTGAGGCAATTTCCAACAGGAGTTCTGTGACAATCAGGAGCGCTCAACAGCCCTGCACTCTGCCGAGCGTGACGCCTCGCTCCGGAGAGAGACAGCGGATATTATTGAGGGTCTGTAACAGCTGAGGGGGCAGCAGACAGTAGCTTTGTGTCGAAAGAAGATGAGACTGAAGATGAGACAACAGATTACATGCTCTGGAAGAGCTATGAATATTCCAGTTTTGTAAAAATAAAAAATAAATAAATAAGGAGATGGGTTTCAGATGGGCAAGGAACCAGTATTCACAAATGGCCCCAGCATTACAGCCCACCTTAATCTTTATTTCTCAGATTTCCGTAGAATATATCCTAATATCATATTTGTACCATATTTCTGAATGTTCTATTTCATTTTTATATTTGCTATATAAATGAATGTAACATATAGATTAAATCATTATAAACAATATTACTATATAACAATTATGTACATCTATACATTAATCTTTGTGTATATTCCTGTATATGTACTATATTTTGGTGCAAGTATACTTAATGTAATTCTAAATCTTTAATATATTTTGGAAAATGTTGTTCTGTATATTTGACATATTTCTGTGTAAATACAAAAGCATGCAAAAAAGTGAGTTTTACTATATTTTTCTATAATTTTGTATATTTTGTCCTGACTGATCTGCATGTCTAAATCAGAGCTTCAGTGTCAGACAGTCCAGTACATACACACACCTGCCCGCCTGGCCTGCACAGGACTGTTCAGTGCTGCACTGGGGTTTCCTGTATTATGCTGGGATGTACAAGGGGTCACAAGGCTGGCGCTTCCCCCCGGCCCCTGGGGTCATACTGACAAGCCCACTGTAATCCCAACACAACCTCAGAACTTCCTGCAGGAACATCTGCACCTGTTACAGCACCAGCCATGCATCGCTCAGCAGCTTCACACACACCACTGCTAAAGCTGCTGGATCTGCTCTCTGGGTCAGAACCAGGATGTGATATTTCACCCACAGCAGCAGACGCCATTACAGCACGTCAGGAATGAGGAATCTGTGATCTCTGAGGTAAAGTGTGGTGAGACTTGGATAATGGCAAGCCTGTAATGGGCCAGAAAGAGGAAGCAGAGTATTTTAATGACATTTATATTAATTACCAGTGTCAGACCATAAAGGACACACACACAAAAAAATCACATCTTAGGTCTAAAGGTTTTTAAAGCAGCTAAAGCCAGTAATAACTGTTAATATCTAGTAGTCTTTCCTAACTAATATTTATTTAATATTATTATTAAAAACAATTTTTAGACAATTTTGCTAAATTTATAAAAATATAATATCAAGAGGTTTGCAAACCATGGCTAATCTCACTGGATGTAGACAAAAGGTGCATTAGTGTCAGCACAAACTGCCCCTTATCTTTGAATGAAATTAAATGCTATGGCAGGAGACCCAGGAGGACCCCACTGCTGAAACAGACATAAAAGAGATTTTATGCTAAATGTATTAAAAATACAGACAATTTGGCACATATTGTGCTTAAAGCAGGCTAAATTATTAATTATTAATAAAAAAAAACACAATAAAAATATATAGTCAGTGACTAAGGATTGGGATGACCCACACACATTTCAATGGATTAATTAGTAGCCACTTTAATTCCAATCCAATTCTGAATCTGTTCCTTCATAATCTGGATGACGTCAATATTAATTTACAGTGTAGGAAAAGAAATATTAATAAAAACACTGAATGAGAAACACTGAGTTCCTTTCAATAAGATAAAACATCCAGAAACATGAACATCTGTCACCTTTTCAACACTGAACCACAACAACAGACGAGGCCACACAGTAACATCCTGCATATAAAGCGTCTTTGCTCTAAAAATAGGTGCATGGGTAAGAGAAAGACAGAGAAACAGAGACATAGAGAGAGAGAAAGAGACTGCATTTGAACTGTTCTGCTTGGCCCATCTGCGGCTGCAAGAGATCCCATAAATTCAGCAGACAGTTTCCCAAGCCGAGCTTTCGACTGTCGGGTCGGATCATCCAGAAAAACAAACAGCTCGGACCAACTGGTCAAGAGGAAACAGCACATTCCACAAGACTATCACTGAGGCTTCTTAGATTTCAGATTTTCAGAGACTGGAAGTGTGGCTGCTCTGGGATCTTCACTCAGAGCTGTCAGACAGAGACCTGAGGGAACCTTCTGTACTTGACAGCTTCCACTGCCTGAACAGATAAGAGCTATTTTTGTTCAGATTTGCTACAATTAGCATGAAATGGAATTATAAAGACACAAAATGCTACAAGGGATGTCCCAATCAAATCTGAGTACCTTAATGATACAGTGTGTAGCGTACAATAGCTACGTTTCTCAAAAGCTTTGTGACTCTAGCTAATAGATGAGTAATCTACCTTATTTGTTTTATCTGCTTTCTTAGGAGGACTTTATCTAAAGTACTGCAGTGAAAAGACAAGGGGTGCTAATTCTAGGGGGTAGGGATCCCTTAAAAATTGGAAAAACCCAATAAATAAAATGTGTATTATCAAACAAATATTAAATAAAATAAATAGCAACATCTTACCACCTAACAACTCCAAAGCAACCACTTAGCAACATCATAGCAACCAGCTAGAAACTATTTTGGTTACCACAGCAACTGCATACCAAATAGCTACATCACAACAACCAGTTAGCTACACCATTGTAACCACCAAATAACTATTTGGGATACCAAAGCAACCATATAGCAACACCATATAAACCACTTGGAATATCATAGCAGCCAATTAACAACCCAACAGCGACCACTTAGTAATCGCAGCAGCCAAAAAACTAGCAACACCTAAACAACTGTAATGCAAATTCAGATGTTCATTCAACTGTTCATCCCAAACCCCCACTCTGAACTAGTTCATCTCAAACCCCACTCTGAACTAGTTCATCCCAAACCCCCACTCTGAACTAGTTCATCTCAAACCCCCACTCTGAACTAGTTCATCTCAAACCCCAACTCTGAAATAGTTCATCTCAAACCCCCACTCTGAACTAGTTCATCCCAAACCCCCACTCTGAACTAGTTCATCTCAAACCCCCACTCTGAACTAGTTCATCTCAAACCCCCACTCTGAACTAGTTCATCTCAAACCCCCACTCTGAACTAGTTCATCTCAAACCCCCACTCTGAACTAGTTCATCTCAGACACCCACTCTGAACGAGTTTATCTCAAACCCCCACTCTGAACTAGTTCATCTCAAACCCCCACTCTGAACTAGTTCATCTCAAACCCCCACTCTGAACTAGTTCATCTCAAACCCCCACTCTGAACTAGTTCATCTCAAACCCCCACTCTAAACTAGTTCATCTCAGACACCCACTCTGAACTAGTTCATCCCAAATCCCCACTCTGAACTAGTTCATCTCAAACCCCCACTCTGAACTAGTTCATCTCAAACCCCCACTCTGAACTAGTTCATCTCAGACACCCACTCTGAACTAGTTCATCCCAAATCCCCACTCTGAACTAGTTCATCTCAAACCCCCATTCTGAATGAGTTCATCTCAAACCCCCACTCTGAATGAGTTCATCTCAAACCCCCACTCTGAACTAGTTCATCTCAGACCCCCCACTCTGAACTAGTTCATCTCAAACCCCCACTCTGAATGAGTTCATCTCAAACCCCCACTCTGAACTAGTTCATCCCAAACCCCCACTCTGAACTAGTTCATCTCAAACCCCCACTCTGAACTAGTTCATCTCAGACCCCCACTCTGAACTAGTTCATCTCAGACCCCCCACTCTGAACTAGTTCATCTCAAACCCCCACTCTGAACTAGTTCATCTCAGACCCCCACTCTGAACTAGTTCATCTCAGACCCCCACTCTGAATGATTTAATCTCAAACACCCACTTACACACACACACACACACACACACACACACACACACACACACACACACACACACAGCATTATTATGACAGTCTCTTCCCAGTGTCCGGCTTGTTGTGCTCAGACAGCAATAATAAGGGCGTAAGTGAACACTGAACACTGCCCGCTCTGCCGGTCCTGCCAGTCCTCACTGGGATTGTTTTCTCTGGCAAAGCTGCTGCTCCCTCACCCCGGCCTGATCAGAGCATGTAGAGGATTGTGGGATTGAATGGGTTGATGGTGGGAAAGTGCTGACTGAGAGCAATGGGAATTCGCAAACAAGCACTGATGGCATTACCTCACCCTGCTTCAGCTAGACCCCTACAAACGTAAACACACATGCCTCACTCTATATTTATACAGATGTATACATATACAGTACCAGACAAAAGCAGGACCACAGCCTGAAGGAAAAGCAGCAACTATTGTTCAGCACCTCCAGGAACTCCTGTAAGACACTGACAAATCTATTCCAGGTGACTCTACCTCATGAAGACACTGAGAGAGAAAATACTAAGCTAGAATAGGATTATGGGCTGTATAAAACATGTTGTAGGCCTAAAATCTCTCCAGCTCTATTCTTGTCAGTTTCAGTCCCTTACAACACATGTGGTTACACGCTCTGTCACATTTGTGCAAATAAGCTATTGCTGACCGATGATAGC
This sequence comes from Astyanax mexicanus, assembly GCF_023375975.1. NCBI lineage: Eukaryota > Metazoa > Chordata > Actinopteri > Characiformes > Acestrorhamphidae > Astyanax > Astyanax mexicanus. Next base: position 36,982,827 of record NC_064424.1, on the reverse strand, counting down.
TATGTTCACAGCTCAGAGTACATCTGACTTGCCATGGACAGTAGGTACAGATTCCTCCGTCAGACAAAGTCTGCTGGCTCCTGTGCTCTATCCGAGGTTCTCAGACAAAATTAACGAAATAGCATATTGTCAACTGATCTAGTGGGTGGGACTATGGTGGGTGTTAACAGGTGATAGGATGGTGCCAGCATATTTGTTTTGCACATTTCCATATTGTGATTTCAGAACAAGGGATCTATCCAAACTCATGATTCCTGATACCAAAATCCAAGGGCGTAGGAGCGGGTTTGATATTGGGGGGGGACACATTTGCTAATATGAACCAAAGCCCGCCCTATAGTTTCATTTGCGGAATTACTTTTAATCCTAAATAATACTTTTTTTCTGTATTCTGTATTTATTATTAGTTACATTCAAATAAAGGTATTTTTACAACCTAAACATGTTACTCCACATTACATTTACTGTTGCTAGAAAAAAATATATGTGAAAGGTCTGAATTATATACATATGACAAAAACTGATCAGTTATCACCTAATATTTAAAATAATATAACAGATTTGATTATTATTATTATTAATTATGTATTGTATTGTATTGTATTGTATTGTATGCATTGCGTCCCGCACTTTTAATTGTTTCTACTGAAAGCACTTCTTATGATGGTGTTCTTTTATGAAAAAGAATGTAACTTTACGTTTCATAGGGATTTTTGTCAGAAGTTAATATAAACGTTAGACGTCAGGACATGTGTTCTTACTGTAAACTACAAATGAACAGAAGTCAGATTAGATCAGTGTTTCTTAACCCTGTTCTTACCTATTCTATTGCATACTCCCACTGTTCTGCATATTGTAGAGCTTTCTCTGCTTTAAATGCACATAATAAAGTAAGTGATGGTATGATGTGTCTAATAAACTGCTGGACATACATAATGATTGATTTATGATCCATAGGGGGCTAAGAGATTTTAACAGGCAAACTCAGTAAAGGACTGTTTATTAGCTAATCAGTTGGATCTGATGGAAAACACAATTTTAAAGGCAGTGATCAGGGTTAAGAAACTGCTTTAAACTGCCAACATAAAGTGTTGTACTAAATTCTGTCTATCCCCTACATCCAGCTTCTAGCTGACTGAGTTATCTAAATGAATGAAAATTAAATAGTTATGAGCTAGTCAGGTACAGTGTAAGCTGAACATTATAGTTTTGTTTTTCTTAAACTAAGCTAATTCCAAAGTTAAGCTAACTGACTGTCACGGGCTGTATTTTTTTAAAGCGAAGAGTTGGTATGTTTTGATTAGTGCATTTTTAACCAGCTATCAGAAACATAGCAGTTTACATGGTTTACATGGTTAGCCTACCGTTACCTTTCTTTTAGAAAAATCGCTGTATATCCGTATCTGGTTTAAAATCATCTGCTGCATTCTGATCGCGCTGCTTAATCTCACAGCGGAGGAGGGGCTCCCCCCCCACCACTCTCCCCCACACTCTCCTGCGCACGCCGCAAAACCAGCAAGCTGATTGTCTGTTTCTACTGAGAGGCGGAACTTAATTCCTGAACCGGCTCCGTGATTGGCGTTAAGAGATTTCCCATTTACTCAGCGGTCACCTGTCTCCTCATCAATAGTACAGCTGATCTGAGCGAAACCATTTTATTTTTGGGGGGGACAAATCCACCTACGCCAATGCCAAAATCTTTCAATTGATTCATAGAAATCGGACAGATGGATTTGGGAGGCTGGATTGTTTATAGGTGCTGCTGAGACCCAAGTGGAAATACAAGCATGCAAAAATATAGTTTTGCATAATATGTTCACTTTAAATCATTCCCAAAACGCCTCCCGTCCTTCCCGCTTCATCATGCTCACATCCCTGTTTCTCTCTCCTCCATACTGATCTCTTACTTCCCAGTAAGAGATACAGCAGAGTCAGGCTCAGAACCACTCAGCCACACTCCCAAGAATGAGTTAAATTAACAAGAGAAGCAAGAGTAAACGCACTCCACGCTACTGAAGTCCAGTGAGAAGATAAAACACCCTCAAAAAAGCTGAAAGCTTACCATTAAAGCAGCACTACATTTCAGCATGCCTTTCTCTTTAATATCGAGTTGTCCTACAGCTTGCGTAGGCTGTGTAGATGTTCTCTAAGTTTGCCATGATGAAGCTTAATTGCTGTAACCCTTGAATTAACTATTTCTGGAATCTTGCTTTAAACCGTTACTGTGTTCCAGTGTGCCCACCACACTCTATATCTGCACCCCAAGCCAGAAGGCTTCTCTATTTGAAACAATAAATGGTACGTGAGTGTACCATTCTGTTTCGATCAAAGGTTTTTGCTAAGTCTCACAGACAGTTTCCCTTGTGAGTCTTGAGCCGTTTCTCAATCTGTGTTCTTTCTGTACTTTTGTTCTTGTGGACTTGGGAAACGTCATCAGTCGCAGCCCAAGTACTGTTTTATTCAGAAGATCACAGTTAGCCAAGTTCACTACTAATACCTGGATGTGTTCTTGCTCCTCCCTTATTATCGAGGATGCATGGAAGGTGTTTTGTGTTGACTTCCTTACAGCCCATTTCATCCCAGTAGGGTTTGTGTTCTTAGAGAAATTTCCAATTAATGTCTCAGTTTGTCTCAGTATTTTATACCTTTAAAAATGCTCCTCTTCTTGAGCCTTTTGAGTCTTTGTGGTTCTTTTTTCATGCCTTCATGCATAATTTCTCTTTTAAGGCCTGTTTCCTCCAAAGTGACTCTTTCTTGTGGTTTAAAGAAGCTTATCCTATAAAGCTGTGTTCCTATTATTGGATCTTAATATTCATATGAAGTTTCCCCTTTTGAGTTTTGGCTCATCCTTGTCATAATGTGAAAACAGCCTAAGAGAGTTTCTCAAATTGAGCCAGGGGTTCCACTCACTACTTTTTTCTTCTGCTCTCATTAAATTATGCTGTTTAACTCTCGATTACATGATTCCTTGCTGGTTTATACTTGTTCTTTTTGAAAGTTTCATTGTTTGAATAGGCATTTATCTGGTCTTGGTTCAAGCTCGAGGAAGTTGTTTTTGTTGCCATTGCACTTGTGCTGCTTTTGACTTGGCTATTTAACAAGGGACTGCTTGGATGTGTCCTAATGTCTGTTGTAAAGAGTGCTATAAAAACAAAATAGCTGTTCCAACTAGGTTCTGCAGTGAGAAATTTTCTAAATTCTCTTCCAGTTCTTCAGATAAACAGAACCGAGAGTGCTGAAAAAGTACGCAATAAGATATCTTTAGCGATGGTCTCATAGGAGACAATGACACAAGAAATAGAAACCTTATGTCTAAACTAATCAGTGTCCCACGGGTCTGACATTAGGGGAAACCAAACTGGATTTAAAGTGACTTTCTCTCTCTCTCTCCTCTCTTTAGCTCTCTCTCTCTGAGTCAGACTATGACAGCTGTATGTGTGTCCAAGGCCTCATTGGGACAACATGAGCCTGTGAGTGTACGGGACAGCTCACCGAGGGATCAGATTCATGACATCTGCTTATCTGATGTAGACTCCAGAGAGAGCAATGCATACACAGCGTCCTCCCTGCCTCGCCCCTATAGGACTCTATAGCAGCCCGTTAAGCCATGGGAACCTCAGAGACACTGGCTCTTTGTGGAGGAACAGCCCTGTAGGCAGCAGCCAGGAATGTCTTTCAACCCTTTAGCTGCCTCTTGTTCTTCAGCCCAGGAGGAGCTGAAGCACTCAGCCTGAAGACCAGCAGGAGTCAGCAGATATCTCAATGCTCCCAGTGCTCAGCTTCTGGAATACAATCTGGAAAAACACAGTCTGCCTCTCTTCTATCCTCGCTTCTTCTCTCTGCTACCTTCCAACCTGGACGTCTTCCATTACATGGGCTGAGAATGCTGGGATATCCATATGCCTGTCCTGTTAAAGTTATAACAGTGGTCCCTCGTGGGCCACTTCACTGCTGATATATGAGAAATGTCTAAAATGCAATACCAGGTGCTGAAATAGACAGTGTGCTGTTAAGTAGAGAAAAGGTTGTCGCTGCGTAAAGAACAGAAAGAACAGAAAGCCATGAAATATATTTTACATGTAAAGATGGAAAGACACACAATTAAAATGAAGGCCAACATTATCCAAAACTTGCTCAGCTTTCTAAACATGCTTCTGTTTTTGTACATTATGGTGTATTTTGTGGGATAAACGTTACTGTATACCATCGCATGCAAAAATGTGCTCATTCATTAGGTGTGTATTTCACTTATTTTTGAATAGTGTGCACAAGTTCAACTTCAGCCCTCTTGTGAAGAAACTGCAATGTGAAACTGCAGATGAATATAATTATGACATTGTGCATTTTCTACAAATGTATAAACATGCCAGTCATGCATATAAATCCACCAGATGTTCTCTGGACTGATGAAGCTCCATTCAATACTTTTGGATAGGAGGAGTTTGAAGCAGCTCACTGGGACATGAAAAGAATACATTTGTTCATATAGTGTATTCAGACCAAATAATAAAACATTTCTCAAAAAATACTCCAGTAACAATAAAAAAAAAAGATTAAACCCTAATGCCTTAAAAGTGCCACGTCAGACTCTGGGACGGGCTGAAGGTAGCAAAGACAGGAAGATAAGGAGCGCTGGTGCCAAGAGGAAACTCATCTCTCTTAAAATCCTCTCTTACAGAATTGGTTTGAACTGCCTCCAAAAAAACAGCAACAAACTACTGAGCCAGCACACAGAAAGAACTGTCCTGGCCGGCTAATTACCCCATCCATCCCGTCCTGCTGTCCACTAACTGCAGAGCCCAACGGGACGACCGTAAGGGCAGTAAATCATAACCCAGCACCAAAAACAACCTGCCGGCCAATCCCAAAGCACAACACCGCGGTCAGAACAGAGACCTCAGAAACACTTCACATGCAAATAAGTGCTTTGTTCTCCTCCCCCTCCTCTGTCTCTGTCCAATAAAAAAGAGCCTTAAGCAGTTTATGAGAGTTTTAAGGTGGTTGCCATGCTACCCACCTGGATTACAGTTCAGATCAAACTCACAAAAGAGGAAGTTCAGAAACACTGGAGATGTAGAAGAACGGGATACACGCCGGCACATTCATCTCATCACTCCATCAAATTTCTGCTCTTTGTCTCATGTCTTCATTTTTAATCACACCTTTTCTCCTTTTCTATTCTCCTGTCTCCTCCTTTATTCTTTTCTCTTGTCTTTTCTTTCTTCTTGCCTCGTTTTGTCTTGTCTCGACTCTTGTTTCGTCTTGTTTTGTTTTGTCTTGTCCTTTTTCTGCTTATCTCCTTAGTTCTCTTCTTGTCTTGTCTCAACTTCTTGGCTTTCCTTTACTATTTCTGATTAATTTAATTTTTTCTTGTGTCATCTAATCTCTTCCTGTCTTGTTTAGTTTTTTTTCTTGCCTCTTCTCTTTTCTTCTTGATTATTCTCTGCTTTTCCCTTCTCCTTTTTTTTTCTTTCTTTGTTGTCATTTCTCTTTTCTCTTCTCTTCTTTTCTCCTATTCAAGGATACTTTTTTCATCTTTTAATCAATTATATCTTCTTCCTCTGCTGTTGTACAACCCTCTATCTGAACAGTTCAAGCTCCTCGGCTGCTCCCCTTCACTCGTTACTCTTCTGCTCTTTTCCCGCTGGACCCTGAGCTATCCAGAGGAGCAGGAAAGAGAAAGAGTGTGAGAGAGAGAGAGAGAGAGAGAGAGGGGGTAGCCCCAGCCACTGACAGCCACTGAGTCTGGGGCTTCTGAGAGGCCGTTAGAGTCCAGGCACAGCAGAGTGAGGAGAGAGCCTGTAAATCTGGATGTTCTGGACACTCTCAACCTGGCCTGGAAATCCGATGATCGAAAACTGGGCACTCTGCCAAATGACGCCCCTCAGAGTGCTCTATAAATACAGACCACCTCGCTACCGTCAGCTACTGGGGGAAACAGATGCCGCTCACACTCTAACACCCGGCCATGACCAAGCTATTAAAACACATGTAAACCATCATCCACACGCTCAGAACCACAGTTTACATACATCATACAACCAGTTTTGCTGGAGAAATGGGTTTAAATGCAACAACCCAGTAATATTTAATCAGATCAAATCTTGCATATACACTCCATGGCAAAGAAATAGGCACCAAGACGTTAATGTAATAATGATTACCGTATTTTTCGGACTATAAGGCGCACTTAAAAACTTTTAATTTTCACAAAAATTGACAGTGCGTCTTATAATACGGTGCGCCTTTTGTATGGATTTTACTCGTCAGGTTGTAAGGAGCAGTAAACACACACTCCGTGCAGCGTTATAGAGTTTCAGTGCTATACAGAGTCCAGAGCGTGCAGCTCCGAGGCTGAGCAGCAATAGCATTAGCTAGATGCTAACCGCTAAGCTAGCTAGCTTATTCACTGAGATCAGTATTATCTAAATTTTACTCGTCAGGTTGTAAGGAGCAGTAAACACACACTCCGTGCAGCGTTATACAGAGTTTCAGTGCTATACAGAGTCCAGAGCCGTGCAGCTCCGAGGCTGGAGCAGCAAATAGCATTAGCTAGCTTATTCACTGTTCAGAGATCAGTATTATCTAAATTTTACCCGTCAGGTGTAAGGAGCAGTAAACACACACTCCGTGCAGAGCCGTGCCGCTCCGAGGCTGGAGCAGCAATAGCTAGATGCTAACCGCTTAGCTAGCTAGCTTTTTCACTGTTCAGAGATCAGTATTTTCTAAATTTAGCACTTTTAATACTGCTGGAGCAGTATTATTAGAGTTAGATGCTAATCGCTAAGCGTTCACCGTTCAGAGGTGAGTTATCGGCCTGTAAGTCTGTGCTGCTTTGCCTGGCTAGCATTAGCTAGATGCTAAGCGCTAACTCTCTCAGAGGTGAGTTTTATCAGCCTGTAATCTGCTTGTTTACCGTGTTAAAACAAGCTACGGGGGACGAATCGCTAGCTAATATCTCACTGTCTTACCAGAACACGCAGGATTACTCAGTGTAACGCTGTCGTTTAAGTTTGGGTTAACTTTACTAGTTTAGGTGACTAGCTAGCGTGCTAGCGGATAGCTATGCTAACGCTGGTGCAGCAAGCCTTAGTGGACATCTGGAAATCTAAGCTTACTGTAAATAAACTGAAGCACGTTACTCACCCAAATAAACAGTTTTCAGGAGAGGAATCTGTGTAGATTAATATCCAGCACTCGTTTGACTTTGAAAGAGCTAGATTTCTATACTGAGACGCTCCACCGGCAAGCGACCACCCCCGGTGGGGGAAGGGAAACATGGCGCCACCCCTGTTCACTTTGATATAGGCACCCTTTCTAGTGTCACTTAACGCGCCTTATAATGCGATGCGCCCTATGTATGGAAAAATAGCAGAAAATAGGCGTTCTTTGATAGTGCGTCTTATAATACGGTGCGCCTTATAGTCCGAAAAATACGGTACAATAAGTGATTACAACGTTAGAGTGGGAGGAAAAGATATCAAGAAAAAATGTACAAGTAATGGAGGCTCTAGTATCCTTTGAGCACCTCTAGCCAGAAACAAGATGAGATATGATTGCTCTTGAAGGTTTGGGGGTTCCAGCTGGTCCTGTAGATCCTGCACTGATACTGCTGAAGCTGGCGTCCCAACTGGTCTCATAAATGCCTGATAGGTAAAAATCTAGCAACCAGGCAGACCACGGAATTGTTGCAATCTGGTAGATACATTACTGTAAATGAGCATTAAGCTGCTGATATATGTCTGATGGAAGCCTCACCATAGGCTGCAGGATACCCTGCAAATGCTGCTGAGCTGTTACTGTCCCTCTTATCACTACTAGGGGTGACTGCAGTATGCAATGGATCCTTAAATCATTACACCAGCAGTTGGTGCAGTGTGTTACTCCACAGCAAAGGCAGGATTGAAGTGCTCAAGAGGCCTCCGCAGTCAAACCCAACCATCCTCAGATACAACAGAACCGAGATTCTTCCTTAAAGTGATATAGTTCCGGTAGCAGTCCAGGTTTCTCTTTCAAAGTAAACAGGGCTCACAACACCTCCTAACAGCTTTTTCAGAATGATGTGACTCCCTCAAAGTCTGTCAACTGGGCAAAATATCTTTGAGTGGGTCGTAGAGGCATATCTAGCAGTTAACAATGTCTCACTAAGAGGTAGTCAGCCTTTATATAATGCAGCAGGGAAAGTATGTGTACACTGTCTAATCAGACCACATATATAGTCATTTACATATCTGCCTAAAAAAATGACTGCATGCTGAGTTTAGACAAGATCAGACAATTCTGTCTGTGTGTTTTTCTTTTTGTTTATGAGTGTCGTTTCCAGGTCTGTGAATGGTAATGCAGTATAATGTAAAGTTTTTCCTAAAAAAATTCTACACAATGAGGCCAGACAGACAGCTTTAATCATCTGCCTGAGAAAGTTCAGCAGAAATAATGGGATGTTTATGTTATGGTGCTGTTTGAGCAATGGCCAAGAAAACATAAAACTGCCACACGCATTCTAGGAATGTCTAGTGTGTAGGAAACATCTAAACAACTGAGAGTTCACTATGAACACCAGATCATCCCCCAGCAGAGTCTACACTTCCAGCAATCTTTAAACATCTGAACATAGAGCCCACATATCTGGACAAAGCAGTTAACTAACACTACACCTCCTAATTTAGGCTCACAACTGTGTAGATAAACCACATGTTGTTCCTACCATTGCAAACCTAGAGTGGGTCTGAGACTGATTTCTAATATTTTTTATTTATCTAGCAGCCTGAATAAAGCTGTATCCCTTTCCTGTAGGCCTCAGGTGTTCTGGTCTGAACACAAAATACACAATTACATATCCAAAATGAAATAAATCAAAATTTTAACCAAGAATGGAGCACTAATAACATTATTATCCAGTAAGAAGTGCTAATGACATTATAATTCAGTATGAATCTTTAACAACTTTAATATCCATTATGAATGTTAAATATCAGCATGAAGTATAAAGTTCTAATAACATTATTATTTAGTATGAGGGCATTAAGGTGTTACTAGTTGTGTTATGAAGCAGCTTAAGGGAGAAAGATTGATAAGTGTGTGTGTGTGTGTGTGTGTGTGTGTGTGTGTGTGTGTGTGTGTGTGTGTGTGCTGTGTCAGCTCACCTCGTCCCGATCATCTGTACAATGTTATGCAAGCTGTCTGCATTTCTTGTCCTGTCTCTATCCCTCTGAACTGCTTACACACACACACACACACACACACACACACACACAAAGGAGGCTATGCACTCGTCAACCTCTACTCCTCCATGGTGTCTGCAACTCATTCATCACACACACACACACTCTCTTAGACCAACATTAAATCTCATTATGTGAGCAGAGTCCCAGACACACATTCTTGCCTCTCAGAGCCAATGACAAAGAGCCAAACTGACACACATTTTCTAAATATACTGTTTTTCCCTACATATCACACTCCACCACTGAAACACATGTTACACCACTGACCTGTAACACACTCCACACTGTTACACCACTGACCTGTAACATACTCCACACTATTACACCACTGACCTGTAACACACTCCACACTGCTACACCACTGACCTGTAACATACTCCACACTATTACACCACTGACCTGTAACACACTCCACACTGTTACACCACTGACCTGAAACACACTCCACACTGTTACACCACTGACCTGTAAGACACTCCACACTGTTACACCACTGACATGTAACACACTCCACACTATTACACCATTGACCTGTAACACACTCCACCAATGAAACACATTCCACACTGTTACACCACACTCCACACTGACCCATACCACAACCTGTAACACACTCCACACTGTTACACCACTGACCTGTAACACACTCCACACTGTTACACCACTGACCTGTAACACACTCCACACTGTTACACCACTGACCTGTAACACACTCCACACTGTTACACCACTGACCTGTAACACACTCCACACTGTTACACCACTGACCTGTAACACACTCCACACTGTTACAACACTGACCTGTAATACCCTCCATACTGTTATACCACTGACCTGTAACACACTCCACACTGTTACACCACTGACCTGTAACACACTCCACACTGTTACACCACTGACCTGTAACACACTCCACACTGTTACACCACAAACCACAGACCTTCAAGACGTCACCAAACAGAATATGAGTAATAACTGATTTAGTTTTATTGGTGCAGATATTCAAAAGTGGTTACTATGATGTTGCTTAGCAGCTGCTAGGGTGTTTTGGTATAGTTGTTGGTTACGAAGATGTTGTGTATGCTGTTGCTGTGTTTGTGTTGATTGCTAATGTATTGCAATGACATAGATATTGTTGCTAAGGTGTTGCTAGGTGGTTGCCATGGTCTTGATAAGTGGTTTATTAAGTGACTTTTACCAAGGTATAGGTTTGAGTTGTCCATGTATTGCTTGTAGTTGTCGAGGTGTTGATAGGTGTTTAATATGCTAATGGATTGCTTGCAAATGTATAATTTAGCTGTAGGTTGCTAAGGTGTTGCTATGTGGTTTCTATGATAAGAATGTTGCTAGGCTTTGGGCAGGGTGACCAGGAGTCCATGAAGTGCAGTAGCTACTAAAGGCTGCCTAGATAGTTTTGGACACTCTGAAGCACAGAGAGAGTTCAGTGAGGTTAGAAACTGGGTCAGAAGCTTTTAAAGCAATAACTTTAGAGCTGCTAATTAATCGATTCATATTCATCACTGAACAACACTTAAAACAAGCTCACTGCTTTTTAATATAACCACTGTTACCACTGGCAACAGATTCCCCAAAAGCAGATTAAATATTCATTAAGCGACAAATTTGTTTTAAAGTAGAAGCTCTATCTGAGCAAATATTTAATAATAACATTCATATTTCCCTCAAGAACAAATTCATGCAATTTAAAGGTGAACATTTATGAGAACATTGTATTAAAGAATAATCATATTTCAGCTACAAGCATTAAATGAGGGTTTCTACACAATGATTAGAACTGCAGCTTCTAATGTTAGTCCCAGCATGACTGTAGCTTTTTAAAAAACAATCAAAACACAATTAATGTGCTTCTGAGTTCAATAACTAATCTCAGAAATCAAAAAAGCCTTCAGAGATCTCTCAGAATCTTATGTTTTACATAATTAATATTCTGTAAAACATAAGATTATAAAACTGACTGAGAAACTGTAGAACAGCGAGGAAAAAATAAATATAATTAATATCCTAAATAAAGTTATAAATAATTATAAGTATTTAGAAAAACATTCAAATAATATTCACATAAATGTCATATGTATGTATTGATTTATTTGGTGATTTATGGATTTGAGGTGGTCTACACTAGACCCCCTGTGTAAATAATGTGTCCATAAGAGAACTGTTATTAGCAGTCAGTTTACTCCAGTAAACTCCAGTACTATTAGACTTGTATTAGAATTTCATTATAATGGCTCCCTCTGCTGTTTTCAGTGGGAAATGGGCAGTGTGGGTCATGGGATTGGCTCAAGGGCAACCTATTAAACTCAGCTTTTTAACTCACAGCCCTTAATGCAATGCTCTAACCGCTTAGAGCCAACACTGCCCCTACTTGAGGGACTATTTTAAGAGCTCAGTTCCCAGATAGCATGAAAAATGAGCCCAAGCTCCACTGTTTTATGACAACATCGGCTAGGAGAGTCTGCAGTGGTGTGGGTCAATTCCCATTTGATTGAGTTTTTTTTTTCTAGATTGTTGGTGCTCACTGCTATGTTGGTGTATTGAATATTAGAACACTAATTATTGTTTTTTGTTTTTGTATTTATGCGTAAGTCTTTTCCACACAGACACAGTTTGCTACTTTACAAACTGGGCTGGGTCCTGTTCACTCAGCAGTGCCGTGATTTTGGACAAAACTGGTCACCTGCATGTTTATACCACGATAGCAATGTTAAATGAGTCTGGTCACTGGCGTGCTAACACTGCGCTAGTGATGGGGAACAAGCCTCGTTACTGGTGTGCTGACAGCTCAATAGCAATGTTGCATGAGTCTGGTCAATGTAGGATAAGCTTGCTCACCGGTTTGGTAGCAAAGTCAGATAGGCCAGTGTGCTAATGCTGCAGCAGAGATATTTGATGAGTTGGATAGATATGTGATACACAGTTTCCCATAGTGCATTTCATTAGTATGCTCTATATTACAAGTTAGTGAAACAAAGGTCTATGAGTATCAGACCAGCCTACCTCAGTCTATTTATTACATTCACGATGAATGAACTAATAGGAATGCACCAGAGTTACTTATAATTAATAGAATTTAATATATTTACACTTATTTACAACCTTTAAGTTGTTTTCTTCCTCCAGTGAGATTAAGTATATTTTTCTCTACAAAACAACAGTAATATATCAGTTTATTAAAATATAACAGAACTACATGGGAAAGTGGTGTTTTGGCAGAACGCCCTCCTCCCTTTAATCCTGAATTATTGTGTAGAATCTGATGCATAACTCCAGGTTTATCCACACTGATGGGCTGGCCTGTGTAAAGGCTGTAATAAAACAGAACTGTATGAAATATTAATACAAAGTCTCACTGATATCCCTCAACCTAAAACTGAACCTGAGGATGAAGGAAATTAGAGTTATTTTGTATGGAAACTTCCACAGACAATCGCAAATCATAAAGAGAAGCTATCTGAGGTCAGGAGCTTTCTCAGGAACCTGCAGAGCTCATCAACATCTGGAAAACAGAAACCTCACTTAAAACAGATGGACATGCAGAATACAAAAAAGACCATTTAACCAGGAGTTTCAGCTCAAACCAGTGTCTATTACCCAAACTTACTTTCAAACTCTTTACAGAGCTGGAGCTGAACTGTATCCCAGGTGGTTGCTATAGCATTGCTAAGTGTTTTTAAGTGTTTTTTAAGTGCTATGGTGTTTTATATGCTTTAATATCTCAAGTGGCCTGTATAGGGTTGCTAGGTGGCTACTAGATGGTTCATATGATATTGCCAGATGATTGTAATGTGTTATTAAGCTATTCATAATATATGTCAAGTGATTCCTAAATATACCTAGCTATACCTAGTATACCTAGCTATGCTCATCATAATATCAACCAACTGATACCTTGATTTGGGACTTTTTAGCTTAATAGCTTGTGCTCACACATTTTAGATATCTTTTTAATAGGTGATTTATATTATATTATATTTAAAATACACCTCATGGATGCACTGGGACGCATCATCAGTGATGTATCCTGAGGTCATCGGGTGTTTCGGGTCTTGCAACATCATACACCCTCACCCAGGCGACCCAGCCGGGGGTGATCAGGCCCCAACTTGCGTCCCAGTAGCAACCCACGGATCTGCCCTCTTCATCCAAAGCCACCTAGTAGCCTTTTCGGCGGCTTCGCTTGCGGACTTGATGGCCCTCTTCTTTGCTGCTCCCACGATGCCCAGGCGGCTGAGGACCTTGCACAGAGACCTCCCTGCAAATCCCCTGCAGCCTACTTCTATGGGCTCGTAGAACGTCTTCCAGCCTCCTCCCCTGCACTCCTCCACAAGTTCCTGGTATTTAGCCCTCTTCCTCTCATTTGCTTCCTCGATGTTTTCTTCCCAGGGCACTGTCAACTCCAGTATGATCAGCTGTTTTGAAGACTGAGAGGTCATGATCATATCTGGACGGAGGGTTGTTGTTGCGATCTGCTGGGGGAACCTCATTTGCTTACCCAGGTCGACCTGCAGCTGCCAGTCAGATGCTGTATGGAGTAGGCCTGCTGTTGCATGTTTGTTTGTTCTGGGTTTTTCTCCAGCTTTCACAAAGTAGATTGCCTTCTTTGGAGCATGATGGTTCTTGCTGGAGCTGATGGCTGAAGCTACGCTCTCAGCGACTGCCTTAAGCACCTGGTCATGGCGCCAGCGATAGCGACCATCTGCTAGAGCCTTCGGGCAGCCGCTGAGGAGGTGTTCTAAAGAGCCTCTACCAGAGCACAGCGGGCAGGAAGGTGTCTCACTTTTCCCCCACACATGGAGGTTCGCTGGGCTTGGCAGGACGTCGTAGACAGCTTGGACCAGGAAACGGACCCGCTGGAAATCCGGCTGCAAGATGTTTGTCCAGGTGATCCTTCGCTTCAGGGCGCTCTCCCACCTTGTCCATGCTCCCTGTTGCCGTAATCCTACTACCCTGCTCAGCCGCTCTTCCTCCACACCTGCTCTGACTTCCTCCTGGATCAGGTGGTGCCTTTCCTTCCCACGTGTCTGGCTAATGAGGATCTTTGGGAAGTACCCCAAGCCTGCTCTGCCTGTTGCCTCAGTGCCCACCAATTCCTTCTGTCTTAGGCGTGACTCTGCCAGCTTCACTGCTTCCCTAGCCTTCCACTTTCTTCCTGTCCTCACCTCAATGCCGGCTGCTGACACTTTGCTGTCCTTTGAGTCCCTGTACTGTAGAGCTTCTCTGGTGCGTGCCACCATAAACTCTTCTGTCAAACCCCTGAGAGGAAGCTGCAAGATGTTGCTCGTACCATACAGTGCAGCGCTGGTGAGGCTGCGAGGAAGTCCCAGCCATTTTCGAAGAAAGCTGCTGATCCTCCTCTCCAGGGACTCAACTGCTGTCATTGGGACTGTGTAAATTAACAGGGGCCACAGGATGCGGGGCAGAATTGAATGCTGGTAGATCCAGGCTTTAAACCTACCAGGCAGGCCAGACTTGTCTACCTTGGTGAGCCAGGTACCGAGTTCTAAACTGGCCTTCTGGATGGCTGCTGAGTCCTTCAGGGTGGAGTCAAAGAGTTTCCCCAAGCTCTTCACTGGTTGCTCTGTGATGGTAGGGATGACCGTTCCTGAGATGGAAAAACGGAACTTGTCAATCACCTTCCCCTTTTTCAGGACCATCGATCGTGATTTGGAGGGCTTAAAACTCATCCTTGCCCAGGTCATGAGCTTTTCAAGCCCTTGCAGGATCCACCTGCACCCTGGGACTGACGTGGTTGTTACAGTGAGGTCATCCATAAAGGCTCTGATGGGAGGCTGTCGTACACCTGACTTGGTCAGGGGCCCTCTGCATTCCACCTCAGCTGACTTGACCACCATGTTCATGGCCAGGGAAAAGAGGACAACAGAGATGGTGCAGCCTGTAATTATCCCTTTCTCAATGCTGTGCCAGTCTGATGTCTCTGACCCAGAAGTAACTCTCATCCTAAACTTATTGTAGTAATCCAGGATGAGGTCCTTGATCTTACTGGGAACATGGTGGAGGTGGAGAGCGAGTTCTACCAACTTGTGTGGTATGGAACCATAGGCATTCGCCAGGTCCAACCACAACACAGCTAGGTCGCCTTTGTTCTCATGGGCCTCCCGGATGAGTTGCGTAACGACTCCAGTGTGTTCCAGGCAGCCAGGAGCAGAGATCCCTCCCTTCTGTACTGATGGGTCTATATAGCTGTTCTTGAGAAGAAACTCTGTCAGTCTTCGAGAGACGATGCTGAAAAACACCTTCCCTTCCACACTCAGCAGTGAGATGGTTCGAAACTGACTGATGTCTCGCGAGTTCTCCTCTTTGGGGATCCAAACTCCCTCAGCATGCCTCCACTGGTCGGCCACTTTCCCCCTTCTCCAAATCACTTTCAGGATCTTCCACAGATGCCGTAGAAGCCCTGGGCAGCGCTTGTAGACCAGATAAGGGGTTCCACTGGGGCCTGGGGCTGACGCTGAACGGGCCGCCTTGACGACCTCCTCCACCTCCTTCAGGCTTGGCTCCTTCAGGTTGAACTCCATTGTCGGGAGATCTGGCCTGATGAGAGCTTTATTGGGCTCCAGTTCCAAGTCTCTCTGAGGATCGCTCACAGTGTCCTGGAGAAAGTGATTTACTTGCTCTATAGAGCACTCAAGCCGCCCGCTGCGCTTGTCCCCGAGGAGTTGTTTGGTAAAGCCAAAGGGATTTGCGATGAAAGCTGCTCGCTTCCTTGCCCTCTCTTTCGCCCGTCTCCGGTGCCACTCTGCTCTGCGAAGAGTCATCAGCTTCTTGCGCAGGATGTTTTTCAGTTCCAACAAGGGTTTCTTCTCCTCCTCCGCTGCAGCCTTGTACTGTTTCTTGAGGGTGCGAAGCTCCTGGCGCAACTGATGTATCCGGGTGGCTCTGCGGCTCATTGTGTAGGAAGTGGATTTTGATTTTCCTTTATCCACCTGTCCAAATCTTTCTGAGGCATAGCTGATGATGATTGTAGTCATTGATGTGAGTCGGCTGTCCACGTCTCCTTTGGCTGTGGCCTGGATGATCTTGGACACATCCTCGTCAAACTGCTGCCACTCGCTCCTCTTGCTGGCTGGGGGCCACTTAATCCGCTGCTGTGGAATTACTCTGCTAGGGTTAAGAGTCTGAGGTACATGGAGGGACTGGGCTCTGTGGGTTGCCTCCTGGCCGGGCTCCTCCTGCGTCTCACCAGGTACAAGACCTGAGCGTTGTACCTCATTATCTTTGTCTAGGCATTTCATTCTAGCTTTGTGGATCTTCAGGCCACGATGGTTCTTGCACAGCTTTCCACAAATGCATATAACGTTCGTCGTATGTCCGTTTGCCTGGGTCATCACCGTGTAGTCCGTCCGATTGAAGATCTCATCCTCCCCCCCTCTCGGGATCTCCTGGGGGTATCTCTCTGTAGGGCTTTCCGTAGCTTGATTGGGTCCTCTCTCACGAAAGATGCAGGTTGGGATGCTACCCCAACCTGCCCCAGGTGCCGTCTTTCCGTGCTGCCAACTGTCTCTCCAGTAGTCGACCAAACTGTTCTTGGTTGTCACCTAGTCTATTCCTAGGGGTCACTGGCTGTGCCAGATGTTGAATATTTAAAATACACCTCATGGATGCACTGGGACGCATCATCAGTGATGTATCCTGAGGTCATCGGGTGTTTCGGGTCTTGCAACATCATACACCCTCACCCAGGCGACCCAGCCGGGGGTGATCAGGCCCCAACTTGCGTCCCAGTAGCAACCCACGGATCTGCCCTCTTCATCCAAAGCCACCTAGTAGCCTTTTCGGCGGCTTCGCTTGCGGACTTGATGGCCCTCTTCTTTGCTGCTCCCACGATGCCCAGGCGGCTGAGGACCTTGCACAGAGACCTCCCTGCAAATCCCCTGCAGCCTACTTCTATGGGCTCGTAGAACGTCTTCCAGCCTCCTCCCCTGCACTCCTCCACAAGTTCCTGGTATTTAGCCCTCTTCCTCTCATTTGCTTCCTCGATGTTTTCTTCCCAGGGCACTGTCAACTCCAGTATGATCAGCTGTTTTGAAGACTGAGAGGTCATGATCATATCTGGACGGAGGGTTGTTGTTGCGATCTGCTGGGGGAACCTCATTTGCTTACCCAGGTCGACCTGCAGCTGCCAGTCAGATGCTGTATGGAGTAGGCCTGCTGTTGCATGTTTGTTTGTTCTGGGTTTTTCTCCAGCTTTCACAAAGTAGATTGCCTTCTTTGGAGCATGATGGTTCTTGCTGGAGCTGATGGCTGAAGCTACGCTCTCAGCGACTGCCTTAAGCACCTGGTCATGGCGCCAGCGATAGCGACCATCTGCTAGAGCCTTCGGGCAGCCGCTGAGGAGGTGTTCTAAAGAGCCTCTACCAGAGCACAGCGGGCAGGAAGGTGTCTCACTTTTCCCCCACACATGGAGGTTCGCTGGGCTTGGCAGGACGTCGTAGACAGCTTGGACCAGGAAACGGACCCGCTGGAAATCCGGCTGCAAGATGTTTGTCCAGGTGATCCTTCGCTTCAGGGCGCTCTCCCACCTTGTCCATGCTCCCTGTTGCCGTAATCCTACTACCCTGCTCAGCCGCTCTTCCTCCACACCTGCTCTGACTTCCTCCTGGATCAGGTGGTGCCTTTCCTTCCCACGTGTCTGGCTAATGAGGATCTTTGGGAAGTACCCCAAGCCTGCTCTGCCTGTTGCCTCAGTGCCCACCAATTCCTTCTGTCTTAGGCGTGACTCTGCCAGCTTCACTGCTTCCCTAGCCTTCCACTTTCTTCCTGTCCTCACCTCAATGCCGGCTGCTGACACTTTGCTGTCCTTTGAGTCCCTGTACTGTAGAGCTTCTCTGGTGCGTGCCACCATAAACTCTTCTGTCAAACCCCTGAGAGGAAGCTGCAAGATGTTGCTCGTACCATACAGTGCAGCGCTGGTGAGGCTGCGAGGAAGTCCCAGCCATTTTCGAAGAAAGCTGCTGATCCTCCTCTCCAGGGACTCAACTGCTGTCATTGGGACTGTGTAAATTAACAGGGGCCACAGGATGCGGGGCAGAATTGAATGCTGGTAGATCCAGGCTTTAAACCTACCAGGCAGGCCAGACTTGTCTACCTTGGTGAGCCAGGTACCGAGTTCTAAACTGGCCTTCTGGATGGCTGCTGAGTCCTTCAGGGTGGAGTCAAAGAGTTTCCCCAAGCTCTTCACTGGTTGCTCTGTGATGGTAGGGATGACCGTTCCTGAGATGGAAAAACGGAACTTGTCAATCACCTTCCCCTTTTTCAGGACCATCGATCGTGATTTGGAGGGCTTAAAACTCATCCTTGCCCAGGTCATGAGCTTTTCAAGCCCTTGCAGGATCCACCTGCACCCTGGGACTGACGTGGTTGTTAGATTAGTTGCCCATCATTCAAAAGCCTGAGTAGTGAGTGGCGTTTGGAGAAGCAGGGAGCAGAGAGAGAGCGAGAGAGAGAGAGAGAGAGAGAGAGAGAGAGAGAAAGAGAGAGAGAGAGAGAAAGAGAGAGAGAGAGAGAGAGAGAGAGAGAGAAAGAGAGAGAGAGAGAGAGAGAGAGAGAGAAAGAGAGAGAGAGAAAGAGAGAGAGAGAAAGAGAGAGAGAGAAAGAGAAAGCGAGGAAGAGAGAAAAAGAATGACAGAGAGAGGGAGAGAAAGAATCAGAAATAGAGAGAGAGAAAGAGAAAACGAGAGAGAGAGAAGAAGAGAGAGAAAATCAGATTTAACCATTCACTAATGTGTGACTGTGATGTTAGCCTTACCATGCTAATATTATACAAACCAAGTGATTGTTTATTTTGTGACTACTTAGCATCCCATGCTAATCATGATATCAACCAATTAACAGCTTGATTTGGACCCAAATAGCATTTTTATATTGATCACAAACTACTGAAAAATTCATTTCTAGTATTAATTTTTAATCCCTGTAATGAACATCAGTCACTGGTAGATACTGAAATATCAGAATCTTCACACTAAACCAAACCACATTGTCTAAAGTGACTCAAGAGTACAGAGCAACCACCTGGAATATCATAGCAGCTACCTAGCAACCCTATAGCAATGAGTTACTGGGATACATTAGCAACCCCCTGTGATACCTTAACCACCACCTTCTTTTCCTATAGCAACCAGTTTGCAACACCACTGAAAATCTTAGCCTTTAACAGCTCATCATAGTCATCACTTACACACGTACACATAGTATCACCAAGTGATCATCCACAACACCATAACAACCAGTTTCACCCTACTGACCACGTAAATTGATACAGTGTACAGAGCTCTGCTGTGCTCGGGATCATAGCAGGATTTCACAGCTTAACACACTTTGATATTGTCAGCTCTGCTGGATTCTAGAGAAAAGATGGTTACAGATGTTAATAATACAGCATCGTTCAGACAGACCAGCGCCGTCACTCCGAGTCTCTGCAGGAAGAACAAGTACATAACTCTGAGAGAACAGCAGCTTCACGCCGGGACAAAGACGTCCCACCCTCCGCTCCAGAACTGCCATCATTTCTAAAGAGCCGAGCAGCAGAACCACTGACAGCAGAACGATTACTATAATCTCAGACAACACTTCATCACAGCACAGTTCCTCCAGCTGAGCCAGGAACTCATAAATCTGCACAAGTTTACTCCTGCTATATCATTATACAGGACAGCGGGTCACATTTAGTGTTTCACTAAACATTTTAAAAGCAGTTAAGAGTCATTAAAAGTTTATATAAAAGCAGCTTGATCTTTTCCACATCAAACCTACTCTCATTCATCAGCAGTTCAACCCAAAGCAGCTCCATCAGAATGAGAGGAAGAACCACTGAAAGAGACCAGAACTGGTCGGATTTCTTGTGTTTGATTCTGATTCTGTCATTCTCTCACAGTTGAAGTGTACCTATGTAAAAATAACAGACCTCTCAATTCTTTGTAGGTAGGAAATCGGTAGCGTATCAAATACTTTTTTTCCAAAGGGGATTTAATGTAAGTAAAGTGCAATACCAAGTATAAATACTACAGGAACCACTTGCCAATATTTTAGCAGCCACCTTAAAAAAGTTTTACCCAATGTGACCACTTAAAGATGCCACAGAAATAACCTTGTGCTATAATATTATGAATTTTATAACACCATGGACCCTTTTTTAGCGTTCTATAGTGCAGTCTTACTGGATTTAGGTGTGTCAGTGTGTCTTGTTGCTGTCCGCCTTCTCAAAAACACACAAAAAGCAGGTGCTATTACTCTTAATCACGGGTGTGTTTTATGCGTATCATAAAATAAACCAATTAGTGTGCCAGTTGTCATTCCCTTTAAGAGGCAGGTGCATTCGTATCGTTTTGCGCGTCTCAGGAGAGGATACTGACCTGCGTGTTCACGCTGTGAAGATACGCCAGCAGCTCATTTAAGGGACCAGCAATATTATTTTATACTTTATTCGGTTTAGTGTTGAAGTAAATGTCGGGGTTGCGCTCTGCAGCGCGTCCATGTGTGTAAAGAGTGGGGGTGTACGCAGGCTGGGCAACCATTTAACACCATAGCAACCTCATAGCCACCAATTAGGAACAGCACAGTGACCAATACATTTGGATATTTTAGCCACCCCTGTGATACTTTAACAACCACTTAGTATCCACCTACTATAAGAACCAGTTAGCAACACCACTATAACCACATTAAATACAGTATCTTTACTATGATACACTAAATTAATAACAACAGTTTAG
The DNA here is from genome assembly GCF_023375975.1 of Astyanax mexicanus. NCBI lineage: Eukaryota > Metazoa > Chordata > Actinopteri > Characiformes > Acestrorhamphidae > Astyanax > Astyanax mexicanus. The sequence goes on along the minus strand of NC_064424.1, from coordinate 36,961,850 downwards.
CAACTGTGTAAAATCTCTGTTATATAGCCATATTTGGAGAGATGAAAGAGTTTAATGGGTGTATTTTCTACACTGCTTTATATATTTCCCAAAGCCTGCTATTAAAGCAGTGCATTTACCAACTTTACTACTAATAGTGTATTAACATAACATTTCACCTTGCAGATATTATCACCACAAACACCCAGAGAGGGCCATTCATAACCAGAGTAGAGTGAGTTTTACAGCTCTGGAGCATTACTGTGGAAAGCCACCAAAAGGAATAAAGATTATGGATGGTGAACTTCAATTAGGTTATTAAAACATGTGCAATATACAAAGGGACAACAATATTTTAACAGCAGCTGTCCGCCTTCTACAAATCACAGCGTAAAGGAGGCCATCCGGCCTGCCCTGCCTGAGATATGAGGCTCAGGTGATATGTGCTGCAGGGTCCTGACCGTCATAAATACGGCTATCAGAGGAATGACAGTGGGAGATCAATCTGAAACGGTGTTTATGAGAAATGTCAGACACACTTCATCACACAGGCTGTGTAGAGTCTAACCAGTGAGAAACAGCTCTGATCAGAATCTGAGTGCACATACACTATATCCAGTGTTGGGAAGGTTACTTTTAAAATGTAATCCCTTACAGATTACTGATTACATCACTCAAAATGTAATTTGTAACGTAATCAGTTACGTTACTTCAAGTGAGTAACGTAATCTGATTACTTTGGATTACTTTAAATATTGTAATTTTTTTCAGCCTGAATGAATGTAGCAACCACATATTGCATATTATCCTTTTATTTTTCTTTCCAGTTAACAAATAGATAAACAAATAAAACAGCCTTTTCAATCACTCTATAAAAATACTTATGAAACCATTTCATCAAACAATTTTATGAAACACTTCTATAAATTGATGATAAAACAATTTAAAACCAAACAATGTAACAACAACTGTAAGCTATCTACTTGCAGGTTTGCCACCAGTGTTAATTTTGACAACAAATTTTGATTTAGTCTTAGTCATAGTTTTGTGACGAAAATAGCATTTAGTTTTAGTCACAATTCAGTAATTTAGTCGACTTAGTTTTAGTCAACTTAATGTCATAAGAATATAGTCTACTAAAATTACAGTAAATTTAGTCGACTAAAATGTAAAGGGTGTAAGTGTAAATGCTTTTTCATCAGTTCCCTTGAATTATTAACTATACACGTATACGAAATGAAACGTTTAATAACCAATTGAGTAATATTGTTAATGTTTGAATGTGAAATATATTTATATATGATTTAATGTATATTATTATTATTATTATTATTATAGGTGTGTGACTATATATATTTTACATTTAAAATTTTGCTCTAGAAATCAGGTCATAAAACAACTGAATAGTTAAATTATAGTTTAAACAGAGCTGTAGATGCAAAAACAGCTTTTAAATGATCTAGTTTTATCTCCAGCACTAACCCAGCACACCTACTGGAGCTACAGTCTATAAATGAGATCAAAAACACACATTCACACACTGTCCTGTAGAGATGCTCTCAGGATGTACTGAGAGACTTCATGAGTTAAAGTAAGAAACTTATGAGAAAGTGCTGTAAGGAACTTTACACAGACTTTTGGGTTCAGAGATTCACTTATTTTATTGTTTTGTTTTGGTTATATTATTGAGTTTCTTTCTGACCTGTTCCTGCTTTAACACTAGCTGTATCTTTCCCACTGTGAGACTAAACAGATGATCTGATCTTAATGAGTGAGTTCTGTATCAGTTCTGTGTTTTAGTGCACTGCCGAGTGCACATCAGCTCATGAAATAACATCAGTATTAAAACGCGGATCTCTGCATGGAGATCTGTGGGACTCTGGTCTGCAGAAGCTGAAAGATTAGTGGTGTTTTTACCGGAGATGGAGTCGCTCCACACGGTTTACACGTTATCTTGTTTTTTTGCGACGTCAAAGGAGAAATATATCGCCCCTCTCTCTCTCTCCCTGCTGAACACTGTCGAGTTAACTTCCAGTCGAGCTCCGTAAGTATCGACAGGTTAATTCCCGGGTTTGTAACTGAGCGCGCAGCGCTACTGCAGGAAAAACAGGTACTGATTGGATGACTACCCCGCTTGTCCCGCCTCTCCACCTTCGCTAAAGTAGCAGTGATTGGATCTCTTCCTAACTGGTCACTACCTTTCACAGAACTAAATCAGTTCTGATTGGATTTCGTCCCTGCCAAACATTTTCGTCTCGTTTTTATTCGTTGACCAAAATGTCAATTAATTTCGTCTCGTTGTGTGTGCGGAGCCGCTGTCTGCCCCTCCTCCCTGTGTGTGTGTGTGCAGCGAGACGGGAGGAGGGGCAGACAGTTCCCTGTCATATCAGAGCGATTCACCGCAAAATGTTATTTGTGTTTTGTCAGTGTTGGAAGAGCAAAAATAGGAAAGTACCGCAATGTAATCCTTTAATTTTAGCAGAGTAACTGTAATCTGATTACCATTTATTGAAGCAGTAACTGTAACGGATTACAGTTACTCATAATTTGTAATCTGATTACGTAACGCTGTTACATGTAATCCGTTACTTCCCAACACTGACTATATCTCCAAAAGTATTCACTCAACTGCTGTGTTGGCCCAGCCTTTCCTGTTATAACAACTTCAACTTTTCACAAGGTTTAGGAGAGTGTTTATGAGGAATACACATGCAAGGTCAGAAAAGGCATCCGCTCTAATTCATCCCAAAGGTGTTCTTTCGGGTTGAAGTCAAGGATTCTGTGCAGACTAGTCAAGTTCTTCAACACCAAACTCACTCATCTACGTCTTTATGAACTTTGCTTTGTGCACTGGTGTGCAGTCATGTTGGAACAGGAAATGGTCATCCCCAAACTTTTTCCCGCAAAAGTTGGGAGCATGATATTGTCCATAATCTCTTGGTATTTTGAAACATTAAGAGTTCCTTTTACTGGGAAGGCCAAGCCTGACTCCTGCGAAAACAAACCCATACCACAACTTAACCATAATCCCCCCTCCACCAAACTTTTTGGCACAATGCCATCAGACAAATACAGTTTTCCTTGTTAACGCACACAATTAATCAATTAACACTGATGATTTTGCCCCCAACATCTTGCTGTAATTATGACTCATTAACTTACCTTTTTTAACAGTACTTTCCAGTGTAAACAAAGAGTAAAAAATATACATATTTTTTTAAATTCTGCAGGCAATTAAACATATCATCATTGTAGGACATCTAAACATCTGGGACACACTTTAGGTGGTTAGAGTGTCATAATGGGAACTTTAGAGCGAAATAAAAACTGAAATTCAGTATTCAAGCTCACAGCTACCCCCACTCTGTCTTTACCCATCACACACTTCTGTTTCCCAGGAGAGAGAGAACAGTTATCTCCGACCTTCCGGAAAATGTCACAGCGGGCTGAGATGACTCACAACACGGCAAAGAGACAAAAACACAGAGACTGAATGAACAGAGATTCTCAGACCTTCATGAAAGGCTAATCACTCAGCCTGTCAGTCAAAAACAGAGAGAGAGAGAGAGAGAGAGAGAGAGTCTCATCTTCTAGTCTAGCTGAGGTTAAAATGGAGTAGTCTGATTCAGCTGGTGAAGAAGGTCAGGAGGAGATTTCTTTTAGTAAAAACAACCAGCTTCTCTCTTCAGAGACAGAGTTATTTACATCCATTCAAATCCAGCCTGCTCTGACTGACCTCATGTGGATAATGACCAGATGAAGTATATAAATCATGTATTTGAGTCAAAGTAGAGATACCCAGGGTGAAATATTACTCCAGCAAAAGTAGAAGTCCTGTTTTTGGACTTTGACTGGAGTAAAATGTCTATGTGTAAGCATGTGTACGATAACATCAGCACCAAGAAAAACGATGTGTCACGCATCATATGTCCTGTAGGACTGGTGTCTCTATTCACCTTTAGTCTTCATTACAGGCACTGACATCTCTACAATAAATTAATAAGGCCCTGCAAATTTCACTGTGTGAGAATTATTAAGCTGTATGGATGGTTTATTGAAGAATACCATTAGAAACCTCTGCTAATCTATGCTGAAATATCTGGGATGGTGCGTTACACACTATATCTGTATGTATAGCTCAATAAATATTGCCCTTTTCATTGTCAATTATTGTTCCTGGTAACTTTTACCTTCCTTTTAAATAGCACTGCAATCAGACATAATAAACACAATAAAAAAATAGATAACATCAACACAATCAAGGCTTGGGTTTTATAAGTGTTCATCCAGGTAGAACACAGAACCTGATAATAATAATAATAATAATAATAATAATAATAATAATAATAATATAGTACTGCTATCACACCTGGAATATCTCATCCTTTATTTCTCTAAACAACAGAATTCCTGATAAATAAGAGCCAGTCTGTCAGCATGATGACATGAATCAGAAACAGCAGACATCAAATCAGGTGACACACCCGGGTCAGGTGTGACAGTACCAGACTGTGGAAAGAGACGATAGATTTAGCTCATCTGTCATCTCAGATACCCCTGCATCTCTTCCTTACCCCCACTGTGTCTGATTTATTACGCTGCGCTCTGACATCAGTGCAGGAGGAGGAGCTGAGCTGTAGATCAGACTGTGATTCATGGTGAAGAACGTGAGGAGCTTTAGAGATTAAAGCTCCACCATATAGCCTCACTCTGGAGATACATACTGGAGATGATCAGGGTCCTTATTTAAAAGATTGACCCGACTATATCCAAAAGGGTACATGTTAAGATCTGCAGTGTTTCTTCTGAAATCAAGGGTACTAGAAAAAAGGTTGTTCCTTTTCGCTGCAGTAAAATCTACACTCCTCTGGGAAGGGTTTGCACTAAATGTTGGAACACGAGGAGCTGATTGCATTTAGTCACATTCTAGTCTACAGCACTGTGAGAGAAACAGAACATTCTAAAATAGTCTGAGCATGGTAGATCATATTAGGCCATTTAGATATAGTGAGGTATAAATAGTGAAATAAGCGAAAGGGGATAACATTTTAAATTTATATTTACTGTGCAGAATGTTCTTGATATAAAACCCTTAACAAAATCATCTGCCTTCCACATAATTCATTTTAAAATGCTTTAAGGAGAACATTTAAGAACTGTGTGAATGAGAACAACTGTCTAAACATATTAAATGGGAAATAGCATTCGGGATTGGTCTGGTTAAGGTAAAGAATTCTAGAACTGTGGCAGTGGGAAGAACTTTACAACAGGTTTTTTTATTCAGGAGAACATTTTAGAAAAATGTTAATGTTAAGAACATCCAACAATGGTTTCAAGAAAGGAGAAGGTTCCAGAAGAGTATTGACAAGTTCAAATATCCAAAAATTAGGAGAATTTTATAAAACAGATGAATTGTGAAATCAAAATCTAGAATATTTTGATTAGTGTACTTTGAATACGGAGAACTGGAGAACTTTCCAAAATGTGAATGAGAGGAACATTCCAAAATGTTTTTAAGAAAAATATTTTAGAACAGTGCAAATAAAGGGAACTTTCCAAAATTGAACTTGAACTTTGAACTAGAACATTAGGAATGAGTTGGAATCTTCTACAATGGTTTCTATGAAGAGCTTTCTAGATCATTACTAGAACATTACTAGTTGTGCTGCTCTATGTCCATTATGATGAGTAAGGCCAAAACATATCAATATGTTAAGAATAAACCACAAAAAGTTGGTGAATAAATAAATAAATAAATGAACACATGGTTGTGGTTGAAGTCACTTCAGTGCTACCTCCCTGAAATGAGTTTTTGTAAAGTGGAATGTTTAAGAGATCAGTATTTATGGTCTTTAGATTTGATATACTAAACCTTTTACAGCTCTGTTAAAAGACTCATAACTCCTATTGTGAAGCTTTGATGGTAATGAGTCAGTGTTCAACTCCCACACTGTCTAATTATCATGCCAACATTCATCACAAACCTTCCAGTAGATCTGACAACCACTGTTTACCTGCCAGCAGGTGCTCACACATTCACTGTTTTTCAGCTAAAGCTCTCAATTACAGCAGCACCTTCATTATCACGTGACGGTGCTCACAGAAACCCAGGCTGAGTATCTCAGAAGACAGAGATTAACATCAGCGCTCCTGTCTCCAGCCGAGAAACAAGGGAGAGATGAGAATCTCAAGTCTTTCCATCTTTGTGAATTTCTCTGAAAACATCTCTGGAAATGGGGATTAAGGATGAATATCATGCTGAGATCACTGCTTTAAATCTTAATGCTCCTCAAACTGCAGCGCTGTGGATAACTGAGCTGAGTGTAGATCATAGATGAGGTGCCATGCTGGATAATGAGATGCTATCTTCATGTGGATGTAGGATGGACCTGCTAAAAAGGCTTATAGCATATGTAGGGTCTAGTTTCTGATGTTGTTTAAATAGCAACAGAGTGCTTGTGAAAATATGCTGATGGATGTGGTGATATGGAAATTAGTTGTCTTCAGGTACATTTCTGGCATATTGCCAACTTTGGAAACAGAAAACCAGATGTGCCACTGGTGGCAACAATCAAACGTTCATAGCTATCTTGTCAATGAGTTGTTAACACATGCGTATCCCCACCGTGCATACACCCCTGCTTGTTACACACACGGGGATGCAGCAGTGCACAAAGAATACAAAATAAACGAACATTATCTTACACAAGCTGTTTAAATAGCAATGCGCTATAGACTGAGCACACCCGGCTCTTAAAGGGAATGGCAAGTGACACGCTGACTGGTTTACTTGACATTACGTCCAAAACACACTCATAATTCATTTAGAGAATTAGTACATGCTTTTTGTGTGTTTTGAGCTGTGCAAGGTGTTCTTTTTCCCTTGTTAAGATAGCAAAGACACATGCAAGGGTTGCAAGGGTTGATGGTGCCTAAAGATTGCTAAAATAGGGCCCATTGAATATGTTTTTTTGTCATATAAACTAGATTACACCCGGATTGAAATAGTAGAGTAAAACCGACATCGATTCAGATTCAAAACATATATTGATTGTATTCAGATGAATTTGAAATATTCTGAATAGCAAAAAAACAAAAACTTGAAAGAAGTTTTCTGGCAGAGCTCGATTCTTTTCTTCTGAACTACCATGCTTTCTCAAAAACCATGATCTGCCATGCTGAGTAATGAGAGGTGAGAAGGCAAAGTCCAGACTGTCAGCCCAAATTTAATAAATTATTTAATAAATAAATTAAATAAGGATTTTGATAGCCACCACAAAAAACTAAACAACAAAACAGCATAAAATACCTATTTTGGCTTATCTAGATCTATTCTAAATTAATTTCTGATAGTCTGGAAATTACAGTACATTTTATTTAGGTTGATTTTGTAGGTGAGTAAGGAACCAGTATGAATAAGCTAACAACATTAATTTCTTAATTATGATTAAGATGATGATTTCTTAATTACAGTTTTTACAAGACAGACCACAAGAGGGCAGCATACAGGCACCTATGTGAAATAGTATGTTTGTGATGTACACAAATATAGCTAATACTGTATACAGCAATCGCTACTCCAAATGAGAACACTATTTCATGAATTTCATGTCATGCTTTGCCTTATGTCTGCTTAGTACATGCCAAAATAGATTTTATTAATAAATTTGCTTTCTGTAAACGTGTGGAAAAACACGATCACATTCGTTGTACGTAGAAGAATGTGTTCTTTATGAATTAAAGAGAAAACCCACTTAAAGCTGGACATCTGCAAGATGTGCCTCAAAACATTCCTAAGGCCATTCACTCATCCATTAGTGCATGTCTGAAGCTTAATCTTCTGTGAGTGATTTTATCCTCATTTAGCTGAAACACGGCCTGTGCTGTGGTGTTAGCTACTAGCCTTTTAGCTAATGTTATCTAGGTAACTAATTCTTACTAAGACTTGCTAAAATCATTGGAACTCAAATTAGTTAGTCTGAGTTTCAGAACCTACGAAAAAACGCTAATATCATTCTCATCTAAATGTTTATGAGTGTAGTTTCAGTCAGACTGACCTACTTTAGGTGTGTTCTGTGGTGAACAGAATGTTCACTGCTAGTTAAGGGAAGTACCAACATGGTAGTAAAGTTTTGGGGGTGGTGATACCAAACCCCTACTCTGAAGGAATAAATCTCACCCACTAAATTATGAGAAAAAGTCTGCTAAAAAGAGTGGAATTAACAGCTTGGGAGATTTGTAGAGCAGCGTAAACATTGCAATTTACCATGAAAATGCCAAATTTAATAGGTGCTGTAGAACTTTCAGGGTGCATCACTCACAATAATGCACCTATGGGAGCAACAAATGACTCAATTATTCAGAGCTGTCTCTCTATTACCTGAGAAATGCTGTATTAAATGCTCCTGTGTGACCTGATAAACCAAGCCTGGAGACAAACAGTGACATGGCTGCTCTACACTGATGATTAAGAGTTGACTGTTGCCATGGTTTCCTGGTCTACATAAATGTTGCACATTATTTTATTCCATTTTCATTTATAGACAGGGACAGTGTGACTGGAATTCAAATGTAATATAATAACAACGACTGTATAAAGTAAAGTACTTTAAATGCACTACAGATCTAGTGTCATACAGCAGTATATATATATATATACTGCTGTATGGTACAGAGGTGAGATAGATTTTCTACCAATTTATATGGCCAATTGTCCCACCTATTTAGCTGCTAGCTGTCTTAATATCCCCCATCACTAGTGATGCCTAAACACAAGGAGGGTGAAGACTAGCACACACCTCCCCCGATATGTAACTTCTGTCTGTTAAAGGAGCTATATAAATACATTTTACTTTTAAATGTGAAGCCAATCACCGTCTCTTTTCAAACTGCTGCTGATGCATCATTGCGGACAAACTGGGAATCCAGGGGGAAAAAATCTGCTCTACTTTCGGTCCTTTAGGCCGCACTGTAAACTCAATAACGGCAGTCTGGGACAAGAGATGGGTCTACCAAATGGTTGGGTAAGTCTGACACCTCCTCTCGTCTCTACAGCACAGACTCTGGTAGCGAATTTGACAACATTGCAGACATTTTTGGCTTTATTTCTACAAAACAAAAGCTATGAAACAATGTTGTCCAGGATTTTACAGTCCACCAAGCCCAGTGTACACAGTTTAGTTTGTAGTATACTTTGCTTAACTGTGCACTAAAGCCACTGTGCATTAAAATACTCCAATTAACTTTGCTTTAAACTTGCCTGAGCCTACCCTCTTTTTTACAGTGCAAAGGAAAATGTTATTAATATAATTAAATAAACTCCTTTGAGGACCTGACGAGCCTCTCTTCCGCTTCCATAAACTGCATAAATGAATACAGAAACGTTTAGCAAATCCAGAAAGCATTAAAATTCCCTTTAACCATTAATAACCTTTCATGTTCTTAGTTTTTACTTTAAAAACATGCTGAACCCTGGGATTGTGACTCAAACAGAAAAAAAACAAACAGATTTTGCAAAGGTGACATGCTGCCCTTAGAGCAGACATTTCACACACTTACATCACCCAAAAGATGAACTTCAGACAGGGTTCAGATCAGGACATTGCTCTTAAACAGCTGATAGAACCACATGGGCAAGAGTTTACTTTGGCAAAATATTGTACAATAAGAATTACATTCACAAATAACCCTTAAACTTCGGGTGCAGAACTGTAGCCCTACATTAACCATATCCAAAAGTAGCATCTGTACATCTGGGATGAACTGTTAAAACAGTGGAAACATGTATTGTGGTCAGCCAAATCAGCATTCCAGATCATTTTAGACAAAAGTGATGAATGCTGAACGCTGAGAACATCAGGGAGTGCCTTCACCTTAACTGCAAACACAACCAGATCTTGAGAAGGTGAAGTGCTGCCCTCACTGCAGACATTTCATACACTTACATCATCCAAAAGATGAACCCCAGGGAGGGTTAAGATCAGGACATTGCTCTTTAGCAGATGGTGGATCTGAGGAGTTTGCTGTGCTAATAGCCCCATCAGCGTTGCAGACTATTCTCGCTTCAAAGAGAAGCAGAAACATCCACATTACCGTCAGATATGTGAAATCCAGTGCAGGAAAAACACTGGAGGGAAAGAAACCTCTAAACTGCTGTTTCTCATTGGTGATATAAGGACAGACTTTCATGATTTATACAGATGTTTTAGGGACTCTCTGTTTAGATACTTTTAGCACCAGAGGCACTGTGACCGGTACTGGGAGTGCTGGTGTAGTTAGAACCTGTCCATCATTTTAATACCTGTTTTTAAATCAGAGGAATGTTTGAACCCTTCTTCAGGTTTGTTCCATGACTTTTTGTAGAAAGAAATCTTTCCTAATTAAGTGGCCAGTCAGTGAAAGCAGAAGGTAAGTGTTTCTAATAATTTGGCAGGTGAATTGACATACAGGGTACTGTAAGTGTTTCTAATAATGTGGACAGTATGGGGACACACAAGGTACAGTAGGTTTTTCTAATAAAGTGGCCAGTGAGTAGAAGCACAAGGTATTGTAGGTGTTTATGATAAAGTGGCCAGTGAGGTAAAGCAAATGATCTAATCAACTATTCAGTCACGAAACATGAAACAAGCTACAGATCTGAAGGTGTGTCCGATCCAGAATCAAAGAACCTGCAGGTTAACTCTCAACTCAGTTAGGCTTCTGCTCACCTGACATGATCATCCACTAGATCTAACCCTGAATTCCACCCAGCTCTCACAGTCTAACATCAGAGAGCTTATCTCTCTGTTAAATAAATTCTTGCAAGCTAAAAAGAATTTCAGCCAAGATTATAGATTATATATATCTAAATTTTCATTATTTGGTTATTAAATATAGTCATTGACAAAATAGCAAATAATACATGCTGAAGCTGGTGTCCTTGTTGATCTCCTAAATGCTAAATTGGTGATAAATCTGGAAACCTGATACACCAGGGATATGTTGAAATCTGGTGGAGACATTCCTGGGAAACCCTTGCTGTGTGTGGACGAGCATTAACCTGCTGATGAATGCCAATTGAACGCCCTACAGATAAAGGCAACATGTGTGGCCACAGGATCTCCTACTTATATCACTACTAGGGGTGACAGGCTGTCATATGTAATGGATATCCAGATCATCACACCAGCTGTAGGAGAGTTGTGTTGACTATCATCAAATCCCAAACTCAACCTGGATTTGTTTTTTAAAGATGTAACAGTTCCATTTCAGAGCAGTCCAGGTTTCATGTTCACAAAAATAAAATTCAACCGTGGCTGACTGAAGGCCTAGGTGGCGGATATAATTATTATACAGTACAACGATAATCTGTCAAAAAAATTGGGAAAATTGTTTTTGTGTTTGTCAAAGAGCAGACATGCTTATGCTTATACTTTACTGAATTCATTATTCTTCAGATGATTTTTTACTTCTGCTCCTTACATTTCAAAAATAGACTTGTTACTCCTATTTAATTTCAGCTTGTTTTCATTCCGGCTTCTCATCACTATCCAGATAAATCTCTTTATTCAGACAGAGTGAATCTGATTTTGGTTGGATGATAAGTATAAACATATACCATTCTGACTCCTTATTGGTTTATACTGTAATCCATCACCATCATCGTAGTTCTTGATCACTCTGTGCATTGGCCTAAGCTTTTGTCCCCCTTACATTACCTTTACTTTTATATTTTAAGTAGTTTTAAAAACAGTACTTTATACTTTTACTTGAGTAAAACGCTTGTGTTGATACTTCAACTTCTACAGAAGTATTTTAGACCCTAATATCTACACGTCTACCTGAGTAATAAATGTAAATACTTTTCACACCTTTGTCAGAGAGGCATGTCTAGCAGGCATGATCTCTCACCAAGAGGTGTACTACCCAAAATAGCCATATAGTGTTCTTTAATCAGACCCCACCTTAAATTACTTGTATATCTGAGACATAACTGCATACTGAGTTTTGCAGTTTAGTTTTTTGACAGTAAACATACTTTCAAAAAAAATTATTTTCTGAGCTGAGCTGAAGCAGCTGTGAATGTGGCTGTAAAATCAAAGCACCACCCACCTTCCTGCTTTTCTTCTGTTGTCTAATCTTCATGCACACCATGAGCTCTGACACATCGCCTGATCAAATCTGACTACTCATTACCACTCGCTGCTCTCAGAGAAATAAACAAATCACAGCAGTACTTGTCTGGCAGCCTCACCAGGAACACATGTGGAAATAGTTTGTAAACAAAAAGTGTTAAACAAAGCAGAATATTTTTTGATACTTTAGATATACAAGTAGCACATTTAGCTTTGAGGACAGATCAGATCTTCATGAGCTAGAGTCAACTGGAATAGTTTTCTCAGCTTCTTGGAGGTGCTCAACAGGAACAATAGTTGCTGCTTTTCTTTCATGCTGTGAAGCTCCAGCTCATCCCAAAACCCAGATTTTTTTACTGATTACTACATAATTCCATATGTGTCCTTTAATTATGTTCATGTCTTTATTATTAATATACAATGTAGAAAATAAATTAAATAAAGAAATAAAGAATAAACACTGACTGAGAAGGAGTGTCCGACCTTTTGAATGGTACCGTATGTTAAGCTTCTCATGCTGGATGTTTTTACAGTACAGCTGGTGTTATCAGGAACTTTGTTAGGCTCTTTATATTTGTCCACTCTGTTCTGATGCTCTTGTAATTGTAGTTGCATGTCTCACCACTTGGTGGCACTGGAGGCATAGTTTAAACAAGGCTGAGCTTGCTTCTCCCTTTAAAAATATGGGCTTTAAAAATTAAAAACACCAGTTATACCAGTTTCATGTATTTACTGCAGTTATCAAAAACTGGTAACATTTACAATAATGATACATTAATAAACAGCACTTAACTAATTGGCATAAGTTAGGACATAATCACTCATTTAACTAATGTATCAATTCAATATTGATTACAACATTTTTCATTTTAATGTTTAATAACAAGTGTCAATTAATAATTAATAAAGACATTTTTAACATTTTTATATTGCTTATTACTGCGCATAAGTACAGTTAATTGGGATCCTTATTGTAATGTGTTGCTGACAAACTTTATAAAAAGTAAATGAACTGTTTTTAGAGGATTTGTTTTATGGTAGAATTGTTTTGAGAATTAGATTACAGGTACTGAAGGTTGAAGATACTGAGCAGGTAAGTGTTATGATGCCACATCTTTAGGCACTTTACTAGTTAGTTGTGCTAATCAACCAGTTCTGACTTCCTCTAGTAAGTTTAGACACACTCTAAAATTAAATTTAAAGTCACCCAAACTATGACAAAAAGAAAAGCATAAAAAAACTAAAAGTATGAAAAAACAAAATATGTTCTATATTTTAGATTCTTTAAAGTCTGCACCCCTACAAGCACTGCTGGAGCAGTGTTAGCATCACCCGCTAAGCGCTAGTTAGCTCTTTTGCCATTCAGAGGTGAGTATATCAGACTGTAGCTTTCCCGTTTACCGTGTTAAAACAAGCTACGTGGGATGAACCGTTAGCTAATATCGCCCTTGCGGAACTTAAAATTTTAAGTTCACCTTATAGTGCAAAAAATACAGTTTATGGGCCAATCCACCAAATGGGTGCCATTTGCTTGCTGTAACTTTTTTTTTCTCAACTTTAAATCTAATAACACATATATTTAACTATTCAAAACATGTACTGGTTAACCTCAGGCAGCTGTACTTTCACAAGGTTTCTAAGCCAAAGATGATTAAATTTTTCTCAGTCCTGTTACCAAAACTTATTTGACAATGAAAAATCATGTTAAAAAAAGGTCACTGATTCCTTTGATTTTCTCTGAAGAAAGTGTATATTTTAAGAAATAGTTGACTGTATGTTCAAATAATTGATATTTATGACAAAAAAAATCACTATATACTGTATGTTTGCACATTATATTTTTCTAAAAGATGAAAAGCTATTTTTTCAAGAAGACAAAAACCTTATTGGAAAAAGTGGTTTACACTAATTAATATTCACATTAATAAATCAGTAAACTTACTGGCACTCATTTATGTTACTGGAACTCCTTCCTGTTACTGACTCAGTCCTGTTACTGACACCCAATCTGTAATCTGTACCTACAAAATATTAGACAGGTGGATTTAATGTTGTGGCTGATATGCAGTTGGTAGAAAACCCCGGTATGAATTTTTACATTCTGGACCTGGGTTGCCCACCTCAATCGCCCACCTCAAACAATTAATTACTAACTAAACTGTTTTTCCAGCAATGTTTTGAGCATCAGTTTGTTTGATGTGCTATAAACCACAGCGGCTATTCATTAATCTCCTCCCAATAATTAAACATGCAATAGACTAAAGTAATGACTCTTCACATTCATCACCTGCGGTCTGTTATTATACTGGAGCAGAGGGAGTGGGATGTCCTGCTGTGGGGCTGATTACACAAACTCTTCATACAGTCTCATGGCTGAATGAACCAGATACAACACTTCAAATACAATAAAAAAAAAAACAGTCTTTGTGCTGTTTATGTTTTTTGTTTAAGTTTTTACAGTGTAGAGTTTATATATATAAAAATAAAAAGTATATATGTATAAAAACTTTGTACTATATATATATATATATATATATATATATATATATATATATATATATATATATATATATATCTTTTTTTTTATATACAGTACAGGCGGGAAGTTTGGACACACCTTCTCATTCAATGCGTTTTCTTTATTTTCATGACTATTTACATTGTAGATTCTCACTAAAAACATCAAAACTATGAATGAACACATGTGGAGTTTTATGTACTTAAAAAATAACCTGACCTCTAGAGTCACCAGACCTGAACCCAGTCGAGATGGTTTGGGGTGAGCTGGACCAAAAAGTGAAGGGAAAGAGGCCAAGAAGTGCTAAACACCTCTGGGAACTCCTTCAAGACTGTTGGAAAACCATTTCAGATGGCCACCTCTTGAAGCTCATTGAGAGAATGATGCCAAGAGTGTGCAAAGCAGTAATCAGAGCAAAGGGTAGCTATTTTGAAGAAACTAGAATATATATAAACTATTAAACATTCAACAAAATATCAGTTGATTATCAACAGTTCTCCTCCCAGTAAACCCCAATTTACTTTCTCAAATGCTAGCTTAAATTTTATGGATATTCAAAGGATGGTCATCGAACTAGAAAATAATAGCACTAGGTATAATGCATATAGTTGGTATATAGACTGTTGCTGGACCTTAAAAAATAAAGTGAAATCTAAAATGATCAGTTTACCGACTGTAAAGTGTCTAAACATTTACTAACATTTACAATGTGTAAACTAATTTTTGGCATATTATATATTTTTTCTTTACAAAAATGAGTTGTGTGCATGGCACTATTTATGTTTTTATTAGAAAAACAGATGTATAATTCTAATAAACAAACCCTTTATTCTAAGAAGGCACTTACATTCTGGATAGTCCTTTACTTCTAGCTAAGGGTCTGCATTTTCAGACCCATACAGCAGAACATGTTCCAGCATGAAGCCCTCATACCACCCCGTCACAACACCACCAACATCTCAGCATCAGTGCCGTCAGGGGTGGAGAGGGGTGATAAGTGTCATGGTGAGCACAGAATACAGACACGTGCAGATACTTATAAAATTGTGTTTATTATAAAATAAACAGATGTAAGACGTAGTTGATACAGAAAAATGGGTAATAACCAATAACCAGAGCAATGAAGACAAAACCATACCATAAACGAGAGACAGTCCAGAGTTCATACACGAGAGATCCAATGTCAGAGGTAATCCAAGAGGCAGTAGTGAAAACACAGTCCAGGTAATACACAAACAATCCAATATCAGAGGCAAAGGCAATAATCGGCGTCGAGAAAACAAAGGCAAGGTCATACACAAGATAAACTGAAGACAAGAGATAAAGTAACGCTTTGTAATGAGGAGAACCTACAATACGCGGCGTGGGTGTTTGTGTGGAGTGCTCTTTTATAGTGCCAGTAATCAGTATTCGGGACTTCCTGGAGGAAGCAGGTGAGGTGTCACGTGACCAGGTGAGTGCATGATGTCAGCGGGTGGTGCATTCTGGGTAATGTAGTTGTTGACCTGAGAACCTCCGTTAGAGCTGGGTGTGGAAGGGACAGAGGAGCTAACAGCACCAGACGTGACAATAAGGGTATCTGTGTATCTGCTGAGAGAGGCTCTGCACATGGGAACAGTTATGTAACAGGGACAACATTACAATAATCAATAAATGATTTCTCTTCATTTTATTTTTTATTAGTTATGTAATAATACAATTCATAGCTGGAAGAGGAATAATAAAACTCTGGTCTGGAAGGGTTGTCGGATGTTCTTAAAATTTTGACAGTTTTTTATAAATTAACAAAATGAACATCACAATACAAAAAACAACAACATTTTATTTACAATAACCTGCTTTAAAAAAACTCTTCCACATGCTCTGTTCAATTACACATTATTTGGAATATTTGGAGACCAGAGAGGTCTCCAAATCCCCAAATGTCAGCCCTGACGCTGCCAGTCTGCCTGCTCAGGACAATGTTTCCTCTAAAGACTCTATTTCCCAGCAATCCCAGCTTATATACTACAATAACTCAGCGAAACGTGTGACTCTGCAATGTTCAGCCTCAACTTCATTCTGATTGCTAATTGCTCACACCTGTTTGCACATGTATAAATAGCCCTTAGTTTCCTTTGCTCCTCGCCAAGTATTATCTAGTTTTCTAGCTCTGTTATGATGCGTTTTTCTACTCTCTCTTGTCTTCTTATTATCAATCAATTTCTGCTCTTTGTTTACTCTTTTGTCTAGTCCTCTAGTTTTGCAGTGGATCTTTAGTTACCGACCTTGTACCGACTCTGGTTTTGGCTCTACGTTCTGGTATGTTGCTATTTATTGCTGACCTTTTGTTTACTTGCTGTACGGTGTACACCAATCCCTTTGGGATAAATGTTTACAATAAACCACTGTTTTTTAATCAGCACTTGTCTCACCTTATCCTGGCCCAAATTCCAATACTTACATACTGTTGTTTTAAGAAACAACATTCCAAAATTACTAAACAGAAATAAAAGGAATCAGAGGATAATATTTTACGTGAAGCAACTCACCGAACTCATAACTAACATTCTACAAACCAGTGAATAGCATAGAGAGACTCTGTCCACGTACAGTCCAGCATGTGCAGAGGACAGGTTGACCCTTAGACAGTTTCTAGCCATACAAATGAACTTTTTACTCTAATGCAGATTGGATTTTGCACATTTCCCATTGACACAGGCACACAATGACTCGGTTCTCACAGTGGCTTATCAGACCTGAGTAAATAAAGCCCTGTAGTTCTCACCAAACCTCAGGACCTCAGGATGTTTGCGGTTAGTGTAGTGTAGTGGGAACAACTGCCTTCTCCATAGAAGACTAGAGTTCAATTCCTTATCTAGGTTTAATTATTAAGAAAAAAACATTTTATATATACATACATGTAGTCAGCATAAGTACTCTATGTAAAAAATATATTAGACATAATGTATTTACATTCCATGGACAAAAGTAATAGGATACCTCCAGCTTTCTGAAATCAAGTGAATTAAAAATAGATTATCCTGCTTTTGTTGAAGTAACTGTCTCCACTGTCTAGGAAAGACTTTATACTAGATTTTGGAGCATGACTTTAAGGACTTAATTGCATTGAATAACAAGAACAATGTTAGTTAGGCCAGGATTTTGGATGATTTAGTATCTGCTTCAAAGAGTCCTATTCTATAGTCAGGACTTCTCTTCTACAGAGACTAGACAAGCTAAGTGTGCGTGTGCATATCTGTGTCAGCAAAATGTGCAAGAACGCACAATAAAGGAGCTGAATACATTTATTAAAATGGGGTTCTCCATTAAAAACACTGAAGACTGAAGTTCCTCCCAGTGTTCTTCTGGATGCTGGATGAGTGAAAAGACGTGTCACTTCCTGACACAAACTGCTGAGTGGACCCAATACATCCTGTGGGTGTGGGTGTGTGTGTGTGTGTGTGTGTGTGTGAAAAGTACACACAGCAGTGTCAGCACTGTCTGTCAGCCTGTCTGCACCATATGGTTTTGTTTCCATACCATTAGCTATTCGTTAAACTCTCCAGATCCCTGGCAGTCTGTAGGCCAATTTTAAATCCATATGGATAAAACAATAACCACCATACCAGAACAACACATACTAACACCTTATAGACCACCATCATGACAGTACAGTCACTGCTCTGCTAAGAATGACCCACCATCCAATGAAGGGTGGTTTCTGCTGTGGGGCTCTGACCATTGAAGAACAGGATGAAAGGAGGATAATCCTATCCCAGCCGGCATAGGGCAGAAGGCAGGATACACCCTGGACAGGCCGCCAATCTATCACAGGGCAGACAGACACAGACAGACACACAGACATATTCACTCACACACTCACACCTAGGGGGCAATATTAACCAAGTTCCAATTAGCCTGAACTGTGGGAGGAAACCCACACAGACACGGGGAGAACCTTGCAAACTCCACACAGAAAGAGCCAGGTTGCCCCAGCCAGGAATCAAACCCAGACCGTCTTGCTGTGAGGCAACAGCCCTACCCACTGCACCACCGTGGCGCCTAGTAAAATAAATGATTTAAAAACTAAACAAGTAATTCTATTATTAAAAATAAAAAGAGCAAGTTCCTGGGGTTCTTGTACAAGTGCTGCTCTCTGGGTTCATTCAGAGCAGGACAGAGGGCATAAGTGAATTTCACAACGAAGGTGAACCCTTTCACAAGGAGAAACACACACACACACACACACACACACACACACACACAAATCTCGTACATACCCATTCCCACACCTGGACCCAGTCCAGTCTCCAGATAGGGGCTGGAGAACTAAGAATAGAGAGTTGTGCTGCCCTCCCCCTCTCTTTCACTCTCTCTCTCACATTCTCTCACACTTTCTCTCTCACTATCTCACACTTACTCACTCACTCTCTCACTTACTCTCGCACACTTACTCACTTTCTCACATTTCTCTCTAACTCACTCTCTTACACACTCTCTCATACTCTCACATTTATGCTTTTACTCTCTCTCTCATAAGCAAAAATAATTGATCTATTTAAATTAACTTTTTACACTATAACATATTTAAGTTTATACAACTTAACTAAGCCTTTTAATTTACTTAACTAGTTATTGATTAAAGCTTGATTACCAAAATAGACAATATTTTCTTAGCTAGCTAACATATAAAATACAAATGCACACCCAAGAAAAAGAAACACTGGGGAAAAGACTACATACTGACAGCAGGGTGGCATGCCCAGTGTGCAAATATGTGGTGTCAAGAGCCCATTGGAAAGCTGTATGAATCATAAAACACTGATAAAATGCCTTGTCACCTTGGTGCATGCATAAAAACTAAAAGTTGGTAAAAACCCTTTTCTTGTTGGTTTTCTTGTGTGTTGGTTTTCACTGGACCACGTCACACATGTAATGTCATGTCTCTGTCAGGTCACTGTTAAGCACACACTACTAGAGTTTAAAAATCTTCCTTTATTTTGGACTCTGGACTGTCATGTAAATTTAGGAATATTTTTTGCTAAAATGTGTGTATCGTGCTGCATTTGTGAAAATCCAACATGCTTGAAAATATTGGATGGCTAACACATTTACAACATTATCACCAGGATACCCATGTGGCAATCGCTACCCATTCACCTCCTGAACAAGATAGCTTTTCCGATTGTAAAATTTGTCAGAAATGTAAAATCGAGGTTTAAATCAATCCAAAAATCATGTATTGTGCACCCGGCTTAACAGGGCCACATGCACCCAGATGGTCGTCCCGCTCTTGCTGAGCTCCTCAGTGTGTACGAGCAGCCCGTCATCCAGATTTAGCAGCATGGAATTTGTTTGTTGGCTTTTTTTCCCTCTCGTTCTCCGCCTGCTCCTCTCTGAGCTCCTTTATATCTCTGGCCTTTCTGTGCTCTCTTGTTTTCCAGCCATTTGAAGAGGAAGTGGATGCCAGGGACGTGCAGCCATCGCCCTGGCACCCCAAACCCAGGGGAATGACTAGCTACATTCTTTCTGGTTGCCCGGGGATCTTTTTGGGTGAAACCAAAAGTCCTCTCCTCAACCAGAGTCAGATCCAGAACGAGTCTTCAAATGTCATCTCCATAAAACACTTGATTATACTGATGACCAGAATAACCATCCGTCTGTTTCTCCAGCTTGAGGCTGGACCGTTAAACGTGGCCCGAGAACAGACTGAAGAACTAACTGTCCTGAACTCAAAAAGATCTACGGTCCACTGAAACAAGAAAGCAAGGCCTGCAAAATGCTTCTGGCTAGCACTGTCACACGCATGGCGTCAAACATCAATAGCAGCCATTCTGACTGTTCACCTGCCACTGAGTTGTCTGAACAGAGTGTTCTGGAAAACACTTGGCCAAGTCAGATTTAAAGAGATACTTAGTAGTTATTTTGCCACAATCAAAGTGCTATATTCAAAACTTGGCAGAACCCATCCTTATCTGCTTGACCTTATTCCCCACACTGAACAGTCTGTGTAATGTTGAGTATATCTAGTATATCTAGAATATATCTTTGTGGCAAATCATTGGGTTTCCTGATGGTTGTCAGTGTGTGTGGTTTTTGCTGTAGTTTTTTGGCTGCATAGGTGGCTCTAGGAAGTTTCTATTGTTTGTTAGGTGGTGCTAGGGTGTTGCTAATCAATTTATACCATATGATGTTGGTATGTGATTTTTAGGTGTTGTTCAATCTGTAACTGCATAGGTGGACCTACCAGGCAAGGTTCCTGATAAAATGTCTATTTATAAATTATTTGAAAATAAACTATATTGCCAAACGTATTTGTTCACTCATTCAAATAATTGCATTTAGGTTCCAATCACATCCATGGTCACATGAGTATAAAACCAACACCTATTACAATGATTACAATCATTAGTGAAAGAATGGGTCGCTCTCAGGAGCTCAGTGAACTCCAGTGTGGTACTGTGATAGTATGCAGCAAATGTGCAACGTCATTAAATTTCCTCAATACTAAATATTCTATAGTCAACTGTCAAATAATGTTATAACAAAGTGGAAGAAGTGCTTAGAGTCGCAGAGAGTGTGCAGAGTTTTGCCAACTTTTTGCAGAATCAATCGCTACAGACCTCCAAAATTCATGTAGCTTTGGATTAGCTTAACAACAGTAGAGTGTAGAGAGCTTCATGGAATGTTTTTTTATGACCGAGCAGCTCCATCCAAGTCTTCCTTCACCAAATGCAAAGCAGGTGGATAAAGTAAAACTACTGTATTCAAGTAATTTTGGTGCATTTCTATCGATCCATTGATCAGGGAATTCCTGATACAATATAAAGAACAACTGCAAGATTCACATTGTAACAAAAACTGAAAAAAAAAAGATAAAAACTACTAGGATTTCACCACTATACTGACTTTCTTGGGCCAATAAATCAAAAGCCCTGCTACCAACCATCACTTTGTTTTCTCCTGCGATACATAAAGCTGTCTCATTCCAGAGAAACACGTGGCATGTTACCTACTGTACAGATGTGCCTGCTGATGGTAGGTTTTACAGGGTTAATTATGCTAAATATATTTTGCAGTATTTAATCACCCAGGGGATTTTATGAGCTAGAGGTTATGCAGGGCTACACCAACCCACCAAATTATGACCTTGGAGATGACAGTGAGCACTCTCATATCCAGTAATACGACCTGGCTGTGGACCTTCTATGCCTACTGTAAGAGGAGACTGCAAACGCAGGAGATTAACCCCATTATGAGCATCACATTCCATTAAACTCCAATGAGTTGCACCCTCTGCTGATTCAGGCGTCTTGCTCAGCTTAAATAACCTACATAGAAAAGAACTGACCAACAGAATGGGACACTCTGTAGCAGTCATGTGCAATGAGGTCACCTAAGGTCTCACTGTGTCCAATGGCAAGTAGACAGTGATATAGAATAGTATAGGATAGTATAGGGTGAGATAGAGTAGGGTTAGATTGTATGGGGTGGTGTAAGGTAATACTGGGTAGTATAGTGTGCTATAATGTTGTATAGGTAGTTTAGGGTAGTAAATGGGAGTATAGTGTAGTATAGGATGGTATTGAGGATTATAGGCTAGAATAAGGTGTGGGGTTCTCACATTTAGGGTATATATATATATATATCATTTAGGGTATATATATATATATATATATATATATATATATAGATAGATAGATAGATAGATAGATAGATAGATAGATAGATAGATAGATAGATAGATAGATAAAAAAAGAATAAGAAAAAGAGCTGCTCTTCCCTAATCACTTTCACAAAGAGGAGAATGTCAGCATTGTGTGTGTGTGTGTGTGTGTGTGTGGTTAATGCTACAGGATTAGCAGAGTCAGGTTACCCAGAGGATTGGGGCAAATCACACAGGTGTGTCTGAAAAAAAGATAATCTCTCTCTTGAATTTTAGTTGAAAATGAAAACTGGGTTTTGACTATTTAAAGAAATACAGACATAGAAGTAATACAAATTACACAGAAGTACAATTGCTATTTTAATCTAGTCTTTTTTTCAGTACCCTAAGTGAGGAAAAACAACAGGTTAGAGCCACAAATGTAACTGACTAAAATCTTGTTTTAAACTCTAAAATACCAGTCTATATGCTGTTATATAATATTTGGGTTATGCATGCTAGAATGTGCTTTATGTACTATAAAACATCTAATGAGCTGAAAAATCATGACACACAATAAGTCATATGTGCAAGAAAATGCACTGAACAGTAAAAACTACATACTTCACATAGTTACATATAATACAGAATTAGGAATTAATCCACCATACACATGCATTTGGTGACAGTTTGAGAGACTCAGATTTTACTCTCTCTCTCACACACACACACACACACACACACACGCACACACACACACACACACACACACACACACACACACACACACACACACACACACACACACACACACACACACACACTCACATCTCTCCACCCCCCCGGCTGGTGTTTAAACAGATCCAGTGAGTGAATTTAATTTCAGAGTTTGGTTTTCTCAGTATCAGGGTCTCTCTGGGGGCCCGTTGGGTATAAATGGGTAATAAATGTTGGTGCTGTGAGAAACAGAGTGCCCACCAGCACATTATCACAGCCTGATCTCCTGATCTGAGGCTGATTTAAACAGAGGGGCTGAGAGGCCTCAGCAGAGTGACTACTAATCCTCCACGATCACATGACTTAAACCCAGCTGAGTCAGTTCTGGATGAGTTGGAAAAGCATCAACACGTGTTCAGAACCCCTGGAAACTCAGGACTTCAGGACTGTTGGAGGACTGTTCCAGGTTCTATCTTATGGAGCTGTCTGAAAGCATGCGAAGAGTAGGCAAAGCTGGCATCAAAGCTAAAGCTAAAGCTATCTGAAATAATCTGTTTTATCACTTTTCTTAGTTTATTATATAGTTCCATATGTGTTCCTTCAAACATTTCCATGTTTTCTGTCCTAATTTAGATTTGTAGAAAATATTAGCAATACAAAAAAACACTAAATGAGAAGGGATGTGTTTACACTTTTGCTACTGTATCTGACTGCTTCTGAATCAATTCATGTTCCAGTATTATATGTTTACACTTATTAAATTGAAGATCAAATCTGTAGATTGTGCTGTGTACTTTTTGATAAAATATAAGTTTCCCTTTCATCCAGTAGGAAGTGAGTAGGGGTCAGCAGGTTCAGAGTAATGAGCTGGAGTCTGTTTGACCCTGACTTTGACATTGGCAATCCTCTTCACCCTCCCTCTGTCAGAAGCCGAACCTCCTTCCTGCCTTTTCTTCTCTACTTTTCCTTCACAGGCTCGTCAAAGATTAACCTGCTACATAAAATTACCAGCCTCATAAATCTCCAGAGCTCACGACCTAAAGATTTATACTGCAGGCGAGTCGTGAGCTGGGAGCCGTGCGCTACTGTAAATGGGAAACTGTGAGGGGCGAGAAGGAAGTGGGGTTTCCATCTAAATATTTCACAAATGTTATACGCAATAAGTAAAAACAGATTCAGCGTTTCAGAATGCCCAAAGCAAACTTTAAAAAGTGTACAGTAGTAAAGGACAGCATATGGTAGTAGTGAGAGTATAGGATAGTATAGGAATTATAGGAACCTATAGGGAGGTATAGTCATGTATAGAGGGTTTATGGAAGTTAATATACGGTAGTATAGGGTTGTGTGGGAAGGAATGGGAAGTATAGTATAGGGTCCTATTGGGAGTACAGTATATGATGGTATAAGGTAGCATTAGTCAATACAGGTATATATGGGGAGTATGGGAAAGTATTGTGACTATAGGATAGTATAGGATATTAGTAAGCATTTTGATGTATAGGGAGAATTGGGATTATAGGTATAAGATAGAATAGGATTGTATAGAGTTGTATAAGGTAGTATAGCGAGTAACGTATAGGGTAATATAAGATAGTATAGGGCTCCATAGGACACTATAGGGTAGTATATTCTTGTATATGGAAGTATAGGATAATATAGGGTAGTTTAGAGTTGTATATGGTTGTATAGGGTAGTACAGGGAGTATAATATAGGGTAGTGTAGGTTAGTATAGAGGTGTATAATGTAGTATGGGAAGTATAGGGTAGTGTAGGGTAGTATAAGATAGTATAGGGCTCCATATGATACTATAGGGTAGTATATTGTTGTTTATGGAGTATATAAAATAATAGGATAGTATATGGTTGTACAGTATATGGTTTTACAGGGTAGTTTAGTATAGTATAGTATAGAGTACTGTAGGGTAGTGTAGGATAGTATAAGGCAGTGTGGGAACTTAGTATATTATTATGTACATGTTTTATGCCAAGCAATAATAATAAAAACAATGAAAGAGTGCATCACATTACTGGAGACACTGGAGGCACTCAACTTTCCCACCTTATCCTAGCTCAAAAAATCTTAATGTGATATCTGAGTGCTTTTTATTTCAAATTGTGGTCTTTTTCCTTTCACATTTATATTCATATTTATGCACATCAAATTGAAACAAACCTGCTGTATGGAACCACATCTTGAAGAAGAAAAGGAAAGCTCCCTGTTGTTCCGTGAAGAAAAGTCCATGCTAAAAAGGTGAAACTGCTGTGATTCATAATGAACTCCAGTGCTCGAGTCCATTAAAACTGCAGTAATAACCGGCGCACACTCCTCAGCTCTGTATGAAATCAAACACAGCAGCCTGAGGAGATCTCTGCTCTGCTTTTCATCACTGTGAGGAACTCTGTCCTAAACCACATCGCTTTTGTTCATGACTCGCAGTCTTCTGGCCTTCTCCAGCATCTGAACACCATGAGCTCATCTGTCTGCTGCACAGAGCTTCAGCTGCATCGCTCCACAGCCAATAACACGCCGGTTATTCTGAGACGGTCTGCTTGCACGAACCACATGTTTGGCTGGTGACACTTTTTCAGTTCTCAGACTCAGAGCCTGCATTATTTTGGTGTGTAGGAAGCAGATGTTTATTTCTGAGCTGCACTGCGCAATGAGGAATCTGAAAGTTTGCCCTTTACACCAAGTTCCTTTTACATTTAGCAGAAAAACACAAGCACAAAACAGTCTAATAAAGCAACTGCTGTGCTGGCGTGCTACACGCTGTGTCAAAGTTAGTGAGTCATGGTGTTTCATGGAAAATGATTGGTTTTCATGAATACTGTTGATGGTGTTTGATAAAGAATGATGTGATTGATGGATACTAATGGTGTTTGTTGGGAAATGATGGTGTTTGGTAGAGAATGATGAGGTTTAAAGGGAATGATGGTGTATTATGAAGAAATGGGCCACATTTCTCGCACTATAAATGCTCTCCGGATTATAAGGCGCACTATCAATAAATGTCTATTTTCTGGTCTACTTTTAAACACAAGGTGCACCAGATTATAAGAAGCCTTTGATGTGACTCTAGTAAGGCGTGTTGCAATGTTTTTCTTCTAATTCATCGAGACCTGTAAAGCTGAGCTAAATTAAGTAAATAAAACTGTTATTCTTAAAAAAAAACATTTTTTAAAAACACAAGTCACACGGGCGCTGAAAGCCTCCATTTACTTACAGTAAACTTAGATTAACAGATTTCCACTAGAGCTGGAGCATTGCTAATAAAGTAATGCTCATGCTGCTCCAGCAGTGCTATCTGTCACGTCCTGGCCCTGTTTCCTGTCTGTCCTCATGCCTGTGTTTCCCCCACGTTACCTGTACCCCTGTGTTCTGTCTCAGGAGTTTTCCACCTGTGTCAATTTGTAGCTCTGCCCCCTAGCCCCAGGTGTTTCCACTTCCCTTGTTGTATATATACAGTTCCCCTGTGACACTTTGTCTTCGTCGGTCTTTGCACCAACTCCTGTTGTTTGTCTTTCCACATTTCTCTAGTTTCTTGCGCCTTGTTATTTCTTTGTTTTCCCTTGTTTATTTTCTAGTCATATTCCTTGTATATATCCCGGCCCTATTTAGTTTTGTTTATTTCTGTTCCTCGTTTGTTTCTTTGTTTATTACTCCCTGTTTGTTTATGTTATTTTTTATCTCACGTTTGTTCCTTGTTTATTTCTTTGTTTATCATCGTTACCCCCCGTTTGTTTTGGTTTATTTCTTTGTTCCGTGTTCCTTGTTATTTGTTTATCTTTGTTATTTATTTAATAAATATTCATATCTTCTTATCTGCGATTACGTCTGCCTCCTCGTCTCCCTGCCTGTACCTTTCTCTGACACTATCAACAGTTAGCAGCAGACTACAGACTGATAATACTCATCTCTGAATGGCCAAAGACACTTAGCATGGTTAGCAGCTAATGCTAATGCTCCTCCAGCAGTGCTATCCGCGGTTAGCAGCAAGCTACAGGCTTTACTGCTGCTTACAACCTGACTGGTAGAATTCATACATAAGGCACACCGGATTACAAGGCGCACTGACGATTTTTGGGCAAATAAAGGATTTAAAAAAATACGGTATGTTATTTCTTAGGTAATGCTATTGTTTGGTGAAGGACGATGGTGTCTGATGAAGAATTAAGGTGTTTGGTGGAGAATGATAGTGCCTGACGGAGAATGATGGTGCCTGATGGAGAATGATGGTGTCTGATAGAGAATGATGGTGTCTGATAGAGAATGATGGTCTTTGATAGAAACTTATGGTGTGTGATGGCGAATGAAAGTGTCTGGTGGAGAATAATGTTTGAGAAAATTACAGTCTTGAAAATGTTGATATTTTTAAAGATGTATGGTGTCTTGGTAGAGAATTTTGTTGTTCTGTTGGTGAATAATAGTGTTTAATGTAAATTTAAATGCTGGGTGGAGAGGGATGGTGTTTGGAAGATGGAAAAATGATTTTGCAGCTGAATTACTAATATGAAGAATGTGATTAGAAATTTGCCATTTGTGTTAGAATGTGTGTGGTAAAATATGTTTTTGCTGCATGATGGTGATGGTGATGATGATGATGATGATGAAGATGATGGAGATGGAAAGTCATGTTGATGTTTGACCCAGGAATGATGATGTTTATTGCAAAGTAATGGTTGCAAATGATACTGCAGGTGTAGAATGGTAGTGTTTTCTTTGTATATGCTGCATTGGAGACCTACAGAAACTGTGGAGAGCTGTTGTATTTACTGACAGCTGCTTAATCTGCCATGTCACCAGTAAGAACTAAGTTTCAGACTGGCTGATAAACCAGCGGAGGCAGTATGGTGACAGGATTGGGACAGTTTTTAATAAGAATGGAGGTTTTCCAGTACTGAGCTGAATGCTAATGGTGCTGCCAGTTCATTTCTGACTCTGGTTCTCAGAGATTGTTTATGATATTTTGTCAGTGTGCTGTCAGTAACTGTGAAAACAAAACTGATATTTAATTTAGACCCCAACCCGCCAGCCCTCTCCCATGATTACTGGCTGAGTGATGCATGATGGGAACCTGCTGCAGCACAAACTGTCAGATTGGCAGAGCAGATGGACCAAGTCAAAGTCACAAACACTGAAACTTCAGAGGAGAAGGAAAGTTGGAGAAAAAGATGCACTAGTTTTCCACTCCGTTCTGATAAATAATAAAGTAAACGACCATCACAGAGACATCACAGCAAACTCAACCAGTATAAAGAGGTGCATGAAGACGATGTGGAGACTGTATTAAATATGAATGTGGGACTGACTCAACATCATAAATACATGCAAATATGGAACATTAAAATATTTATAACTTCATCATTCTGGTCCTAGTTTGAGCATTTTATTAAATGTGGGAAGTTTTGCTAATTAATCTATTAAATACATGGAACTAGACAATGATATGCATTTACAGTATGTTCTAATTAGACCTCCAGCCCTTGTTTGTGCTGTATTCTATTATAATAAAATATTGGTACACCTGCTTATTTCATATTTATTTTTAAATCAAGACTATTAAAATGACAAGTCATTTAAATCTACTGATGAGGGCCTTATGTATGTCTATTAAATCTGTATATCTGTATATGGACTATATGGCCAATGTGTAAAAGTATTGGGACACTTGCTTATTCAAAGTTTCTTCTGAAACCAGAATTAAAACAGGTGTATCCTCTACAGTCTTTTGATTTTGGAGCACTGTTGTGAGGATTGAAATGCACTCGGTGACAAAACATCTGGACATATGCTAACCACCTGTAGTAACTGGAAGTGATTAAGCATGGCTGTGCCAGCATATATCAGTTCAAGTTCTCTTGCCATTATTGCAGCTGCATCCAATCAAAATGCGATCAGATTCCAAGACTGCATCTATATCTATGTGTGTATCATTAAATCAGTCCTTCACCAGTACTGTCCAACTTCTAACTGTGGACATGGTGTTTGAATGCACAAAATATGGAATAATGTGTTGTTATCCACTGGTATCGCTAACCTGGGCCGTAAAAAATGGTACATATTTTGGTAAATAATACTGATTCTGATATTTAGCTTAGTGTTTTGAACGAAATGCAAGATTAACATGGCTAGAATTCTGAAGACCATCTGATCACAGGCTTTTAATGATATCTCATTTGAGTCGAGTCTCCCTGACAAACAGCCCAGTCTCTGGGTTTACCCAGAATCTGCCAGGATCGACAGATGGAGCTGACCACACTGAGCAGAGGAAGAACTTCAGGGGACAGAGAAGAAGCAGCTGATTAAAATCTCAGCTGCCATTCTGCTAGTCTGTCCAGTTTTATCACGCTGGTCAGACATAGTGAGAAATAAAAGCCTAATTAATGGATTCTCACATGTCCTTGACCGCACATCGTCTACAGAGGGTATTTTCAATGAGCTCGATGATCATTAGTCTGTGATTAAGTCTTGATCTCTTCAAAGTCTGAATTATATTCAAAACTGAAGATGTTTGACTGAATTAACTTGGCTTATACTTGGAGTTTACTTGGATTCTCTGCAGTGCAATAATAAAGTAATTTGCCCCTTTACTTTTTAGTCATACTTACATTTTTCAGATTATCAAACACAATTTAATATCAGACAAAAAAAGCTGAGTAAATAGAAAAATCAGGTTTTAAATGTTGATTTTATTTATTAAGGGTAAATTAGCCACAACCTTAAATAGAACCTGTTCAACACCATGAAGCAGCTAAAATATCTCAAAAAACAGAACATTATGCCACGATCTAAAGAAATTCAGGAACAGATGAGAAAACAAAGTAATTCACATCTTTCTGTCTGGAAAAGGTTACAAAGCAATTTCTAAAGCTTTGGGACTCCAGTGAACCACAGTGAGAGCTATTATTCACAAATGCAGAAAACATGCAATATTGGTGAAACTTTCCAGAAGTGAAAAGCCTACCTAAATTACTCTAAAAGGGCATGGACAACTCATCCAGGAGGTTACAAAATAACCCAGAACAATAGTTCAAGAACTGCTGGTCTCACTTGTCTCAGTGAAGATTGGTGTTAATGATTCAATAATAAGAAAGACATTAGGCAAAAATGGTATCCATGTGGAACCTACAAGACAAAAAACACCCCTGACCAAACACAAAGGACTGTAGGGGGCAAATACTTTTTTCACAGCAATATTTACTTTGCATGATAAGTTTTGCCAGATATATCATGTCGGTGTTTGATATAAGTATTGCTTTCTGTAGCAAAACTTTGTTGGTATTAGCTTCACTGTGAGAGAAATCCTTTAGAATAGCAGACAAAATCACTGCTTTGTTACAAATGAGGGTCTGAAAAGTGTGGATTTTGTGTAGTGGAGTTTTCAGTAATTATGGTCAGTATGGGAAGCAGTGGTCAGCACACAGGTGTACAGCTCAGTCAGATGAGAGTACTTAATCAAAACCAACAAGCAAGCAAAGCTCAGAATAAGAATGTAATGGAAGACGTGCAGACACAGAACCAGTGAAAATAAGCAACATGGAAACAAGAGGAACACAGCGAGGAAAAGCTAATAAACCAGTGAGGCTTTTAAATAGGGAACAATTACTCAAAAGAGACTGTTTACATAAATACCCTGACAGTAATGACATCACACCAGACAAACAACACACGTGCAAATGATTATGAGTACTTAGAAAGTTCTGTGACACCTTGTAAAAAGCCAAAACTCAGAGAATGATGGTGTTTGGTGGAGAATTCCAGTGAGCTGCATTGAAATGTCTTTTTCTAGCTCCATTTAAAACTCTACCCTATGAAACTTTATCACTCTTCAGTTTAATTATACAATTTTCCCATTTGTATTCTACTTATTCTATTCTATTCTATTCTATTATATGGTTTTGTAAGTGACCCTGTTTTACTTTTTTTCATTTTTTATTCTTAAAATACTTTCCACACACATGCGCACACACACACACACACACACACACAAACACAGCAGGAGTGTGATGATGAAGTAAGGTTATTATAATGAAGGTCATTCTGATGCAGTATGACATTTACTGTCAGGTCCAGCAGCTGATTGGCAGTAATAGGAGGAGTAATAGAGTGTGTAAAGTGTGTTATTATATAGCTCAGTGTGTCTCTTTCATTAAAAGGTCAGATAACCCCTGAGTCTAATAACAGCCTGAAGAGGGACACGGCCAACAAGCCCACAGAGCCACCAGTTAACACCACCTGAACCCTACTGAGATAACCAGCAGCACAATGGAGCAGTGTACTATCCCACTCACACAGCACACTTCATACAGTAATCTGATCCACCACACACACACACACACACACACACACACACACACACACACACACACACACACACACACACTCAACACACAGATCAACCAAACCCAAACCAAATTAGACCAAGCCAAGCCAAGCCAACACAACACAGATTAAACCAGACTAAACCAGACTAAACTGAAGTAAAGCAGACTCAACCAAACAAAACCAAACCAAACAAAATGCAAAGGAAAATGCTCAAAATGTACAAATTAATAACTGAACATGTGAAAACAGATCCAGAATTACTGGATTTGGTTGTGTTTATCATTGTGTACCAAGTGATAGAACTGATCAGAAAATCAGAAAATCATATATATATATATTTCACATTGTTTGCTGTGATGCATTTGCTGTGACCCAACCCAGATCAAACCAAACCAAACCAAACCAACCAACCTAAAACCAGACCAATCTAGACCAAACCAAAAACCAAGGCAAACCAACCCAGACCAAACCAACTTAAGCCAACCCAACACAGGCCATCCCAACCCAACACAGGCCATCCCAACCCAACACAGACCATCCCAACCCAACCAAAACCAATCCAAACTAGACCAAACCAAGGCAAACCAAGCCACCCAATCACAGACAACCCAACCCAACACAGGCCATCCCAACCCAACACAGACCATCCCAACCCAACCAAAACCAATCCAAACTAAACCAAACCAATCCAAGCCAAGCCACCCATCACAGACCAACCCAACCCAACACAGACCATCCCAACCCAACCAAAAACCAATCCAAACTATACCAAACCAAGCCACCCTATCACAGACCAACCCAACACAGATCATCCCAACCCAACCAAAAACAAATCCAAACTAGACCAAACCAATCCAAGCCACCCCATCACAGACCGACCCAACCCAACACAGACCATCCCAACCCAACCAAAAACCAATCCAAACTAGACCAAACAAATCCAAGCCAACCCAACCCAAACCAGACAAAACTGAAACAAATCAAAATCCCAAATAAACCCAATTCCCAAACATAGGGAAGAGAAATGCAAGGGAACATGTTTCATATTTACAAACTAAATGACCAACTAAAATGAAAACAGATCCAGAATCACTGGATTTGGTTGTTATTATTACTGTGTGCAAGGAAATAAAACGGATCAGAAAAGCACCATTACTGATTCTTAAGATTGTACAAATTCAGGAACATATAACAGTGTGAATCCTGCTGGGAGGGATTCTGCAGTGAGGTACAGCAACCTGTCACACAATCCCAGGGTCGGGAGATTCATCAGTCTGTAGAGCAGGACATCTGTGCTTCAACCACCAGAGAAACCAATTTCCCCTGTCAAAATATCCGCAAGCTTTCAGACACGCAACAGACAGAGAGAGAGAGAGAGAGAGAGAGAGAGAGAGAGAGAGAGAGAGAGAAAGAGAGAGAGATCAAGATTCAGACATAAGAAGGAAGATAGTGTATGAAGCTGTCTCTCCTCTCCTCTGAGGCATTGATGGAGGTAACGATCTGTGACCACTCAGGCAGAACTGTATGGCTCAGATGTTTCCCTTTCCTTATAAAAGAACAGAACAGTACATTGAGATCTTAGAAAAGATGTGGCCTTGGAGGCAGCATATGGTGCTCTATGTATGTACATGTATTTTTCAACAAGACAATACAAAACCACATGCTGCAATCAAATAACAGTCAAAAGAGCATGAGGGAGAATCATTTTCAGGAATTAAAATTCAAAATGAGAGCAGTGGACAGCACTGGACAGTTTAGTTAAGAAAAAATAGGGCATGGAAGCAGTTTACAAGAAAGATTAAACAGCCGCTGTGGGATCATACGGAGGAAAGATGTGGAAGATAAATGGGGAAAGTCTGTAAACATGTGGAGGAGGATCTGGAACACGAACAGGAGGATGGTGGAGAAGTGGCTCCATTGGTTGTGAGATGGGTGGATGTAAAATGGTTGTGAGATGGGTGGATGTAAAATGGTTGTGAGATGGGTGGATGTGAGGTAAATAAGATATGGGTGGATGTAAAATGGTTGTGAGATGGGTGGATGTGAGGTAAATAAGATATGGGTGGATGTAAAATGGATGTGAGATGGGTGGATGTGAGGTGGATGTAAGATAGAGGTGAGGTGGATGAAAGGTGGATGTGATTGGTTAAATTGAGTGTTTATTCACTTTCAATCAATTTATTTTTCCTAGGATTCCTGGATGATTCACCTCAGGATTAAATTTGTGTTTGTTGAGTTTTATTTTAGAATTGTTTGAATATATGGATCTGAATTTTTAATATATGAACATTTATAGATAAGAAAAATCTAAATGTCTGAATTACTTCATTAAATAAAAGGTACATTTTATTTAAATTTACAAAATTCAGATTTAAGCTCAGAGCGTCACACCTGAGGAGCTGAGTTAACATTTTAATTCATTTTATATTATAGATTCTAGCAATAATATCAACATAGTGCTTTTTTACATCACATCAACAAATGCATCATTGCCCCCCTCCTGAGATGCTGGGCCAGTGTTCACAGTGTTCACTGTGCCTGACTCTATCACACTGTCTTTATTACTTTATCTTCTCTCTCTGGGTTCTGAGTGATGGAACGCTGTGATCTTACCTGGGATGACCTCGAACAGGAACTTCCCCGCCTCCTCGCCATTACTGGGATGCTCCGTCACTCTGTTGCCAGGCAGGCAAATGGTCCCCTAGAGGAAACAACAGGCAATAGAAATGGAAAATAAGAAGATGCTGTTTTTTTTACACCACATAGAACCACATCTACACAGCCACACAGTCTGATATTCCACTCCAGTAATAACACAGAGTATCAGAGGAGTACTAACAATAACAGTGTTCTTTTCACACTGAAGAAAAT
This sequence comes from Astyanax mexicanus, assembly GCF_023375975.1. Lineage (NCBI taxonomy): Eukaryota > Metazoa > Chordata > Actinopteri > Characiformes > Acestrorhamphidae > Astyanax > Astyanax mexicanus. The sequence continues at coordinate 36,927,699 of NC_064424.1, read as the reverse complement.
AGGAACTCTCAGGCTGCTCCGGATGAACAATATGAGTGAGGTCTGAGAGTCAGTTCTGAAGAAAGCTTCCATGCACCTACAGTATCCAAACAATTCAGATTCAAGCAAACGCATTTATACAGTAAGACTGATTAGAAAAACAAAAGCAGCTTGAAAAGAAGCGGTGGCTGACCTCACACGTACCCTCCTGGTGTGTTGGGGCATCACTAGTGACAGTGACTAGTGATTAGGGAGTCCTAATGAGTGGGTTGGGTAATTGGCTGAGCAAAATTGGGGAGAAAATGAAAAAGAAAAAAAAAGGAAAAAAAAAAAGAAAAACAAATTGAGCTCAATTACTTCAGAAGTCATAAATCTGATTTGTCATATCTGTCCAAGCTGATGATGATTTGTTTTTTCTCAGTTCTGGTAAAAGAACCAAGACTCAATCAGAGAAAACCTTAAAGACAAAGAAGAAGAATTACTAAAACTGGACATAAAAAAGAAAATACTTAAAGAGTGTGGGGAAGAACCACTGAGAAGAATCAAGACTCAGATGCATGAGACTAACCAAGAGTAAGAAAGACTCCACAAAACTCCACAAAAGGGAAAATGTGTTCATACGTTTAAGAGAAAGTTCCTAATACTGAGAGAAACCAAGATTCAGAACCACCTGGAGGGAAAGTTCCTGAGAGTATGGGGTAGACCACTATAAAGCAATGAAGAAGAAGCACTGAAAATAAATCAAGGTTGATGTTTAAGCCAAGACCAAGGGCCCTATCTCACACCCTGCGCAAGGAACAGCATAATGCTTACTGCTATCTTACACCCCGTGCTCAAACCCTACTACTACTACTTCTGCTAAAAAGGTCAGAGTGGCGCCTAAAGGAAATGAATAGTGACACACTGATTGGTTTATTGTATGTTACGCCAAAAACACACCTATGATTAATTAAGAGGATTAGTACATGCCTTTTTGCTCGTTTCGAGTGTTTTTTCCTGTCGTTACGATTGCAAAGACTTACTGACACTAATTCAAGCCATAAATCTTTAGGAGCATGAGGGAAATGACAGAGAAAAACCAAGACTCCAAGAGAAAAAAATAATAAGAACTTCAATCAAATCAAATCAAATTTATTGATACTGCACTTTTTTTTACAACAGATGTTATTGCAAAAAGGGGACTTGTTTCGCAAAAGTGACTATTTTCCCTCACAGTTTGCAGGAAGTGCATTTCATTTTCCTTTATTCATATGTATTTTGGGACAAAAGCATCCCATAACATTATACTATTAAAATGTTGTCAGTACATACATTACTACACATCAATAACCTGTTGGAAAGTTTGAAAGTAACTCTGGTGGGTATAAATGGGTCCAGCAGGAGTTTTAATTGAGCCCTGGTGATCGGACCGTACCGAGCCCACTGTCGCCTGAATGATAAATAGCCTCCGTCTCGGAACAGCTGAGGCGGTGTGATTAATTCTGCACATGCTGGAGCTGTGTTTTCATATTAATCTCTTTTACAGCAATACCGCACGTGCTGACCAAACCACGCAGCAAACAACTGCAGCGACACCAGATAGCCCCAGCGACCCGACCCGGCACGCTCGCATTATCCAGCAGCGCTGAACAGACCAAAGATTACAGTATCTCTGTCCTCATCTGTAACTCAGGCCTGGTACTGTACACACAGCTCAGAGCATATGCCATCTCTGAGTTATAACCAGACCATTTATAAGGCTTTGAGATTAGAATAGTTATAATGTATAATACATAATTCATATCTTCTTACTGGTGGTTTATTCACAGACAAAGACAGAGACAGGCATGTTTAGCTTGTCTCAATAATGTGAGTTTCATTTCCCTGAAACTGTTTTTACATAAATTACCATAATCAGATTATTAGACATTTACAATTGTGGCATTTAGCAGATGCTCTTATCCAGAGCCACTTACAGAAATGTTTCTGCTGTCCTCTCAGAAGATATTCCTAACTAGAGTTAAGAGTCTATTGCACACAGATACAGTATAGCTTTGAGTTTGTTTTGGCTTGGATTGGATTGAATTGCTTGGGTTTGGGTGGGATTTAGTTAGATTTTGTGTTTGGATTGGAATGGTTTGGTTTGGGTGGGATTTGGTGACATTTTTGGATTGGATTGCTTTGGTTTGGCTTTCATTAGTTTGGCTTGGTTTGGGTAGACTTTGCTTTGGGTTTGGTTTGGTTTAAATTTGATTTTGACTTGGGTTTTAATTTGTTTTTGAGTAAGACCACAATTGCACCAAATTGTGTCATAGCAAACAATGTGACCATTATTCTCTGCGACCAACATTCTCTCTGCTGTGTATCTTTTTTACAGTTTAACATGGATCAACAGCAAAGATGGTATTAGTTCATAGCTGTATTAAATATGTGGGCAATTTACCAGAAACAATTACACTTGTAGAACGCATTTTAGTACAGCTGATAGTTAGGTTGGATTGAGCTGAAATTGCATTCTCATCACAACCAAACTGAATCCACATCCTCTCATGGGTCTTGGTGCAGCTGTTTTGGTCTACACCCAAGTACGTTTACTGTATTCACACCTGTGCAAATGAATCACAAGAGTAATCAAGAGTAAAACAACTCACTTTTTTTCACTGATTTAACCAGAATAAAAAGTGCAGGTGCAAAAAAAAAACTAAAAAAGCATAACCAATTAAGCAGCTAGCTGACGTAGCTGTACATGTAGCATGTTTTCTTAAATTAAACTAAACAAGCTATTTTTTTTTTGATAAGAAGCCATTCAACCTTCTTTGAAGATCTACAAGGCCCTGTGGATTCACTTGTTCCACTGTAATGACCTGCTGAACCACCCTGTGAAAGGTGACGCTGGCATTATCCACTTTAAACAAAACCAGCATGCTGACCACCATTACTGACCCCTGACCTCTAATCCAGTCCTCTCAGACACGATCAGTGTGAGGCAGAGTGACCCGGCTGCTGTTGGACCACCGTATATATTTACAGGATCTGAGAGCTGCTTCCTGCTGACCGGGTGATTTTTTATGATGCTGATCTGAACCACCTGAGGCAGCAGAGCCTCTACCTTCCGCCAATGTGAAGTTCATTAATGCAGCTCATAAAGGGGCAGCGATGAAGGGGCTCGGCCCGTTTGATGTGGGCTACTGCTGCGGCCCGGAAGCAACAGAACGGCTACAAGTGGCTCTCACAAAAACCTTTCAATTAAAGCCATTGTTGTCACCCGCAGGCCAACCGGAGCAGAGGCTGTCAAAAGTATTTGGTGAACAGTGGAGCTAAAAACCCTGCTTTAACTCCTGCTGTCTTCCAAACTAATACGCTGTATCAAAGAGTGGAATCATAATACTGACTGATGAGCAGTTCTGTGCAGTCTCAATAATCTGATAACAAAATACCCAAGTGTTTATTCAGATATATATTAATGACATATAGAATTAATTACAGGTATACACTCTCTCTGATCACTAACTTTGTTTTTTTTTTTGGTTTATTCTAATGTAATATAGGGTCAGTATCAAGACATGGATTAAGCCTAGTCTTGAACTACATAGCACTGTGAACAGGTATGCAGGTAGATACAGTTAATGACCAACTATGAATAATTTTATTATTTATGATTTATATCAGTATAATGATACTGGTATCTCAGAATACATAGCCAATTAAACCAATTTAAACCAGTGTGCAGCTGGAAGCTCTTCCTCTTTATTGGAGGATGTAAAGGAATTCCTTCTGGCTCTTTCACACGACAACAAAAACAAACAACAGATGGAAAACTGAGGCCTGGGACACTCAGTGGGGCTGATTAAACATGAGGATTCTCAAGGAAGATCACAGAAAAGAGCAGATCACTGATAATATGATAACACTGTGAGTCACTGTACCACGCTTCTTCAGACCCCTGTGACACAAATATTTACTCTTCACCCTCATTCTCAGCAAACCCTGAGAAATGTAAACTGTTCTAGACTGCATTTCAAGATTTATTACTGGAATTTTGAGACACTGTATAAATATAGGCTAATTTATTGAGTACTTTACACACAACCACAGCCAGGCCTGATTACTGCCAAACTGTTAGAATCAAGTTAAAAAAAGTCAAAAAAAAGTTTTTTTAGGCTTTAAGAACATAACTCATAAATGGAGAAAACATGGAACACTGGTGAACTTTCCCAGGAGTGACTGGTCTACCAAAAAATCTCCAAAAGGGAATGGCCAGCTCATTTAGGAGGTGGAAAATAACCCAGAACAATTACAAAACTTACTGCTGCCATCTCAAGAGTGTGCATTGAAGAAACAGAAGCTACTGCATCACCAGCACCATCAGAAGCCTATTTGCGACTGAAATTGTGTGGAATGTTATTTAACATACAATCAACTCTCCACCTCTACAACAAAAACTGCAAGAACTGTGTGAGAATATTTGAGCTGCATGAAAAAAATTAATTGCAGGACACCTTTAGGAACATCTACAACTCCATGCCGAGGTGTCTGTCAGATGTTTTAAACATGTTACACACTACAGCTGTATTGCCCATATCAGTCTAAATTTTTAAATAATTTATTTCTGCTAATCTTTATCTTCCTTCCGAATATCATTACAATCCGACACTTTCTTTTCAGTGCAACTGTTTTTGCAACTATTTTTTTGCTGATGAGTGTTGAGTTTCTGTGGGTTGTTGGGAACACAGCTCTGATGATTCAGGGGGAACTCTGATGAATCAGCTGCAGTTTAAACACAGAGATAAGCCGGGACTCTACCTCCACTGCTCACCCCATCAGATTATCGACCAGATTATCTCAGGTCTACTTTTTCATAAAGCAGAGGGAAAGCACTCTTGCCTGCTGCAGCACGTACCATGAATCTCCAGTGACCAGCATGTTCAGACCAGTAGCTTCTGCAGTCACACCACAGTTCTCAGAGGTACAGTTCTACACAGTGCAGAAGTTCATTTCCCAGCATGCCGTTACACCTCCACAGTGCCCTCCAGAGTGCTGGCAGCTGTCCATTACTGACCGCTGCCATGCTGAGACACTTCAGCTCTCAGCACAGCTTTGATTTTAGGTCCTAGATTAACCCACAGAGGTCAATATTCAGATATGCACTTTTCAATTTCAACCAACTTTTAGTATACAATACATTTTCTCAGTGTTGGTTCATGAAACATTGATCTATCCCATTGTTTATTGACACCAAATATTTGTGCTGTATATAGGGGTGTCACCCCCCTCCCCTTCATTTATCATCAGTGTGTAGTCAATTCCCATGAAAGCGCAGCGAAAGTTCTACTAAAGACTCCAATGCTACGTCACCTAATTACCTATCCAATCAGCTGTTCCCTCTGCCTTTAAATAAGATCACTCATTCAGTACCTTTGCTGCCTTTCAGACGCTGATGGTCGTTCTTACTGACGTTGTCCGCAGTTCTCTCACTTATGTCCCGTTCTCGCTTCTAGTGTGTCCGACCGGCGTCTCGTGTTGGCCTCCTGTTGCTAACCTCCTACTGCTGGCCGCTTTGTCGTCGGACGCCTCCCGCTCCTACTGACGGCTGCTGCTCCCCACGTCCGGTCGGCTGTGCACGGACGACGCAATCTGCTTGCCACGCGCCGCGCCGTTGGCTGGCGGCCCGCTACTCTACCCCCTCCTGCTCTGTCCCGCCGCCGCCCCAGCCCACCGTCGGCGATAAGCCCCAGCTGTCCCGGTCCTTCGGGCGGTCGCTGTCTCGGCGTGGAGTTCGGACTCTGGTTTGGTCGCTGTCGAAGGGCACTGTGGATCTGCTTCCGGGTTGCCTCTCCCTGTAACGCAGGGTTCTGTCGTATTGTGCAACCCGTCGTGATGTGCTTCTCGACGCCGGTGCCCATGCGCGGGGCCTTTGTTTGTTTTCTTATTTCGTGGTTTTCTGTTACGTTGTGGTCTCCCCTCCTTACTCTTGACTGTCCTCCGATATTTTGTTTCGGCTTTATTGTATTCCTGCTGAAGCATGTTTGAATATGGGGCTTTTTCTAGCGTTTTTACTTTATTTGTGTACTAGAGTAGCACGGTTCGAGAGGGTGGCAAGTTGTAACTGAGCACCGGTTCACCCGGCCCCTCTGCCTTCGCTCCGCCTCCCCTGGCCTCTGCTGCTGCTGCGGCTGGCGCGGACCTGCCCGTATCTTTCTCCTTCTGGCGCGCTCTCCCTGGAACTTTGACTTTTGCTGAGCTGACTGGCGCGCTCCTGCCTGGATCTTCTAATGTTGCTGTGCTGCCTAGCGCGCTCCTGGTTCGTTCGCGCTACTGCGCTGCTGGTGCGCTTCTGTCGGATCTGCTGCTGCTGCTACTGCGCTGCTGGTGCCCTTCTGCCGGTTCTGCTGCTGCTGCTGCTGCTGCTGCTGCCCTGCCTGGCGCTTCTGTCGGATCTGCCGCTGCTGCTGCTGCTACTGCCCTACCTGGCGCTTCTGCCGGATCTGCTGCTGCTGCTGCTGCTACTGCCCTACCTGGCGTTTCTGCCGGATCTGCTGCTGCTGCTGCTGCTGCTGCTACTGCCCTACCTGGCGCTTCTGCCAGCTCTGCTGCTGCTGCTGCTGCCCTACCTGGCGCTTCTGCTGGATCTGCTGCTGCGCTGCCACGTGTGTTTCTGCCTGGGTCCTCTGCTGCATGGCCTCTTCCTCCTCCTGTTTAGCTACTGCCGTGCCTGGCCCGGCTTTTGGTAGGCCGTTTGTTTCTGCTGATGCTGCTATGGTTTTCCCCGCGCTTGCGTGCTGTCATCCTACAAGGTAAGGTTCTTCTTTTGCCTTCCTTCCGAAGCCCGTTTGCCCCCGGCGCGTGGATGGTCCTCTTCGCGGTCTTTTGACCTTATGGCTGGCCGCTCTTCTACCTCTTTTCTTTTTTCTTTTTTCTGTTCTGTCTTCTGTTCGCTGTTCTGTTGATTTTTCCGGACTTTTGACTACATTCTAACATTCTACCGCTCACTGCTTCCTTCTTCCGTCGTCTCTTCCCCGACCTCGCCTCCCTTGCTGTCACGTACAGTTACTCATGATTGGGTTTTCACGTATTCGCTTCTTCGACATATTTTGTATCATATGCATGTTTGTGTTTCTCAGTGCTTTCAGTCTCTCGCGTTCCATGTCATTGCTCCTTGCACTTTGCTCCGTAAATTATTTGATGGCAGTTGGCAACATCTACTGCTCTGCCTAGTTTACGGTAATCATAATGGAATTATAATAATAGTACTAATAGTGATAATGGTAGTAATATTAGTACTAATAATAGTGATAATGATAATAATGATGCCGATGTTACTCTTTATTTTGTAGCACCTTCATGCATTACAATGCAGCTCATCGTGTGCTGTACATAGAATAAGCACGAAAAAATAAATTTGTAATGGTTAATAATAATGCTAGTGGTGCTAGTACTAATTAGACATAATGCTGGAATACGAACTGATGTACAATAAATTGTCCAACTGTAGTATATTATTTATAAGTATATTTATTTATATAAACATACATAATGATAATAATAATAATAATAATGGTACTGCTGATACTCTTACGAATTATTGTACCTGTGAAATGCATTAGTTGTTAAAGCTTAGTTTAAAGGAATATGTCTTACTCTGCATTTTAAAACTGTTTGCTGCTGACCTGCTTCTCGGCTTATCTTCTTATTACCTTTTCTTTTCTATTTAATCTTCTTATATCTTTTCTGTTCTTCTGTGTTTTGATCCGTATATAGTGTGTTTCTTTATTCTTACTGTTCGTTATTTCTTATGAATCGTGCTGTTGCTGCTGGATGTCTACATTTCCTTAGGGCTATTTCATATCTATGTATCTGTATCTTTATCTGTCTCTGGGTTCGCGATTTCGCTTGGGTGCTTTTGTGTCTTCTCTGTTTGCTGTGTCGTTCGTGGCTTTTCTAGTCTCGCTTTCTTGGTTGTGGTCCGGTATTTCTCATTGTTCTCCTCGGCGCCGTTTCTTCGGCTGCGCTCGGTGCGAGCGCCGCTCTGTTTGTCGGTTTTGGGTATTTATTTCCAGGGCGATAGTTTGCCGACTGTTGGCTATTAATTTTGACCCTCGCCCCTGGATCTGCCTCTCAGTTCTGTACGAAATGATCGGTGATGATCGCGTGCGTTTCATTACTTTTTATTTTCTCTGAAATCATTAATAAAATACGTTGTGACCGCGAAGCTGTGATCACGATCCTCATTTAAGTTGTTCTTTCTGCACTCCGATTATGTCATTGCTCAATTTAATTACCTGGGACTCAGTAATTATAAATTAATTTCATAATTGGTAACAAACTTTCTATCTACAAAATTATTGATGCCAATTAATAAGGAACGTCGTAATAGTCAGATTATCCGAGTTCGTTTTCTAATCCAGCTATATGCTTACTCCTCAAAGGCATTGCAAAAATCCTCTTCCTCAATTTAATATAGCTTGCCATTTACAGAAATAAATCTAATTTACAAGTTATATATATTCTCCCTATGTTTCAACTGCATACGGCAGCTTTTATGGATTTAAGCGCACAGGCAATTCACGAGCGCGCGCCGACAATATTTATTCGATCAGTTCTATGCCTCACGCTGTCTGATTTAAGCTCTACTCCTTCCTTCATTACTGTTTGCGCGAAACATTCTGTTGCAGATAACAGGGCCCTGTTTTACAATTAAAATGCTAAAAGTGCACTCCCATTTCTGTCTTTACATTTCTGGGGCAGCTATCTGCTTTCACGCTCTTCTAAACTTTATGCGCCTCTGTTTGGCTCTGTTTAGCTACCCTATGGCGAAACAGTGGTCAGATTTCACCTGTCAAATGTCAATTAGGAAACGCTGACCATCTCCATCCTGCTACGCTGGTCGCTCTCTTCAGGAACGACGCAGCCACATCCTCAGCGAAGCTGACGTCACCATTTTGCTACTTGAAGAAGACGGGTAATTTCAGCACACCTGTCACACACACTTAGACCAGAACTGGACCTACTGCTGAACGCTCAGCAAGCTCATTCAACACTGTCTAAGTAAGTATTATTTATAAGCAAACACTGGAGGCGGTGGAAGTACTACATACTTTAGAGTATGTTAATTTGTGCATCAATCCGGCGATTTAAATGATCTATTATACATCAACATTTGCTTTTGTTTCAATGCTTCACTAACAGTATTAACCAGTATTAAAACGATCTGTGAAACTCTCCCAACACTGCTGATTATCACATGTCTATACCTATAGCTTAATGCATTATGGCCCGTGGTCATTTACATCAACACATGCCAGGAGACAATCTCCTCTTTATCTTGGGCTCACAGCCCAGACGACATGACATGAGGATTATTGCACGTTACTAACAGCATGTTTTTTCAGGGGTCGAACCCCGCGCTCAGCGTTTTACAGGGCGCGCAGCCCGTTACTAACAGCAACGCATGCTTTGGGGGCGGTCCCCGCGCATGAGGGCTCAACGCCCAACCTAGATGCATGTTTTGGCATGGCCCTCACTAACAGCAACGCATGCTTCGATTGGGCTCGACGCCCTCGTGTATGAATGTAGGGCCCGCGGCCCGTATGTTTGGGGGCGCACCCCTCGCCTAACACCATTTTCTTCTTGCTAACGTCTCTTCCTTCTTCCCCTTCTTCACTCCTCTGTCACACAACTTCCCTTTGATCTCCTTTAGGCCCTGTATTAAGTTTTTCTACCTTCTATTATTTCTGAACTTTACTATTTAAGTCGCTTTAGACAAAAGCGTCTGCAAACTGTTATGTATTGATCGGATGAATGCAGAATTAATTAAAGCATGAAAGAAATGAATGTTTGAATGTAGGCACATGGCCTGTATGTTTGGGGGCATTCCCCGCGCATGCTCTGATGAATAGATAACTGAATGAATATGTAATGATCTAATGAATAAATGAGTGAAGGGCTCGCCGCCTGAACGCTTCGGGGGTGCACCCCGCTTGGGCTCGTAGCAAGCGTACGTATGAAATGAAGGGCTCGCCACCCGTACGCTTCGGGGGCGCACCCCGCTTGGGCTCGTAGCAAGCGAATGTATGAGTGAAGGGCTCGTGCCCGTACGCTTCGGGGGCGCACCCTGCTTAGGCTCGTAGCAAGCGTATGTATGAGTGAAGGGCATCGGCCCATACTAACAGCATGGAAAGTTGGCGCAATGCAAGCGCATCACTGGACACTACACTCACGTTAACTCTGCTTGTTACTGCACAGGTCACCCACATTTAGTTACATCAAGCATGTGCTCACTTAACACAATCCACGAGTTAAATGCTAATAAACTCACTCATGCATGGGGATATCCAAGGTATAAAAGGAAATGCTTCACTGTCCACAGTCACCGGTGCTAAAGAGCTATCGTTCAAAAGTACGGTATCGTTTATTATTATGCTGATTATTAATCAAACGTTTCATTTATTACAGGATGTAGGATAAAGTAAAGATCTACCGGTGGGTATATATATATATATATATATTAATTCTTTCACTTTGGGGTTGGCTCCGCCCCTGTCTCCAATGTACGACAGGATCTGCAGAGCCCAGATGTATCAAGTCCTGGGCCGATGACGGGGCCTACGCCAAAGACTCTACTAGAAGACTGTTTCATTATAACCTCTTCATATATGTATCTTTGTTTTGCTAAATATGTTAAAACATTAAATCGTGCAACTGACAACATTTCTTCCGGAGTCGTAATAGTAGAAATGAAAGCGCAGCGAAAGTTCTACTAAAGACTCCAATGCTACGTCACCTAATTACCTATCCAATCAGCTGTTCCCTCTGCCTTTAAATAAGATCACTCATTCAGTACCTTTGCTGCCTTTCAGACGCTGATGGTCGTTCTTACCCTCCTCCTTCCCCACCGCCTCCAGGTTGGTCCCGTTTGGTTGCCCGGGGGTTGGCTCCGCCCCTGTCTCCAATGTACGACAGGATCTGCAGAGCCCAGATGTATCAAGTCCTGGGCCGATGACGGGGCCTACGCCAAAGACTCTACTAGAAGACTGTTTCATTATAACCTCTTCATATATGTATCTTTGTTTTGCTAAATATGTTAAAACATTAAATCGTGCAACTGACAACATTTCTTCCGGAGTCGTAATAGTAGAACTATAAATCTACCTTCGCCTTGGGTATATTAGGCAGCTGTAGGCTACCTTTTTTCTATGTTGCTGAGGTGTTGCTGTTTGTTGGCCTGGTGGTGCAGTGCTAACACATTACTGTGCTCTCCGTGTTGGAATATTTTAAAAAATATGAACAATATTGTTGAACTATTTCTGTGATTAAACCTGTATTTTTTAAATAAGTTGAGAGATCAATAGAAATAGAATATAAATTATTTAAATCCACAAGATTAACATAACAAGCTGAGTACATTACAATATTGTTATCTGAACAAAATGTTTAGTTTAATAAACGTAATATTACGGCCCTTTTCTTAATAAGAAGCATTCAAACTGACATTATTAAGTCTCAGTAGGCAGGTGGTTGTATGTTACACATAAGTTGTATTAATTGTCAAGAACCAGTGCCTTTTTTAATGGTATAATCCCAAATCTGGTCCCACTTTTCATGCTGATTAAAGCTCTAGTTTTTGATTTAAAAACATTATTTGACAGAGGAAGACTCAAGAACTTGGGTGGATGACCTCCAGCCAGGCCTTCTGGGTATAACAGTGGGCCGCTGTGGGAAACGGATGTGACTTTGCAGAGACAGTTCTCTTTAGATAGCTATCTAGAGACCAAGGCCAGGGGTTAGTCTAATATAATGGCAGGAATTTCCTCCCCCAGCCTGAGAGACAGATTGAGGTACAGTGCAGTGAGCAGGATGGGTTAGTTATGTCACCTCTGCTGCTCTTCTGTTCCATTTGGTCTCTGGTGGCAAAGCTTTGGCTTTATGAACGCATTATGCATTAACTTAGGCTTTGTTCACACAACAGGTGAAAGTTGCCTAAATCTGACTTTCTTACAAAATCCCTTGTTTAGATGTTCACACCATTTCCTTTAATGTGATCTATATCTGACACTTATCTGAACAGTTCATTTTGTGATGCTCATTGCTATCTTACAACCCACTAACAGTCTATACTCACTCCTTCTGGTTGTGTCGTTTAAATAGCAAAGGTGCTTGTGAATATATCTACATTAATGGGCGTGGTGGTCTAGAAATTTCTGCCATAATGGTTTCTTGGCAACGTAAAACAGAAAATGAAATAAACTTAGAAGTGGTGTTCCCTTGGTGTGGAGGCATGTCAGAATCAACAGTATGCATTGGTATATATTGACACCATTTGAACTCCAGGTTTGGTCTGATCTACTGTACTTTTGCTCCACCAATACAAATACACTAGACTTCTGGAAACACTCAGTGACACCAAGACGACCTCCAGGCAACACCTTAAGAACTGCTTAGCAACACCTTAGCCACAAAGCGGCACTATAGCAACCAACAGCTGGAGTGTATGAAACCCCTTAGCCACCTCCTACCAACACCTCTGAACCCAGACAGAACCACTGTAGCTATGCAGTCATTCTAGTTCATAATGCTTGGCTACAATCAGTTACTATCAGTGACGTTCAGAGTGAAAATAAGGGGTTAATTACTGATTAATTGATTGAATAAACAAAGGTTTGATGTTTACAAAGTAAGTTTTGCTTCCAGATGTTGAGTTCAACAGCTTTATTTCACTCGTCCAGCTGAGATGAAGTGAGAAGGATGAGAGAGAGAAAAGAAGGACAGGAGTGCAGTCTGATGTGACGGCGAGCCTGAGGGATGTTAAATCCAACAGCCCCCATGGAATCAATTAGGGAGCAGACATACTGGTGAACAGCCCAATAAAAAGGGCATTTAACCTTGACTTTGTAGTTCCTGCTCTGAGTTGGACCCACCGTTTGGGTCATTAGTGTCCCATATCTGTCCTGGAGCCCCATCCACCTCATACCATAAACTGCAGAAACTGTCTTAATATACATTACCAGATAAATGTTTGGACACAACTTCTCATTCAATGTTTTTCTTTCTTTCTTTCTTTCTTTCTTTCTTTCTTTCTTTATTACATTTATTTTTTACATTGCAGATTAATATTAAAGACATGAAAACAATAAAGGGTCACACATGGAATTACATACTAAATAAAAATGTGTTAGTCTTCCACAATCCCCTGACTTAAACCTAATCAAATAATGATTGTAATGCTATTCGGAAGAAAGATAAATATTAAATGTAATTAGATGGATATGAATAATATATATCATACAGAAATAGTATGTAATGCATGTGTAATGCAACATGCAAGATTTTTCAGGTTCCTAATGGTCCATCTCATGCAGCTTGAACATACTCACGCAGTTCCTACAGATTTTGAGGGAGGGATAGAGAGTTGATGGTATGTCGAATAGTATCCCACACATTTTCCATGTTGGGGATAGGTCGGGTGATGCAGTTGGCTATGGTATAGTATCTGTATCTTAAGGCAAGCTCTTGAGATGGCAGCAGTGTGTGGATGTGTATTGTCCTGTAGAAAACACGCACCAGAGTTCAGAAAAGTGTACGTACATATTAATCTAACGTTGAACTGTAAAAGTGCCTGTAATGAAGATAGATCAAAGGTAATCTGGCATCATATGAAATTGTGCACCACACCATGACAGCAGGCCTTTTAGTGTTATGACCAGTGACCATGTCATTCGGCTTGCAACACTTGCAACTGTTTTCTTGATGCTGAGTGTAATAAACTCTCTCTCACTCTGTCTGGCTCTCAGTCTCTCTCTCTCTCTCTCTCTCTCTCTCTCTCTCTCTCCAGGCTGTCCATTAATCTGTAGCTCTGTCTGTTCTCCTCAGTGGAAAGGCATTAGAAGAGGATTCTGCTGAGACTGTCTGCCAAGCCAAAACACACCCCTCACAAAACACACTCCCACAACAACAACACGTCCAATAAAGCCGGCTCAACACACTGTGAAACGATCCAACAACAAAGAAAGAGACAGAAAAGCATCAAACACAATAAACTCATTAGACTGTTTACAAAAAGTTATTTAAAATAAAAAAAAACTTTGAATGAGGTGTGTTCAGATTTTGACTGGTACTTCTGGCAATATAGACTAGCAACATATGCAGCATCATCTAACTCAAAAATGACCCTTAAAATTCATCGTATTAACAAACCTAATAAGATCACCTAAACAGCGTAAGATGTGTCTTCATGTCTCTAAACAGTCCTCTGAACTGAGCCGAAATTACATTTCTACCAAACCCAAACTTATCCTCAGGTTTCTTCCTACTTTGTACCTAAAATACTCTGTGTAAATGTCAGTTTTGTTTCCATCACCTAATTCAGAAGCTTCTCTAACTCTAGCTAGTTACTAAAAGTGTTTATGCTTGTTTTGAAGAAAATGGCTGTAAAACATAAAATCTACACATTGAATTATGGCAATATAGTGGTTCCCTTTTTTTTAACAAGATACATATGTTGTTCTACCATCTTGTCAGTGATTCTCATAGCCCTAAGTTTGAAATGTGTCTCCAAATCTCAGTTTAAAGGGTCATATTCCCCAAATATTTACACCCCCCCCCCCCCTCCAGAGGAGTAGGGTTCTACTATTCTACTAATACAGAACTTTTGACCTTTTTGTCCTTCTTCCTTTTCTTCATGCCTCTCTCTTTTTATCTCCCTCAGCATGAAAGTGTTCATACTAAACCAATTATGCCAACCTGCTTGGGATTCTCACCTCATTTCTCAAATGGAAGAATCTCAGCAGAAGAAGGAGCTGCATATGCTTAAAACTTCCTGGCAGGCTGATGCTGCATATCAATGACCACTCACCAATAATAAATGAGCTACTGAGAGGTAGTGGAAGTGGGCTGTATTGTTTCCTGTTCCTGCTTTAATAAGATCTGTGAGAGGAAAAACAGTCCGATTGCTTTCTGGGCTTCATTCCACCAGAGTTATATGAGGAGTGTAAGGTTTTGGGAAGGACGCTGTTTATGGTTTGTTCTCAGAACCACACAAATCACTCTGGGACACTTTATGCTCTGTTTGCTACTCGCCTTTCCACCATTGTTTTATAATGTAAGCAGTATAGTTTTATGCCATTCTTTTAAACACAAGAGCTACTTTTTTTTTTACAAAATAACTGTATAAAGCGTGGAGCGTCGTGCCCACAGAGATGCTGCTGAAACACAGAAATAAAATGCTGATACAGTAAGATTTTGACAAAATTGCTGAGACACTACTTAGAGCAAGGTAAAACTATTACACAGTGCAGTGCAGGGTAACACTAAGACTGGAACTGTGAAAGAACTTTTTATGGCCTAATTTGTGCTATAATAGTGTTTGTGTCGCCTGAAAAAAGCAAGTGTTCTCCTTCCTATAGACCCACAGAGTTTCAGTGAACAGAGCAAATTTTGCACATATATCTAGCCCAAAAATCTTCTGAATAGAGCAATTTTAGTCCTAAGAGATTTCAGAAGGATCAATCACTACAGACCTCCAAACTTCACGTGGCTTTAGGGAGCTTCATGGAATGGGTTTCTATGGCTGAGTAGCTTACATCAGCCTTGCATCACCAAGAACAATGCAAAGCGTCAAACGCACTGCATGCTGCCACTGGACTAGCAGTGGAGATATGTTATCTTGAGTGACAAACAATGCTTCTCTTTCTTGCAATCTGATAGGTGAGTGTGGGTTGAAGATGGCCCCTTCTTTTTTCAACATTTTCAACATTTTTTCAACACTGTGCACCATTACACAAAGCAAGGTCTGTAAAGATATGGATTGTGGGTTTGGTGTGGACGAACTTGACTGAACTGCACAGCATCCTGACCTTAACCCAACTGAACACACGTGACATGAATTAGAGTGGAGACTGCGAGCCAGGCCTTCGCATCAAACATCAGAGTTTGACTTTACAACGTGCTTCTAGATGAATGGTCAAAAAATCCTATACACACTCCTAAACATTGTGAAAAGCCTTCCCTGAAGAGTTAAAGCTTTAATAGAATTAAGAATAGGATGTTCCTCAAGTTCAAATACATGCAAAGGCAGACAAGAAAATACTTTCAGCAATATAGAGTAGCAAGATATGCAGCATGATCTAACCCAATAGTGATCCTTAAAATCCATCTTTCTAACGAACCTAATAAGATCATGTAAACAGCATAAATGTTGTCGGTAACACTTTATTTGGATGGTCCATTTTATGGTCCTTGTTGATGCTCAACTGCCATCAAACTAACACTGAATTGAATGTCCATTAAAATTACTTAACCCTACGTTGAATGTAAATTATTCAAAATAGAACCTAACCCTACACCTAACCCCAACCTTAACCCTTAATCAACCATAAACTTAAACCCTACACCTAACCCTAACCTTAACCCTTAATCAACCATAAAATCTAACCCTACACCCAACCCTAACCTTAACCCTTAATCAACCATAAAATCTAACCCTACACCTAACCCTTACCCTAACCTTAACCTAAGCTTAAAATCTAACCCTAAACCCAATCCTAAAATATTAAGATAAGCATTTTGATTAGAGTTGAATGTAGGGTTATATTCAATAGAGAATCATTTACTTTCACCTTTTAGTTCATTTGCATTTAATAGACATGTAGTTGAATGTTAGTTGAGCATCAAAGAGGCCATCAAATGGACCATCCAAGTAAAGTGTTACCAAGTTGTCTTCATGGCTCTAAACAGTCCTCTAAACTGAGCCAAAATTATATTTCTACCAAACCTGAACTTATCCTCAGGTTTCTTCCTACTTTGTACCCAAAATACTCTGTGTAAATATCAGTTTTGGTTCAATCACCTAATTCAGAAACTCCTTTAACAAGTCCAAGTTGTATCAAGACACATAAACCAAATGATTATCTGAATAATGCTAGTTTTATACTATAATAACTCAACAACAGATACTGGCAAAGAAGATCACCATTTATCGCTGAGATATGATCTGTAGAGATATTTCCTTCTTACCATCCCCTAATCTATCCAAGTGTTGTTGTTTCCCTTCCTGGGTCTCGTTCCATCAGAGTTATAAGAGAAGGGTAAGGTTTTGAGAAGGACGGTGTTTATGGTTGCTCTCAGCAGCATACAAATCAGCTTGGGACACTTTACTGTGGGTTTATACTCACATTCCACCACTGTTTTATAGCACAAGCATTTCATCAACTGCAAATAGCTCTAGCAAGACTAAGCCTCACTACTGTTGCCAGTCTTATAAAGTAGATGACAGTGTGAGGACAGTTCTGACAAATATGCATGAAGAGGTGAGTGTTTTTTACCCATGAAGCCACTGGGTAAACACTAGTGAACTGCTGATCTAGCAGAGTTACGTCTAATCCTATTTCTCATTTATACCCAACTGCTTGTTTTCAAGTGTCTCCCCTGCTCTTGGAAATGTGATAGAAGTCTTTGAAATCCTAACTCTAAGAAATTAGATAACTTTTACCGGAACTGTCATCAAAACAAATAAATAAAAAAACCTCTATCCCAACAAGAATCTAATACTTTACCCCTATATCCCAACAAGAATCAAGAAACTCTACCCCTCTATCCCAATAACAATCAGCATACCCTACCACTCTATCCCAACAAGAATCAAGAAATTCTATCCCTCAATTCCAACAAGAAGCAGAGCTCCCTACCCATTAACTCAAAAAGGAATTGGAACACCATACCCAACTATCATAACAAGAATCAGGACACCCTACCCCTCCTTGTATCCCAACAAGAATTGAAACAGCTTACTCCTCTATCTCATCAAGAAGCGGGCACACTACACGTAGGTGTGAATGCATAAAGTTGAAAGAATCGGGTTAAGTGGTAGGGGTGGGCAAGGGGTGAAATTGGATTTTCTTTACTCAGTGAGAGTGAGGCTTCACTCAGACTCTCACACAGGCAGTTATCCAACCTGAACAAGGCTAGCATCCCAGATCTTTCTACCATCTCTGACAAACAGCCTTCAGCAGATTCCTCACCTCCTCTCCGGAAGGGAACATCTAATGCCCTTATCGTCTGTTCCTCAACTGATCCAGAATCCCCGTCCAAAATCATGCTGAGATCAATGGGATTCTGCAGCTTAAGGCTGGGAGTTTATTGGCAGCCTCAGTAGTGCAGTCCTCCATGGCCTTGTTCCCCAAGAAGAGCCTGCATTTGATGCTGAGTGCTGCTGTAATCCCAACACATTTAATCTGGGTCTTCAGTCAGCTGGTCCACTAGATAACAGGGGTGTATGAAAATATTGATACCATTAAGTATTATGATACCCTTGCCATCAAGAAAGTTTTGCCCCCAGAAGGAAATGTGGCATTGTAATACCTACCAGGAACAATAAATGATGTAAATATTTAGACTGATATGGACAATATTTATTCAGCTACATTTACAGAGTAGTGGGTAACCCTTGTGTAAAGCAACATGACAGATGTCTCACTATGGAGTTATAGAGGTTCCTAATGGTGCCCTGCGAAAATCCATCCCATGCTGCTTAAATATTCTCACACAGTTTCTGTAGACTCTGTGCTGGTGGTGCTGGTGGTGGTGGGGTGTTGATAGTGTGTCCTATACTATTCCATAAATTAATTAATAGGGTATTTACTTATACAGAAAAAAACTTAATACAAATGAGACTGATTTCTGGTTCTGATCCTAACCCTGTTTTAAACTTCTCTACAACTTTATTTCTGAGCTGTCAGTGGTGAATTCCATGGTCTTCGTGATGCTGTTTGTTCATTAGTGCTCTTAAGTGACTTCTGAAGGCAACTGATTGCACTGGATTTTATTATAGGAAAATAAATACTTTTGCACATTACACTTTTCACAACATTTTAAAAACCATGTATCATTTTCAATCCACTTCAAACTCTGTCCTACCTGGTGCGGGTCTATCACTTAAAATATCAATTAAATACATTTAAGTTTGTAGTTCTCAGGTGACAAAATGTGAAAAAGTTTAAGGGATATGAATACTTTTGCAAGCCACTGTATATGATATACAGGGGTTGGACAATGAAACTGAAACACCTGTCATTTTAGTGTGGGAGGTTTCATGGCTAAATTGAAGCAGCCTGGTGGTCAATCTTCATTAATTGCACATTGCACCAGTAAGAGCAGAGTGTAAAGGATCAATTATCAGGGTAAGAGCACAGTTCTGCTCAAAATATTGCAATGCACACAACATTATGGGTGACATACCAGAGTTTAAAATAGGACTAATTGTTGATGCCCGTCTTGCTGCCGCATCTGTGACCAAAACAGCAAGTCTTTGTGATGTATCAAGAGCCACGTTATCCAGGGTAATGTCAGCATACCACCAAGAAGGACCAACCACATCCAACAGGATTAACTGTGGACGCAAGAGGAAGCACGGCAGAATTCAATGTGCACCTCAACTCTCCTGTTTCTACCGGAACTGTCCATCGCCACCATAAATTATTGTGGTCTAAAACCAGGTGTTTCATTTTCATTGTCCAACCCCTGTATATGGTATCTAATGCATTATATCCACTGTATAAAAGTGATGACAAAACAAAAAAGGGAAAGTTAAATAATCCACATATACAGTCAGCAGCATTTCCATGCATGAACCTGTGTATTGCTGACTGTGCTCACAGTGTGGAGTGTGATCTGCACTGTTATACAGTTATATTTATTCAGAGCACAGATTACAAACCGGTGTAAAGCCATTTTTTAATAAGCCATGTTATTAGTGTGTGTTTAAGAAAAAAATAAGTATAAGGTGATTTCTCAGAGAGGAGTCTGGGTAAAGTAGTCACTAATAAGTGTAAGTGTTTAGAATCATTGTTCACAGCAGGAGAAATAAATGCAGATAAGGAAATGACAGAATGGGTTTTGTGCCAATCAGATAACAGGAGAGATCTGCAGAGGAGCTTTAAGAGCTTTAAGTTTCAGGCTGAACTTAACAGCAGAGTTTTTGTAGGAGTTAGTTAATCATTCTTCATGTCAGCTATTGTGTATGATTAGATACAGTATGTTGTTCATTGGCTTACAAATAGCCCCGTATTGCTTTAATAAACACAGTAACTAATTAACAGCTAAATGTGCAAATATCCCTGCCTGTGTGTCAATGTATAAATGCATATATAATACATATATAACATTTGTAAAAAATTATGTAAACAAAAAGTGGTAGTAGTAGTAGTATTATAGTGGGTAAAATCATCCACTCATTGGCAGACTAAGAGTTCAATTCTCTGTGCTTGGCAAGCACACCTCTCTACATAAATAAGACTCCCACAAACACACACCTCACTTTATCTAGGAGACTCAGGGCCCTCTCTGACACCCTGCACAAGGCACATTGTAATTTTATACCTTTTTCCTGTGTCGTTTAAATAGCCACGGATGTGCATATTCCTCCGCTTGTTACCCACATAATGACATGCAGCAGTGCACAAACCCAACTTTTACACCAATAATAAACAGAATACAAAATAAAAACCATTGCTGTCCATGTAAATGACTGCTCACACACCTTCACACCATGAACATACAGGTCAGTTTCCTAGAAAAGAGTTCAACACATCCAGATAGCTGCACAGTTAAAATAGCAATCTGCCATAGTCAGGGTACCACTGGCTCTTAAAGGGGATGGCAGGTGATACGCTGGTATGATTGGTTTTGTCATGGTCAGAACAGAATAGCAGACAAGCGCAGATACTGATAAAAACAAAGTAGGTTTATTATAATAATAAACAGATGTAATCAGGGTCGATACAGAAATATGGTTGATCACCAGTAGACAGAGCAATGCAGACAAAACCATACCATAAACGAGAGACAGTCCAGAGTTCATACACAAGCAATCCAGTATCAGAGATAATCCAAGAGGCGGTGGTGAAAGTACAGTCCAGGTCATACACAAACAATCCAATATCAAAGGCAGAGGCAAGAATCGGCGTCGAGAAACAAAAAGCAAGGTCATACACAAAGTAAACTGAGACAAGAGATAAGTAACGCTTTGTATGAGGATAACCTACAATACGCGGCGATGAAGTCTGTTTGGCGTGCACCTTTATAGTGCCAGTAATCAGTATTCGGGGCTTCCTGGTGGAAGCAGGTGAGGTGTCACGTGATCAGGTGAGTGCGTGATGTCAGCGGGTGGTGCATTCTGGGTAGTGTAGTTGTTAACCTGAGAACCTCCGTTAGAGCTTGGTGTGGAAGGGACAGAGGAGCTAACAGCACCAGACGTGACAGTACCTCCCCCCAAGGGAGTCGGAACGGAGCCGGAACGGGGACGACCACGACGACGTCCACCCGACGGGCAGGGAGTACCGGCGGGAGGACCAGGCGTAGCCTCAGAGGTGACGGGCAGGCGGGGGTTGCGAGACTGGGAACCCCTACGCACCGGAGCCGAAGAAGAGAGTGAGCGCTTGGGACGCCCACGGGGTCGAGGAGCAGGCTTACTAGGGTGACGGGCATGAAATTCGGCCAGTAGAGCAGGATCCAGCACGTCACCGGCGGCAACCCAGCAACGCTCCTCAGGGCCGTAACCCTCCCAGTCTATGAGGTACTGGAGCACACTGCCACGCCTGCGTGAATCCAACACCTCTCGAACCGCATAGGTAGACGAATCCTCCCCCTCCACTGCCGCGGGCGGCACGTCATCTGGAACACCCTCAGCAAGCGGACCTGGGACAAGAGGCTTGAGCAGAGAAACATGGAACGAGTTATGCACCCTGTACTGAGCCGGCAACTCGATCTTATAAGTCACCTCATTAACCTGAGACAACACTTTAAATGGGCCAATATACTTAGGCAGCAGTTTCCTACAGGCCCCTTCAAACCTCAAGTCCCGGGTCGACAACCACACCCTGTCTCCGGGTTGGTATTGGGGGGTGGTACCACGGTGTCTGTCGGACTGCTCCTTATATTTCCGTAAAACCTCCGAGATTTGCTGATGCGTCTCCTCCCACACCTGCTCACTCCGCTTCATCCAGTCGTCGACAGCGGGGATCTCAGTGGATGATGCTGTCCACGGAGCTAACGGAGGCTGGTAACCCAGAATGCACTGGAATGGAGTGAGACCAGACGTGGAGTTAATCAGGGAATTCTGAGCTATTTCAGCCCAAATTAAATACTGAGACCATTCTGACGCATGCTTAAAACAGTACAATCTTAAAAACTTTCCCAACTCTTGGTTAACCCTCTCACATTGACCATTACTAGTGGGATGAAACCCAGAAGTGAGACTCACGTGTACACCCAAATGTTCAAAAAACGATTTCCATACCCTAGAAGTAAATTGAGGACCTCTATCTGACAAAATGTCCTCCGGGACCCCATAATGTCTGAAAATGTGTGTGTATATAGCTTGGGCGGTCTGAAGAGCAGTAGGAAGAGCAGGAAAAGGGATAAACTTAACACCCCTAGAAAATCTGTCTACAACAGTAAGGACAGTAGTGTAACCTTCAGATTCAGGTAAATCGGTAACAAAATCTACTGCAATATGTGACCATGGTCGTTCTGGAACAGGTAGAGGACATAGCTTACCGGCTGGAAGGGTTTTGGGTGTTTTGCATTGTGCGCAGATAGAACATGAAACCACGAAAGTTTGAACGTCAGCTCGCATGGTTTCCCACCAGTACCGAGCTGAGATTAGTTGTAGCGTGCGTGTAACGCCTGGATGACCGGACGTAAGGGCAGCATGTGCCCAGCCAATGAGCTGATCGCGAAACTGCTCAGGTACGTAAATCTTGTGAGGAGGGCAACCCTCCGGAGGTTGTGTGTTAGCTTGACTCTGCTGAATAAGGTCATCGAGTTCCCATCTAATAGCTGCTACTTTCACAGTGGGTGGCAGAATGTGTTCGGGTTCGGAAGCGTGGCATGTGTCGTCTGGGGCACTGAAAACACGAGATAAGGCATCAGCTTTAGTATTACGGTTACCTGGACGAAACGAGATCGAAAAATTGAAACGGGAGAAAAACAATGACCAACGAGCTTGACGGGGGTTTAGACGTTTAGCAGTACGGAGATACTCTAGGTTCTTGTGATCAGTAAGAACGGTGAATGGATGTGCAGCACCTTCCAGCCAGTGACGCCACTCCTCTAGAGCTAGTTTTACAGCCAGCAGCTCTCTATCCCCTATCCCATAATTACGCTCCGCTGGTGACATTTTCTTTGAGAAAAAGGCTATGGGGTGAAGCTTAGGCGGTGAACCGCTGCGTTGTGAGAGAACTGCTCCGATGCCAGTATTAGAAGCATCGACTTCAACAACAAAGGGTAAATCTGGATTAGGATGTGTGAGAATGGGGGCAGAGACAAAGGCGGCTTTTAACGCTTGGAAAGCTTGGTCAGCTTCAGGGGACCACTTGAGAATTTTGGTAGCATTCTTAGTTAATGCTGTAAGGGGGGCAGCTATGGTACTGAAGTTGCGTATGAAACGCCTGTAGAAATTGGCGAATCCTAAGAAACGTTGGAGATCTTTGATAGATTGGGGAACAGGCCAGCTAGTAACGGCGTCTACCTTCGAGTCATCCATAAGGACTCCCTGGGAGCTGATAACATAGCCGAGAAATGCGACTCTCTGAAGGTGGAACTCGCATTTCTCGGCTTTAGCATATAGATTGTTCTCCAAAAGTCTCTGGAGAACCGAGCGCACGTGCTGCACGTGGGAATCAAGGTCTGAGGAATAGATTAATATGTCATCTATAAAAAGTGTAACATACTTGCCAATCATGTCTCTAAAAACATCATTCATAAATGACTGAAACACTGCGGGGGCGTTAGCGAGACCATAGCTCATAACTAAATATTCGTAGTGGCCATTGGTGGTGGTAAACGCTGTTTTCCACTCGTCCCCCTCCCTAATGCGAACCAAATTGTACGCACTACGCAGATCAAGCTTGGTAAAGTAAGTAGCCGTACGCAGTTGCTCGAGAGCACAAGGAATTAAGGGCAAAGGGTAAGCAAATTTCTTTGTTATGGCATTCAAACCTCTATAATCAATACAAGGTCTCAGTCCCCCGTCCTTTTTCTTAACAAAGAAAAACCCAGACCCGACAGGGGACTTCGACGGCCGAATGAAACCCTGGGCTAATGCTTCGGTGACATAATCATGCATAGCCTTTTCCTCATCGAGTGTAAGGGGGTAGACTCTAGCTTTGGGTAGGGTGGCACCCTCCACTAGGTCGATGGCACAATCATAAGATCGATGCGGAGGTAATTTAGTAGCGTTTTCCTTGCTAAACACTTCTAAAAACTCTGAATATTCAGGGGGTACAACAACGGGATCAGAAATTTCAGGACTCTCTACAGAAGTAGACTGAATAACTAGACTATCCAGAGCTAAACAATGTTCATGACAGTGAGCAGACCAAACCGTGATATCCCCATCGCGCCAGGAGACAGTGGGATCGTGAGTCTTCAGCCATGGCATGCCCAGGATAACTGGATGCTCGGTGCAGGGAAGCACGAAAAGTGGTAGTTCCTCAAAATGAAGAGCGCTGGCTTGTAGAGTGATGGGCAGAGTCTGCAGGGTAACCGGCTTGGAGCGGACAGTCTTTCCATCAACAGCATGGATGGCCAATGGACGTAGAAGTTCTCTGGTGGGCACTCCATGCTCCTTAACTAGGTCCTGGCTGATGAAGTTCCCCTCCGACCCGGAATCTACAAGCGCTGGGACAGAGAGCATACCAGTAGGTAACATAATATTAACAGGCAAAGTAAAACATTTAGAGCGAAGGATTGTGTTGTGCTTACGTACCACGTTAGCGCGTGGAGAGCACTCCACGCGCTGTCCCAGGGCTGGAGCTTTCACAGGTCGGGTCAGGAGACCACACTCAGCCTTGAAATGCCCGGCCTCTCCACAATAAAGGCATAGGCGAAGCCGGATTCGACGCTGCCGCTCCTCTGGAGTTAGCCGGGTTTTCTGGATATCCATGGGCTCTGGGGCAGGCAGCGCAGCTTTCTCTGGAGTGGGAGCGCGGGGCAGAGACACAGGAGTGTGTTGAGTGCGAGGACTGATCTTGGGTCGGCGCGAGAGAAGTTGATCCAACCGGATCGACAGTGAAATGAGCTGATCCAGGGTCAGGGAATCATCTCTGCAGGCTAATTCCCTCTGTACATCTGGATTAAGTCCGCATCTAAACACGTTGATCAAAGCAGCGTTATTCCACCCACTACCAGCCGCGAGAGTGCGAAACTCCAGAGCGTAGGAAGCCACCGGCTTCTGACCTTGCTTAAGAGCCAGCAAAAGTTCTCCATTAGACTGTCCATAACGCGAATGATCAAAAACTGAGCGGAAAGTAACCAAAAAGTCAGTGTAACTAGCCCCAGAAAGGTCTTCCCAAATAGCTGTAGCCCACTCGAGTGCCTTACCAGAAAGCCGTGAGATAATGAAACCGATCTTAGCTTTATCGGTTGTAGGCGGTGAATTACTGAAAAACACGGAGCATTGTAAAAGAAAACCGCTGCATTTTTCCGGATCCCCATCAAACAACTCCGGTTTAGAGACAGAAAATCCAGGCACAGAAGAGTTAGCGTTAGGCATACTGGGGGCAGCTAACGGGCTAGGGCTAGGCTCAGTTACGCCTCTGAGGTGAGCTAGCAGCTCAGCTAGTTGTTGCTGCTGCGTGGTTTGCTGGCGGGCTAGCTCAGAAACAGCTTGGGTCACACCAGCGAGCGTTTGCTGGTGCTGACCGAGTAGCCTCCCCTGGTTGGCTAAACCAGATCTAATAGCCTCAGTATCTGCTATCTGATTTAGTTCGGCCGCGTATTCTGTCATGGTCAGAACAGAATAGCAGACAAGCGCAGATACTGATAAAAACAAAGTAGGTTTATTATAATAATAAACAGATGTAATCAGGGTCGATACAGAAATATGGTTGATCACCAGTAGACAGAGCAATGCAGACAAAACCATACCATAAACGAGAGACAGTCCAGAGTTCATACACAAGCAATCCAGTATCAGAGATAATCCAAGAGGCGGTGGTGAAAGTACAGTCCAGGTCATACACAAACAATCCAATATCAAAGGCAGAGGCAAGAATCGGCGTCGAGAAACAAAAAGCAAGGTCATACACAAAGTAAACTGAGACAAGAGATAAGTAACGCTTTGTATGAGGATAACCTACAATACGCGGCGATGAAGTCTGTTTGGCGTGCACCTTTATAGTGCCAGTAATCAGTATTCGGGGCTTCCTGGTGGAAGCAGGTGAGGTGTCACGTGATCAGGTGAGTGCGTGATGTCAGCGGGTGGTGCATTCTGGGTAGTGTAGTTGTTAACCTGAGAACCTCCGTTAGAGCTTGGTGTGGAAGGGACAGAGGAGCTAACAGCACCAGACGTGACAGGTTTATTTGTTTACTGTCAAAACACATCCAGAATTAATTTTGAGAATTAGTTCATACATTTTGCATGTTTCAAGCTGTGCAATGTGTATTTTTTGCATCCTCACATATGATACCAAAGATACACAGATACAACGCCTAAATCAAGCTGTGCGGTGCACGGTTGATGGCTTGCCAATAGATCCCTAAAATAGGGCCCTCAGTGTAAACAAGAAGCACAGCAGCTTGCTGCTATCGTTGTCTGCTATCGCTGTGGCCATTCATGGTAAATGGAAAATGAAATACAGAGGTGATCTAGAGGTGAGGAACACCACGGCCTATAGCCTATAGAGGCTACGCTACATAGCTTCTTAACAGAATTTCCATTCCACCTTAAATACTACTAGTGCAAGAGCATAGCTGTGGAGTGAAAAAAATAAGCTGTCTAATAAGAAGCGGACTTCTACGTCTAATAAGAAGTTATATATGTTGGTAGCTGATTGGTAGGGTGGTATGGATTAGGAGCCAAAAATCAAAGGCGCCACCCGCGAGCTCCAGTACTGTCATTTAATTTAAATGTACATGATTTGGTAGTAAAATACATAAAGTACACTTACAGATGGGATATTAATAATCTGGGAGTTCATGCGTAAAATCTGCTCTGTTGTAAACTCAATGAAGGCAGCCTGAGAGACTCTGTCTTGGATAAAGGCAAGTATCTACTGCACAAACCCGGCTTATTTTCTATAGAAGGGAATGGATCCACAGCTTTAATGCTGATATATAGTTGCAATAAAAAGCAGTATATACTTTTTTTGTTGCAAATATGTTGTTTAAAAGCTTACGAGTGCACAATTCAATCAGCCAGAAGCTCAGGGTTAGAAAGTTGGGGGACCTGATCTGTGAAAGAAATCTGCTGTGGAGCAGGTAGGTGGGTGGGGTCAGTCTGGTCAGGGAATTTGCTGGTAAAGGTAAAAATATGTCTGTGTTTAACAGGAAATGTAAAAATAAAGTTCTGATCTGAATAAAAGAGGAGAAATAGGCAGTAAAGTTCCACAGTATTCATCACCTGGACCACTGACCTTTATCTGCCCAGAATATTAAATATCTCACATTCTCTCCCTGCTGTGATATTCACATACACGCTTTACACCCTGGAGCTTTCTCTCAGTATCTCTTGCCCTCTCTCTCTCTCTTTCTCTGTTTGACTTTGCTGAGAGTGGGATTGTGAGACAGAGGTGGAGGGGGAATTGTAGGTGACGGGAAAGAGAAAATAGGAGCTAAATTATTATTCAACTGCAGTTACTCCCTAAAAAACTCCCTAAAATACGCTCACAACCAACCAACACAAACCAGAACATTTCAGAACTGCATACTGTCAGTGGGTGGATGGATGGATAATGGACAGATGGATAGAGAGATGATCACATATGTAAACTGATGGATGGATGGATGGATGGATGGATGGATGGGCATATTAATGGAAAACATAATGAAGGAATTGATAAAAATAAAAATCTATATAGATGAAAGTATTTATGGTAAAAGGGCAATGTATGAATGGATTAGTAAACTGATGGATTGATTTGGATTCATATAAGACGGATGGATGAATGGATTGATGGATGCATGTACAAATGGATGGACTGATGAATGAATCAATGAATAAATTATTAAATGATAGAATGGATGGATAATGTACTAAAGATTAATTGATGACTGGATGGAGAGATCTGTAGGATGGATGGATGGTTGGAGGGATGATGAATGGATGGATGGAGGGATGGATGAATGGATGGAGGGATGGATGGATGGATGGGTGGACAAACTTTTGGTTTTAGCAATTAACAAAGCAACGGATAGATGATTAATACATAATTGATAGACAGAAGAATGTATAAAAGAACAGTTGGAAAGAAGGAAGAAGGGACTGACTAACTGACTGATTAATTGTTCATTAGGTCAACAGAAAAATGTATAGTTATTAATAGTAAGTTTGTGCTCCTTTACTGCACAGCTAATATCTTAAGCATAGCCAACTGCTTCTACCTTTCTGGGAAGCAATTCTTCTTGCTTTCAGTCACAATAAGAGCATCAGTGAGATCAGGTTCCACAGTCGGGTGATTAGTTCTACCACTCCAACTCATCCCAGTCAATACTTGATAGAGCCTCAACATTCCAGAGAAGCCAACAGCTCAGTGCTGGGGATTTATCCCCTCTAGCACATACTTAACATCGGACAGGGTGACTTTAGTTTTATGTGATCACAGCACATTTAGAGCTTCCCTTTCTATTGGTTGGTGCATCTCCATTGATATTAATATATAGCGCTGTTCAGTGGTAGCTGAATTCTAATTCTATATCTATAACACTCTGTGTCCAATGAGTTCCTCTTCTGCCCTGAATGTAGAGTATTGTTGTGCATATGAATGGGATGTGTATATGAGCGAGAGTGTGTGAGTAAGAGAGGGAGAGTGAGAGAGAAAAAATGAGAGCAGGGGGGTTGTAGGTGATATAAAAGACTAATGCTTTCTAATGTTTCTTATTAAATATTCAACATACAGCATTCCACATGAATAATTAATGTTTCCTCATCATTTTAATACGCCTTCAGAATGCCGAGGGCAGAGGGGGTTTGGCCTGCAGCTTATCTTCTTCTTTACGTTTGTTTTGTAACCTTCAGACAAAATAGCAACGCTAAATTAACATCAGACTTTTAGAAGTTGAAAATAAGAGAAAATGTTTCTGGACATTTTCACAGCTTTACAGACCAGCAGTCTGTACGCCTAATTAAGCAGGCTGTGATTTAGGTCTATTTCTGAAAGGAAATTATGTAAGTAATTTTTCACAACCTAACATTCCTTTCAGCTTTTTCTCCCACTGAGCTAAAGATCTACCGTTATTTAACTTTTAATAAAACAATACTAAAATGGTTTTATACAGCACAGAAAAAAGTTTCCAACCAATGACTGTATATAAGAAACAATTAATTTCCTACATTCAATAGAAATTAATGTTGCTGAATTTTATTTTGAAAATAAAGTCTGTGCAGTAAAGACCAGGTACAAATGCTACTGAGTCCAGCACATCTAACCTCACAGTGTGAAGTAAGTGGTGTAATAGAGTAAAATTTTAAAGAAGATCAGCTTCAACTGTGAGAGCTAAAGTACAGCCTCCAAGCATGATAAAAGTAGTTTCATCATCAACTCACAGTAGAAGCTTGCTAAAGTACAGCCTCTAAGCATGGTGAAGGTTGTTTCATCAACAACTCACAACGAGAGCTAGAGAGGCTAAAGTGCAGCCTGCAAACTTGGTGGAGGTAGTTTCATGATCAACTTACATTAACAACTAGTCAGGCTAAAGTACAATCACTTTGAGAGCTAGGCGGACTAAATCACAGCTTTCAGACATGGTGAAGGTAGTTTTGTCTAAAACTCACAATGAGAGCTAGTCATGCTAAAGCACATGTTTCAAACATGGTGAAGGTAGTTTCATCAATACATCACAGTGAGAGCTATTCAGGCTAAAGTACAGCTTCCAAACAGTGAGAGTCCCTTCAGCTGATGTTTTAGACACAGGTGGAGCATCCGGTAAATATTATTTATGGGGTAAAATAAATGAAGAGTGTTTGGTACAGCAGCCTCATTTCACTGATCATATCTTTTTTTTTTTTGGTGGAAAATTTGTAAAAGTTTTTAGGTTACACAATTGTGTGTGTGTGTATGTATGTATGTACAGGCTGCGAGTGAACACTGCCCACATGCAGAGCTTTCTGTACGTTTTTATCTGAACTTTGACCCCAGCAGCCGCCATTCACTACATTCCACACGTCACACACTCACCACACACTGACCACAGCAGCACCCTGCCCGTCTCACCCCACTGAGAGTGACGTCAGAGTGACCAGCACTCCTCCACTGACAACCCTGCTCACAAAGCCCCACAGGATATCTCTACACACACCAGCACACGCATCTATTTCACTCACTCTCCCAATATTTATACATTACTGCATTTTTACTTACTTTCGCTTCCTATTTCTTGATTTGTTCTTTACTATTCTTTTTTTCTCTGCTTATTTGCTTTAGTCTTTAGTTTGTTGTTTCTTTATATGTTTATTAATGTATTAAGATTTATATTTTTATTAATAACTAATATAAATAATATATTTTATTATTTTTTATTTATTTTCTTTTTAATTCTGTTCTCTTTTTCCTTTATATATTTTCTATTCTTTTTTGTTTTCTTTCTTTCTTTCTTTCTTTCTTACTTTTTAAAATAATTAATAAAGTATTACTTAAGATATTATAGTCTGATATGTCAGGAGTCAAGTGATTGTGTGTGGAGTCTGTGTGTTTGTGTGTGGAGTGTGTGGGCAGATGCTGTAGAGTGAGAGATAGTGATTAGGGTAATGAGGGGTAATAAACGAGGCTGGGTAATGAATGAGTCGTTAATGAGCTGCTTCACCCACTCTTCACTACCTTACTCTTCTTTCCTATCTGTGCATTCTCTTCAATCCATCTATTTACTCCATCACTTACTCCATCTATTCACTCTATCACTTACTCCATCTATTTACTCCATCACTTAATCCATCTATTCACTCTATCACTTACTCCATCTATTTACTCCATCACTTACTCCATCTATTTACTCCATCACTTAATCCATCTATTCACTCTATCACTTACTCCATCTATTTACTCCATCACTTACTCCATCTATTTACTCCATCACTTAATCCATCTATTCACTCTATCACTTACTCCATCTATTTACTCCATCACTTACTCCATCTATTCACTCTATCACTTACTCCATCTATTTACTCCATCACTTACTCCATCTATTCACTCTATCACTTACTCCATCTATTTACTCCATCACTTACTCCATCTATTCACTCTATCACTTACTCCATCTATTTACTCCATCACTTACTCCATCTATTCACTCTATCACTTACTCCATCTATTTACTCCATCACTTACTCCATCTATTCACTCTATCACTTACTCCATCTATTTACTCCATCACTTACTCCATCTATTCACTCTATCACTTACTCCATCTATTTACTCCATCACTTACTCCATCTATTCACTCTATCACTTACTCCATCTATTTACTCCATCACTTACTCCATCTATTCACTCTATCACTTACTCCATCTATTTACTCCATCACTTACTCCATCTATTCACTCTATCACTTACTCCATCTATTTACTCCATCACTTAATCCATCTATTCACTCCATCTATTCAATCCTTTTATATTTATTTCATTATTTGTTCATTCTATCATTCGTTCAATAATTTATCATCGTTGTATCATTGTAATTCATTCTTTTTAAGTCATTCATTTATTAATTCATTCATTCTCTGATGGTGTGTTCTGTTCTCTGTGGGGGGTGATATACGGTTGTGTGTTGGAACACTCTGTTTTGATTAGTGAGAGTGTGAGATGCTAATTCATACTTTTGTGTCAAACCTACGCCGTAGCCTAGATCCAACGTGCACCTCCCTAGAAATGTAACTACCCATGGGGCAACACAGATATCAGCGGCTGTGATTGGTCCTCTGAGCTGCCTACATAATCCAGCCTTCACAGTTTAAACTGCAGGGTGACACAGAGCTGCAAACATACAAATGCAAAAGTATAAACATGGGCAGCTGTGTAGGACGCTCCTGCAGACTATTCCACAGGCAACACACTGACTCGATGCATCCTCCCTCACACACTGAAGCTCCGCCCACCTCTCTATGAGCTCTATGTTACAGTATATAGTGTGTGTTTGTGTGTGCAGATGCTGTCCTGTGTGTTTTGGCATTTCGTAGTCCTGCACAGAGTAATGATCCTGTAATTCCCACTGGAGTCTAAGACCCAGTTATAAATACAAACCCAGAGCCAGGCCAGAACCATTACACACACTGTCCAGATTTAATAACCATCCAGCAGCAGATTTACTCATCCTGCTCATCCTACTCAGGTTCTTTAGCTCATAATAATGCAAAATAAATGATTAACTCTATACTGGACATTATAAATAATACAATTAAAATATCAACAAAAAACAGTGGAGAATCTGTGTTTTTTAAGTATTTATAAACTAGCCAAGGGGATGAAGACGCTTTAAAGGCATACTTTAGTAACACAAAGAACAGACCCCCGACCCCCCGTTCCTCCTCATGTATAGTCCAGTATTTCCAGTTCTGACCACAAACTGGATATTCCTCGACTTCACAGCATAAGGGCTCATTCAGCTGGACACAACAACAGATGCATTGTGGGTAAGTGACTATTGGAGCAGCCTGCCGCCCACCTCTGGAATTATGCCTGACCTTCACTTTCAGAAACACATGGTACACACACACATACACACATACACAAATATTTTATATGATATTAAAGTGATAATAATATACCTCTTATGTATTACATACCTTCATTGTCATGCAACATTGTCATCTACATCACATTTTTGCAGTTGACATAATGTGAATCTGCCAGTTGCACCAAATAACACAGCAAGAAGTGGATTGTTGGAATGGAAGCTTCATATGTGTGTGAATGTAACAATGATATATGTAAGTGATTACAATATCAGAGTGTAAAAAGTAACTGTGCAGCCTGTAGATTCTGCACACTCGTAGGTGGCTGAAGCTCACTGAATAACCTTGTGTATAAAATGTGCTAAGGTACTAAGAAGACGTTTTTTTCTATTTCCCTTTAAGATGTGAAAGGCATTTTACTGGAGGCATTTCTCAAAGACATTTTGTCCCAAACACACAAGCAGCCTATGGTAGTGGGGATGTGGGCAGATGCAGACACACACTGCGGCTCCAGCATGTTCAGACACGCCATGATACAAACTGAGGGAGGGGGATGGGAGGAGGAGAGATGGAGGAGTGATAGAGAGACATAGACGTTTGCAGATCAGACCTCTGTGGTCATACTTAAAAACTAATGTGTAAATTGTCCTACAAATAGTAAGTTGAGCAGCTGCACTTCCTGGACACCAACATATACAGAAACATGACACTGGAGAAGAACATGGAAGTAATTTATCCTGCCTCAGTTCTTCACAGCATTTATCAAATCTATCATCACATTATTCATTATCATATGGTTTAGATATTTCATATTTAAGACACAAGCAGGGTCACAAACAGTGCTGGCAAGAAAAGTAGTCACACCAGAACTTTATCAACCTCCTTTATCATGTCCCAAAACCTTTTAACCCCTTATCCCCATACTGTGGCCAAAACTGACTTTATTATAATGTGGCACAAAATATAACCACTACCTTTATGGAATCCCAGAAAAAAATCAATGTTTGAGAGCTTGAAACATGCTTTCATAAACATCCTTGATTTTGGCCCAAAACTTTGCAAACTCTACTTACTGTGACCCAGAACTTTACAAACCCTATTTACAATAACCTGAACTGTTCAAACTTTACTTAATCTGGACCAGGACTTTACAAACCCTACTGACTGTGACCCAGAACTTTACAAATCCTACTGACTGTGACCCAGAACTTTACAAATCCTACTGACTGTGACCCAGAACTTTACAAACCCTACTGACAGTGAGCTAGAACTTTACAAACCCTACTGACTGTGAGCTAGAACTTTACAAACCCTACTGACTGTGAGCCAGAACTTTACAAACCCTACTGACTGTGACCCAGAACTTTACAAATCCTACTGACTGTGACCCAGAACTTTACAAACCCTACTGACAGTGACCCAGAACTTTACAAACCCTACTGACTGTGACCCAGAACTTTACAAACCCTACTGACTGTGAGCCAGAACTTTACAAACCCTACTGACTGTGACACAGAACTTTACAAACCCTACTGACTGTGACCCAGAACTTTATAAACCCTACTGACTGCGAGCCAGAACTTTACAAATCCTACTGACTGTGACCCAGAACTTTACAAATCCTACTGACTGTGACCCAGAACTTTACAAACCCTACTGACTGTGAGCCAGAACTTTACAAATCCTACTGACTGTGACCCAGAACTTTACAAACCCTTCTGACTGTGAGCCAGAACTTTACAAATCCTACTGACTGTGACCCAGAACTTTACAAACCCTACTGACTGTGACCCTGAACTTTACAAACCCTACTGACTGTGACCCAGAACTTTACAAACCCTACTGACTGTGACCCAGAACTTTACAAACCCTACTGACTGTGACCCAGAACTTTACAAACCCTACTGACTGTGACCCAGAACTTTACAAACCCTACTGACTTTGACCCAGAACTTTACAAACTCTACTGACTGTGACCCAGAACTTTACAAACCCTACTGACTGTGACCCAGAACTTTACAAACCCTACTGACTGTGACCCAGAACTTTACAAACCCTACTGACTGTGACCCAGAACTTTACAAACCCTACTGACTGTGACCCAGAACTTTACAAACCCTACTGACTGTGACCCAGAACTTTACAAACCTTTCTTACTATGGCACATAACTTTACAAAACCTGCTTATTGTGAGCCAGAACTTTACAACCCCTTACTGTTGAACAGAACTTTATAAAAACCCATTTCTATGACTCAGGACTGTGCAAATTCTTCTTAGTCTGAACCAGAACTTTACAAATCCTACTGACTGTGACCCAGAACTTTACAAATCCTACTGACTGTGACCCAGAACTTTACAAACCCTACTGACAGTGACCCAGAACTTTACAAACCCTTCTGACTGTGAGCCAGAACTTTACAAACCCTACTGACAGTGACCCAGAACTTTACAAACCCTTCTGACTGTGAGCCAGAACTTTACAAATCCTACTGACTGTGACCCAGAACTTTACAAACCCTACTGACTGTGACCCAGAACTTTACAAACCCTACTGACTGTGACCCAGAACTTTACAAACCCTACTGACTGTGACCCAGAACTTTAAAACCCTACTGACTGTGACCCAGAACTTTACAAACCCTACTGACTGTGACCCAGAACTTTACAAACCCTACTGACTGTGACCCAGAACTTTACAAACCCTACTGACTGTGAGCCAGAACTTTACAAATCCTACTGACTGTGACCCAGAACTTTACAAACCCTTCTGACTGTGAGCCAGAACTTTACAAATCCTACTGACTGTGAGCCAGAACTTTACAAACCCTACTGACTGTGACCCAGAACTTTACAAACCCTACTGACTGTGACCCAGAACTTTACAAACCCTACTGACTGTGAGCCAGAACTTTACAAATCCTACTGACTGTGACCCAGAACTTTACAAACCCTTCTGACTGTGAGCCAGAACTTTACAAATCCTACTGACTGTGAGCCAGAACTTTACAAACCCTACTGACTGTGACCCTGAACTTTACAAACCCTACTGACTGTGACCCAGAACTTTACAAACCCTACTGACTGTGACCCAGAACTTTACAAACCCTACTGACTGTGACCCAGAACTTTACAAACCCTACTGACTTTGACCCAGAACTTTACAAACTCTACTGACTGTGACCCAGAACTTTACAAACCCTACTGACTGTGACCCAGAACTTTACAAACCCTACTGACTGTGACCCAGAACTTTACAAACCCTACTGACTGTGACCCAGAACTTTACAAACCTTTCTTACTATGGCACATAACTTTACAAAACCTGCTTATTGTGAGCCAGAACTTTACAACCCCTTACTGTCGAACAGAACTTTATAAAAACCCTTTTCTATGACTCAGGACTGTGCAAATTCTTCTTAGTCTGAACCCGAACTTTACAAACCATCCTTACTATGGCACAGAACTCCTACAAATCCTATTTACTATGACCCAGTAATTTACAACCCTCTCACTGTGGCCCAGATCTTTACAGAACACCTACTGTAGTCCAGAAAAAACT
The DNA here is from genome assembly GCF_023375975.1 of Astyanax mexicanus. NCBI lineage: Eukaryota > Metazoa > Chordata > Actinopteri > Characiformes > Acestrorhamphidae > Astyanax > Astyanax mexicanus. The sequence continues at coordinate 36,891,525 of NC_064424.1, read as the reverse complement.
GCTTTAATTTGGGCCAAACCCAACTTACTCTGGCACAGAACTTTACAAACCTCCTTATTCTTGTCCAGAACTTTGTGAAACCAACTTACTATGTGACTTACTTACTTTACAAAATCCCGTTACTGTGTCCTAGAGCTTTACAAAATCCCTGGCGTGGTGAATAACTTTGCAAGACCTACTTATTATGGTCCAGAACCTTTTAAAAGCCCATTGTTTTGGTCGAGTAGTTTTTTTTTACTATGTTCTCAGAATTTCATAAGCCCATATTTACTATGGCTCAGAATTTTGGCTCAGTCCCCTACTACAGTCCAGACATTTAAAAACCCTATTTTCTATGGCTCCGAACTTTTAGACCTGTTTTTAATTCTCATTTGCTTTTTGTGATATTTTTTATATTTTCTCATTTATTTTGTAATTTTATGATTATGCAAGCTGTTCTTTTAATATGACCTAACGTGACCATGATCCTTTCTCTGCTAATATTCTAGTGCTAAAATCAAGTCCAGATACGAACCAGGAGATTTGAGACTGAAAACAACATTCCTGACATTCCTCAAATATAAAAATGATTGAAACTCTGTTTCAAGACAGACCACATGACCTGCAGGCTTGTTGTCATTCAGAGTGAGAGCCTGACACATTGCCCTCCCCTGAATTCAGTGTCAGAGAGGACTAATTGCGTATTTATTACGTTACAGGGCTGCTCTCAGCTTTGTTATTTTGGACTAAAAGGTTTTTCAGTGTTTTTTCTGTAAGCTGGTGTCAGATGTCATGTTTAACCACAGGCCTATTAAATTACCCAGTGCTCCGAACAGAACCCACTGCATTTACACAAGATCAAACCCAGCGAACGCAGCCTGACTCCACAAAAACACTCATTTCAGAGCTTTGAAGCAGCGGCTGCAGACGAAGGCGTAAATAAAAGGAAGGATTTTTCAGAGCGATGACTGAGTGGGTGGATATGATGTGAAAAAATGGCGTTCAGTAGGATGAAGGTGTTTATCCTGAATAAAAGGGATTACTCATTGATGATCACTGAAACAGTGCTGCAATTCACAGAAACAGTGCTAAACATAATTATTATATTATAACCTTATTATAGGATTAGATATGTATTATATTGTATTTTCATGCTGTTTTTAAACATATCTCACAGACCTCCAGAATGCTTTACAGTGGTGTGAAAAAGTGTTTGCCCCCTTCCTGATTTCCTGAGTTTTTGCATGTTTGTCACACTGAAATGTTTTGTAACATCAAACCAATTTAAATATTACAAGACAACACAAGTAAACACCAAATGCTATTTTTATATGAAGGTGTTTATTATTATTATTATTATTATTATTATTATTATAGGGAGAAAAAAATCCAGAAGAAGCCCTGACGCAGCAAAACAGCCCCAGACCATCACACTACCACCACCATGTTTTACTGTTGGTATAATGTTCTTTTTCTGGAATGCAGTGTTTCTTTTACGCTGATGTAATGGGACACACACCTTCCAAAGAGTTCAACTTTTATCTTATTGGTCCACAGAATGTTTTCCCAAAAGTCTTGGGGATCATCAAGATGTGTTCTGGAAAAAATTAGACGATCTTTAATGTTCTTTGTCCATGTAGGCCATTTTTGCCCAGTCTGTTTCTGAGGCAAGTGAGGCCTGCAGTTCTTTGGATGTTGTTGTGGGTCTTTTGTGACCTCTTGGATGAGTCGTCGCTGTGCTCTTGCGGTAATTTTGGGCGGCCGGCCACTCCTGGGAAGGTTCACCACTGTTCCATGTCTTCGCCATTTGTGGATAATGGCTCTCACTATGGTTCAATGGATTCTCAAAGCTTTGGAAATGGCTTTATAACCCTTTTCAGACTGATAGATCTCAATTACCTTCTTTCTCAATTGTTCCTGAATTTCTTTGGATCTTGGCGTGATGTTTAGCTTTTAAGGATCTTTTGATGGACTTCACTTTGAAACGCAGGTCCTATTTAAGGGATGTCTTGATTGATGTGTGTCAATAATCAGGCCTGGGTGTGGCTAGAGACAGTGTACTCAGGTGTCAGAAACCACAGTGACGGTATGTTTTAAAAAGGGGGCAATCACGTTTTCACACAGGGCCGTGTAGGTTTGGATTTTTTTTCTCCCATAATAATAAACATCTTCATTTAAAATAGCATTTTGTGTTTACCTGTGTTGTCTTTGACTAATATTTAAATTGGTTTGATGTTCTGAAACATTTAAGTGTGACAAACATGCAAAAAAAAAGGAAATCAGGAAGGGGCAAACACTTTTTCACACCACTGTATACACCACAGAGCTGTGTTAATGTAATATATATATATATTAAGTTATTTGCCGCATTCAGATGTTTCGAATATAGTGGCCAAAGACTGGTAGTTAGATGTTCCTATTAAACACAGCAGTGTTCACTCTATCTGATCTTACATCCTCACTCTGTCTGATCTTCACTCTGTCTGATCTTCACTCTGTCTGATCCTCACTCTGTCTGATCATCACTCTGTCTGATCCTCACTCTGTCTGATCATCACTCTGTCTGATCTTCACTCTGCCTGATCCTCACTCTGCCTGATCATCACTCTGTCTGATCATCACTCTGTCTGATCTTCACTCTGTCTGATCATCACTCTGTCTGATCTTCACTCTGTCTGATCCTCACTCTGCCTGATCTTTACTCTGTCTGATCATCACTCTGTCTGATCTTCACTCTGTTTGATCTTCACTCTGTCTGATCATCACTCTATCTGATCTTCACTCTGTCTGATCTTCACTCTGTTTGATCATCACTCTGTCTGATCCTCACTCTGCCTGATCATCACTCTGTCTGATCCTCACTCTGTCTGATCCTCACTCTGTCTGATCATCACTCTGTCTGATCATCACTCTGTCTGATCTTTACTCTGTCTGATCTTCACTCTGTCTGATCCTCGCTCTGTCTCATCATCACTCTGTCTGATCATCATTCTGTCTGATCCTCACTCTGCCTGATCATCACTCTGTCTGATCATCACTCTGTCTGATCATCACTCTGTCTGATCCTCACTCTGTCTGATCCTCACTCTGTCTGATCATCATTCTGTCTGATCCTCACTTTGTCTGTCTATCTTATTTTATATGATCGTCACTCTGTAAGACCTTCTTTCTTTCTTTCTTTCTTTCTTTCTTTCTTTCTTATGTTTTCACATCTCTCTTTTTCAGTTAGTAGAAGTTAGTCAGAGTTTCTGTGGTTTTTTTGAACATCTGCCCTTCTTTTGTTTTTGCAGAGCACAGCACAGCATCAGTCAGAGTAACTGACTCCAGATCAGACATGTGGAAGAGATTAGATCCAGCCATCAAACAATATTCACAAAACTGTACTTTCATGTTTAGACCTTTCTCGCCGTACCATCAAAAGCCTGTCAAACAGCTTCTAACCACACTCTGCACATCCGGCTGTACAAACACTTACGCTGCTGTTTGGATACTGAGATCAGCTCTAGCAGCTCCATATTTCAGACAAAATATCAGATTCTGATTCAGTCCACACAACTACATCTGATTACATGTGGAAAGACAGAGTGTGTACACACCTGTTCATCCACAATTGCTGAAAAAATCCTGGATTTTCTATTTGATTTTCTGATCTGTAATTTATGGTCTGAGCAAAGTTTGGTGATGTTAGTCAGGCTAATCAACCAGATGATCACGCTGGTCAAACTTTCCAATTCAAGTTGGTTAAGAGGTAAGCTGGTAAACCAGCTGAATAACCTTAAACTACACTGATTAAACTACAACTGCTGAAATCAGTTAAGCTCAAACCTGCAAGGCATAAGTAATAGTGGGGTCAGATTGAGGTCAAATCACATTCTCACCACAAACAAACCACTCTGAAAGGTCTCTGCACTTTTGGTGCACATTTAAGTACGTTTACTGTAGTCACACATACACCCCCTCCACCTTAAACAGTTTAAATTTTACAAACCAGTAAAACGTTTGGACACACCTCATTCAGTGTTTTTTCCCGCACATTGTAAATCAATACTGAAGTAATCCACATGAAGGAACACATGAGAAATCATGTAGTAACGTAAAAGTGATAAAAAAAAACAAAATGCTCTGTGAAGCAGTACGTTGATTTAGCTGATAACTAAGATTTACCTCTGTTGCACAGGATAAGTTCATTAGTCTTCCTTTCCTGGCTGGACCTGATGAGAACCAGTTTCATCATAACGTTTTTAAAGGTCTTTGCGACTGCACTTGAAGATACTTTCAAAGTTCTTGTATTGTTTTCGGATTGACTGATCTTCATTTCTTTAAGTATATTGTTTCTAAAACATTTGACTGGTATATATATTACAATATAATAATATTATATAATAGAACCTACTACTACACATACAGAATATCTTGAAAGATTAGCTCATGTTATGAGTGAAAAATACTGTAATTATTCTCAGATTACAGAGTGATGAAAATTTCGTTCTGCAGATAAAATTTGCGACCGCTTCAAAGAACTTTAAAGCACTTCAAAGCCGTGTGTTTGCTTTAGGACACGTATTCGGTGTCTTTTGGAAACACTGTCAGAGCCAGCTTTTAAAAGAGGTGTCGTGTGCTGCTATATGATACTGTTGGGTTGGAATGACCCTGTGGGCTCAGCGCAGGCCTTAACGGGCACTGAACACATATATTAATGCTCAGAGACACTCACAGCGGGGGGTAAGGGGGTGGGGGCGTGTAAAGCAGAGATATCGGGTTATAAATCTTTAATGTAACGCTGTGTAAAACAGGGCGTTTTTTAACCTTGCCAGATCCCCCATGGTGTACATGCCCTGACTGCTGGTTCTTTTTTACACTTTAAAACTTTCAGTTAAGATCACATGAGTGCATTCAGCCACTTTAGGTTGCACCCATTGCTGACACAGATGTGCAAATGCACACAGCTTGTGTAGTGACTATATGCAATAAAAATATTGCCAGTATAATAAGCAGATTTTAACATTAACCTATTGGCAACAAGCCTAATGCCTAATTCCAAGCAAGTGGGCTAGCTTGAAGGTTATAAATCCCCCGGCATTGAGCTGTGAAGCACTGGAACTGTGTTCTCTGGAATGAAGGAGCTCGGACTCAATAGTTTTGGACAGCTCTTGTTGTTGAATGAAATCAAATCATCACTGCAATGCTTTTTAAGAATCTTTTTAATAACGATAATTGGTTTTAGAAAAAACAATAAATGAGTAGTATTCTAATACTTGTGCGGTGTATTCCACTGGTTGCTAGGGTATTCCAGATGGTTTCACAATGTGAGCCACATGTGCTTGCTACAGTATCACAGACTCTTGCAAGGATGTTGCTAGGTGGTTGCTAGGTGGCTCCTATGGTATCTGCATTGGTTGCTGTGGTGTTTCTACAGTAATTGGATTCTATGGCATCCCTGGATATTGCTTAGTGTGTTGTTGTATCCCTTGGTGGTTGCTCAGGTTTTGACAAGTGGTTGCTGTGTGTACTCCATGTTGATGAATTGTTGTTACAAATGTATTTATATCATCTATTAATGTTCAAGGAGCCAAGGCGTTTACACCATATTTATTCTTATTCAGAAAAAAATCCATTGCTACATAGAAACATTGTGCCCTTGTTAAAAGCTGTTAACAAGCACCTGGTGTCAGTATCTTTGTATCAACATCCAGTTTAAGTCTGGTTTCAGAAGACCTAAATTGGTCAAGGAGAAAAAGGTCGAGATACATGATAAAATTATGCATTTATATGCATGTGTAAAGTGCACTGTATTGTTGACCTATGCACAGTGACACCATCTGCAGTAAGATGATGCTGCAGCTCTTTGGAGGTGGTCTGTGGATTGTCCTTGACTGTTCTCACCATTCTTCTTCTCTGCCTTTCTGATATTTTTCTTGGCCTGCCACTTCTGGGCTTAACAAGAACTGTCCCTGTGGTCTTCCATTTCCTTATTATGTTCCTCACAGTGGAAACTGACAGGTTAAATCTCTGAGACAACTTTTTGTATCCTTCCCCTGAACAACTATGTTGAACAATCTTAGTTTTTAGATCATTTGAGAGTTGTTTCGATGAGCCCATGATGCCACTCTTCAGAGGAGATTCAAATAGGAGAACAACTTGCAATTGGCCACCTTAAATACCTTTTCTCATGATTGGATACACTTGGCTATGAAGTTCAAAGCTCAGTGAGGTTACCAAACCAATTTTGTGCTTCAGTAAGTCAGTAAAAAGTAGTTAGGAGTATTCAAATCAATAAAATGATAAGGGTGCCCATATTTTTGCACCGGTCAAATTTTGGTTTAATGCACATTGCACATTTTCTACTTTACAACAGAACCATACTCATCCACATACTGCTGCCATCTCAACAGCTTACCTTGATCTGTGAGAGAATATTAAAGTTGCATGGGATGGATTATGGCAGGAGACCATTAGGAACCTCTACAACTCTATGCCGAAACATATGGCATGTTGTGTTAGACATGCATTTCACTCACTGACAAATAGTTGCACCCACAGGGATGTGTCAAAATGCAGTTCACGTGTAGTGCATTGCAATCTGACACATCCCACTATTTGTCAGTGAGTAAAATTTCTACATACTATGCTATATACTGTATAAATGCTATATACTGTATACTGTATTGTGCACATTGAATATGCATGTGGACAGCCATGACAGCCTAATGTCAGGGTTGCCAGGATTTATTAATGGTTGTCATTCTCACTATAGCAAATACCTTTGAGCTCTAACAATCTCCAACTCACCCCCTAATGCCATAATAAGCCCACACAGTCTACACCACTGATGAGTGAAAGTAAGAACACTTGTTCTTCACACAGAGCAGAGGGTTTAGCTCTTTCAGCTCTGCAGATGAAAACCCTGCCAGTAGGATGAGATTCAGAACAGGCTGGCATTGAGAGGGAGCTGGGTGAAGGTGAATGCCAGGTCACTCTCTCCACACCTTGGGGTTGGAGATCATGAGGCATAACGGCACAAGGCCCCCCTCCCCCCTTCCTTTCGCTCTCTCTCTCTTTCTCGTTTTCACCTCGTTGTCATGTTCATGGTCTTTAGCTTGTTCCATGTGTGTGTAGTGTGTGTATTTCAATCTTGAACTTACTGTACATTCTTCAAGATGAAGAGAACATTATATCAGCGTGAGATTTACAGTCTATAGTCTCTCACTTCAGTGAAAGCTTACTGCAATACACCACACAACTGGATGCTTTGTTTTCCTGCAACAACATCCAGATTAAGACTGGTTTCAGATGGTCTAAGCTGATCTTTAATGGTCCAGGTGAAAATGGTCAAAAAAGCTGTTTACTAGCACATATCATACAATCAGACCAACCAATTTGGAGTCAATAGCCCAGCAACAAAAATTGTATAAGAAAATAAATCTGAAATCAGATGCAGCTGCTTTGCAATACACAGCCATAATAATATAACTTATGCAACAAATCAGTGTATGGAGGCGTTTATGATAATCATACTGATAAATTATCTTAGTCATGCTGAATAGTAGGGCTGCAACTAATGACCATTATGGTAGTCGACTTATCTGTTGATTATTTTTCCAAATAGTGAATTAGTCAACGATTCTTTTTGCCATGCCTTCCATCTCGCTTTCCATCTCGCTTTCCATCTCGCTTTCCATCTCGTTTTTTCTTTCTATGGGTACATCTTCTACTTCTAGCATTATTTATGGCTTTAAATTATAGAAATAGCAGCAAGCCGGATTTAAAGGGCCACTAAACCCCCTGTTTCCCCTGATTCCACCCCTGGTTCAATTTAGAAAAATGCTAAAAAATGGAAGTGATACTTTGGGAGGAGCACCGCAGTGATGTTTGCAGTTAGGGGTGGGGCAGGGAGGGAGAGCCTAGTGGGCTGGGCTGCCGTTTTTCACAGCTAATGTGTTAGTTTAGCACATGGATGGTGATACTGAGTTCACTAGCACTTTTGAAATGTATGATTGCATGTACACGTAGCATGGCTTCACGTCACCGGGGGGCGGTATCATTGACTGACTGATCTGCATATTACACCTATAGCACAGTTGAACCTGTGAGGGCGCTGCAGAGGCAGAAATAACTGCGTTTTTTTAAAGGTTAGAAAAGGTTTCTAAAACAAATAAGCAGGTCTGGTATGTTTTATTACTTCAAAGAAACACATTTCATCTATTAATGAAAAAATATGGATTAGGGTTTTGTGGGTCTTTTAATACCTGTTAAATGCCCAAAATACATTTAAATGTAAATTTATTCTGATATTTGTTATGTTTGTGCACTTTGTATCTTTAAATGAACTAAGATTATGTTGATTTATCATTGCAGCACTATTGGTCAGCTTACCTGAGTCATTCAGTCATGATTTTTAACCTGCTTGACTAGCTTGGGTAGGAGGTATCTGCATGTGTTTCCTTACCAGTGCTTTAGTCTCATCCTCATCTCTGTAGTAGAACAGCTGATCTCCTCTCAGGACGAACCAGCGGGAGTGCCACGTCTTCACAAAACCACCCTGCTTCCTCAGCCAACCACAGCGCAGCACCTGAGGATTACCCCCGGCCTCCTCCATCACCTGCAGCAATAACAACAAGAATATTAAGAACTTCAAAATTCAGAGCAGATCTATAAAATCTAAAACTCTGAATCAAAAATGTTGGCACCATTTTGAAAATGCTAATAAAATAAATGTAATGTTTATTTTATTTGTTTATGAAATACTGTACATCTATTCCTGTATATCTGACTTTTAACACATTCTTAAAAAGGTTGGGCCAATTTAGGTGATAAACTGGTGGTAAACAAGTGATTTAATTCATGATACGTTACAAAAGCATTATCAACAAAAGTCTTTGATGAGCAAAGACGGGCAGATGATCTCCAGTTTGTAACAAATATGTTAGAAACTTACTGAATGAAATTTTTAAAAACAATGTTCCTCTTAGAAAAATCAGGCATGTGCATTTTTCTGCTTGTACAGTTCATGATAATATATATCATTTTATATACACAGATGCCTTGTGATGATCGACATCACCCTTTGAAATGATGCGGGGAAAGAGCACCATCTACTCACCCAGAAACATTAAAGCCAATTGTGCTCTCTCAGCAGATGGCAAGCTACTTGAACAGGATTTGAACCAGCAATCTCGATAGTGGGGTGCTTAGTCCGAGTTCATGTTTTTTTAAGAAATTGGGAGGAATTTCAGTTTGTAAAGTGATGTTCGTGTAGTTTTTAATAACACTATGTAAAACCACACATTACTGCACACGTTACATTACAAGTCCTGACTGCAGAAGAAGAGGGTATGGCTATTGGCCTGGCCTGCATTCAGTCCTGACCTGCCCACAAGTAAGAGTATATGGAGAAATAAAAAAAAATGATGACCCCGGCTCATTCCCTTTCCATCATTCTATACAATTCATACTCTTTCACTTCTGCAATGATGCTATTTAGATTATTTCACACCTGTGATGACCGACACATTCTCCACCACCTGCTGCCACACTGATCTGAGGGTTTTACCTGAAAGCCTGATGTCTTCTCTCAAATCTCCTCTAGAAAACATTGTACACGCTCTTGTTTCCTGCCTCTGAAAAACAACCACCTGCAATATAATACCCTGCTACACAAACATGCTGTGTCCTTCAACTGTCCAGACATCTCATGTGAATGAGTGTATTGTGTTCTAATCTTTCCTAACCTTGGGAGAATTATTTTGGGATGTTTTCACTAAATTGAATGTGAAATGTATCTTCTGGAGATCCAAATAAATGAGATCTAAAAATTTTGACCTTATAATTTTCAGAGGTCAGGGATTATATAGCTCTGGAAGAGACCACTTCAGTTTCTGAATCAGTTTCTCTGATTTTACTATTTAGAGGTAAATGTTTAAATAAAATGAGCATTGTTGTTTTATATATATATATATATATATATATATATATATATATATATATATATATATATATATATATATATATATATATATACATATATATGTTTATATGTATATATATATATATATATATATATAAAACATCTGATTGTTTTATATACACTACCATTCAAAAGTTTGGGGTCACATTGAAACGTCCTTATTTTTGAAGGAAAAGCACTGTACTTTTCAATGAAGATAACTTTAAACTAGTCCTAACTGTAAACAAATACACTCTGTACATTGCTAATGTGGTAAATGACTATTCTAGCTGCAAATGTCTGGTTTTGGTGCAATATCTACATAGGTGTATAGAGGCCCATTTCCAGCAACTATCACTCCAGTGTTCTAATGGTACAATGTGTTTGCTCATTGGCTCAGAAGGCTAATTGATGATTAGAAAACCCTTGTGCAATCATGTTCACACACCTGAAAACAGTCTAGCTCATTACAGAAGCTACAAAACTGACCTTCCTTTGAGCAGATTGAGTTTCTGGAGCATCACATTTGTGGGGTCAATTAAACGCTCAAAATGGCCAGAAAAAGAGAACTTTCATCTGAAACTCGACAGTCTATTCTTGTTCTTAGAAATGAAGGCTATTCCATGCGAGAAATTGCTAAGAAATTGAAGATTTCCTACAACGGTGTGTACTACTCCCTTCAGAGGACAGCACAAACAGGCTCTAACCAGAGTAGAAAAAGAAGTGGGAGGCCGCGTTGCACAACTAAGCAAGAAGATAAGTACATTAGAGTCTCTAGTTTGAGAAACAGACGCCTCACAGGTCCCCAACTGGCATCTTCATTAAATAGTACCCGCAAAATACCAGTGTCAACATCTACAGTGAAGAGGAGGCTGCGGGATTTTGGGCTTCAGGGCAGAGTGGCAAAGAAAAAGCCATATCTGAGAGTGGCTAATAAAAGAAAAAGATTAAGATGGGCAAAAAACACAGACATTGGACAGAGGAAGACTGGAAAAAAGTGTTGTGGACGGATGAATCCAAGTTTGAGGTGTTTGGATCACAAAGAAGAACGTTTGTGAGACGCAGAACAAATGAAAAGATGCTGGAAGAATGCCTGACGCCATCTGTTAAGCATGGTGGAGGTAAAGTGATGGTCTGGGGTTGCTTTGGTGCTGGTAAGGTGGGAGATCTGTACAGGGTAAAAGGGATTCTGAATAAGGAAGGCTATCACTCCATTTTGCAACGCCACGCCATACCCAGTGGACAGCGCCTGATCGGAGCCAATTTCGTCCTACAACAGGACAATGACCCTAAACACACCTCCAAATTGTGCAAGAACTATTTACAGCAGAAGCAGGCAGCTGGTATTCTATTGGTAATGGAGTGGCCAGCGCAGTCACCAGATCTGAACCCCATTGAGCTGTTGTGGGAGCAGCTTGACCATATAGTACGCCAGACGTGCCCATCCAACCAATCCAACTTGTGGGAGCTGCTTCTAGAAGCGTGGGGTGCAATTTCTCCAGCTTACCTCAACAAATTAACAGCTAGAATGCCAAAGGTGTGCAATGCTGTAATTGCTGCAAATGGAGGATTCTTTGATGAAAGCAAAGTTTGATGTGAAAACAATGTTATTTCAAATACAAATCATTATTTCTAACCTTGTCAATGTCTTGACTCTATTTTCTATTCATTTCACAACCCATGGTGGTGAATAAGTGTGACTTTTCATGGAAAACACAAAATTGTTTGAGTGACCCCAAACTTTTGAACGGTAGTGTATATATGCAGGTTGTTTGAACAATGATTAAAAAATATACAATAATAATAAAATTTCTCTCTGGCCAGATTTTTTGTACATTCCTTCCCTGTCTCTCTCTGTTTTGCTCAGCGTGTCTTTAGATTCTGCCAGTTCTTGGGCTCCCTATGTCTTTATTAAGTTTTTTTTTTCCTGGCCACGTCCCAGTTTACTAACTGGGGCAGCTGTCTGAACAGATCTGATTGGCTGAGGAGAGCATTTATCAATCTTACACCCCACGTAATTGGTCTTTGAGTTTACTGCACCGCAGAGCGCGGATACCGTGACAAGAAAAGTTCAGCCGCTTTAAATGAACACAGAATAAATCCTTTTTTACCTGTTTATCGGTTTGGGTGCGTATTGAACAATGTCTGGGTCCGGACCCGAACCACGGTCCGCCTATTAATGACCTCTGTTCTATTATCTCCTGACAATATTTCTCCCAAATTCCAAATAAAAATATTGTCATTTAGAGCATTTATTTGCGGAAAATAAAAAATGGCTGAAATAACAACAAAAAAAGGCAGAGCTTTCAGACATCAAATAACGCAAAGAAAACATGTTCATATTCATAAGGTTTTATACGTTCAGAAATCAGTATTTGGTGGAATATTCCTGTTTTTTAATCATAGTTTTCATGCATCTTGGCATGTTCTACTCCACCAGTCTTACACACTGCTTTTGGATAACTTTATGGAACTCCTGGTGCAAAAATTCAAGCAGTTCAGCTTGATTTGATGGCTTATGATCATCCATCTTCCTTTTGATTATATTCCAGAGGTTTTCAATTTGATAAAATCAAGGAAAACATCCTTAAGTGGTCTTTTATTTTGTTCAGAGCTGTACACTCGGCATGCAGATATGTAAATGATTACAGATGTGGTCTGATTAGATACTGGGTCTACCCACAAGAGGGGGGTAAAAGTGCTTCCCCACACTGCCCTATAAAAAGGCTCTCAGGGCTACTTTTGGGTAGTGTACCTCATGGTGAGAGATCATTCTAGACATGCCTCTGTGACACATTCAAAACATTCAGCTGACACTGCATTTTCTTTGGAGTGACACACTGCCCCACCTTCTGGTGTGATGATCTGGGGAGCCATCGCACACAACATTCGATCACCTCTAGTAGTGATCTGAAGGACATTAACAGCTCAGTGATATGTGCATATCTGTGTGCTGCCTCTCATCTCAGGGCGTATTATCTGTTCAGCAGGATAATGCTTGCACACACACAGCAAGCAAGGTTTTCACAGGTATGTCTCCTTCAGATTATGACACTTCTTTGTTCTGCCAGGTGGCCAGATTTACAGTATCACCGATCAAGCATATATGAGTGTGCAGGATCTACAGACCCAGCTGCAACATCTGTGGGCAAGTACTTCAGGATGCTTAGGAACATATATATTGTGATATTAGATATATTGCACATATTATTCAGGGCAGTTAGCTCTGCCACTGCAACTTATCCCAAATATACTGGACTGAGACATCAATGAAGTTGTCCATGGTGTGCATGCACGTAATAATCAAGATATAGAAAATGATGTTATGTTGGATGTTAAGTGGATGCTTGATGGGTGCTACAGTTTGGCTGGGGGTTGCTATTATATTTTAAGCAGTTGCCATGATGTTGCATAGTGGTTAAAAGGATGTTACTAGGCAGTTGCAATGGCGTCCGAGGAGGTTGCCTTTGTGTCTTAGGTGATTACACCCTTACTGCCCAGTGTTTACCAAGCTAGTTGTTTCTAATAAAGTGGCCAGTGGGTGGATGCTTTTAGGTAGGGGTTTCTAATAGCAAAGATGATGTTGAGAAGTCAGTGAAGCCACGTTGTCACTTGTTTTGCAGAATGTGTGTGTGTGTGAGTCCTTTGATGAACTCCAGATGTGCCAGTTCAGCATTGTTCCATTCATCTCTCCAACAAGTGCAAGACTGTGGTGAGGAGACTCTCTCTGATGTAATGCCATTACACACACACACACACACACACACACAGTTTAACCCAGTTTAAAGTAGTTCTGTGAACAATTTAGGAAACCCAATGCAAACCTTGTTTTTTTATATATATTTAAACACCTGGATTTTAGCTTTATTTATTATAGAGAGATGATGCTTATATACAGTGTTTTTTTGTCAAAGATACATTTTCCAGATTATCAAACAAACTTTAATATCAGCAAAACATAACCCAAATAAATATAAAAAGCAACACATTATGCCCTAATTTGAAGAAATTACAAAATAATTTCTAAGGCTTTAGCTCCAGCGCACCACACTGAGAGCTTTTATTCACAAACAGAGAAAACATGGTACAGTAGTGAACCTTTCCAGGAGTGACCAGCCTATCAAAAGGGCATGGGCAACTCATCCAGAAGGTTTCAAAAGAACCCAGAACAACATCTAAAGAAATGCTGGTCTCACTTGCCTTAGTTAAGGTCAGTGTTAATGATTCAATAATGAGAAAGAAACTGGGCAGTGCTGCAGCAGAGCACAATAAAAAGATGATCAATTCCAACACGTTTAACTACACTATAACATTAGCTGGCTGATTAATTAGATTAAATTGGGCATTTTACTCTAACATCAAAATGAGTGTAAAATCTGAGAACAGAGTGCTGCATACTATAATTAACTTTCTATATTATCTGTCCAAAGCACAAAATGTCCTTGAATAGACACATGATCTGAGTGTATGGTGTGTGTGTGTGTGTGTGTGTATATGCTGTCTCCAGCTCTGCAGGGTGTCTGAGGCACTGTGTGTTTACACATGGAGTGTGCATGAGGACAGCTGAGGACCAGAGAGTCAATGCAATTCACAATATCACACACACAGACACACAGACACATACACACACACAAACAACTGACTTTATAGTGTGTAACAGGTCAGTGATGTAACAGTGTGCTGTGTTTAATGTGTCAGTGGTTTAACAGTGTGCTGTGTTTAATGGGTCAGTGGTGTAACAGTGTGCTGTGTTTAATGGGTCAGTGGTGTAACAGTGTGCTGTGTTTAATGTGTCAGTGGTTTAACAGTGTGCTGTGTTTAATGGGTCAGTGGTGTAACAGTGTGCTGTGTTTAATGTGTCAGTGGTTTAACAGTGTGCTGTGTTTAATGGGTCAGTGGTGTAACAGTGTGCTGTGTTTAATGTGTCAGTGGTTTAACAGTGTGCTGTGTTTAATGGGTCAGTGGTGTAACAGTGTGCTATGTTTAATGGGTCAGTGGTGTAACAGTGTGCTGTGTTTAATGAGTCAGTGGTGTAACAGTGTGTTCTGATTAATGGGTCAGTGGTGTAACAGTGTGCTGTGTTTAATGAGTCAGTGGTGTAACAGTGTGTTCTGATTAATGGGTCAGTGGTGTAACAGTGTGCTGTGTTTAATGGGTCAGTGGTGTAACAGTGTGCTGTGTTTAATGGGTCAGTGGTGTAACAGTGTGCTGTGTTTAATGGGTCAGTGGTGTAACAGTGTGTTCTGATTAATGGGTCAGTGGTGTAACAGTGTGCTGTGTTTAATGGGTCAGTGGTGTAACAGTGTGCTGTGTTTAATGGGTCAGTGGTGTAACAGTGTGCTGTGTTTAATGGGTCAATGGTGTAACAGTGTGTTCTGATTAATGGGTCAGTGGTGTAACAGTGTGCTGTGTTTAATGGGTCAGTGGTGTAACAGTGTGTTCTGATTAATGGGTCAGTGGTGTAACAGTGTGTTCTGTTTAATGGGTCAGTGGTGTAACAGTGTGTTCTGATTAATGGGTCAGTGGTGTAACAGTGTGCTGTGATTAATGGGTCAGTGGTGTAACAGTGTGTTCTGATTAATGGGTCAGTGACACAGTGCGGTGATATTTATGTTATTCAGTGGTGTAAAAGCGTGGAGTGTGTTATGGACACTGATAGATAACTGTGGAGTATCACAGGTTACAGGTCAGTGATGTAATATTATAGAGTCTGTTTTGTCAGTAGTGTAACAGTGTGAACTGTGTAACAGTGTGGAGTTTAAAACAGCAGAAAGTTACAGTCTCAGGTTTTTATCTCTCTGCCAGTAGGGTTTTTTTCCTTGTGTGTTTTTTTCTTGTGGTTTAGAGGTTTTGAATAATTAATATCATCATATAGAGAGAATTAGTCACGTCCCGGTGGCCTTTAAAAATGATAGCCTCTATTCTGTCCAGTGGGTCGAGGCAGCGTGTGGGAAAATGGCCTTTAGTGAAGTCAGCTGTGTGAAATAGCTTATTACACTGCACTGTGCTGTTTACTGAGCAGAGTTTCACTGACTTCACCTCATTTTAGTGATTGATTTAGGAAGACAGGGAGAGAGAGAGAGAGAGCTCAGCTAAGACTATTGACTATTTAAACTCTGTTTTTATGGGTTTTTATTACATTGCGGGGACTTTGTTTGTTGATTGAATGTACTTTAAAATTTATATAGAGTTTTACAGGCAGATGCACTCTGCTGATACAAGGGTCACTGTCAAATTACTTGTTTTTGTCTTGTTTTTTTTAACTCTTTTGACAATTGACAGAAATATCTTTTTATTCCAGCTTAATCTCTTTTTATTTTTTAGGGATGCAGGCATCCATCCTGGTACGGTAAGCTGCTTGACAGAGTGGACAGTGACAGGGTGAACAATTTCAGCACAAGTTGGCATTTGTTCAAAACGTGAAACATGTTTGTGAAGGCTGTGATTCAATAATGATGTTAAAGGTTATTTTTATCCAACTCATTGTAACTTTGAGCCTAAGATGACAGATATAAAAAAACAAAAAACAACAAAAAAACGCTTTGACACATCATAAATTCAGTGCTGTCATCCAAACTTTGAAGAAAAACATTTGGAATCATTCAGTACAGATTTTTTTTACACAAATCAGAATATGTTTTATATTTTAGACTCTTAAAAGTAGCACCTCTTGATTAGATGACAGTTTTGCACATCTTGGCTGGATTTTCTCAGTCAGCTTTATGAGGTAGAGTCACCTGGAATGGCTTTCAGATAACAGCTGTGCTGAACTTATCAAGAGTTAACTATTTGAATTTCTTGCCTCTTAATGACTCTCATCTGGACTGCCCCAGGAAGGAAAGAGCAAGAGTTTCCTCTGTTGCACAGAATACGTTCATTTGAGTTACCAGCCTCAGAAACTGCAAGTTAACATCATCCCTGAAAAGAGCACCTGAATGCTTTACAGAGTATTCTTCATGTTCTTTCATAATCTGTAATACTTATGTAGGAAAAAAAGACTAGTACTGCAACTTAACCAAGCAGATACGGCAAAAAAAACACGTCAAAGAAACAGTTACAGTGTTTGTAATTAATTTAAGCAACTATGCTGCAAAACAAATATCCTTATATATTGATACTGACCCATATATAGTATTCCACCCTTTTGCTGACTGCTTTTTTACAGCGCAGTAGAGAAATACCAAACCTCTAGAGCATTCATTGGTGTTTTGCTGGGTGAATGAGGTGGAATTGCACTGCACAGATGTTTGAATGGAGAATTACTCAGCATGTCCTTCAGACCTCGTACTAACAGGAAGTTGTGTTGGCAAGAGTTTTGCCCAGAAATGGAGAAAACAGCATTTTGAGAGCAGCTCTGTTTACTGTTGCTACAGCAGCTCTTTCCTTTTCCAGGCCTGATTGTATACATGCCAACAACTTTCAAGTTTATTTAATTAAACTGTTATTTTTAACCAGCTGTTTACATCAGTTTAGACCTTTTACACAAGAAACCTGTCCTGTAAAAGATACACAGCAGAGAGAAACAGCTTCAAAACAGCTTTAATGGCTCATTTAATAATACTAATAGAAATATAATATAATAGAAATAAAATAGAAACTCTACAAAATTACATAGGGTCTTCTGTTGTATTTGGAGTGATGGAGAAAATGCAGACAACGAGTTAGCATGAGCTCCAGCCAGGGTTGCCAGGTCCAGCAAAGTGTCCTGCCCAAAGTCTGTCTAAAACCCACCTGTCCGAAGCTTAAACCAGACCAATATATAAGGTAACACAGATGTTCATAACAGAGCACATTTTCATTTTTTCAGTCAACGGTTTGCAATTAAGGCTTTTTGGTGAAAATTATAAAAAAAAATTCTTCTGTAAAAATGTATTTTGTTTATAATGAAATGAATAAATCTTCTTCTAAAACAAGCTCAGTTTGGCAGAAAAAGCACACACTTGGCAAAAGGAAATATTATAACAAAAAAGTAAATACTAACAAATAAAAAAATACATCAATTTTAGAAAATAAAAAAACACATACAATTCCCTCTCAGTACAATTATTACATCACAATAGAATAATTTTTATCAACATATAATCTAAATTTAAATTAATATTGTCTGTTTATATTTATATCTCAATTAAAGATATCTGGCCTGTGTGAATATCTCCAATGATATGCTGAGAATGCTGGGAACATGCACTGGTTGTTTAATCTTATCAGTAGGAACACAAATGGAGGACATGATACAAATAATCGTGATAAATCGAATAACCGATTAAAATAATCAGCATATTTTTCGACTAGTAAAATAGTCATTAGCTGCAGCCTTAATTGAGGCAACTTATTTAATGTCTGCTCAGCTACATAAAGCTGTATGACCTGTAAAATCTGCGGGGCTGTATATTGCCAATAAGTATATTGTGATTAGGGCTGCGCAATATATGTTATTTAAGGATCACCACTGCAATGTGCACAAGATTGATCAAAAACACAAAGAAAATAAATAAAAATAAATAAATAAATAAATAAAACATCTGGATCAGACTAAAGAAATCCTGAACGGATTTGAGAAAAAATATATATCATACGTATCATGCAACAACTTTGTTTAATCCAAAATTTAATTCAGCACCATTTTTCATTCCATATCTACCAAACGCAGATTACTTGATTACTTCAATCTGTGATACATGGACTGCACTATTATTATCCTGACCTGTTGAATCATTAATGTCTGAAGAAACATGGTCAAATCTTTTTAATATTATGATATTTATAATTTGCAGAACAGCAAAACAGTGCAATACCAACATGTTTTTAATCAAATTTCAGAAAAAAACTCTCATAGCATTAAAACACTATAAAGTGTATAAAAATATAAAATCTAAGTAAAAGATAAATTGACTTTTTATGTAATCAGAACAGTGGGATGTAACGACCGAGTACAACAGAGTACATCACCATGCCTAATGTCAGGCTCAATGCTATTAAGCTGTGGAGCAGTGGAACTGTGTTCTCTGGACTGATGGAGCACTGTCTAATACTCTCAGACAGGATGAGCTGGGGTGATGATTATCCAACATCCTTTACTAAATTACTAAATCGATTGCAACTGTCACTGAATACAATCAAATCCTCACAGCAATGCTGTGAATCCAACATCTAATAAAAAGTCTTTCCTGGACAGTAGAGACAGTTCCTCCAATAAAGTAGGATAAACTCTTTTGAGAGGAAGTGCATCTAGAGTAAAGCCTTTTCTGTAGAATAGAAGCTTTTACTGCATTAAACTTCCTTGGATTGCTCTTTATTTTAGCAGAAACTCTGGAAAGTCTGCATACGTTTGGACAGCATGTTTGACAGTTAGTGAAGTAACTGTTTTTTGTAGGGAGGAAAAGTACAACTGTGTTTCAGGGCCAAAGTGCACACCACTCTCTTATTTAATATTTATCCAAACTGACTCTTCAAAACAGTGGAACGTTGCTACAGAGTCTGCAAAAGCTTTGCTGGTTGTAGAAATTGTGAGTGAGTGAGTATCAAAACAGCATTTATATTCACAAAACCAGTCCTGAGGCCTCAAAGATGGAGGATGGGTTTCAAATAAAATGACAATTAAGCTTTTATAGGTGTTATCTAATCAATTGTGTGGCAGCTGGGATCTTGTAGCTTTTTGGGCATGGTGAAAAATGTTGTTATGTATAATGTAATATACCTTGATTTAATAATCTTTGTTTTATTAAGATGTGTTTGTATTTTGGGTCCCCTTTACTCTGTATTGTGATTGGATAATCAAAGCCAAGATTGTAACCGCTCAGCGTGTATCTGATTATTTGTTATGCGTTAAGCTGTGCAGTGGCAGGGTGTGTGGAATGACAGTTCTAGAAATTGCTGTGTTGTTTCAGTCAGCAAATAAAAAACAGATGTTGATTTAATCTACGTGGTGTTACTTAATCTGAATACACAACAAATGTGATGATTTCACCCATGGTCTGGACCTTCAGACTTGGCCTACAGTTTGGTCTAAAATCCTGAAGAAGGTGTGCCAGGAATCATGAACAAGAAAGTGGGGATATCATACATATCATATTTCATTCAGTAACCAATTATTGTTGTTCACTAAAGCGAACGAAATAGCGAAAACTGAAAGTGAAAAAACATTTGTGTTAACTGAATCTAATAAAAACGATAATTAAAAGGAAAAAAACAACTATCTCAAACTGTATTGTGTGTTTATAAAACTAACTAAAACGAACTGAAATCACTGATAGAATACCCTCATTTTCGTGTTTAATTTATTTATAAGTGCTGTTGTACAGCGGGCGGTGTGAACTCCTCCGCGTTTGACTTGCAGCACTGTGTGTAGCTGTTCTTAAAAATCATTTTATTTAAATAATAGTTCTATGCTTCTATGTTACAGTGTAAATTAACATAATTCTGATCATATTTCGCTCATTTAAACAGCCCGAAAACAGCCAGTTTATGGTTTGGGTTGGGTCGGGCTCAGGCAGAACGTGCACGGGCTCGGGCTGGGTCGGGTCGGATTTTTTGGGCTCTATTCTCTTTTGGTGAAGCTGTTTGATCCAGCTGTTAAACTGTTATATTAATACCATTTTAACGGTCATTAGATTGTTGTTTTTGCCCATTATTTTGTTTAGTTTATATATACATATTTCCTTTGAGTGTGGCTTGGTTTGTTTAATTTCATCCCCAGACGCGTTTTTCCATTTTTTTCAGTATGACAAGTCTTAGTATTTTTCTTTGGTTGTGTGGAGGATTTCGTTTTTTTTTTTTTTTTATTCGTTAGATTATATTTTTGTTAACATTTTGGGTTTATTTTTTATATTTTTATATTCTGTTTTTATTCTGTGAATGTCTTTGTATAAATCGTGAAAAATATGCAAACATGGTTGAGCGAGTTATTTTACCGAACAGCACGGATGTTATTTCAGTTGTTTCAGTATCTCAGTTGTCTTTTTCCCTTTTTCACTTTGAAATATGATGCAAATTTTATTAATAACAGTCTCATATTCAGCAGACTGTACCGCATCATTTATGTATGATTTTTCATCAATATTGCTCTTCATGTCTGACAGAGTGTCTGGGCTGAGAGGAGCCAGTACCAGTTATTTCACCATACGCCCACTTTACCCACAGCCTGGTGCCACTTAAGCCCTCATCTGTCACCCTGATACAGACCAGTGGCCATGTCTCTAAACCTAATGTCAGACAATATCAATTCCAGTCCAGTAACCCAGTCCACTTACCAGACTGTAGATTTACCACTAATCATTATTCATTATTAATCAGACAGACACTGACATTTCATCCACGATAAGAACAGCCTCACAAAACTACACTGACCCCCTACACCTGCTTCTTTAAAATCAACCTGACATTAAAAATAAAGCAATTTCATGTCTCTGCTCACATGAAGCACAATTCGTCATATAAAACGATTTAAAAAACTGCATGCCACAGTGTTACACCACTGACCCATAAAACAGCTCACACTGTTACACCACTGACCCATAAAACAGCTCACACTGTTACACCACTGACCCAAACACAGCTTACACTGTTACACCACTGACCAATAAAACAGCTCACACTGTTACACCACTGACCCAAACACAGCTTACACTGTTACACCACTGACCAATAAAACAGCTCAAACTGTTACACCACTGACCCATAAAACAGCTCACACTGTTACACCACTGACCCATAAAACAGCTCACACTGTTACACCACTGACCCATAAAACAGCTCACACTGTTACACCACTGACCAATAAAACAGCTCAAACTGTTACACCACTGACCCATAAAACAGCTCACACTGTTACACCACTGACTCATAAAACAGCTCACACTGTTACACCACTGACCCATAAAACAGCTCACACTGTTACATCATTGACCCATAACACAGTCCACAATGTTACACCACTGACATATAACACAGTCAATAGTGCTACAGCAGTTGAAACATACTTTACATTGTTATACCACTGAATTGTAACACACTCTACACTGTTAAACAGCAGACCTGTAATGTATCACTGTGTTACATTACTAATTTTTATAACACATATCAAACCCTAACACATAACATTAACATTGTTACACCACTTACATATACCACACTCTATATTATTACATAATTAACATGTTCTGTTAGTAATAATGAATAAAAATTGGGTGAACTTTATTTAAAAGTAATAACATGCTGTTTTTATCTGTGTGTCTGATAACTCTGACTAAATACGAGTTACAGAACTTCAGTCTGACTAAGAATCGATTCTGTTTGATCTTTGGAGTGGAAGCCTCCATACTAAGATAGCTTTCAGAGTCTTCACTTCTTCTTTCTGAAATAGTGCAGTTGGTGCAGAGCTGCTCAGAGAGGAAGTAAGAGCAAACGTGAGGGAGATGTCAAAAAAAGATATCTGTAGCAGAACTGTGGTTAAATAGGTCTCATTAAATTATGACTAGGGGTATTTTTAAAAACGTTAATGCTGCAGTCCAGGACTGATTACAATATACAATATAGAGTAAAAGATAAGTTTATTGGGGAAAAGTGTACAACTGTAGTACTTTGTTAAGCACCTCTAGTCTGAATTTAGGATATGGTTGGATAAAATCTTAATTAACAACAAAGGACACAACAACATAAATTGCATTTGAACATGTTGTTGTAGAAATCATATAATAACTGGTTATATTGAATGTAAAACATTTAATTAAAGTGTTTTAATTGTTAAACTGGTTGGAACAAATCTGTAAAAGTAAAAATTACACTTTTAATAGCAGCTGCTTTTATCTTCAGCACTGACCCAGAACTGACCCATTCACACACTGTCCTGTGATGCTCTCAGGATGATCAGGGTATGTCAGTTAGGAACTTTATGAGTTAAAATGATGGACAGAGTGCTGTAAAGAACTCACACAGCTTTAAAGAATCTGTGACACATATATCACCATGTGCTCTTTTTGGTTAAAAATCTTTTTTTTTTACTAAGTAAAATATTATTTAGATTTAATTCCCAGATCAAGACAAACCCAACAGAAAGAACATCTGGAGTCTGGATTTTAGATGGTGTGTGTGTTGTGTTCAGAGCAGCTTGTGTGGAGGCGGGGCTGTCATGAGTTGAGTTGGTAAACTCAAGTAAAAAGCAGAAATGAAAGTGTGGAGGAGGTGAAGTGTAGAATATTAAAGAAAGGTGTGAGATCCGGCTGGTCTGTGGTCTGTTTATAAGTTCTGTACTAGACTCTGATGAATGATTGTTTTATTCCATAAACACTCCATAAACACCATAACGCTGTTATTTACAAACACACAGCCTCCAGAAACACACTTTAATGACACTGTTCAGAGCTGTGTGTCCAAAAGTATCCAGACGCTGTTTAAAAAGAGTTCAGACAGTTTTAGATGCACCAATTTGGGGCTACAATGATAAGTTGACTCCAAATTTCAGTATCGGCTTTTGGTTGATTTGTAACAGCATAATACTGTCTCAGTGTGCTGAGGACAGAAATGCGACGAGATCGGGGCAAGAGGCTCACTCACACAGTTTACACTCAGCTTCTGTGGCTCCAAAAGTTTCCAAACAACAGATTACCTCCTGTATTAACTCATTAAATATCAAAAGTTTCCACATTTAAACTTAAGTTCCATGTTCAGCAATGGAGGTAATAGCAAAAATAATTACTGACTAATTGACTAATCAGAAAAATAGTAATCAGATTAGTTGACGATCAAAATAATCATTAGGTGCAGCCCTACACCCATTGCTGACTTAGACAGTCATCCACCTCTGGTACATATATTACATTGCATTACATTTGGCAGACGCTTTTGTGCAAAGCGACTTACAATAGTGAAGTACAAAAGTAATAGAAGTTTAAAGGTAAAACATTTTTAGACAGGGCTTAAAGGAGGTCAAAGGGAAATAATGGGATAGAGGAGTGAAGGAGTGGAAGAAGGAAATGAGTTTAGAAGTAGTTAGTTAGTTAGAGGTGTTAAGAGAGTAAGTGCTCTTTGAAGAGCTCTGTCTTCAGGAGTTTATTAAAGATACTGAGAGATTCTCCTGATCTGGTAGTAGAATGTAGTTAGTTAGAGGTGTTAGGAGAGTAAGTGCTCTTTGAAGAGCTCTGTCTTCAGGAGTTTATTAAAGATAGTGAGAGATTCTCCTGATCTGGTAGTGGAAGGTAGTTTGTTAGAGGTGTTAGGAGAGTAAGTGCTCTTTGAAGAGCTCTGTCTTCAGGAGTTTATTAAAGATAGTGAGAGATTCTCCTGATCTGGTAGTGGAAGGTAGTTTGTTCCACCATTGGGGAACTCTGTATGAGAACAGTCTGGATTGCTTTGTGTGAATGTTTGTTTGGTAAAGGGAGGCGACGTTCATTGGAGGAGCGCAGCGGCCGGGAGGTAGCGTAAGTCTTCAGGAGTGATCAGTGCAGGTAGAAAGGAGCTGTTCTGTCATCACCTTGTAGGCGATTGTAAGAGCTTTAAATTTGATGCGAGCAGCAACTGGTAGCCAATGGAGCTCAATGAGCAATGGAGTGGCATGTGCCCGTTGATATATATATACATATATATATATATACGTATATATATATATATATATATATATATATATATATATATATATATATATATATATATATATATATATACGTATATATATATATATATATATATACGTATATATATATAATATCCATAAAAATCACTGATCAATCAATGGGTATGGGACCAATTTAAGTGCGTATATGGGTATGGGATCTATATAAGTGTTTATATAGGTCCGGCCGATATTATAAATGATTCTCAACACTTTTATTTCATTTTTGTTTATTTGTTGCTTTGCCAAAAATATTAACATACCATTTAGAGCTATCAACAAAACAGACTACTGTTTCTTTTATATGTATATATTTTAGAACCATGTAAGCACATTGTCTAGGTTGGAGTAGGGAGAGGATGCAAAGACAGAGGCAAATGCCAGTAATATATATTAACAAAAATAAACCAAAATAAACACAAAACAGGATAAATATACAAACAGTAACTAGAAGAACCACTGATTTCACTAAGACTGAAAACAAGAAAAAACCTACAAACTAACCAACGTGACAACATACAAGAACCAACAAACTAACACTGAAATCACAGAGGCTTAAATACACATGGAGGGGACAAGACACAGGAAACACCTGGGGACGGGTAATAAGGGAGCGGAGCTTCAAATTAACACAGATGGGATCATTGAAGACATGGTGAAGACAAGGAGAACACAGAGGGGGCCATGTGCTTAGGAAAGGTAAATAAACAAACAGGAGGGCAGGAAAAACACAGAGACAGACAGGAGAGACACAGAACAGAACGAGAATGTGATACACATTAAAACCTGTATAAAATCAATTTAATTTAGATATTGTATTAGGAATAGCAAGTTAAACATTGCAAGCAGCAAAGTCTATCTATATGGAGATTCCCACTGGCAGCTTCTGTATGTAAAGTTTTACAATCTCCATTACTCCTTTTTTAGCAGTAATTTAAATAAGCCAAACTAATTTAAATTGATTGCCCATGGAAATGGCTAGAGTGTTGGCATATGGCATGACTGAGCTCCACTGAGCTGGCAGAATTAATTATCCAACACCAGAATCTGACCCCATAGAATACAATCAAATGCTTCTAACAGCAATCTTACAACATACTGTATAAAGCCTTCCCAGTAGAGAAATGTCAATAATAGCAAAAATACTAACATGCCTAAATTTGTAAGGTGTTATCTTGTGAGTGATGCTGATTAGTGGTCAGAGTGCTCATGGCAAGGCCATGTGAATTATGGGAGTTGGAGTGAGGCCTAATAGTGAGGAGCGCAAACACAATGCAGAGTTCCTTAGTGTCTATTGTCTATACAAAAAAATCATGAAACATGATACAAGTTCCTGTGCCATGAACTTTGGCAGTGATTTCCAATTTAGTTTTAAATAGTATTTTAAATAAAGTATTAAAATTAAAACTATAGGAACCAAAACCATCAAATTAAATCACATTTTGACAAAATCTTTATAACAGGTGCAATATCATCAAATCATTGTTAGAAAGTCCATTCCACAACTAAAAAACACTAAATCTGTCTGAGAGAATTCTTCACTATATGGGCTGTAATTACTGACCAATCTCTGCCCTCACAACCTTAGCTGTTGATTACTGGTTGCTCATCCTGCTTACTCTGCATATTTACTCTCCACAATGGAATGTGGGCAGCCCTGCACCCAAACCAAGTCTTACTGTTTGACCAGGACTCTTATTTTGGCTTTTTATTGCTGGGAAAGTGAAGGAGTTTGGTTAAATGTCTTTGTTTAGCTCACTAACCTCTCCAGCAAAAAAGAAACAATGACCATTAAAAAAATATGTTAAGTTACGTTAAGTTAAAGATTTAAATACAGAGTTAAAGTTGAGAACATGTATCATAACAGCATACACCTGCATATGCTGTGTTTTAAACACCAGAATAGTCAAGTCAAATAAAATGTATTTGTACTAGACTAATCCACTAGTCTTCTAGTTGAAAGCAGCTCTTCTGAGAAACAATGTGCTAATTAAACAATGAATTATACAGCTGCACAATATGTTTATGTATCAGTATGACATGACAAGTATAAATAAAATACTTATGCAATGCATAATCATCTCAAAATCAAGCACTCAGTTCTAACTGCTAACACGACGGAACACACAGGAAATAAGCAGGCTAGAATCATGTTCCACAGTTTAAAAAAAATCACTCACAAATGAAAGAGATCAGAGATGGAAACTAAAAATAGTCAACTAGAGAAATGATTAGTGCAACTCCTAATGCACAGAACGTCATCACATAGCAGCTTTAGTAAAATCCAGAATAAGAAGTTCTTAGCCAGCATGAAGTTTCACTTCTTACCTGAATATCTACGAGAAGGTAGTCCTGATGGACAATTAGTGGTAGGGTACACACCCATTATGCAAATAAATGATGCAAGGAGCCAACAGGGAAAATGCATAGGTTAATAAGGTTCTACATTAATATGTTAATAGTTTCTACATTACTAAATAAATTCTACTAAAAATACAGCAACTTCGTGAGCAAGAGTTACAAAGTGTAAATTAGGGTTTAAGTTGAGTAATTTACCAAATTAAGTTAAAGTTAAAGTGCAAGTTCAATGTGGAACTTTTTATAGTCTACAGGTGTAAGTAAGTGATTAGCTTGATCAGATGATCATTTGTGAAAATAAACTCCTAGGAGTAGTGGACACCACATGTGGCCAAATATCTACTTTACCATTGCTAATCAACCAACACAAATGGCTCCACAAAGAGGCTAAATGCAATATAATCCACACAGCAATTTTTCCAGATAATCAGAGACTGTTACTGAATCAAACTCAGCAGAAGCACTAGTGCTGGGATGCGGTATATCTGTTTCATTACTATAGCCACCTGTTTGTCCGTCTGTCTGAGAGTCTGGGTCTGGCTAAAACCAGCAGCTGTTGCTCTCTGCTAAAGCCTAGAATAGAACACATGTGTTATATTACATTGTTTGTGTTTAATTGGGATTTTCCCCCAACAGTCTTCCCTATTTAGTCATTACAGTCAGTCCCCACACTAACTAGAACTTCACCTATCAGTTAAAGGTACCAGCACTGGAAAGATCAGCATAATCTTCAAAAATATCAAGCTCCACCATGTATTTTTACATTCCCTACTAACACAACACACATTCTCCTTTGCCCACTAATACATTTGACAAGTGTTGGCTTTGTCTGGATATGAAGGTCATAGGTTCAGATGCCACAGATGTCCATGACTGGTAATTGGTGAGTTTTGTAGATTAACAGTGGCTATTGGACATTGAGAAAGATTTTTGTGCTCTGACTACAAATAACCCAATGACCTATAGTTATTAATCACAAGATCACAAGGTTTAATATCCAGGTTTGCAAAGCTGCCAGTGTTGGTATCATGATAATGCTACCGTCTCTTGACACTAATTTGCAAAAAGGGTTAGTTAAATCACCAGGTTGAGGGTTTGTCAGTAATGCCAGGCGAGGGCTAGAGAGGAATAAAACCACCTGGCATTGGGCTGTTGAACAGTGGAACTATGTTAAATGATGGTGCTTTGGGTTAAATAAGGGAGTTGAGGAACATCTTGACCACACTAACACTGTTCTTTTCACTAAATAAAATCCAACCCATTGCAAAAAGCTATGATGTTCTATGTACGATAAAATATTCTTCATCCTTGATTAAGAATCTAACAGAACCTAACAGACTCTAACAGAAATTATTCTCTGGACAGTAGAGACAGTTACTCCAACACGAGCAAGATACATTACTATTTCAGAAGAAACAATAAATGACCAGGCTTCCCAAAACTTTTGTCCACATCGAGGGTTTATATATTACTATACTGTATTTGTTGACTTTTCCATTGTTCCAGTGCTGTTGGGGGCAGTTAATGAAGCGAGAGTAAACACAGACGTGGAAACAGACGGAGGCTCATTAATAAGATATGAAACCTGAGGGCATTCTGGGCTGTTCAGTGGACGACGAAATTGAGGAACACACTCTTTACTCAGTGTGTTATGCAACCAACTACTTACACAGAAATCACACTGATAACACTGAAACTGATTATTGAAACTAAGTATTAATTAAATGCAGCGTCTGTAAAGGGTTACAATCTGGTATTTCAGAACAATGAATAATAATAATAGCATACCAGTTGTTGAAAGTGTTTTATTTGTATATTGTATGTTTGTACATACACTTTATATTGACATTTTATACAGTATTTTTGCATATCATGCAAGTGCATGCATTTTTAGATTTTGACGTGCTGGACCGTGTACTTAAGCTATATTCAGTAGAAATCAGTTCAGTTAAAGTCAATGACTTTCTTTATTAAAATTTCCCAGTTAGATCACTGACCCTGAGAAAACGCTTCACCTGCTTTTTCCAGTGGTAAAAGAGGAGCTATAATGTCTTAAATGTAAATAAACTCTAATGACTGATTTTGAATTCGTTATTGCATATAAGCCCATCAAAATCCATCAGATTTGTTTAATCTTTTTTGTACAGTACCAGTAAAAAGTTTGGACACACCTTCTCATTCAAAATTTGATGTTTATTTTTTCCTACACTGTTAATGAATACTGAAGTCATCCAGACTATAAAGGAACACATAAAGAATCATGTAGTAACTTGAAAGTGTTAAAAAAAACAAAATACTCTTATCTGGGGAGCTGGTAACTTGCAGTTTCTGAGGCTGGTAACTTTGATTAGCTTATCCTGTGCAACCGAGGTAACTCTTGGTCTTTCTTTCCTTGGACAGTTCTGATGAGAGCCAGTATCATCATAATGCTTTAATGATCTTTGTGACTGCACTTGAGGATGCTTTCAAAGTTCTTAAAATGTTTTGGATTGATTGACCTTCATTTCTTAAAGTATTTTCGTTCTTTACTTAGTTGAGTAGTTCTTGTCATACTCTGGATTAGAACATTACTCAATAGAGTTATTCACTGTATACCAACTCTCAAGTCCAGCACAGCTGTTAACTGAAAGCCATTCCAGGTGACTACGCAAATGCCAAGCAAAAGTTGCCTAGTATTTTAAAATAATGAAAAACTAGTGAATTTGATTGGTTTGATTGGTTCTGTATATAAAAAATGTCACAGTATAACAAACATAGCACAAAATAATTGGAGTGCTGTGAAGCTCCATATATCTTATACCCACCACCCTCCAAAGAAAATGGACTGTGTGTCAACTTTATAGGAGCTTCAGAACCAAGTTCTACTTCATGAAATATTGAGAGCACACTATATATGGGTGTTTAGGTGGATGTTTTAAAATGTAGTTCTTTCAACCACAGACATACATAGCCTCTCTTCTCTGGAAGTTGGAAGTTGGAGTTAAGCATGGAGCTCCACAACACGTTTGTGTGTGTGTTGGTTTAACAGTGAAAGCTAACAGATGGCAGGGTTTGGACCAGTCCTAGTGGTGTTGTAGATCAGCTGTTTTTTTAACCCTTTCCCTGCTCTGGCACCTACGCTGGAGTCAGGGGGTTAGGGGCTGGTGTTAATGATCTGATGAGTTTGATCAGGTGTTCTGGAGCAGCTAAACATTAAACTCTGCACACTGGTGGTAGATAGGTGCAAATAAAGCTATAGCAATAAACGACCTGCCTGTAGGCCGACACTTTCACGGAAAGAGGCTGTAAAAATCACACACTGGTGACAAATGTGTGTTGGGGGGTATGGGATATAGGCCTGTAGGTTGTTTGAATATATCTGAATATACCAGTAATTACTACAGTGGTGCAAAAAAGTATTTTTCTGATCAAACAAATTTTAAAATCAGACAAACATAACCTGAGTAAATATAAAAAGCACTTTTTCAATTATACTTTTATTTTTTTTAAATGAAAATAATTATCCAAACTATAACAGTATTAATGTTCCATAATATTTTGTTTTTATGAAGCTGAAGTAAAGAAATGTTCCAGATTGTGCTATCTATAACTGTAATCTCCTCTTGGTGGCATTATAGGTCACAATTTTTCAAAACATGGTGGACATAGTTTCATCTACAACTTACAATGAGAGCTAGCCAGGCTAATTTACAGCTTCTAAACATGGTGGAAGAAGTTGCACTGACATTTTAGTGAATGCCAAAACCAGCCTTGGGTTGAACAAAAATAAAAAATTTACCCTTAAAAATCACTGTAACAACCCGGATACAAACTTTAGAGCATATTTTTAACTTTGCTTTTATTTACGTATTTACTGACTGATAGACAATATAATTTTATTATTTACTGTTATTTACTTCACTGTCACTTCCCAGCAGAAACTCTAACAACACCAGCTAAGAGCAGCACATTTGTAACAATAAAGGACAATAAATATAAGTAAATGCAATTAAAATACACATTAACTTTAAATCTCAAACCGAAGCCCCTTGTCACTTTTCAGCTATATCGCTACAGATCGCCTGTAAAGATCACTTTCTGCCCTCAGAGCAGCAAATCTGTACTGGGGCTGTGAATAAATATATTTACAATGTAATATTGACATTACAAACTCCCCCTGTTACTTTCCAGCATAGAGTTCCACTACACCCTAGTCTATGCAGATCACTAGCTGCTCTCAGAGCAGCAGATTATTCTGGGACAACTAATACAATCATAAACACATACATTTAAAATATATTATATGTATAGCATTACAGGATGAGATTAGATTAGATTTCATATATTAATTAATTTCTGTCAGGAGAGAAATCCAACTTAGATGCAGACTTTAGTAAAACATCACAACTTTATCACAACCAATGATCTTATGAAGGCATAGAGCCCTGTAAAGACTGTATTTGTTACACCTTAGCCCATGTCTGTGTTATGTTTCTCCCTCATTTGTTCCCTAGTGCTCCTGCCCCTCTGTTTACCTGTCATGTGTTCCCTGCCATGTGCTTGTGTTGTGTTTTTGTACCTGTTTCCGCCCTAGTCCCGCCCTAACCATTAGTGTTCTCACCTGTGTCTTGTTTGTAACCCTGCCCCCTCGTCATCCTAGCCCAGGTGTTTCTCACTCTCCTCCTGTATATAAGCCCCTCTGTTTGTACGTGCTGTGTCGAGTCTTTTGTATTTTGTATCCTGTATATTTTGTATCCTGTATCCGAGATCCTTAGTCTGTATGTATCCTTGCTGCCCGTATGTTTCCTAGTTTCTTAGTCTGTGTTTCTTAGTTTGTTATTCCAAGTCTTGTTGTTTTGCGTTACCCGCGTTTTATTTGTTTTGATTTATCTTGTTTGTTTTAAATAAATATCTTTGCACTTACGTCCTCCTCCTCCTTCACACCCCAGCGTAACAGTATTGTTTATAGTAGTGGCCAGAAATCGTTAAAGAGATAGTTCATAAGGTGGCAAAAATATTTATTATCATGAGTGATATAATATTACATTTAGTAACAGTTCCAACGATTTCATTTCACTTCTTTCAGCAAGACCACATTCCCCCCTATAGCTATGCCCCTGCCCATGTGTCCAGTACACAGGGCACATTGTATAACTGGTCAATAGACTGTATGGCTCTGTATGAATAAATGCTGTAGAATGTGCTGCTGCTGATTCACTCAGCACTGCTTGCTCGTCTGATCATCATCCATAACAAGCTTCTATAAACAGCTGAAAATTTCCTGCATTGAGACTAAGCTTTCTGACTCACTGTGGAAACTGGTGAGACTGGGAGAGTTAGCCGGGGAAAGTGTGTGTGTGGGTTTTTGATGTAGCTCATAGACTAACTGACAAAATAAAAATAAATATGCAAATGTAAATAATGCTGCAACAATTTGGCATGCAGCTATGCCACAAGAGGCCTTAAAGTGCTTTCCCTGCTGCCCTGTAAAAAGGCTCTCAGGTGCTACTTTTGGGTAGTGCACCTCTTGGTGAGAGATCGTTGACTGATAGATATACCTCTACAATGCACTCATTTTCCCAGTTGATAGACTTTAAAAGGGGGTGTATAATTGGACTGAGAGAAGAGGAATGGTCATTTCAATAAACTGCCTGCCATCACCCTTTTTTTTTTTGCAGTGGTGTTATAAATTGTAAAAAAATCTCATATCTCAGTAATCTCATAGTAATCACTGATATATATCATTACATTCACACATATAGTGGAAGTGTGCATGGAGTAGAAAGGAGTAGAGGCATTTGTAAGTGCCCAGTGAAAGCAAGTACAAGGTAGATGTTTCTAAAACCAGTAGGAACCAGTAGGACCAGTAGGAAGGAAGGAAGTAGTTTCTATTAAAGTGAATGAAAGTGCACAGAAGACTAAGCTGGTAATACTTGTTCTGTTTTATTGATTTTATTAATAATAGTGTAATTATGCCACAATCATCCCGGGACTTTTAATGTGTGCTGTGCTGCAGGTGAAGCTCTATTAGCAAAGATAAAGTGTAGCTCCTGGTTCTGTAAAATGTTCTGCAGGTGATCAGTAACAGCACCAGTGGAACATTGCCATGCTGCTCTGGTCTCGGTGCAGCTGGCTCTGGAAGGCACTGAGGCTCAGACACTCCGGGTCAGTGCGCAGGGCATCGTGCCCGGTGGCTCGGTCTGGCAAGCGAGCCGGCTCGGAGCTGACCAAACAAAGCCTTATATCTTTGGTAATTCTAGAGGAGCAGGAGACGCTTTTGTGTGTTAATGTAATTATATTTTATTTCAGGGTTATTTTGTTTTTTTTGTGGTATACATAGTCTAAAATACAACTACAAATGAGTAAAAGCAAGTCTGAATTATTAGCAGTCACAAATAAATAACAGGCTTTTTATTCCATAATATAAATTATCTAATACAAACCATGAGCTGACATTACAGTATTAATGTTGCACTATATTTTTAAGTATAACCAACATAACATTTTCTAACTATAACTGTTTCTATCATAAGATAGAACTACTACAACTGAATAATCATTTCAAATCAGATTCATTAAGGTATTTTAAAAAGAAGGCCAAACCATGTCAGTGTCAGTGCAGTGCAACGCATCACTTAACGGGGCATTAGCGGCCCCAGGAACCTGTCTTGGACCGTGATGCTAGTGGCATTAGCAGCCCTAGCAACCAGGCTCAGGGTGTTGCTCTTGCGGCATTAGCAACCCCGGTGACCCAGGCTTGTAGCATTGTGCTAGCAGCATTAGCGACCCCGGTGACCCAGGCTTGGTGGGCTTAAGAGGCGGCCTGGCCAGACTAGCCAATAGGCCGAATAATTAGCCTCAGTACTCCAGCAAGCTAACGGCCAGCTGCTGAATTTATCAGGCAACTAGCCAGCAAGCTAGCTTGGACAAATGAGTCATTTAAACTTGTAAAAACCTACAGTTTCAGCTAGCTTTCCAGTATTTTATGGAAGTATTATTTTGGTGGTTTAGTACTTGCCTACTTCCAAGAAATGGCTGTAAACTGTTTTGTAAACATAAATCAATGCTGTGTGTCTAAAACTCAAACTGCACAGTTGCCTCACACACTTAAAATAAATAGTCACTGTGTTCATACCTGTTTAATCCTACTTATTACGTAAAATTATTTACTTCGTATCCACTAAGAATTTTACATTCCACTAGGAACTTTTGACTGTATACTATAATTTGTTTCATATTTACTATTTATTATTGACAATACATTGATTTATTTTGTTCTGACTGTTTTATTTAGTATCTACTTTCAATTATTATACAGAAGGGATGGAAAACAGAGATCTAAAAATGCATTCCGTCTGTATTTATCTCATAAAATAAAATTAATGCAATTACACGAGACATAGTAGAACAGGTTGTAAAACTAAATGAGCCTTTTTAAATGCTCTGCAAGTGAATGAGAATGGCAGAGGTTGGCATTCTTGAGGCGTGTTTTATATAATGGGAGAACAAATGGAGCAAGATGATTTAAACGTCTATTTTATTTCTGTTTTTATCCTTGTACGTGCTCACGGCTCATTTTCCGGTTCTTGTGTGGGGCAGCACTGATCACGTGCAGATCTGCAGACTAATGACTCACATTTACGTCAAAAAATATTTTGAAAGATTTACACAGTAACAGACAATTCATGTGCTGGTATTTGTGAACTCCTACGAATACAGTCAGCTACTTTAAGCTGCCCTCATTGCTGACGGATGAAAAAGTCCCTGTAGTATAAGTACTGCCAAAAGAATAAAACTATATAACAGATAAACAAACATGGGCCGATTGGCATCATGCCTAATTCCAGATTTGAGCTAGAATGGTATAATGCCCTTAGAATTGAGTTGTGGAGGTTATGTTATCTGAAAATGATGGTCCAGATAGATTAATTAAACTCTTAATCTATCTTAATTAACTGTGATTAACCACATTTTTTGAAAAGC
Organism: Astyanax mexicanus; assembly: GCF_023375975.1. Lineage (NCBI taxonomy): Eukaryota > Metazoa > Chordata > Actinopteri > Characiformes > Acestrorhamphidae > Astyanax > Astyanax mexicanus. The sequence goes on along the minus strand of NC_064424.1, from coordinate 36,856,678 downwards.
TGAGGTAAATTTCACTATAGCCACAATCAGGCCTGATTACTGCCAGACCTGTAGCACTGGTGAACCTTCCCAGAACTCACCGTTCTAACAAAATTACTCCAAAAGGGCATGAACAATAAATACAGGACGTTGCAAAAGAACACAGAACAACATCTAAAGAACTGCAAGCCTCACTTACCTCAGTTATTGTGTTAGTAAATCAATAATAAGAAAGAGACTGGGTAAAAATGGTCTCCATGGCACAGTTCCAAGGCAAAAACTATTGCTGACCATAACAAAAGACCGTTTCACATTTGACAACAAACAATTTGATGATCCCCAGGACTTTGGGAAAATGTCAAGACAAGAGCGCCACTTTTTGGAAGGTGTGTTACATCTGGTGTACAATTAACACAGCATTGTAATGCGATACTGTCGCTCGCTCCTGAGTATTTACGAGACCTCATCTCCTATTATGAACCACCACGATTACTTAGATTTCAGGGTGCTGGTTTCTTAGTAGTTCCTAAATTTTAGAGGAGCTCTGCAGGAGGAAGAGGGATCAATGCACTCAGTCACTCAGGTTTGTGGACGGAGGAGTGGGTGGATGCCAGTGTTTCAGGGTGCCTCTGTGTTTATGTTACTTTCTGGCTCTCTCCCTTTAGTTAGGCTGTTTTACTAAAATCTGACGAAGTCATTAATGTCTGATAAAGTTTTATATTCTCTGTTTTACATAAATCCAGTCAAAACTAATTCCATCTCTCTGCCTTCCTCCACGTTACTGACTGCCCACCTGTCTGACCCGATACGATGGATTTCGGACCCTCAGGCTCTCATGTCCCCTGTCAGCCAGACTGATGGATGTTTCTGGAAGTCAGCCTTGTGCAAAGAAGAGTGGGCCAAAATTCCCAACTTTTTTCTTAATAAAAGAAATCATATTTTAAAAACTGCTTTTTATATTTAGTCAGGTTATCTTTGGTTGATATCAATGTTTTTTTATTATCTAAGAAATGTAAGTGAATGCTGAATGTATGAGCATATCTCCCAATATTTTGTTCTGTCTGAATTCGGTTGACAATTCATGTTTTTCTCTCTCCTTCTCCCTCTCTCTCTCTCTTTCTTTCTTGTTCTTTCTTTCTTTCTTTCTTTCTGTATAAAACAAAGACTGTGTATCTCGGCCAGTGGGGGCACACAGTGTTCACAGTGTTCACTTCAGACACTGAACTGTCCATCACACTCTCACTTATTGACCTGCTCATCTGCTCATGATAGACAGACAGACTGACAGACAATTTATTAATCCCTGTAAAATATTGCCAATAAACATTATGAACCTGAATATATTGGCCTTCTGTTGAGCAGTGGAACTGCGTTCTTTGGAATAATGATCCTCCATTATATACATAAACATATGAGCTGTAAATAAAATACCTACCAATACCTATAATAAATGGGTACTGAAAATGCACTATACATGGCTACTGTTCTTAGATACTGCAAATATACAGGTACTGTAGATAAGTTCTGTATTTAGTTATTGCAAATATATAACTTAGATAGACAGGTACTGTATTTAGGTAATGCATGTAGGTGATGTATATAGAAACTGTAGATATAGGTAATGTAGATAGTTAATGTATATACATACTGTAAAAGATACTGTACATAGATTCTGGACACACTGTAGGTACTGTTTACAGATAATGTATACAGGGACTGTAGGTAGTAATGTATTTACATATTATGAGATTATGTATGTATATAGATACTGTAGACATAGGTACTGTATATAAATTATGCAGATAAGTACTGTATATAGAAACTGTAGAGAGATTCTCTATATAGGTAATGTAGATAGATAATGTATAGAAACACTATAGATAGATTATTGATATACTGTGGATGCTGTATATAGATACTGTACACAGGGACTGCAGGGAGATATTGTATTTACATATTATGGATAGATTCTGTAGAAAGGTACTGAATATAGAAACTCTATGTAGAAAATACTTTAGATATATAAAATCTATAGATATGTTTAGAAATAGTTTAGATATACAGAAATAAGAACACAAAACCTAAGTTAGCATCTCTCACATTGATTATAGGCAACATGTGTGTTTGTGGTAACACACACACACAGCTGTACACACAAATAAATCACACAGTCTTTAAGGAATTTCCCTCTATTTGTTTCTAACTCAGTTTCATTAGATACTGAGTGTAAATCTTATACATTAACAGATACATTCTATATACAAAATGATTTTCTGATAATGAGAACTAGTGTAATCATCTAACATCAATCAGTACCTTAATCATGTGTGGCTGCATGCAAATCAAATACTAGAGGCTGCATCTATGCTTGATTTTAGAAGAAACATTGAGGAGCAGGTGTCTATAAACTTCTCTAGAGGAACAATCATCTCTTAATCTTTCAGACAGTCACTCTCTCTATCTCTCTTTCCTTCTCTCAGTTCACAGTCCGCACTAAAAAAAAATTTAATCCATTATTTCCTACCTGTACAGAAGTGGTTCCAGATCCAGTGAGGAAAACGAACAGTCCAGAACAATTCCACTACAGATAATCTCAGAGCAGAGCACAGTCTGGGGCGAGAGACATAGAGGCAGACTGAGGCAGACTGAGAGTGAGAGAGACAGAGCTGTCATAAAGTTTTCGGATGACAGCTCACACCATCTGCATACCGGGGGTCTCCGGGTGGGGTGTGTGTGTGAGAGAGTGTGCGTGAGTGTGAGGCGACGGCTCTCAGCAATGCCACATGGGTACACACACACATACACACACTCGCGTGCTGCTGAGAGAATTCAAAAACACACACACACACTCGCGGGCTTGTCAGTGAGGTCTCTCTCTCTCTTTAACACACACACACACACACAGCAGAGATTGAAGGAGGTAGGACACAGAGTGGGCAGGAGAGAGAGAGAGAGAGAGGAGGGGTTACTGTTGTTTGAGGAAGTGTGTTAGAGAGAGCAGCACACTCCCACTGTGATTTCAGATTCCACACTTAGACAACTGAGGGGCACACACACATACACGCACACACAGTTGTTTTTATACATTATACAGAGGTACACACACACACATATATATATATATATATATATATATATATATATATATATATATATATATATATATATATATATATATATATATATATATATACACAGTACCAGTCAAAAGTTTTACTCACTACTTATCATTCACTGTGTTTTCTTTATTTTTATGATTTTGTACATTGGAGATGTACTATTGAAGACAATAAAGCTCTACAGGCACACATGCAGAATTATTCTTTTAAGAAAAAGTGTTAAACAAACAACAATATGTTTAGTACTTTAAAAAAGGAACACATTTATCTTTGAGGACAGATCTGCACACTCTTGGTATTTTAAGTGTTTTCATGAGGGAGAGACACCTGAATTTGTTTTCTCAGCATTATAAAGGAGTTCCTGGAGGTGCTGAACAATAGTTGGGTTTAAATTAGGGGATTGTGCAGGCCAAACATTTTTTTTGTTTAGTACATAATATTATATGTTTCTCTTGTTTTCATATTTCTTTAATATTAATCTACAATGTAGAAAATGAAATAAAGAAAGAAATGAAGCAAAACACTGAATGAGAACTTGTGTGCACAATTTTCACTGTATATACACGAGTTTGGAGTTACAATGCAACAATATGTACCCCGCTAACAATATTGGGTTGGTAGAACTTTTTTTGTTAGTCCTAAAAATGTAGAAAACCACACACACACACACACACCATACACACACCCATTCTCTTCTATCTCCTCTGTGTTCCCTCAGTAAACACAGACACATACAATTTTCACTGCCCGCAGTGTACCCACTTATTTACTCTATATAGAAATTCCCTCACCACACACACGCACATACACACACACTCACACACACACACACACACACACACACACATTCTGATTTCTAACAGTGATGATGCACTTGTTAGAGTTGAGGCTAACACATACAGTACATACACACATGCATGCCTGAAGACAAAAAAGTGCACGATTCATTAGGATTTATGAGAGATGGGTTTAGATGTCGAGGTTAAAGGTTTGGCTTGGTTAGCGCATTTGGCTAAACCTAGCTAACAATTTTTGGTTAGTAGAACATTTTCTGGACGTTCTAGCAACAACGCTAAAATATGTCAATGTTTTTATTATTATTTTATTATTTATTATTTCTTTTAATTTTTTTATAATGTGAGTATTAGTCTATCTGGCAATGCTTTGTGAGAAACATTCTAATAACTTTGTGATGCAAACCATTATTACATAATTTGTAAACTCTCCTGGAAATTTATTTCTGTAACACTACAGGCTAACCTTCCTGTAACCTTTACAAAACATTTCTAAATGTTTTTAACACTCTCTGTTAGCTGGCTGGGTGTTTTTTGCTAGCCGGCTAGTCTACCTTGGAAATTCAGCTAGCAAAATCCAGCTAGTTCATGAATATAGTTTTGGTTGATTATGTAGAGGCTGGAAAGCACTAAAGGCAGACATAATCCCCACTAACACTTTTTGATTGGTGGAATATTTTCTGAATGTTACAGGTAATGTTCCTAAAACATTCAATCTGTCAAGTTTTCTGGATGTTCTGAATGTTTGTATTTAATGATTTTAAAGGATTTCTGGTAAAGCTGCTGCAATATCTCTTGTGTCAGTGTTTTAATCTTTAGTTTTGTGAATGTTATTTTTAACATTTCTATAATGTCAGTATTAATCTAGCTGAGAATCCTGTGTGAGAAACATTTTAAGAACGTTGTGATGCAAGCCATCATAATGTCACACCTTTCAAAACGGTCCTGTAACATTATAAATAATTTTCTTCATTATTAGCAAGTAGTACATCATATCCATGTTCCGTCAAAGGATTGTGCACAAAAAATCTATGAATATTTTATAATATTATAATTAAAACTACCTAATGTTTACATATTTTCTTCTTCTCATAAGATAAGGGTTATGTGTGATTACACCAATGAGAGCATGCAATTTGGATTTTGTGGTTTCACAGCTAGAGCTCTGCCCTTTATAAAGGCAATATATCTTATATAGCTTAATTGTCCCATTTGATCTTATGTTTATGTCACCCTTAATTCACCCTCTGTGTATTGCTATTATTAGTGCTGTCAAGTGACAAAAAAATCACCTAACTAATGACTAATGTTTTGTGATTAATTAATCTAAATGATTTACATAGATCACTTTTTGATAAAAATGTATTTTAAATTGTACAATTTAAATTAGTTTTAGCTAATGTGACATTCACTGCCTATACACAATTACTAGCCTAGTCTGAATCAAAATCTGTTACTTAAAAAAACAAAATATCTGAGTTCAGTATTGTAATCATAATGGTCAGTAGGGGGCCTGTATACAGATACAGAGTTAGAAAAACAAACAGAAAATGGATGGATGGATGGCTGGATGGATGGGTGGATAGATGGCAGGTTGAATTGGTTTATGGATGGTTAGATAGACAGAAAGGTGGATGGATGCCAAATTTCCTATTATTTCAAGATGGAAAGGGTCATTATTTTAATATTTTTTGTAGAATTAATTTTATTATGAAAAGTCAGAATTTTGTTACAATAGGTCACATTTTTTCCTATTTATTTCATTGTGGAAAGTCATATATTGTTTTTATTGTTTGTTTTTTTAATAATTTTAAAATAATTTGGAAAATTGGTCACCATATTTTATATATTTTTTTTCTAATGCCTTGTGGAATAATTGTGTCTATCAAAACCATTACTTATAACTGATCAGTTCTCAACATTCACACTTTTATCTATATTACATGCTCAGTATAGATAGATAGTTAGTAGTATTAGTTAATATTACTAGTATTACTAGTATAACAAGCATTATTATTACTGACCTGTATGCAGTAGTAATTGGGACACACCCTGCATGTCCATGTGGTCTTTCTCTGCTCCACTAGCTCTCTCACACAGGCCGTTTTCAGGACCCTGTCCCATAATTAATGGTGGGCTGGTGTGGATGGGACGCCCACTGCGCGGCAGCTGCCAACACTCTGCATCCTGTGACTCTGAAGGAGACTCAGAGGTCACCTGACTTATCATATTCACTGTTCTGCAGAATGCTGTGGGAAAATAGAGAAGATTCATTTACTGAGATCTATTTCATTACTTCTCTCATCACAAACATAAACAAACTGAGACAGAATTTATACTGTGTTGCATTTAAATGTAGATTTTGGAATTTCCAGGTTCAACTGGAATGTCCCAAAGGTTGATAGTTTCATTTTCCTGCTGGAAAAATGGCAGGTGGAATCCCTACCATGAGAGGTAACAGATGTGGCAACAGGATGTCTTGCACACATCACTGAGATGTTAGTGTAACTCCTATCACTACTAGGAGTGACCGACTGTCATATTTTATGGCTTCCAGCTGCGCTAAGGATATATGGATATATAAGGATATACGCTGCGTATAAGCACATACAATATAAGCAGCACATCAATATACAATACAAATCAATTTACAGTACCAGTTAAAAATTTGGACACACCTTAAATTTAGTGTTTTTTCATTATTTCAAAAATCTCTGCATATTATGAAGACTATGACGAAAAACATGAAATTATTTAGTAAAAGTGTATTATATAGCAAAAAGTGTTAAACAAATCAGCATATTTTTATATTTCAAAGTAGCACCTCTTGCACATCTTTGCATTTTCTCAGTCAGCTTTATGAGGTAGAGTCTCCTGGAATGTCTTTCAGTTTACAGCTGGGCTGAAATTGTCAGGAGTACTTGAATTCCTGGTATACAGTGAATAGCTCTATTTGAGTAATGTTCTAATCCATATTATAGCAAGAACTACTTAACTAAGTAAAGAACAAAATAGCTTTAAAAATGAAGGTTAGTCGATCTGAAAAAGTTTAAGAACTTTAAAAGTATCCTTAAGGGCAGTCTTACAGACCATCAAAAACTTTATGATGAAACTTGTTCTCATCAGGACCACCCCAGGAAAGGAAGACCAAAAGTTAAATATGTTGTACAGGATAAGTTAATCAGTTAGCACAAGAAGATAAGAGCATCTAAATGCTTTACAGAGTATTTTGGTTAGTTTAACACTTTTAAATTACTACTAATTTGCTACTTTGCTAGTTGCTACTAATACTCCTTATGTGTTCCTTTTAGTCTGTATCACTTGGGAAAAAATAAAAACATAATAAGAAAGTGAAAAACAGAATAAGAAAGTGTGTCGACAGTTTAGACTGATACGGTATATAATATATACTTTCACACATGTTTACATGACTTACTGATTTAAGGCCTCAGAACTGATCTAAACCCATGGTCTGTTAATGAATTTGACCCCTTGGTGCCATCTAGTGTTATGGATGAAAATGTACATTTCAAAAATGACATTTATGTGCAGAACTGGTGAACTGGATGGCCTGGGTTTAATACTCAGGAATCACTTCAGACTAAAAGCACATGTAATCAAAAGCGAATAAAATCCAGTTGGTTAATAAAGTAATTACATATAACTTATTATGGATTTCACAGGCTGTCACATTTTTATTACATCAATGATTCTACAGCTATTCTAAAAGTCCAGGCTGAGCTGTGAGCGTCCTCTCAGGCTCGTTTAACACTGCAGTGAGGTGGTGGTGAGGAGGAGGAGAGGGGATCATCTGATGCGTTCAGAACAGTTGGTCCTATTAAATTTCCTGCCGCTGCCCACGGCCGAGGAACGGGAGGCGGCGTGGAATGTTTGTTCAGAAAGAACAGGAGTCAGAAGTGTGCGTGTGAGTGTGTGTACAAATGTGTGCATGTGTGTGTCAGAGAGATGAAATGACATTCCTGAGCCCAGGCCGGTACAACACGAAGACAAGCTGTAACTCAACCCCAGAGAGAGACGACAAGAAACCTCACGAATCTAAAAACGGGGGATGATGTAGATCTGCGGCGTCTAGCAGCAGCATGAGAGAACCAACTAGAAAAAACTTGGGATATTATGAACCCATTTATTTTACAACGTTTTGCTTAGCTATATATAATTTGCTCATATTCTGAAAAGGGTGAGATGGTAAAGCATTTACCATTTACATATTGCCAATTTTATCACATTTTTCATAAAAAATAATTCTACACACTTTCTCTACTGGGGACAGGTCAGGACTGCAGAAAAGCCAGTCCAATATTCGTACCCTCTTCTCCTGCAGCCATGTTGGAATATGAGCAGCATGTGGTTTTGAATTGTCTTGTTTAAAAATGAATCTGTCAAGTTTTCTAGATGTTCTTAGAATGATTTTATTGAACATTTTTAAACGTTCTGGAAACATCGCAGCAACATCACTTTTGTTATTGTTATGTTGAGTTTTGGGAATTTTTAACGCTTTTATTATGTTAGTATTCCTGTAATAATATTTACATAATGCTATGTGAGAAATGTTCTAATGAAGTTGTGATGCAAATCATTATCATGTCACACATTCCTGGAAAAAAACTGTTAAACATTATAACATTAGCTGAGATGATGGTTCTCTCTGAGGGATCAGAGATCAGCTTAGGCATGTGCCCTTGCTTTTCAAACACAGCAGTTTCTTCCAATTCCTTAAATGGTTTAAGGACATTGTGAGATAAAGATGGACATCTCTTTCTATTCTCCTTTAAAATGCAATGTTTTTAAACATTTTAAACATTTGATACAAACAAGAGATCCTCTGCCCATTTTTGCTCCTCAAAGTCTCAGCTTTTTATGGATACTGCATTTGCACCTAATCATGATTAAATTTCCCTGTTGGCTTCATTACTAGCACTAATTTGCTCCCATCACACCTTTTTTAGAGTGTGTTGCACAGCTGTAATGCAGGAACAAATGTATATTTAAAAATAGAAGAAGATGAAGAGACAAGAAGAAGATAAGCAGACAAAACATGACATTTTGAATCAAAGTAAATGTAAGAAACACTGTGTGGTAGTGTGAGGACAAGTGGTCAGGAGGTTACCGGAGAGAGGTGATGCAGAGACGTAAAAACAGTCTGGAACCAGGTAGTATCCCTTTCAAAGTGTTTATTGTGACAAACGAAGCACCCAAAACCAAAAACAAAACGAAACAAAACGAAATGTACAATATTTACACACTATTTACACACTGTCCACTGGTAGGAGTTAAATGTGGATTGGCAGCTACCACCAAAATGCTAAATGAACAGCTCGACAAACTCCTGTCGGCATACCAGCTTAACCAGTGTGTGACCCCCCAATAGTGTACCCGCCTGCCCTTAAATACTTTTAGCCCACCTCCGGCTAAACCAACAAGCAATTAACTAGTGGGCAGGTGGGTAAGACAACTATACATAATAGGTATTATACAATATTAACATATTTACAGATAATAAAGACATGCATGTATACATTTGGACGTCCAGGTAAGTATTGATAATTATTTTACAATGTTAATGCATTATTTTGGATGTTTTCTTTTACACAGGTACCCCCAGACTCCCCTGCCCCAGAACACCCCTTGGTCTCTACCCAGACCACAAGGACCCGGGTGGCTCGCGCGCTGCCATTTTCAAAGGATTCAGGTAAGTACTGTGTTTGTTATATGAATGTCTGTGTAGATAAAATGTACATGGGGTTATTGGTAGATGGTGATGTGTTCAGGGGCCTGACATCATCACACACTGTCATATCACTTTCTGATTTGGGGACATCCATTAATTTTTCTACAAGACAATGCAAAATCACATGCTGCAAACATTACAAAAGCATCTTTTTTATTGACTCTCACTAGTGGAGTCTTGACTTAAGAAATCAAAAGCAGTTGAGCTCGGTGGCTTTGCGTTTATAATCTCTGTATAAAGATAATTTTACTTCTGTGTGTGTGTGTGTGTGTGTGTGTGTGAGAGCAGCTGTTCTCTGTGATTTTAATATGTGGAATGAGAAGAATGAGACCTTGTTATCTTCTGATGTGAATCTACAGTATGAGCATCTGCAGAGCTGTTTTATAGCAGCGTCCACTCTGTGGCTATTCCCACGTGAACGCATGCAAGGACACACTGTAGTGCACCATATGTGTGTGCATATGTGTGAGTGTGTGCCTCTGACAGGCTCCTTCCCCAGTTCCCATGGTCCTCAGGACTGGAGAGCTTTCACCCTGTGTCGTTCTTGAGGGATAGTCAGTGGGGTCACTGGGGTTAAAGTTCAAGGCCTAGCCTGTGAGCGATCGGAGTGGTCAGTTGAGGAGAACGAGACCCTCTGAGCTCAGACTGGTGTTCTCAGGTGGCTGCAGTGTTGGCTGAAGCTGGCGGGGGGGGGGGGGGGGGTGTAGTCTCAGTGTGAATGAACACATTCATCCCTTCATGCTCTCAATTCACACAATAGTACAGAATAATATCCTACTGATTCCATAGAAGAAGCTTTTTTGTAATAGATGTTATTAAAGAATCTTTTAAAAGGTTAATATTAAGATTTACAATTATTTTTTTTTTCGGCATTATATTGAGAAAAACAACTCAATAACTATTTGAGAGTTTGTCATTCTAAAAATATAGATGGTGAAATATAGATGGTTCTTTTACAGAACCTTTAAAAAGGTTCTATTATTGTCATTGAGTCATGGAACTCTTTTCAATACACTATCTAGAACCATTTTGGGTAACACTTTACTTGGATGGTCCATATGGCCTTGTTGATGCTCAACTGACATTCAACTAACACTGAATTGAATGTCCATTAAATTTAACTTAACCCTATGTTGAATGTAAATGATTCAAAATAGAACCTAACCCTACATCTAACCCTAACCTTAACCCTTAATCAACCATAAAATCTAACCCTACACCTAACCCTAACCTTAACCTAAACTTAAAATCTAACCCTAAACCCAATCCTAAAATATTAAGATTAGCGTTTGAATTAGAGATGAATGTAGGGTAATATTCAATAGAGTTTCATTTACTTTCACCTTTTAGTTCATTTGCATTTAATAGACATGTAGTTGAATGTTAGTTGAATGTCAGTTGAGCATCAAAGAGGTCGTCAAATGGACCATCCAAGTAAAGTGTTACCCCATTTTGTTTTGTTAACCAGCAAGATGTTGGTGCAAGCAATGCAAAAAAAAAAAAAGTAATATTTTATTTAAAAAAAATATGATAACCATTGCATTATTTTTGTTTAATGTAGAGTTAGGCCCAAAAATATTTGAACAGTGCACAATCTTCTTGCATACCGCCATACTGGATTTGAAATGAAACAAATGAGATACAATTAAAGTGTAGACTTTTAGGTTCCGTGTAAGGGGTTGAACAAAAATATCCTATGAAACATTTAGGAAATGCAACAATTTACCTGAAAAGCCTCCTCATTTCAAGGGCTCAAAAGTAGATGTATAAATTATCTCAAAAGCAAATCTTTGGGCTCCATGTGCTATTTCCTCAATAATCCATCATCAGTTAAGCAGGTAAAAGATCTGGAGCTGATTCCTGGTGTGGCATTTGCCTTTAGAAGCTGTTTCTGTGAACCCAAATCATGCGATCAAAGGCAATCTCAATGGAAGTGAAACAGACCAAAATTAGACTGAAAAAAAGAAGAAATGCATCAGAGAGATAGCAGAAATGTTAGGTGTGGCCAAAGGTGTGGCCAAATCAACAGTTTGGTACATTCTGGGAAAAAGGAGCACTCTGGAACTTAAGTGTGGTAGCATGCAAAGCCCAAATCTATATTTTGACACTGTCCTAATCATTTTGGGCCTAACTGTAGCATTAATGTATTATGAGTATATATTTCTTCATAACAAGCAAAAAAAAAGTACTAGTAGTACACCTCGGTAACTAGCTAGCTGAATTTCCCATTCCACTTTATATGGTGCAGAATTTACATTCTGTCTCCTGCGGATGCTGCATGAGAAATGGAAAAGTTCAAAGAAGAAATAAGCTTGCTAAAGCTCCCTATCAGTGAGGAATTGGGGGGGAGGTTAAAAAAATAATTGCAGCTAAATCCAGCAACAAGTTTACTAAACTTTAGTTTACATCTACAGTGCACCGCTTGTAGCTCCTTATGAAACAGTGTTCTTTATATTTATTTATTTTGAAGACATATTGAGTTCTTAAAGGGTTGTCTCTTTTCACCCACTCACCCGTCTAACTCAGTTCCAAGAGCATGGGTTACACTGGAAGACAAAAGGTAGGCCACAAATGAGAAATGGGAGAATAGGATTGGGCTTTTATATCTGTGAATGTAAAAGACTCTACGACTCTACGCTCTCTGTTACCAGAACAAACACAGCTTGCAGACTGATGAGGACAATTAGGCAGCTAGCATTAGAGGTGTTAATATAGATGAGCTGCAACCACTGTTTACTTTCTAAACAACAGCTTTTAACTACAGCAAACAAGACCCCTCCTCTCACTTGCCTCTGAGCTTTTATATAAAAGATTATTTGAAGTAGATGTAACATTACTAGAATGTTCATTCAGTCAAGTTTCTGGATGTTTTAAGAACTTTTAGAGTTTTAAAATATGCAGCAATGTAAATACTTAAATTTTTCGTTTTGGTTATGGTTACGGGGGCGAGTAACACAAAAGTAATGCAATAATTACTTTTACTTTAAAAATTAATTAGTTATAGTTACTTCTCCAAAAACGTAACTGAGTTACTAACTGAGTTACTTTTATAGTGGAGTAACTCAGTTAGTAACTCAGTTACGTTTTTGGAGAATTAACTATAACTAATATATTTTTCAAAGTAACATGCCCAACATTGCTGACAATGAAATGTCATACATTTTTAGAATGTTCCTGGAACATCTCTACAGACAAGGCTAAGCATTTCCTTCGTGTCTTTTACTGTGATTCTAGATATATTTGCTGAAAACATAAACTGGGTCATTATCAGAATACTGTGTCTATTGATGTCTTATAACATTAAAATGGATGCCCTAAAATTTTTAACCTTTTGGGTCTATTTATCATTTTTAAGACTTTAGACTGCATAGGAATCATGTTTTCCAGCCTAATCACTCTTAATTTTTATTTTTTTAGATTTTAATGACAGGGTGGACAATTTTAGCATCTCGGACTTGGAATTAAATGAAAACATGGTTGACTTAATGAATGCTAATGATTACCATGTTCTGTTTCAAAAATACTGTACATTCTTAATCTTCTAAGACTATTTCAATTATTGTGAAATTTTACGTTAACAGCTTAAGCTTTACCCCAGCTCAGTATAAAAAGATTATGAGAAATATGAAGTAAAAATAAATAGTATAAGTATTAAGTGAAAATTCAGCAAATATGTCTTCAATAAAAAGTTGTGATGTCACCAAACTTTCTTTAACCACTTAAAAGAATCAAAGAAACCTGTGTACTGTTATACTGTATAGATACAAAAAAGTTATTTTAAAGTGAAGGGTAATATTCTTTCTAATGGGGGAAGGTAGCCCATTTCCAGAATAATATTGTATTTACTTACCTTTATTTCTGCTGCACTGAGGGTCAGGGGGCAAAAAAGGAGATTAGTAGCAGGCTACAGGCTGATAATATTCATCTCTGAATGGCGAAAGAGCTAACACTTACCTCGGATTGGGGGTAATGCTAATGCTACTCTAGCAGTGCTAGCCAGGGTTAGCAGCAGGCTACAGGCCGATAATACTCATCTCTAAATGGCGAAAGAGCTAACGTTTAGCGGGATAAACAGGTAATGCTAATGATGCTTCAGCAGTGCTAGTTCGGTTAGCAGCAGGCTACAGGCTGATAATACTCACCTCTTAACAGCAAAAGATCCAATCCAGCAGTGCTAGCCGGGGTTAGCAACATGCTACAGGCTGATAATACTCACCTCTGAGCGGCGAAAGAGCTAGCGCTGAGCGCGGTTAGTGGCTCCAGTCTGGAGTCTCTGTGCTGGAGAACTAAACTTCAGCGGAGTGGCTTTACTGCTCCTTATAACCTTACTGATAAAATTAATTAATAATGTCAGATTTTAAGACACACTGACAATTTTTGGGAAAATTAAAGGATCTTAACTACACCAAAAAATATGGTGTGCTAATAACTTATGTAGATGCGAAATCTAGCATCATGTGAACCCACCTTCAGTGCATCTGCTTTTTAGCTCTGTTTACTGTATGAGGGAACTACAGCATAATGTGAAGTACAAAACATTAGCCAAAGCATTCAACTATAGAGCTTTACCACCATCTAGTGGGTGTTCTACTTCTACAATTTCTAAATCTTACTGAATACCACAGTGTATATTATTATGTCCAGTAGGGATTTCTAAATTACTACTGAATTGCAAAGAATAGTTATAATTTCATAACATCAAGAAAAACCTCTGGGGAAAAAACACAGAAACAGCAGCTCAAAATTTCTTAAAGCAGCATTATATATTTTCCACGGGTAGATGTCTCACTAGAGCACCAGCATCTTACAACAAAACAAATGCTTCATATTAAGGTTAATGCAAATTAACAATGTGACAAAATTAAAAGAGCCTTGTGCAATAGCAGTACATTTAGGGAAATAACACAGCAACAGAGTTCAAAATGTAGATTACCTTTTATTTGTGCTTAAGTGTTTACACTCAAACTCATTAGGAACACACACACACACAGCTGAGTCCACGCTTCCTCTTTTCAAGCTGTTGAAGGTGGAATATGGAGCTGCATTAGCATGTATGTTCTCCATTAAAACTCAGTAACTCAGCACATTACAATATTCTAGATTGAAAAGAAGCATTAAAACTACCCTAGCATAGAGTAAAAAACAGGATCTAGTCTGCTAGGTGTAAATTACACTGCACCAATATTATTGTCTCCTTCCCAAAAAATACAGTACCAGCATTTACAAAAATGTAATCATGATTTTATCCATCATTTAGTCAGAGAATATAGTTGTGATTATAACAAAACGTTTTAAAGGATTGCCACAAATATGTGTTTCTAACAGACAAATGTTTCTAACACTGATTCTTTTATTAACTTTTCTACATATATATCAGTGCTAACAGCCGGACTCAGAAAGGCTGGAGTGAATGAACAGAGAAGGGACGTGGTTAAATATGAACCATTTGTTTTGTTGTTTCTACTGGTGGGAAACACGTAATGCCGCTTTAAGATTTTGAGGTGCTGCTTTTGTTCTTTCACTTTTACTGGAGGATCGGATTAGAATAATTCACACATCCCCAAATGTTGACAGGCCGTGTGTGTGTGTGTGTGTGTGTGTGTGAGTGTGTGAGTGTGTGTGTGTGTGTGTGTGTGTGTGTGTGTGTGTGTGTGTGTGTGTTTGTGTGTGTGTGCGTGTTTGTGTGCGTGTGTGTGTTTGTGTGCGTGTGGGGGTGCGTGTGTGTGTGCTTGCAGATATTCCTGCTTCACAGTCTGTCTGTGTGATGAATATTCAGGGATGGATGAGGAGGTGGTAAGTCAATGTAAGTCAAACTCTGACAGAGGAGCATCAGCATGGCAGACAGTAAACACAGAGTCAGGGTGAGAGAAACTCATACAGCGTACATAATTTGTTTCACATCTCTACAGTCCAGCAAAACTCATCTCAGGACAACATGAGCACAGCTAACTCAATTACAAGAGTAGAACTGTGCTACAGTAAAATTATGGGTGCTTTATCACAATCTAATCAAATTAAAGGACTAGACAATGTGTTAAACTTAAATTATTGGTAATGTATCACAATCTATATCAATTTAAATGGCACAGAATTGATATATTAGCGACAGTATACTTAGTGTCACAATCAAACTCAATTACAAGAGTAGAAACTGTACTGTAGTGAACGTATGGGTATTGTGTCCCAATATACATCAATTAAAACATCAGAAACAGCACTACAGTGAAATTATGGGCTTTTAATATCATTTTGAAACTATAGTAAGGCTGTAGTGCCATCCAGTGGCAAACAGAGCAATTACAGAGCAAACTGTCAAAAGTGTGCAATGTAATAAATATAAGTTGGATTTCACTTATTAGAGCTGTCAGCTATCTGCTATAAAAATATACATTCAAATATATATTCTGTTTGTTTTTTGTCTTATCATATATCATCTTTTGAAAATGTAGCAATACAAGGTTCTAGAGGTGATTAGATGGGGGACAAAACAACTTTTATTTTTGTTATTGTATGTATTGTGTGGGTTAATGTGTAGTCTTCTCTTCCCTGCTAGAACTGAGACTTAGTCCAGTGTTAGGCTGAACTAAATGTGTTGCCATGTGGGTTAGCCAGACCTCTTCCTATAACAATTCTCTCTACTTTTACAGTTATATTTATTTTATTTAGATATTGATAGTTTGCAAAAAAAAAAAGCTCCCTTTCTATTATTACAAAGTGTTTGTATGTAATTTAAACAGCTATGCTGGGACAAGGCATGTTATGTCGATACTGACCCAAGAATGTTTTCGTCTGTAATTCCATCTTAAACCATCTGGAACAGCTACTCTATATATGCAGGGGTCGTGACTAAAATATAAACCATATATTTATTTAATTCATTTTTTCTTCTTAAAAGCTTAACAATAATTTCGTTTTCCATCATAAAATGCTTTATTATGAAGAGTTGAACTGCAGCACAGTAATAAATGCGCCCTCTGTCGCCTCCCTGCGGAACTGCGCTGTCGTGATTCAGTCATTTCAGCAGGACAAAGCTGGGAGCTGACATCTTTACTAAAGCAGCTCAATGCTGTGTTTGAAGCTAATATCTGAGCTCAGGCTGGCGCTGGAAGTGTAGAAGATGCTGGAGAGCCAGACTGAGGTGGAGAAGGCGGTGTTTGTTAGTAATCTGCACAGCAGTGTGAAGGAGGAGATACTGTATGAGCTCTTTCTGCAGGTAGGATGGATGAATGGAGGGATGAGTGGATGTTCTGCTGGGCTGGGCTTAAATCTGTTGAGTCATTTGCTGCTGCTTTTATTTATAACAGTGCTAACAGGGCTCTGGTCTTTATTTACACACTCTAGAGAGTGGTTGGTTGTGAGAGGCTGAAATATTAGATTTATTAAAATAATATAGCATGCAGAAAACTTTATTTGGACCTCCAGTCCATTAGCAGAGTTAATTTAGATAAGTTTAAGAGAGTTGCACTAGAAAAGTTCTGAACCTATTGAACCCATAAGCAGCGCTCACTCACTTTACCCCAGTAAGTCATTTTTTCATTTTATAATTTGTCTTATCTTTTGCCACCAGCTACTGTCCCAGGTTATTAACTTCACATTTTTATAGTAGTGTTAATTCAATTCAACATGTATTCATAAACATTAATATTAGGTGAAGCATTACACCAACTTTTTAACTTCTAACCCCAAAGCGAGCTAAACTAGTGAAGCATACAGATAAAAAGACATACAGAAGAAACAGAGAACAAACAGAACCAAGACAGTAGCCATCTAAAATATAGAGGTGGGCCGAAATATCAACGTTGCAATATATCATCATCATAGTTTTTGTTTGCGGTAGGCTACATTATTGATACATGGTGTCAAATATATATATTTTTTTTATTGCAACTTATTGAAATTTTATTGAAACACAAAAATGAGTTTAAATCAATGGACTTAATGTAGCAAGGCCATTGTTGGCCAATTCTTGGAATGTCACCAGTTTCATTTTTCAGCATGCAATAAATACTTTAGCAAATATCTATTTCAAATATTGGCCAAATCGCAGATGCCTATGTTTTGTTTGTTAAAACAAACAAACAAACAAAAACGGCCGATATTCTGCATCCCTGCAATAAATTAGATTAAAAACAATTAGTAAAATAGTTGCCAACAACTTATAGTTGATTAGTTGGGTCTACAGTGAGTTGTGAGTGCCGCCATGCACCTTGCCTCCCCAGCACACACCACCCGCTGACAGGTGGCAGCCTCATGACTCAACAAAGTTAACTTGACTAACTAGTTTTGGTTAGCACTAGCAAACCCAATTCCTCAAAAGTATAAAAGCACTTTACATTAACGCCTTTTAAGAACAGTGGTAGAACAGCAGGGCACGGCAACACAATATCATTGCATTAGCAGCTGAAGAGGATTCATGTTAGCATTAACTCTCTCATTTTTTCTCTCACTTAGTGTTTTTAGAGCCTTCTAGACTAGTTAAACAAGATATTTCTTATTCTTAGTAAATTTATATCTTACTCGTGTTTAGCAAACAACTTCGCGTTTTCCCTTCCACTTTAAAATTCCACCTTAAAAGTGGCCTTAAAACCTTAAAAGTCGGCCAGTAATGTAGGTCCAAATTAAGTCGCAGTCACATGAGTTTAATGAGTTTTCCTTTCCACCTTAAACATGGCAGCAGTTAGCTACATTCAGAGCAAAAGATAATAAGTCCATTTTTTTTTAAATAATGAATTTTTAATTGATGTTGCATGGAAGTGTTTGAGTCACAACCAAGTTTACACTTACATTACATAAATATCTATTTTTTTTATAGTTTTTTCCAGATTAATAATTAATTAATAAAAAAAAATCTACAGAAAATAAATCCAAAATTTCTGGTATTTTATTATTATGCTTCTGGATTCTTGTCGAGCCAGTATCAGATGGTAGTGGTTGCTGTGTTCTGCTCACACAACTTATAATGTGATTTATTGTGTGTGATTGTGCTTAGGTAAGTGTGTTGTTGCCATAGTTAAAGGAAGTGATTAAGGAGGGATTCTATGTGTTCATAGGTTATTTTTTGGTAGGTCTGTTACTTGGCAGTTGAGGCAATGGACCATGAACATAGTGTTAGGCTGTGCTTCTGGATTCTTGTCGAGCCAGTATCAGATTGTGGTGGTTTTGCTATTGTTGTTAGTTGAGTGAGTAGTAGATCCTGGCTGAGCCCTATGCATAACCCCAGCTGTTAGGTGCAGGATTTGTCAATTTCCTGTATTATATTACTTGATATCTAGTTAAGCTAGTGACTGCTGTGAAGAGAACAGTTGACAACAGAGGAAAGACCCTGTGACAGCATGGAAAGACAGCTGACAAGAGGGAATAGACCCTAACGGTGCTGCCATGGGCTGGCAATCCATGGTAGCAGCCACCATGGTTAACCATGTGTGTGCAACCAAGCAAGCTACATTGAAAAAGAAAAAAGCAATACCCCAGGAGTCAGCGAGAGCAGGGGTGGAAGATGACTCACAGGCGGATAACATGGTTACGGACTCTGGAACGGACATGACTACGAGAAGTGGGTTAAGCATAGAGGCAGGTGGGATGGTAAGTGGAAAGGAGTTGCTGACCTGTGTGTGTGGGTGGAGCAAGGTCACATCAGTGAGAGGGCTGAGGATACACCAAGGAAAGATGAGGTGCTTGAGTGAAGGAGTGCAGGGGCCCCGCATTGAACAATACTTTGAACAGAATTGTTTGAGTCAGTCGGCTGAAGTCCAGCGGCAGGTTACGTGCCACAGTCCGCAGGATATCAATACCTTTGATACTAGGGAGGCTAACTTAAGCACAGAAGGAGTGGAGGATGAAGGAGGTGTTGATAGGTCAAAGGCTAAGGGAAAGCAGATGGGTAGGGAGAAAGGAATCGGTCAAAGATCCAAAGTTAAATGGCCAGGCACAGGAGACAAGATGGCATGGAGGAGTATTAATGATGATTTGAAAGGTATGCTTGAGGGTTTGAAGGGAACAGCAGAGAGTAAATTGAACAGGCTAGGTAAAGTCATTTATGATTATGGAATGGCAAGATTTGGTGTTGTGCAGAGGAACGTAAAGTGTCAAGATGTAGTTAAATCAAGGCGGCAGGTAGAAATAGAAAAACTGGTTAAGGAATCAAGGTTACTCAGAAAGAAGTGGAAGAAGGGGAATGAGGCAGAAAGGGAGGGCATTGAGTTATTGCAGGAGGAGTTGAGAAGTAAGTTGGTAAAATTGCGGAGAGCAGAGGCTATGAGGAAAAGGAGGAAGAAGAAGGAGCGTGCTAGGATAGAGTTCTTTAGAGATCCATTTAGGTTTGTTAAGAGTCTGTTTAGTAAGGAGAAATCAGGAAATCTAAAGGTCGGAAAGAGGGAGTTGGAGGAGCACTTTAAGAGTGTTTACACAGAGAAGGAAAGGTCTAGCGACCTGGACCTACCAGCAGACATGCCGCCGTTAGGTGATATAGAGTGGAAAATGGATGTTAACCCCCCTAGGTGGAGTGAGGTTCAGGAGGTGGTGAAGGCTGCAAAGGCAGGTTCTGCCCCAGGGCCAAATGGGGTTCCATATAGATTATATAAAAGTGCACCAGATGTTTTGAAGTTTCTATGGAAACTAATGGCTATAGTGTGGAAGAAGGGGATTATTCCAAAGGAGTGGCGCAGAGCAGGTGGTGTTCTTATCCCAAAAGAAAAGGATTCTGTGGCTATTGATCAGTTCCGTCCCATAAGCTTGTTGAATGTGGAGGGTAAGATCTTCTTTAGTGTGGTTGCACGTAGACTAGCAACGTACCTGAAAAGAAATAATTTAATTGATACGTCTGTACAAAAGGCAGGAATTGCAGGTTTTTCTGGTTGCATAGAGCATAATAGTATGATTTGGCATCAGATTCAAACAGCAAGAGCCGAGAAAAAGGATCTACATGTGGTGTTTTTAGATCTGGCTAATGCTTTTGGTTCGGTACCGCATGCATTGTTGTGGAAGGCATTCAATTTTTTTAGGGTTCCAGAAGAGATTTCAAGGTTAGTTAAAGCCTATTTTGAAGACATACAGTTTTGCTTTAGTGTAGGGGAGTGTGTCACATCTTGGCAACGACTGGAAATAGGTATAATGGCAGGTTGTACAATTTCACCGCTAGCGTTTACGATGGCAATGGAGGTGATTATTAGGGCTTCTAAGTGGGTCGTAGGCGGGGAGAGGCTGCATGATGGCACCCGGCTCCCACCAGTTAGGGCGTTTATGGACGATATGACAACATTAACGACCACGGTGCCATGTACCCGGCGACTGCTAGGGAAGTTAAATGATAATCTTAGGCTGGCTAGGATGAAAGTTAAACCGAGCAAGTCTAGGAGTGTATCAGTCGTTAAAGGGAAATTGATACAAGAAAGGTTTATGATGGAGGGAGAAGTCATACCATCTATATTGGAAAAGCCAGTTAAGAGTTTAGGTAGGTGGTATACTGCAGCACTGAATGATAAAGAGCAGGTGGAAGGGTTGAGGACAGAAATGGTGGAGGCCATTAATAGAATTGATAAGTCTTTTCTGCCAGGTAAATTAAAATTGTGGTGTCTGCAGTTTGGTTTGTTGCCTCGTCTAAGGTGGCCACTTACAGTTTATGATATTCCGATTTCTGAGGTTGAGAGGTTAGAAAGGGTTATGAGCAAGGCTATAAGGACATGGTTGGGGGTGCCGCGTTGCCTTAGTAGTGTGGCGTGGTGTGGGAGAGGGATGCTGGAACTGCCGTTGACGAGCTTGGTTGAGGAGTTCAAATGTGCTAAGGTAGGACGTGAAATGCAGTTGTTAGGGTCAAAAGACGGGCTGGTTAAAGCAACAGCACCAGTGACTAGGTCTGGGAGAAAGTGGAATGCTCGAGAAGCTACTCAAGCCGCAAGGAGGGCACTGGAGCACAGGGATGTTGTGGGGCAGGTGCAAAATGGGAGGGCAGGATTAGGTTTAGGTGATTCTTGGAAAGCATTCGGCAAGGCCACATCACCTGAGAAAAGGCGTATGGTTACAGGGTTTATTCGTGAGCAGGAGGAGGAAGCAAGGAGGGCAAAAGCAGCAGGGCAGAGTAAACAGGGGCAGTGGATGAGATGGGAAAGTGTAGAGAAGCGGAGAATCACCTGGCGAGAGTTATGGGGATTGGATACAGGCCGTATAAAGTTTCTTTTGGGAGCTACATATGATGTTCTGCCAACGCCACAAAACCTTGCTCAGTGGGTGGGTGAGGATCCAAGTTGTAAGCTATGTGCAGGAAGTGGCACGCTGAAGCACATTTTGTCGGCATGTAAGGTGAGTCTATCCCAGGGGCGCTACACATGGAGGCATAATCAGGTACTTAGATCTCTTGCAGGTGCACTTGATAAGAAACGGTTAGAAGTTAATAACATGCCCGTGGTAGGTTGCAGTAGGGTAATAACGTTTGTGCGTGAGGGGCAGCATAGTGGAGAAACAGCACAGTGCTTGAAAACTGCTGGTAAGTGGGCCAATGCACGAGATTGGAAGTTATTAGTGGATGTAGGTAGTAAACTGCAGATCCCACAGTGCATTCTGGTTACAACCTTGAGGCCGGATGTAGTGTTGTACTCTGAAAGTAAGCGGATAGTGTATTTTATAGAGCTGACTGTTCCGTTTGAAGACGAGGTAGATGGAGCTTATGAAAGGAAAAGGCTGAAGTATACAGACTTGGTGGCTGAGGTGAGAGAGCGTGGGTGGCAAGCGTATATTAGACCGGTAGAGGTAGGTACTAGAGGCTTTGTTGCGAAGTCTGCCACAAGACTGCTGTCTGAATTCGGAATTAGAGGTCGTGTGCTAAGGACTGTAGTGAAGGAGTTGTCAGATGTAGCTGAAAGATCTAGTCAGTGGTTGTGGTTCAGAAGGGCTGAGGCTGTGTGGGGAAGGGAGTGAGTTTGTGCTTCTACAGCAAGCTTGGAGGGGGGTGGGTCTGGGACGCCAGACTTCACTGTTGAGCCTTCTGGAGGTGTCGTGGGCCTAATTCAGCGAAACACTGACGAAGGAAGGTGCCTACCTGATGACCCCTGAGAAGAGCTTGCACTGAAGTTTGTGTTGGAGTTGTTAGATGTAGCTGAAAGATCTAGTCAGTGGTTGTGGTTCAGAAGGGCTGAGGCTGTGTGGGGAAGGGAGTGAGTTTGTGCTTCTACAGCAAGCTTGGAGGGGGGTGGGTCTGGGACGCCAGACTTCACTGTTGAGCCTTCTGGAGGTGTCGTGGGCCTAATTCAGCGAAACACTGACGAAGGAAGGTGCCTGCCTGATGACCCCTGAGAAGAGCTTGCACTGAAGTTTGTGTTAAAGTTTGGATGAAGGGGATTGGTGTGGTCCTGCTCTTGTAATAATTTGTCTCATGAGTTTTGTAGACGTCTGAGTACTTGGCAGTTGAGGCACGGACCATGAACATAGTTCGCTATGCTTCTGGATTCTTGTCGAGCCAGTATCAGATGGTAGTGGTTGCTGTGTTCTGCTCACACAACTTATAATGTGATTTATTGTGTGTGATTGTGCTTAGGTAAGTGTGTTGTTGCCATAGTTAAAGGAAGTGATTAAGGAGGGATTCTATGTGTTCATAGGTTATTTTTTGGTAGGTCTGTTACTTGGCAGTTGAGGCAATGGACCATGAACATAGTGTTAGGCTGTGCTTCTGGATTCTTGTCGAGCCAGTATCAGATTGTGGTGGTTTTGCTATTGTTGTTAGTTGAGTGAGTAGTAGATCCTGGCTGAGCCCTATGCATAACCCCAGCTGTTAGGTGCAGGATTTGTCAATTTCCTGTATTATATTACTTTAGTTATGAGTATTTTATTATGAGTATTTCAACTGTCTTGTGATATATTAAATACTTCAGAATCACAGTTTCATGATATTGTCATTATCGTGGGGAATGTAATGTGATTGTATCATATCAGGAGATGCCCTGTGATTCTCAGCAATATTTTGGTTATAAAATATTAGTGTTTTTTATAGGTACTTTTGCCATTTGGGTTACTCTGTTGAAACCCCCCTTAAACCACACCCATTAATATAATCATAATTATAATATATAGAAACAGTATTCACATCAAGACTTATAATGTTGCCTAACATTGAATAGTATTGTATCTACACCAATTAGTCAAAACATCAGAACTTTTTATTTTGGCAGTTATTAATGTTTTCATTTATATTTACTGTATAAATAAACAAGAAAAACTTTGTGATAATAGGTAGAATATTAACATTAGATATAAAGAACAGAGGAACTTTTTATATACTTGTATTTTTAAATATAAAAAAAATAATGCAAATAAGTTTAAGTCAAAAATAAAAAAAGTCAGTAGGGTGGGAATGGGGGAATGAGTGGGTGAATATTTGAAGCGATTGTTTGGCATCTGATCTCTTGCAAATAACAGAGTGGACATCACTGCAGGAATCAAATCCTATTTGTCTGTATTCTAAGCACATACTTTAAGATTACTGAAATGCCTTCACATGGTCAGGGAAGAGTGTGTGATGATTTGGACTGCAGATTACAGCATGCTAATTGGTGAAAATAGCTACATTAGCCTTGTAACTTTTGTGTAAAGCTAAAGAAGCACCCAAATTATCTTATCTCATTAGCTACATTTGACTAATGTGGGTAAATTTAGACTTTTGCCGAACTGTCACTTTAAGTCCAATAAAATACAAATAATTTATGATGTAAATAGAGTCTGAGTAAAATGAGACATTTTATTTCTTTTATCAGGCGGGTCCAGTGCGAAAAGTGGTCATTCCAAGAGACCGAGAGGGACAGCAGAGGACTTTTGGGTTTGTGTACTATAAACATGCTGAAGCCGTCCCCTACTCCATTGAGCTCCTAGATGGAATATGGCTGTACGGTCGACCCATCAGTCTGAAATATCCTTACGGTAGGGAAATCACTGAATTTGAATCTGTGTTTTTAACAAGCTGAATTTTAAAAGATGTTGTAAAATAATCCAGTATGAAGTTCTAGTAATATTAATATCAAATATTATTTTTTAAACCAATAACAAGAGGTTTAGTCTGGTCACATTTATTTGATTTGTCAACATTACTACACAGCTCTACAGTTCATAGTTAAATTCACTAATTATTTTAATAATGTCCAGAAGCAGCATAGACTTATCTGGCCTCAGAGGCATCTGGGATGGACCATCACAAAGTTGAACTTTTATTTTGGTCAGGTGATAATTATAACAGCTCTGTTTTTTGGAAGAAAGGCTTGTGTTTTAGACCAAAGATGAAACGGAACATCCAGACTGTTACCAGCACCAAGTCCAAAAGTCAGGGTCTGTCATTGTATGGGGGTGTGTCAGTAAACTTTCAGTAATTTAGCATTAAGACAATGCTAAACCATATGCCGCACACATTACCAATGCATGACTGTGGAGGAAGAGGGTGTGGCTACTGGACTGGCCTGCATCCAGTCCTGACCTGTCACCAGAATGTGTGGAGAATTTTGAATAAAAAATTGTGCTAACAGCCCCACACTGTTACAAACCTCAAGGTGTGTCTGCTGGAAAAATGGGACACAATAACACCTTAAACATTTTATCACTTGGTATTTTCTTTGTGCTAAAACATCTTTGTAATGTAGTGAGACGTTACATTACAACATTACGTTTTAGTTTACTTTTGTTTTACCTGTATTTGTGTAGGACACTCTCGGCAGGGCTGCGGACCTGCATCCCCAAACCTGCAGAACGGACTGGCAGGAAACAAGTAAGTGTCCTATTTTATTAGGAATACAGTGTAGTCATTTTTACATCAGTAATGATCTGGGATGTGAAGTGATTCTAAACAGCTAATAATGGTCGAAATTTAGCTCAGCAGATCAGTGGCATCTTAATACTGTACATGGGAGATTCACAGCAAGATCAATGAATATAAGGATTTGTGTTATATTATTATTGTTACTGAAATACAGTAGCACTGCCTTGATATATTTGTTTTGTTATTATTTTCATGTTCTTTCCAGCACGCTCCCACCTCTGGATGGAAACACCTGGAGTGACATGGTAATGCTTCCTCAGACACAGCTTTTATAATCATATCTAGCAACCAGATTCCTCTCAAGCCTGGAACACCAACCAGACTCCTATCTAGCCTGGAACACCAACTAGATTCATATCTAGCCTGGAACACCAACCAGACTCCTATCTAGCCTGGAACACCAACTAGATTCATATCTAGCCTGGAACACCAACCATATTCCTATGTAGCCTGGAACACCAACCAGATTCCTATCTAGCCTGGAACACCAACTAGATTCATATCTACCCTGGAACACCAACCAGACTCCTATCTAGCCTGGAACACCAACTAGATTCATATCTAGCCTGGAACACCAACCATATTCCTATGTAGCCTGGAACACCAACCAGATTCCTATCTAGCCTGGAACACCAACTAGATTCATATCTACCCTGGAACACCAACCAGATTCATAATTCAATAATTATAGAGTACACAGTGTTACACATTTGTTAACTGTGGTTCAGACTCTCGTCTGTTTCTACAGGGGTAACTTTTTTACCCCTGTACCCCTGTTAATTTGGGGTGGTTTGTATCAGAGAACAGCATCTCCTGTGTTCAGATTTTACCACATTGCATTATGCACTCTGTATATTCAGGTGGTTAAGATTTGTATATTCTGTTTCAGATATCTGGTTTGCCCCTGGATCACTTCTGTCCAGCTCTGTTTCCAGCTCAGGGGCAGCACTGGCCCACTGCCTCTACCCCAACCACTGCTGCCCCAAAGTGGCCTTGGCTGGACTCTGGATATGCCTCTTGGATTGCTGGTTCAGAGGAGCCGTCTCCAGCCTGTGCCATGTGTAGGGTATCTGTGTAATGGAATATCTGATAAGTCTTGAATGTTAGGCTGCAACTAAAAATTAGTATAATTATTTTTTTCAATTAGTCAGTTGACAATTAGTCTAATGATTAATATATTGACTATTCTAAGGGGATTGTGTGTGTGCACACTTGTTCAAAGTAGTAGAATCATAAAAATGAGAAAAAAAAAAGTTAAATATTTTCTTTAATCACCTTTTCTTAAAAGACAATGCACACTTCAGGGCATTATTCTACAATAAAAACAGCATTGACTGGTAGCCTCTGTTTTATGTTATAGCAACAAGGGATGCACCAAATGTTTGCCAACAGAAAATATTTGTCCATATCTGATATGTCATCCAACACTAACTAAAATGACACCGCTCAGATGAGTAAATAAACTGTGCTTTTCTGGTTTGTCTGCTTGCATATGAAAAATGTTAAGTTAGTTATAAATGTACTTTTAAATTTGTAAAGTGGTAAATATAATAAAAACCTGTGAAAAACTAAAAAATATATATATTTTTGTGTGTCCCAACCTAAAACTACGCAGTACATTTCAGGACAGTATACTATAATAAAAAATACAAGCAGTTGTTTAATGTGGTGTGGTTTTCAGTGGGCTTAGTCACAATTGTGATTTTCATAATTGATTACATTTATTTTATGCTTATTTATTGTGACTTGTTGCTCCAGCCTTACTTGCATGTTTATAAGTATTTTGCTTAAATTTAAATTACTTCATGCACATGCTAACTTTCTTCCATCCATGATCTTGTTTGTCAGCAAAGACGGACACGGAGCACACTCCTGGGAGTGGAAAGCATCATAAACGCAGAACAAGCCACGACAGGAAGCACAAGCGCAGGAGAAGACAGAAGGTTTAAGTGTAACTGTGAGCGAGTGCGCTTATATAGCTGCTTTAGTGAAGTTAAAAAAGACTCCTGTCTTTACTTCACTGCACATATATCACTAAATTGCACTTTAAGCCAGTTCCTGAATTTTGTTTCTGTATGTTAGTTAAAAATAATGCCCATAACTTTAACATTAATTAAGTACAATGCTGTACCTTTATTTTCTAGCAGAATTAATATTTCCAGTAATGTTTCTGGCATGGTATGAATAAAGAAAGAGAAGCAGTGGTTTGTGTTTTTTTGTATCTAAAATTAGGTTGAACATGAGAGATCACACACATAATAACTGCAGCATCACTGGGCATCCAGCCGACATCAGCCAACAGATGCCTGGGCTAGTCTTAAGACACAAGCTATTGAAACGGGTAAAAATGGTAGCATAGGTAAAATACTATATGCAAAGTTAAACTAGACAAGTAATTAAAACTAAATAGGGCAATAGTAGACATAACATATTAGAGGAAGACATAAATAGGTAGCTTAATAAAGCTGTCACCATATCTGTGGTTCCTGTCCAAAGAGCATGGCAGTAGTTCCATGGGCAGTGTCATAAATGGACTGTGCTCTATGTGGCTGTGGTAAGGCAGCAGCATTAAATGTAGTTATTTTTAAAAAGAGAACCACTACCTGTCCCCCATGAGAATAAATAAAGACAGACTTATAAACTAAAAAAACAAACAAGCATTAGTTATCACTGACCATTTTTCTCTTTTGTTGACAGAGCTCACTGGTACTTGTTGTAGTGAGCTTTTGTTTTATATATTATTAAATGTATTTTTTAAACTATACAATGAAATAGATGTTAATATATATATATATATATTGCATATACAATGCAAACACAACAAAAAAAACTGACTGCCCCAGCCATCAACACCAGAACATCCTTAAAAAATAAAAGACTCAATTAAAGTCTTGCCCTCTGTACAGATAATGTGGAAGATTGAGTTAATTACCATCCACAGGATGGTAAACAGAAGTATGGACATATTGCCATCTTCCTGTGCTGTGCATAGCACTGATCTTTTTGTCTTGTGTTCATACCTGCTGTTTCAGTAAAAATCTCCTTGGAAGTTAATTTAACATAACAAAAATGCCATGTTTAGGGTAGTTTGAGCTGTATAGTGAAAGTAGAAACAAAGTTACTTTTATAATCTTAGGAGAATGCAAAGCAATAAAACTGAAGAAACAGAAGCAAAGTGAGGAAATTGCTCCCTTAGACGAGCTAAGCGAGGATACCAGAGACTCTACTTTGGATATTTTTTTTTTATTTGTTAACAACGCTCCTAAATACGAACTGATTACAACTAGCTGAAACACTGTTTCTGTTTCATCCAGCCTCATAACGTTACCTGGATTTTACAGATATTATCCGATTTACAGCATGAGTGTTTACACTTGTGAACACTTCTGAAACTAGACTTTTAATCCCACAGACTACTTCAAGCTGCTGAAAGACCAAAAAAGGGTGTGACAGTTCTAACAGTAAAGGTAAGCTGCATTAATTAATGAAACTGTGCTTAGCACTACAGACTACTGTTTCTAAAATTATCTGTATACCTGTGGACGGGCCTGAAAAAAATATCTTGTGTTTGAGGACCATTGCTTGAAGAATGTCCTGCATGTATGTGTCTCCTATTTTAATTATATTTTTCTATTTATATTTTAAGAACTTCTGTCCAGCTCAGGGGCGGCACTGGCCCACTGCCTCTACCCCAACCTCTGCTGCCCCCAAGTGGCATTAGCTGGACTCTGGCTATGCCTCTTTGATTGCTGGTTCAGAGAAGCCGTCTCCAGACTGTGCAAGAACAAAATATTTTAAAAACTATGGTAAAACTGTGTCTCCTGCATCAGGCAATGTATTCATAACCGTTTGGTGTAATAACTTTATATGAGTTTTTAGGGGTTCTGACGTTTTGATTTTTTTTAGCACAGCAGGCTTTACTTGTATTACATTTTCTTCCCATTTAACTAATATATTACACATTTTAGCTGTAACAAAAAAATAAAAATCAATCCTTAAATGAAAAATGTAACCAAGTAAATAATCAGTTTGATGATCATGAAGTACAGCAGAAAGTGGACTGCATACAGTTTACCCATTTCTGATGCCCTGCCTGGGTGTCCATGTGCTATCCTACAACATAGGATTAATGTAATGTTAGCATTAACATTATTTACTTTAGAATATGAAAAATCAGCCCACATTAACACACCAGTATAAAGGAAAGCAAACTCCAATGAGGGAAAAAGTGCAGAACTCTTTCAGAGAAACAGAGAAAAGAGAAACTCACCCTGATGTCACCTGTCAACAACCGGTTACTGTGACTCTCTTTAACAAAGTATCTTATACTAATCATTATGTATTAGTATATCTGTATTTGGTTTATTTGATTAAAATTCATTTTATTGAAAGAGGAATTTTGTTTTGAATATATTGGGATACATCTGATTTGTTTTTTGTTTGTGCTGCTCAAATTTTGCTGTTTAGTTTTGAATTTTGCATGATTTCTCATGAAGTAGTACAAGTACTTGATACTTTCTTACTTTGAAATACGTACTTTTACTTCTACTGAGTAATTTTAATTTTAAAGTAACACTATTTCTTATTTTATTTCAGATTTTGGCTATTCTATCTCTACTGGAAAGACAGGCCAATGAACATTTATCAGAACATATACTATTATCTAATTAATTATCCATTAATATACTATTATCCTACCTCAGTCTATATGTAAAACCTTTTGTTAGCACTTAAAATTACTCTTGATCAGCTGATCATTATTGTTAATTTTTTTACTACCCCTCAAAAAATTATATCAATGTTGCAACATTCCAAATCTCATGACTCAAAGCTCTGTTCAGGTAAATTGGTATAATGTTTAAATGTGTTTATCTCAGGTTTGTGGGAAAGGTTTTGAGGCATTACAGATGATGAATGATGATGTAAAAAACTGTAAATTACTGAAATAGAAATAGAAGATACATTTCACTTTGGATTTCTTTATACTTGAATTTTTTCTGGGCAGTATTGTACAGTACATTCTTTAGTGTAAATTCAGGATATTTTATTTGTAGAATAGGGTTTCAAGTTTCCATTTTTTTTATTTAATATTTATGTAATTTCACTTATACGTAATATTTATTTACACTGACAAGGGTTAGTGAAAACCTTTATTCTGTCCCATGACTTTTGCCATGTCTCATAGAATCTAAAGTTAGTTGCACTGAGCTGTCGGATTTGTGTGTATGGTCTCCTGCACTGAATGTGGATGTATGGTAGGGGACAGTAATGAACAACATTGGCACAATTACATATGCCAAGTACAATGTGGATTTTTGACCCTGTCAAAAATTGCCTGCACGTACGTCACGGAGCAGTTTAAGCAGAACAGATTACACCCTCGATTCTTGCTGCCTCTGTTTATGAATAACTATTATTGAGTGTCATTTGATTAATGAGGTTTGTATTGTGAGCAATTATTTTAGATATATTATGGTCCTACAGATTTTATGATAAACTTTTCTTCCACTGTTCTTCTCACAAAAGGATTTTATTTTATTCTTTTATTTTACTGTTCTTCTTACTAAAGGGATTTATTTTATTCTTTTATTTAACTGTTCTTCTTACTAAAGGGATTTATTTTATTCTTTTATTTAACTGTTCTTCTTACTAAAGGGTTTATTTTAATCTTTTATTCCACTGTTCTTCTTACTAAAGGGTTTTATTTTAATTTTTTATTCCACTGTTCTTCTTACTAAAGGGTTTTATTTTATTCTTTTATTTTACTGTTCTTCTTACTAAAGGGTTTTATTTTATTCTTTTATTTTACTGTTCTTCTTACTAAAGGGATTTATTTTATTCTTTTATTTAACTGTTCTTCTTACTAAAGGGTTTTATTTTATTATTTTATTTTACTGTTCTTCTTACTAAAAGGGTTTTATTTTATTATTTTATTTTACTGTTCTTCTTACTAAAGGGTTTTATTTTATTATTTTATTTTACTGTTCTTCTTACTAAAGGGTTTTATTTTATTATTTTATTTTACTGTTCTTTTTACTAAAAGGGTTTTATTTTATTATTTTATTTTACTGTTCTTCTTACTAAAGGGTTTTATTTTATTATTTTATTTTACTGTTCTTCTTACTAAAAGGGATTTATTTTATTATTTTATTTTACTGTTCTTCTTACTAAGGGGTTTTATTTTATTCTTCCATCGTTTCAGTGATTATGATCTGATTTGTTGTGACTGTTTTGATGTGTGAAATTAATTTCAGTGATATAAATATTGAAATATCCAACCTGCTCTTATGTTTACATATCTTTATTTATAAAATTTACTATAGAACCACTCGTTTGAACTCTGACCCAAACTTTTACTCAAACCAAGCCAGGACACTGGCTGTTTGGAAAAGAAGAGAAAGACCATCCACTTATCCTTTTGTTTATTTCAGCATTTCTCCATCCTGATCTGATAGGAACTTCTGGACATGCCTGTGTTTCCTGCTTCAACTGTATCACCTCACTAAATGTTGATAATAATAATCACTAGATTCTTATTTGAACCAAGTGTGGTAATGCTAAAATATTAAAAAGTTAAATGTTTAGAGCAGGGTTCTTCCAGCACCAGGGTTGAGATTTACTGCTCTCTGAGGCAATGAGTCTGAACTCAAAATTTCAAAACAACCTTTTTCATTTATTCTTTTATTGTCAGCTATATTAACCAGGCTTTTATTCAGTACATTTAATGATTTTGGGGTAATTGTTTGCGGTATTTTTTATTAATTAATTCAAGGACAGCTGGTAATATTCTTTAAATACATCTGATAAAATTACCTATATATAGAGACCACTTAAAAGTATAGAGACCACTTAAAAGTATCAGTTTCTTTGATTTTACCAAATTGAAAACCTCTGAAATATAATCAAGAGAAAGGTGAATAATCAAAAACCATCAAACCAAGCTGAACTTGATTTTTTGCACGAGGATGGGCATAAAGATATCCAAAAGCAGTGTGTAAGACTGGTGGAGGAGAACATGCCAAGATGCATAAAAGCTGTAAATAAAAACAAGGTTATTCCACCAAATATTGATTTCTGGACTCTTAAAACATTATGAATATGAATATTGTTTTCTTCTGCATATGTTTGCTATTTCTAATTTTCTATTTTTATTTGGAATTGGTATTTATAGAATAAAACAACAATGTTCACTTTACTTAAACATATACCTATAAATAGTAAAATCAGAGAAACTGATTTAGAAACTGGTACCTTATTTTTTTCAGATCTCTTCCTCTCTTTTGAATTTGATATTTAACACTAATTCATGTCAATACAGTCTCATATATTTCATAAAAGGGCTATTTATAAATATAAGTACCCTTTAAAGTACCTGTAACCCTTTTGATTTCCCACATGTCACATTATGAGAACTGGAATGAGCTTTTAAAAAATATTGAAGTATGGCTTTAATAAATGGCTTTTCCATTTAAAAATGTGCTGTAAAGCCCAGAAGTACGTACCTTTTAATTAAAGTGTTACCCCCATTTTTTACCTCTATTTATTTTCTCTTAAAAATCTGATTAGTTTTAAAACCGACTAATTTTATCCAGCTGGGACTTTGCATCAGTGACACTCTCAGAAGTGTGTGATGAATTGCCTTTATGATAAAATAGTTCTTTGTCATTGCATGATGTTTAATAAGTGACAGTTTTAGGGTGAGAAGAAATAAGCTCTCTAATGGAAGGAGATAAAATATTGGGTTGTGATTGATAAAAGTTTTATGGAGGAGTTTGAACAGTGGTGATGAAGGTACCGTGAGGAGCAGTGTTCTGGTCTGGTTGTATTATGTAATAAGGAAGTCAGGGCTGCTGGGCTTGGTCGCAGTGATAAGATATACTGGAGAATGTTTACAAATCAGTGTCCAAGGTCAGAACATATCACTGTTTATCAAATAAATTAGCTTATTTTTTATCTTATATGAGATTATATGATTATATGTATAAGTTACACACTGTAATCATACAATTTGTTTAAACTCAAATAAATTTAATCTGTTGTATGTGAAACTAGGTACAGTATATTACCATATATTACTTTATATTGCTCTTTTGAGTTAATTGAACATATGTGGTCATTGTATACATTTAAATGGGATGTGTGACTTCAAGTTCCTACGTTTTAAAACTGTGCACTCAAATTTGAAATGACACTGATGTTGGATTTAATATTTTCTAAACAACTAAAAAAGTGAAATGAACATCTTCTTTTTTTCAAAGTATAAAAAAAAACTTAAAATCAGGTTTTTGTAATGTGATTTTATGATATCAGATCACTCCCATCAATAAACTGGCAGATTACTGCCCTGTTCACACAGTTACCAAAAGATTATACTGCCAGTGTATTGGCTGAAAACTAGCAGCCAATTAAAGATCAAAACTTAATTTTAAAAATGTAGGGTTTTCCTTCAGATGAGATGGTTTAATTTAGAAATGTAATTACATGTCAGAAAGACTAAAGAAAATCTATTAAGGTAAGTGTTTTACTTTGTGCAGACTTTAAAAAATCTGTAAAAAAAAAAAAGTAACAAACAAGTTTGTGTTCTTTATAAAAAATAAACTCTTTACTTTGATACTTTTAACACAAATTTCTCTACTAGAACTGTGTGTAATGTCATGAAAATCTGTGTGAGTGTGGCCTCTGACTGCAGGTTACAAGGTTTTAAAACACAACAGCGGTGCAGCGGCCATGGAAGTTAGCAAGCGTGTTGGTTCAGCCCAAATCTTAGCTCCTACACAACTAAAAAGCCTCAGCATTCCTCCAGAAAGCTCAGTGACTAAAGAACAAATATTGGCAGTGAGTTTGACATAGGGAGAAGACTAAGAGCTCAGAAAGACTATAAGACGCTGAGCTGCTACTTTTCTGCTGAACCGCTTGTTATGCTAATTTTGCCAGCTAATTTATTACAACCAGTAATTTATCACAACTTCTAGGCTAGCTTACCAGGACCGGGCATTTTAATTAAAGTATAAATTGGAGTGTTCACATTCATATTAGTGCTCTGTGTGCAACTGAGGTAACATGGCAGAGGATACCTGAGATAGATAGCTAGGTTAGCAGGGTAAGCTAATTAGCTGTTTATCAATCTGCATTCTTTCTGTACTTGTAGTCTTGTGGACTCGGGAAATGTCATCAGTCGCAGCCCAAGTACTGTTCCATTTAGAAGTGTTCAGTTAGCCAAGTACACAACTAATACCCAGATGTGTTCTGGAAAAATTGTGCACTCAGTATTGAGAAATGAACTGGACTGTTGTGGCTAACGCAGTTATGCTAATGCTAACTTGAACTGCAGTCAGTCACAGCAGAGAAGCAGACGTGTCGTATCTGAATATGACCTTGTTGAAAATATAAGTAAGAAACAGAAAGTTAGACACTATCTTATCTCAATTTATTTACAAATGAACGATTTGTTATGTCCAAAGCGAGTAACGTTAAATGTTACTCATGGCCATTTCTAGCAACTTGCTAGCATTAGCTATTTAACGTTGGGCTTTAGTATTACAGACTATAATAGGCTATCTAACTGCGGATAAAGTTATATAAAATCCACATGAGTTGGTTTATAGCGTCGCTTGCCATCATAAAAGTTACTGAACTTGCTTGTGTGGGTTCAGTGTCCTCAGCTTGACAATCTGCCACTCTCTCTGGTGTTTTGAAATTGGACTACTATAGTTATTTCACATACTCGCTCTCTTTATCTAATGATTGCTACTTTAAATAAACACTGGTAACAATGTATTTTTTTTGCAATCAACATAAAAATTTACATTGTGTGGTAAAAGGCAATTGTACTGTGTTTGTTTAACTTAAAAAAAAAAACATTAAATCAGATGATTGTTCATTCCAAGTGTATTTTAGTTAAATAAACATCCATTAACAAGTCCATTTCTTAGGTTAATTAGACAAGCCACATTTTACAATGTAATCTGAACACATGTGAGAGCAACAGCTAATAGAACCACACAGACAAGAGGTTACTGTAGCAAACCCTTGTCAAGTACAACGATTCAGAGTTACATTCATAAATGACATTTAAAAAGCCTTTTGTTAACCATATTGAGAGGTGGAATCGACCTCACTGGGCTTGCAGGCATCTGGCATTGTCCTTTACACAGTGGAAATGGTATTTTTTGGACGAAATGGACAGCATATGATTATGAACTGGACCAAAGGTGAAAAGTCAAATGTAAAATCCTGGGTCTGTTATCTTATTCGTTTGTGTCAGGAAGCAGCATTGTGAAGCAGCATTAATGCTGAAAAGTACATTGAAATCTTAGAGCTACATATATACGGCATTTAAGACCACATCTTTACCAAGGATGTCCATGTTTTTTTTGTTTTAATGAAGGTGCTTGCACACCTACCTTGTTTGGTCTAGACTTTCTCACTTTTAGTTTGGGGTTCATCCCAAAGTAACAGGTGTTAAAAGGGCCACAAACCATGAACAGGACCAAAGGAGCAGTGAGGTCTGACCAAAATAGGTGTTCTCTGTTCATTTCTAATGAACCATGGTTTAAATATTTTTAAACTTTCGGACCAATTATAGGAAGTTGTGTCAGTCTTAAAAAAAAACAGACAAATACAAATGAATTGGTGTTGTGCCGAAATCCAACCCTTTACATGCAAGTGTGTCACGCAGCAGTATGGACACAAGCGCTTAGACTGAGAATGCATTTATTTACTGTAACAGTAGATTAATCCATATTTACAAACAGAAATAAGAGGAATCTGAGAATATTTTACACTCATTCTGCTGCAGGATGGGAGTGTAGGCGAAGGGCAGTCGGATTCTGACAGAGAGCTAGAATTCCTCATAACAACTGGCAAAGCAACTCATAACATTTTACAAACCAGTTATTATGAAGTATATAGAGACTCCACCTACGTAGCTGATGATGACCGGATGGAGTAAAGGTCTTTAGTCTGCTTCCTAAACTGCAGTGTGAAACCAAAATTAACCAGATCAAATTTATACAATGTAAAAAAGACATGAGCTTTTGTGCGGATTTTCAGGATTAAAAACATACTAAGACAATGCAAAACCACATGCTGCACTTACTACAAAGTTGTGGCTAAGGAAGAAGATGGTACCAGGTACTGGACTGGCCTGTCGGAAGTCTTGACCTATCATTATAGGGAATGAGTGGGAAATGCAAAAAACAATGATCTCGGACTGTTACACATTTTAAGAGGTGTTTGCAGGAAAAACAGGACAAAATAATTCCTGAAAAACTTTATCACTTGCCATCCTCTGAACCAAAATGTCTTGTAAAAATGAGTGGCAACATTACAAACTTGTAAAGGCTTTTCTGTCCCAACTTTTTTGGAATGGGTTACAGGCCTGAAATACAGGAATTAATCATTTAATTTTTCATGTCCTTGGATTTGTAATGGACGAAAGTTTCATGTCCTTGAATTTGTCTTCTGAGTTCAAAACCCTTAAACTTTCCCTTTTCCATTGGCGCCACTTTCTATACACTGATTAATAACAGTGTTCATTAATGCCAATAATTATGCTCAGTTATTGTATAGTAAAAGTTTATTGCCGCTATTCTTACAGATAAGCCGAGACGTTCAGACGCAGCAGGAGCTAACTGACCCTCTTTATATCAGACACAGTCAGGAAGAGCTCAGTTACTAGAAACTGACTGCTGCAGGTCATGGTACAGCTGGGCTAAAAGTGTACGTTTGAGGTTAAGTTAGTTAGGGAAATTTCATAATTAGAGAAAATCTGTGGAAAACCTAAGAAGCTGATTGAAGATGTGCCGACGGAAGAGTAACTGGTCTTCTTTTGAGGTTATCCTGACCACTGTGGTCATTGTGCTGTTTATTGTGTGTATTGGACTGAGCGTTGTCTCCTGGTTGGTTCTCGAATCTGGTAAGAACTACTTAATATTAATTCTCCTGTTTATTTCAAATAGTTTTGTGTTCCTCATCAAAAATTATTATAAAGATTATCATACTGATACAAAAGCAGTAGGATTAATATCAGTATAGCATGCCTTTTATGTTATAGCATAGTTGTTTAAATCGTTCAAACACTGTGTAATAATACATTTTTCAGCATTTACTCTAAACACATTACTACACATATAGCGAACATTACCCGTCACTTTTTGTACATGTCATGCAGTGTCTTTGATGTGGGGGAATGCTTTAAATATGTCACCATTTTTACAAAAATTGTTTACCCTGTGAAACAAGTGAAAATATAGTGATTAAGCTGGGAAATATGATTTCTGTGTAGTCTGAAAAATATGAGAAATAGTCAAAAGAATTAAACAGTTTTGTTGGCCAAAAGGCACAGTATTTTAGAAATTACACATTAATGCTTATATTATCACGTTATCATATATCTTAAATCAAATTAAGTTATCGTAAGTGTTACACATTCAGAACTTATATTTGCTCGTACAACATTTCTGTTTTTCTGTAAAAAAAAATAATTATTTTGACTGTAACAATCAGAGTTAACTGTATCATAATTTGTGCCGAAGTTGAACAAGAATATTTGTTGATAAAAACAAATAGTGGCATAAAGTAAGATTTTATAAAGGACAATAATCTGATACAAATAGTACAAAATGTCTTCTTCTTAAAATCAACATATCCAAAGAACACCAGGTACCGATATTTCTCATTGTACCTACAGTAAAACACCTAAAACAAGTATAAATAATTTATCTTTGAATATTTTAAATAAAAAATAGTTCATGGATTTTAGGCTATTAGACTACAATAAAAAGGCAATCTAAAATCACTGTTTTAACTCAATAAACTTTGGAGAACCCCCTTTTTAAACTTGTACTGAAAAAGATAGATGGTGGATTGTATATACTGTAAGTCTGTGTCTGTGATACCAATCGTGAAAGTGACTCTAAAAGCTTTATTTCCTTCTGTTAATTATAATACACTAATAAACGTTGTGTTTCCAGCTGTAATTATTAGCTAGCCTGATAACTAGCTACATACTTCAAAGCAGTAACCAGTTAACTAGCCAGCTCTGTTTGTTTTATGGGTTATATGGTTTGTTTCATGCTGAAATGTTTCCTTTCATCATTTTCTTTTGTATGTTCAGGATAGCAGTGTCTTTATTTTAATCTAAACATAGACATTATTCCATTTGTCATTTTAAAATGAATACAGTAATGCCGTGTACATTAAACAAGCATTCTCTCATCAGATCATTTTCTTTTTTAGCTAATCAAGACCCTGCAGTGTCCCCCAACTCCACACTCAGTGGGAGTCTGACCATCTCTAAAGGAGCTGTTTTTACTCAGGAGCTCAAAAACAAAAGCAGTGTGGAGTTCAAAGCCCTCGCCTTCGACACTGAACTTCTGGTGAATTACATTTTTGTCTAGAAATTGGTTATGATATTAATTACTTTCTGATATTTACTTTATAGACAAAATTATTGGGAAACTTGCTCATTTAAGTTTTCTTCTGAAAAAGGGGTCTTAAAAAGAGTTTACCCTGCTTTTGTTGGAGTAACTGTCTCTGCTGTCCAGAGAAAACTTGATACTAGATTTTGGAGCATTGCTGAAATGATTTGACTATGTTTACTTTCAAGATAAGCATTAGTGATTTAGACATAGTGTAGTTGGGTAGGGTAGTATAAGGTAATCATTCTTTATATTGTATAATGATTTTTCTTTTGACTGGCAGGATAATGCTCACATTTCTGGGAATGTCGCCATCAGTTTGCTTCCTTGGCCTCCCTGATCGCCAGATTTATCGCTAATTCAAGTTGTCACTCCTTATGCTGTCAGCCTGTCTGCTTTTTTGTCCCCTTGCTACCGATCTGTTTTGTTCTTGCCTCTTATATTTCCTGCCTTGTTATTGACCCTTTTTGTTTTTAGATGTGCAAAGCTATTAAAGACAAACCCCAAAACACTTGCAGCTGTAATTGCATCGAAAGGTGGCTCTACTAAGTATTGATATAGGGGACTGAACACTTAAAATTTTCTATCACTTAAAATCTTAATCAAATACATGTATGTTTGTGGTTTTAAGGTGACAAACAATTATGCAAAAAAAAAAAAGAATACTTCTGAAAGCCACTGTAAGTACTAAAAAATCTGTTTCCCTCAGTCTTAGAGGTTCATAATTTTTATTTTTTACAAATACTGTTTTATCAGATCTCTGAAGCCTTTGGATGGAGCTCCCTCAAAGATAACTTCAGAAGCTGCAGAGTGACAGAGTTCAGGTAGGATGTGCCTAATGCCTCACAATGAAACAGTAGTAGATAAGTATTATTTGGGTCAATGTGAGGTAGCATACATTCATACAAAGGATGGTTGTGGGACACAGCACTGTAGCAACTGACCCAACATCACTGATTTCATTCTCAAGAACTGGATCATAAACAAGTCACTTGTAAAGACAATGAATAGAGTTATATAGTAAACAAATCCCTATCTTGTCTCTCCAGTCAGGGAAGTGTTGTCGTGGACTTTGAACTTTTCTTCCTCGATGCTGTGGATTCAAAATCAGCAGAAGATGAGTTGGTAGCCAGTGTCCAGACCAATGGAGGACTCGTAATAGACACTAGCAGCATTCAGGTCTCAGGTACATATATATTTTCTCCCTCCATCCAATGATAAATTCATACTTTTATCCTTCCTTTCATCCATCCATTTATCCCCCACTATCATATCTTTTATTTTACTGTTTTTCTCTGTACTGCATTGATAAGGGCTTGTTCAATTTAATGTGGCTGATTCTGAACTGTGTGTGGGTGTGTGTGGTTGGTTAGCGGTGAAGTGTCCAGATGGCGAGAAGGCATGCAGAGATGGCATCAGCTGTGTCTCTCTCACAAACTTCTGTGATGGGATCCTGAACTGCCCTGACGGCTCGGATGAGTCTGATCGAATCTGTGGTACAACTTTATCAGAATTTTATTTTAGAACTTGATCAAAACTTCCTTAGAGCTTTGTTTTAACATTGTCATATCTTTATCCAAATTTAGTAATGCCTTTAACAGTGATCTATCGTATGGGCTCTAATTATTCTAGATCATTTAGGGCATTTTCTAACTGTGGTTAATGTATCCATAGCGACGGTATGTGATGGCCAATTCCTCTTGCATGGTCCGAACGGATTCTTCCATTCTAAAAACTTTCCACATGATTACGACATTGATACAAACTGCCACTGGATCATCCGGTACGGCTCCAGTGTTCAACACCACAGTTCTGTACAACATCCAATATACACAGTTCCAATCATGCCAGGACACACCCCTCCATCCATCACCTACCCACTAACCTCTCACCCCACCCAGCCACCCACCATCAGTCAGCCCAACTAATCCAACCACCCACTTATCCCCCCACCCACCCACTAACCTCTCACCCCATCCAGTCACTCACCATCAATCAGCCCAACAACTTCAACCACCATTCATCACCCACCCATTACTCCAACCACCCACTAATCACCTCACCATCTATCACACCACACTCACCCACCCATTACTCATCACCTCACCCCAACAATCCATCATTTATCACCCCAACTACTCCAACCACCATTCATCCCCACCCATTTCTCCAACTACTCATCCATCCATTTCTCAACCACCCACAATTACCCTGACTATTCCATCCATCCACTCTTTCACTCTTCACCTCAATCACCCTAATTGCCTCATACATCATCCATTTACTCACCATTACCTGTTCAACCATCACCCCATTCATCCGTCTATTCTTGTAGCTGTTATGTAGCTTTGATCTGACTCTGATTTACTTTGTTCTGCAGGGTTAATGATGGATTCTCTATAAAGATAGTCTTTGAGGTTTTCCAAACTGAGGAAGAAATCGATTTTCTATATCTGTATGAGGGAACTGGACCTGGAAAAACACTGGCATGTGAGTTCATAGCTAATATGCATTATCAAGCCTTTTTGGACCCAGGTTAGCTTTCTCTATAGGGTCAGTCTGCTTGGTCAAGTGTAAAAGCTACAGATCCACGTGGAGGCTTGTGTCATTGGCTAATTTTGTAGTGTGACACTTCAAAAAAAGCCTAATAAACCCACTCTGTGAGGGGACTAGACAGAGGGTACTGTAATAATCTCACTAATGTGAAGCTGGCCTGCATGGATAAAAATATTGGATAACAGCTGCTCGTTCAGAGGAAATCCTGCACACTGAAAAGCTACACATCCCAAATATATGTTGTGTAAAATAAAAATAATAATACACAGTAAACGGACAAAGATTTTTGGAAACTTCATAATTCATAAAAATTATGTGAAACCAAACCAGCGATAACATGCTCCTCCCCCAAACAAGCAAACAACAATTTATTAAATACTGTGAAAATGTAGAGAGCAACTACATCCAGCAAACTTACTGGGCTGCTCTGTTTCTAGAATTAATATATTTTATGTTGCAGGGATGATCATGTCAGGACACTGATATCATTAATTAAAATATTTGATCTCTAAAATTGTGATCTTGATTCACAAATTTAAGTATTTAGCTCTTTTCGAGTCTTATAGCACTTTTGCTATATGTCATTAAACACATGTTTTATAAAATATTCTTGCAATCAATTCTAAATTTTTGTGAAAATGTATTTTTCCAAACATTTTAAAGCTAAATTAATGATTAAACTACAAATTTTACATTTCTTTCTCCTCAGACTCACTGTCAGGCTCCTCTCCTGGAATCATCTGGCTGTTTTCCAGTGAAGCGACTGTGGAATTCTCCTCTGACTCCATCAGCAACCAGCAAGGCTTCAATGGCTCTTACTGGGAGGAGAACATCAGCATGCTTTCAAGTATGATTCACTTTCACACCTCTCAATATTTACTCATTTACAAATAAACCGAGTGGTTTATTGATAAACTTAGTGCTTAAGGAAACTTCTTCTCTTGGTGTTGGATTAATTTAATCTCCAGTAACCAAACAAATACTCTAATCAAATAGTTCCACACAGGGGGGCACCACCAATGGAATTCTGAGTGTGAATATGGGGTTCAGATGTTGTACTCAATGTATTTTCCATGGTAGAACATTAGAAAGTGACTAGTTTTAATCATGACAATGGTCAGAAATATATTCTGGCATGGCAATAAAATTTGATTTTGTCAATTTTAAAGCATCTCCAGAAGAGCAGAGAAGAAACTCCTAGCTGATACAGTTTATTAAAAAAAAAATAAAAAGCAGGTGTATTTCTGTACAGATAGTATTCTACTGCAAGATAAACTTGGGTTATGTCATGTGACCAATCAGGTGTTAAAATTAAAAACACTGTGATAACTGTGGGTGTGATTTTCCTCGATTTTTAACTAGGGGGAACTTGTTATCTTTTTTCTTCTACTGACAATACACTGTGGACAAATGTATTGGGGGCACCTGCTCTTTCATTTTTTCTTCTGAAATCAAGAATATTAAAAAGAATGTGTACTGTTTTTGTTGGAGTAACTGTGTCTACTGTCCAGGGAAGACCTTTTTACTAGATTCTGTTGCTTTCAGCTTAAAAGTGTGAGATCAGAATGTTGATAGGTATAGGCACCAATGTTTATCTGCTACTGGGAAGGTCCTATTCTTTCGGCATTACTTCTGTAAGCTGTGTGTGTGTGTTAGCACATCCGTTTTAGTAGCCAAATCAGTGCATTCATTAGAGGCAGATATGTAGTATATATTACACTTATTTAAGATTAAAGA
Organism: Astyanax mexicanus; assembly: GCF_023375975.1. Lineage (NCBI taxonomy): Eukaryota > Metazoa > Chordata > Actinopteri > Characiformes > Acestrorhamphidae > Astyanax > Astyanax mexicanus. The sequence continues at coordinate 36,813,536 of NC_064424.1, read as the reverse complement.
TAAATTTATTTATAGAGATTTTTGCTAAATAACTGTATGTCATTTTAAGTAGAAGTATTTCAATACAGTACTTAAGCACTAAAATGCTGTATCTGTACTCTAATGGAGTATTTTTTTTTTTCACTTTTAGTGTTTTACTTCAGTACTTATTTTAGACAAGTTAAATACCTTTACTCTGATACAATTTTTTTGTGCTGCATCATTACTCGTTACAATGTAAAAAATGTTAGGAATCATTCCAAACCCACATTATCACCAAAGCCAGAGTGGTATATGCCCTGCACTGTCATCGGGATAGATGAAGCAGCTCATCAATAAGAGAATTAATCGATCAAGCTGATTATACATTATACAATAAACTACTTGCAATACTTAGGTACAAAATATGTTGACTACTTTAATACTTCCATTTTAGTGCAGTGCTTAAAGAACACTTCAGGGTCTACTCAGGTCAACTTCTGCTTTTTAGATAGAGCACGTGTACTTTTACTCAAGTTTGGGTTTCTGATATCTTATACTAGAGGCATCTGGTGATCACTGACTGACCATATGTTTGCAGATGAGGAGAAGATAAAATGCTCGTTTGAGGATGGGTTCTGTTACTGGAGGCAGGATCCTATGGATGATGCAGACTGGGTCAGAACATCAGGCTCCACTTTCCCTCCCCTCACTGGACCAAGCTTTGACCACACACTGGGCAACCAGTCTGGTAAACTACCAAACATCTAATGAACTGAACATTAACACTGTAACATGGACAGAGATATAGCTCTCAAAAAAAATGAAGCCACCACAGGTCTAGCGCCTCTGCTGGCTGGTTGCATTCATGTGTAGCTTTGCCCACATTTGAATAACAGAACAGCCCAACCATTTTCCATCCCATTTTTTTCCTCTAAATTGTCTTTCCATCCTCAGTGTCTCATTCAAAGAGTTAGTTTTTCCTGTGCTAATATTGACACATTTTTAATTTTTCCACAAAAAGTCTGCTATATCATACGAAGACAAGGCTGCCCTTTGGAATAAAGTGACTGACAGGGGCAGGGACAGACTATTATACATAGAGATATAGTCGAGCTGTAAGGCTAGTTATTCAGTAATACGGTTATTGATCATGTGGTGTTATGATGTTGGTCATATTCACAGTTACTTTGAACACTGTAGTTTTTACTATGTTCTTTGTTAAGTCTTATGTTAATATAAAATGTTCACCGTCATGTGATTAGCCAGTCTGCTGACATTAGTGTAGTTAGTCGTGTTGGACTGGGTAGTATTTGTACTTAGTCAGCGTTCTTGACACATTTTTTTTCTGGTCTGGATGAGAAAATGTGGTCCATGTTTATATACAGTTATTTTTTAATTATATATAACCATGTAATTACGGTAACATACAGTAGTTAGCCAACAGTTTGTATTCAAGCAAATTACAAAAAAGCAATAAAAAAAGTTTAAAAAAAAATGTTTTTGTGTGAAAGCGAACCAGAATAGTAAGCCCCTCCCCCAAACAAGCCAGGAATAGGATTCAGGATAAAATAGCCACTTAAAAATGAGAGAACATGCAGCAGTTCTGTCTGTTTGAACAGTAGTTTAGGATTCTACAGGTCTGTGAATAAACACACACTGGTTCTGCAGGGTTCTACATTGTAACTCCAAGCAGTCCAGGCAACTGGGAGAAGGTTTTCCGCCTCTACAGTCTTCCTCTGTCCTCAGCTAATGGAGAAATTTGTCTGCAGTTCTGGTTAGTGATGCTTTTTGCACCTTGAAGACTACAACCAGAAAACAATATAATGGATATTAAACACAGTGATGAACATTATTAAATTCTATATATTTGTATGTATGTCGATTTAGGTATCACATGTATGGGGTGGACGTCTTTCGTCTGGCGGTGATGATGGAGCGAGGGTCACTCAGTACAGTTCTCTTCCAGCAGGAAGGAAACTATGGAGATAACTGGAACTACGGCCAGATAACCCTAAACAGCACTGCTGACCAAACGGTCAGTCAGACCCATAGATCTGACCATCTCTCAGCATTAACACACAATCCTTTCCATTTCCTCCCTTCTGAGAGAAGGACTTTGTGAGCTACACTTTTTGTAGCCCAAATACATTGATAATATTCTTAATATATATGCTATTATTAGAAATTATAGCTGAATACCGATTTTATAAAAAAAACTTTATCTCTGCACTTTCAATATGTCTGTATGGCTTTTGAGGTTTCAAAGAATAAGCATCACATACAGTACCAGTCAAAAATTTGGACACTTTTTCTCCTTCAATGTTTTTCTTTATTTCTTTATTTAATTTATTTTGTACATTGTAGATTAATATTAAAGACATGAAAGCAATTAAGGGACACATATGAAATTATGTTGTAAACGGTAAAAAAGTTTTTTTGACCTAAACCTGATCAACTGAAATGGTGATTTGAGATGAGCTGAAGCTTCACAGCGTATTCGAGGTGACTCTCCTTCATGAAGAGGTTAAGAGATTAAAATACCAAGTGTGTGCAGATCTGTCCTCAAAGATAAATGTGCTACTTAGAAAAATCTTAAGGATTAAAGTTCCTGGTATTCTGGTTTTACACTTTTACTATTTTTTTTTCCTGCAGCAGAATTTGGTTGTATATGAAAACAGTGCTTTTTTAACTCAGTTTAGCAGTTTTTGTAAAGCTCAGGATTGTTTGCAGCTTTGATTTGTTCTGGTTTCAGATTGTTTTCGAAGCGCGGAAAAACGGGGGCCTGAGGAACGATATTGCTCTGGATGACGTCACTTTAACCTCTGGACCCTGTAGAGAAAACCCATATCCAGAACCGACTCCGGTTCCTCTCCCCACCACTCCCACACCTATAAGACGTACGATAAACTCTCTTATTCAGATACACAGACAGACAGACAGATACACTACACTATATGTCCTACTATATGTTTGTGGCCAGACCTTCTTAATGCCTTCGGAATGCCTTCAGCTGCATTAAGTGGCACTTACTGCTGACACAGATGTGCAAATGCATACACAGAGCTTGTACTGCCAATAGAATAGGACTCAAATAATGATGCAGATAATAAATGTAAACTTGCCGGTACCATGGCAGGCTAGAGAGGTATAAAGACCAAAGCATTGAGTTGTGGAGCAGTGGAAGTGTGTCCTCTGGAATGATGCAGCCCCATTCAATATTTTTGGATGGGAGGAGTTGGAGAGTTGAGGATGAGGTGAGGTGGTGATTACCCAACAATCTGACCTCACTAACACTCTTGTAGAATGCAATCAAATCATCTGAACAATGTTCTAAAACCTAGTAAAATGTATACTTTTGTCCATATAGAGTATCCGGATTCAGTTGATCAGTAAAGGCATGTTTATTTTTTTGGCAGCTGACTGCGGGGGTCCTTTTGATCTGTATGAACCAAATACAATCTTCAGCTCACCAAACTATCCGAACGGCTATGGGCATAATGCATCATGTAAGTAATAGAAGTTCCTGGTTCCTGCAGTTCAAACGTGAAGTCTCCAAAAGGTTGTACACACCACTGATGGACACAGTAAATGCAATAAATGCATCTGCATTAAGGTGCACCAACTGTTGATATACAGTACCAGTCAAAAGTATGGACACACTTTGAATTATTAAGCAGAATTCAGCACAACACCTGGAAAGGCAAATTGCCGACCTGTAAGCCAGACTCCACCCACATAGGTGTTTAAGACAGGATTTAACAAAGCACTTTAAACTGTAAAAAATGTAAAACCAAAACTATCCAGAATAAATGTTCAGTACACAAAAAAGCCTTGGTTCAGACTGTGGTGCAGACTTTCATATATGAAAACATTCTTAGAGGTGTGTGAAAATTATTTCAGGTCTAATTGGTTGTGTGTGTTTTTGGTCAGGTTTGTGGACACTGCACGCCAAAGAAGGGCAAAATATCCAACTACATTTCCAAGATTTTGCACTGGAATCAGCGTATGACATGGTGGAAGTTCGTGATGGAGTGGATCCTTATTCAACATTACTAGGTGACTATAACAAAAAAGGTGTTAATGGGTCCTTACTTTTTATTTAGCTTTGATTATTGATATCATATTTCATTTAGTGTTGAATATATGGCACCTAAAGTGGTGCTTTAAAAGTGTTTAAATAAGCTTCCTCTGCTGCCCTATAGACAGGCTGACAAAGGCTACTTTTGGGTAGTCTATCTTTTGGTGAGAGATTGTTGGTTGCTATACATTACACACTCTGAAGACATTTACCCAGTGGACAGACTTTGAGAGGGGTCACGTCATTTGTCTGGAAACAGGATGGTTGTATCGATAAATTGTCCACTATCTAGGCTGTCCATGAGCCAGCCAGTCAATGTTTTCCCTTGCAGTCGCGTCAAAAACACAAAAACCTGGACTGCTACAGACTGGACTTATTGCATACGACAGTCAGTCAGAAATGAGAGGAACATTAACAACTCAGATAACAACTAGATATGTGCAGGACATCCTGCTCCACGCATGTTGCCTCTAATGACATTTTTCATATAGCGCTTTATCAAGAACCCAAAGACGCTTACATTACAGGGTACATAGAAAACACACTACAATCAACAAGAGCAACAATAACACAAGAATACAAGAGAGTATGTGGACAGATCAAATAGAAGAACAAACAGACTGAGATAAGAGAGCGATTTACAGAGTGAACACTGTACAATGGCAGTCAGACATTGAAAGCATGAGGGAGGTTGTAGGCAAGTGAGAAGAGATAAGATTTCAGATTAGATTTGAATATGGAGAGTGAAGTGGTTTGTTTAATGGGAGAGAGTTCCAAAGTCTAGGGGCAGATGTTGAGAAGGCTCTGTCACCAAAACCACGGAGGGTAGATGGAGGGATGGTGAGAAGTCCAGCTGAGGATGACCTGAGAGAGCGAGAGGGTGTATAGGGAGAAAGAAGATCAGACAGGTAAGAAGGGGTGAGGTTATTCAGGGCTTTATAGGTGAGCAAAAGAATTTTGAACTGAATGCGATATTGCACAGGAAGCCAATGGAGACGCTGGAGGACAGGGGTGATGTGGTGATGTGCACGAGTGTGTGTGAGAAGACGGGCGGCAGAGTTCTGAACCATTTGAAGTTTGTGAATGGAGGAAGAGTTGACACCTAAAAGGAGAGAGTTACAGTAGTCTAGATGGCTGGAAATGAAAGCATGAATAAGGATTTCAGCAGCTGACTGAGAGAGAGATGATCTGATTTTAGCAATATTGCGCAGGTGGAAAAATGAAATTTTGACAATAGAGTTAATATGAGCAGTAAATGAGAGGGTTGAATCAAGGATAACACCTAGATTACGGACAAGTGTGGAGTGAGATATGGCTACACCATCGATACAAAGAGTAAGAGTGGGAGTTTTCTTAAGGATAGACTTGGATCCAATGAGAATGAGTTCAGTTTTGGAGCTATTTAACATAAGAAAGTTCTGATTCATCCAACTCTTGATTTCAGACAAGCAGGCCTCTAAGTGAGAAAGGGTTGGGTTTTTAAGTGATTTGGTGTTAAGGTAAATCTGTGTGTCATCAGCATAGCAGTGAAAATGCAGGTTGTAACGACGAAGTATGTGGCCAAGGGGAAGGATATAAACAATGAAGAGGAGAGGTCCAAGGACAGATCCTTGAGGGACCCCTTGAGAGACCACAGAGGTAGAGGAAGTGTGACCAGAGAGGGTGATAAACTGCTGCCTATTGGTCAGGTAGGATGTAAACCAATCGAGGGCAGTACCATCAATTCCCAGTTCGTGCAGCCTAGACAGGAGAATGGAATGACTCACTGTGTCAAAGGCGGCACTTAAGTCAAGAAGTAACAGAATGTTTAAAGCACCAGCATCTGCAGACACAAGGAGATCATTAGTGACCTTAATTAGAGCTGTTTCTGTGCTGTGGAATGGACGAAAACCAGACTGGAAGGGTTCAAAAAGACTATTAAGAGAAAGGTAGTCCTGTAGCTGGCTGGCAACAGTACGTTCAAGAACTTTAGACAGAAAGGGAAGGTTAGAGATAGGACGATAATTATTTAGATCAGATCTGTCGAGGCCCGGTTTTTTAAGGATAGGAGTTACTGCAGCAATCTTATAGATTGAAGGAACCTGGCCGAGGAGCAGAGATTGATTAATAAGGATGGTGAGGTGAGGGACCAGGACAGGTAGACTGGCTTTAGTTAAGGATGTAGGAAGTGGATCAAGAGAACAGGTTGTGTTCTTGGAAGTAGTTATGATATTAGCAATGAAGGAAGAGTTGACAGTGTTAAAGGCAGAAAGAGAGGAAGTGAATGATTTAGAGCCAGAAGGAAGAGTAGAAGGAGAAGATTGAAGAGGGGTAGCAGCAGTAGCAGTTGTCAGAGAGCTATTAATAGTTGCAATTTTGGATTCAAAGAAATGTAAGAATGTGTTGCAAAGTTCAGAGGAAGCAGCTACAGTCTCATCAGGGGGTTTAAAGAGCTTGGTGACTGTTGAAAAAAGATGACGGGAGTTAGTGCTATGTTGTTTATTGATGAGGCTGAAAAGATAAGTTGACTTAGCCGTATGTAAGGCGTCTCTGTAGTTGGATGTTGGATGAACGGTGAGCTTTGACTTCTTATAAAGTCGCTCCAGACGGCGACCAACCTGCTTCATAGTACGGAGCTCACCGGTATACCAGGGAGCAGGGGTGGAAAAGGACACAGTTTTGGTTTTTAGAGGAGCTAGTGCATTTAAAGCTTCAGAGAGAGCCTCATTTAACAACATAGCATGAACTTCGGGAGAAGAAGGAGCAGCGTGGACAGGAAAGGCAGAAGAAATAGACTGGATGAGGAGAAGAGGATCAACAGACGGAAGGAAATACGGAAGGAAATACTCTTATTTTGAGTAGAGTGGTGTGGCACAGGCAGAGGAGCAGTAAAGAGTATCAACTTATGATCAGAGAGTGGGAACAGTAGAGGATGTGGATTAATGACAGACAAGGAGGAAGAACAGACCAAGTCAAGGGTGTGACCTTTGTCATGGGTGGGGAAATGTACATGCTGTGCAACATGAAAGCATTCAAGAATTGCTAAAAAGTCCTTAGTGAAGCTAGAGTCTAGAGAGTTAACATGGATGTTAAAATCACCGACTAGGAGGAGGCGGGGTGAAATTGAACAGGTAAGTGTGAGTAACTCAGATAATTCGGAAAGGAAGGAAACATTAGGTTTTGGGGGACGGTAAACTAATAGTGCAATAATAGAGCTCGGTAATTTAAGAGCGATACATTCAAAGGAAGTGGCAGATGTAAGACTAACTTCAGAGATGTTGACTTTAGTATTAAAAATCACAGCAAGACCACCTCCTCTTCCGGAAGAACGAGGTTTGCAGATATAATTGAAATTAGGTGGGGTTGCCTGATTTAGAGCAAAGAAGTCACCAGCTGGTTGCCACGTTTCAGTTAGGAAAAATATGTCAATACAATTGTCCAGTATAAGCTCCTGCAACAAAGATGATTTGTTAGACAGAGATCGAACGTTCAGCAACCCAGAAGTGGTACCAGTAGAGGTGGGAGGTAGACAGCGCAGGTTGCGCAGGTTAGCGCTCCGAGGTACAGAGAGTACTGTTGGGCGAGATGTGGTCCAGAATGAAGGTATATTGGTGCCAACGGAGTGGTGGACAGTTTTATTGTGGTGCTGTCCTGAACCACGGTGGACATAACGGCGACGGCGCAATATTCCAGCTCTACTGGCAGAAATAGCAGCTGCTTTAGGGAGGTGGTAGAAACTGCTAAATTTGTGCAATTCATTAGCCGTGTAGGAAAAGAGGTGAGAGCAGTAAAGAGACGGTGAGCAATGGAGAGTGTCAACATAGCCAGGAAAAACTGGGGCACCTAACAGCAAAGTTAAGGCTAGTAATGACAGCATCATAGAATAGGAGAGTAGTATAATCAGTGGTAGCGCGAGCAGTCCTACTCACTCAGTTGTCGTGCAGTGCAGGATCACAGCAATTCAGTAGGTAAATTCAATCAGTAGTCCGAGCAGAACTTCCAGCTGGCGGGGAGACAGTGTAGAGAGTAGACGCGTGCAGAGTAGAGTACAGTCAAAAACAAAACAAAACAAAAAAAAACAAACACAGGAGACACGGGGAGAAGCGGCAGTCACACAGAGACCCCAGCGATCCTCTCACCCGGAACTGACGTCAGACGAGACAAGACAAGACGATATGAGAAACTAACTACCTTCTACTACCAGATCAGGAGAATCTCTCACTATCTTTAATAAACTCCTGAAGACAGAGCTCTTCAAAGAGCACTTACTCTCCAAACACCTCTAACACACTAACTACTTCTAAACTCATTTCCTTCCTCCGCTCCTTCACTCCTCTATCCCACTATTTCCCTTTAAACTCCTTTAGGCCCTGTCTAAAGATATTTTTTACCTTTAACTTCTATTACTTTTGTACTTAATTATTGTAAGTTGCTTTGGACAAAAGCGCCTGCCAAATGTAATGTAATATAATGTATGGGAGCATCTAGCGTGCCAGCTTTTTAGCCTATGAATGTACAAGATCTACAGGCCCAGCTGCATCTGTGGGTAAATGTGCTGCAGCATACTGTATAGGTCCTGTATACCTCCATGCCCAACCATATCTCTTCATGTATCCAGGCACTTCATCTTGAACAGCTTTCCCCAATAAACATATCATTTCATTTTAACACTTTAGTTACTGTAGTACTGTAGTAATTTATTTGCAATTTAATATTTATATTAAGGTGTCCTAACTGGAGATCGTGTGTTTCCTGACCTCTATTCCACAACCTCTCAGATGACAGTGAGGTTTTTCTCTGATATTTCTGGGAATAACAGAGGATTTCTCGCAAATTTCAGCACAGGCGTCGGCCTCGGGGAGCCGGGTGAGTAAAAACACAGAACGTGTTAACATACACATTCATGACCAGATTAGTAAACTTGCAGATTATTCAAGTAGTCAAGTAAACAGCATACTCACATTTCTTAGACTCAAGTAATTTATTTGATCTAAATGCGTGAAAACAGGCCGTGGTACTGGAAATAAGTGATACAGTCCCCATACCTTAACCTTCACTGTTGTACCGGAAGTAAGTGAGCAGCGTTAAAGACAGCACCTGCGAAATGGCATCCAAACACTTTTGGAGCGGACCTAAATAATCTTCATCTTCTTGCATGTTCACAATGCAGATCAATGTGTTAAAAAAGGTTGCGGTGTGATATTTAAAATCTGATTGTCTGATCCATGTAAACTCAGAATGGAGATTATACAAGTGTCAGGTGTGTGACAGGAATATCTTCAAGCTAAACCTTTTTTTATTTTATAATTAAATATATATATTTTTGCAGAGCCATGTAAGACAGGGCAGTATCAGTGCAGGTCAGGACCCTGTGTGTCCAGTTCCAGTGTGTGCGACAGCGTGGTCAACTGTCCTGATGGTTCTGATGAGGCATACTGTGGTGAGTGTAAACAAAACTCAGAAAAAGAATTAGATTACCATAGTAAAGCACTTCATCAGCAAAATACACAAAAACTAAAAAAAAACAGCCAAATGAAAAGAATGATAAAAAAACTGCAGGATTTTTCTTTTGATTCTTTGAATATTGATATTTGAATATTGATACTTGATTTTATTGCTTAAATGTGTAAAACGTTTAGCACAAAATTAACTTCACAGTACATCCCCACTTAAGAATCAGAGTGGTCTGGTTAGATTAAATAAAAGGGTTATCTGTACATGCACTAATCCGTCACTCTATAATGTTTCAGTACAATCAATTCCAGTAAACATCACTGGAGCTCCACGACTGAAGCTTCAGATTCAGGACAACCTCTACACAGCCTGCTTTCTGAACTGGACCCCACAGTTCTCAAACTTCTTCTGCCAGTATTTAGGCTATAGGTAAGTTCTCAGAAGAGAACGTTGAGAACACATTATGAATATGACTATAATTCATTACTCATACTTTGACTGTAAAACAGTTTCTGCATTTTAATTGAGTGAAGTTTTAATACAGTACCTATAATTTTGCTATAGTACAGTTTCTGTCCTTTTGAATTAAATTGTGATACTGTACTTGTATTTTTACTATAGTGTCATTTCTGTCCTTTTAATTTAGTTAGATTGTGATTCAGAACCCATGCTTTAACTATAGTGTTGTTTCTGTCCTTTTAATTGTGTTACACGGCAATACAGTTTCTGCATTTTTAAATGAGTTAGGTTGTAAGACAGTATCTATAATTTTTAGGGCTGTTAACACTAAAGTGTTAACACACGCAATTCATTTTGAATCAGTAACGTGTTATTATTTTTTTATGTAATTATTTATGCCACCAAGTGTGCACCCAAATTCGTCTGTAATCTGCACCACCTCAACTCAATGTGTGTATTTCTCAGTCCGGTCCCAAATGAACCCTGGAGCGGTTCGCTTGTGTTGAGAACGGTATCAGATCTCAATCTGATCCAGCTATCAAATACACTCTTCTTAATTGAGCTAAACTGCAGATAAGTGTCATCTGTCCAATTTTTACTATAGTATCTGTTTCTGTCCTTTTATTTGAGTTAGATACAGTAGATGTTACTAAAGTACAATCTCTGTATGTTTAATTGTGATACAGTAGATATAATGTCACTATAGTACAGTTTCTGTCTTTTTGAGTTAGATTGTGATACAGTAGATATAATGTTACTATAGTAGAGTTTCTGCACGTTGAATTGTGATACAGTAGATATAATGTCACTTCAGTACAGTTTCTGCATGTTAATTAATTGTGATACAGTACGCATATGTTTGCATTTTTTTATTAAATTCAGGTCAGGACATAATTCCATTTTGCCCCAGTCAGAGGAGGATGCTCCCTTTGTCATTGTTGACTTCCCTACTAATGGCTCTTTGAAATTAACGCCCAGGTATGTTTTAAAACTGGGAACTGCTCACTTTTCTGTGATCAAAACTGAAATAGCAACATACTGCTTGTAACTATTTAGGGATAATAGATTGTTTTAAGAATGTTTTACAAATTGAAAGGTGAGTATATTTTTGCTAGTTTATGCAACCCCAAATCAGAAAAAAATGTTTATTCAACACAGTGCTCATTTAATTTATTAATAAAAATTTATTTCTACTGTTCTACTGCAACAAATTCCACAAAATTCGTTTGGACAGGGGCAATTTAGGGCCAGAAATAAGTTAGCCTTCTACAGTGCATTAGACTATTCAATGAATTGAGAGTAATTTCACTGTCTAAAGGGTAAGATTACAAGCCTAAGCTGAACATGTGATCTCTGATCATGCAGACTAGGACATAATTCCATTTTGCCCCAGTCAGAGGAGGATGCTCCCTTTGTCCTGCATCAAGAACCATCATTTAACAATAGTTAACAGAACTATATGGACAAGGAACTACATGGACAAAAAAAAAACTTTTTTTAAACATTACAACAAAGAGTTACATTAATAAATGATGTTAACCATGTCCAGAAGCGTCATCAAGGCTTCAGTGAAGGACCGTCCCACAGTGTTAATCTGTACTGTGGTCAGAGGAATCAGTATTCCAGACTAGAATAAATTGAGTCCAAATATAAAGTAATCCATCCATATTGTTCTGGGGTGGGTTTCCCAAAAACAATCTATCTTAGTGAATAACAAACAAACCAACGAATGACGTGAGTAAAGAACAAGCCAGTTCTATGAGTGTTTCCCAAAGAGCTTCGCAAAGTGAAAATGAACGAACAAAGTTAAAGAACGTCTTTGTTGACTCCTCCCCCGACACAGCACGCTCAATCAAAGCACAAATATCGATTCAAAACTGCCAATATGCAGTATTTATTCACTATTACACCCCAAAAACATAAAAATGTGTAGTAATCATCAACATTATACATATTCTGATATTTAAATTACAAAAGTATGTACTTTGGCATTAATAAAATACCCCTAATCATACATATGACTAAATAAATAATCAAAAATGTAATCTATTTTAAAACATTAAACTTTTTAAAATAAATTGTTTAATGTTTTAAAACAGATTGTAGCATTAATATAGTTAATTTTGTTTGTTAATTTAGTCATATGTGTTATTAGGTATGTTCCTTTATATATAAATATTTAAAAATATAAATATTTTTTTATTAATTTATTTATTTATAGGAACTAAACTAAACTAAAATTTAAACCAACCAGAATACGTTTTATACTTTATACATTTATCTTTGAGGACAGATCTGCACACTTTTGGTATTTTAGACTCAGTGTTCTTATGAGGGAGAGTCACCTGGAATAGTTTTCTCAGCGCCTTGAAGGAGTTTCTGGAGGTGCTGAACAATAGTTGCTGTTTTTAGCTGTGAAGCTCCAGCTCATCCCAAATCACCATCTCAGTCGGGTCAGTTACGTCAGGGTATTGTGAAGGCCATGCATATTTTTGTTTACTATATAATACCAATAAATTCCAATTAACAGTTTTCATTGTTTTAATATTAATCTACAATGTAGAAAATAAATTACATAAAAAGAATAAAGAAAAAACATTGAAGTTTTTGACTTTGCGAGCTGATACACCCCAGAGTTTACACAGTTGAACGGCAATAATTTTGGTTAGAAGCACCTGGTTATTAAATATTATTAAATATTTAAATATTTAAACACTTTACAATACCTGTAATCATACCTATAGGTGTGATTACAGACACCGCAGACGTCCCCTACACCGGACCTACAATACCAGAGATTTTCCCAATTGCATGGAAATATATCGCGTTGTGCTGTAATTCCCGGCCTGTGTATAGGTGCGTGTATGGCACAGTTACAGTCTGGTTACAGAATGCACAGACTTGGACTATGAGCATCATCTGCAGGAATTCATTGATTGCGTTCATTGCAGCATTAATGTCAAGAGCTCTACCTGGATTTAGTTATTTATGTGTGGGTTTGATTTAAATATGCCCAGTTAGACTACAAGCTACAGATAAAATGTGGCATTACAATATAATATATTATAATATAGTATAATACAATTTTATAATATGATTTTAAAATATAATTTTATAATATAATATAATATCATATAATATAATTGATTCAACCACGGAAGTAATATTTTTTCTCCCTCAAAATTGGCGGCCCCTGGTGTTTATGGTGGTGAACTGCATGCAGAATTCTGGCATTAAGTTTAACATTATACAGTATAGGAATAACGACTGGGTCAGGTTACTTCTTAATCTGCGAGCGAGTTTATGTAGTACTTTAGTTACGCACGGGTTTGGGAAACACTATTTAATTAACAATCAATCTTAAGTACAAGTTAACGAAGTTCTTAGCGTTACGAAGCTTTCGGGAAACCCACCCCTGATCAATAAATCCAAAAGCCAGTGTCTGTCATGGTACGGGGGTGTGTCAGTATATTTATGTGATGCAGCATTAACAGTGAGAGTTTCTTATGCTACCCTGTTTTTTTCCAAGGATGTCCCTGCAACAAAACGATGCAAAACCACATGCTGCATACATTACAAAACTTATTTGTGAAAAGGAATTATGTGAGAATATATTTTGGAATATGTTTTAGGCCTGAAATGAAGAAATGCATGTATAATAGTAAATAAATGAAAATGAAATATTTAAATATCTGCAATCAAATAAAAGTCATTTTAAAAGGCATTTTACATACAGCTACAATGTTTTCTGATTCAGGTTTACATTGTATTTTAACTAAGTATGAGCATAAACTGCATTATGTGTGCTTGTAAAGTCATTATGACATTTGATTTTTATTGTGAACAAAACAGGGAGAGGCTTAACTATGGCTTTATCATTTAGTGGTTCTTTATGACTTTTATAAACTAATGATTGCGAAAAGTAATGAACCAATCTGATTTGTAACGTGAGTTTTATTAGAACCAGTTGAATAGACTTTTTTATTGTTATGGTACAAAAATAACATTAATGATTTTTATGTGGAGGAAAGGGGTGTGTTACTGTAGATCATAAGCATTGATTGTTCTCTTCTGTTTTTTTTTTTTTTAAGTGAGAGATGTCCGACTGAATTTGTTATATCACTTCACTGTGACAACCAACGTAAGTAAGATACTGATACAGATACTGGAAACATGGACAAACATTTATATCAGTTACAACTTATCAACCTCAAGTATAGGGAGACCAGACCTTTAGGTGTTAAAATGCCCTGAGGCTGCCTCTTTTGGTTTTTTGGCCTAGATTGTAATTGGCAGTACCTTTCAAACCTGCTGTTTTGGTTGAGACCAAACTGAAAAGTCTGAAGGTCCAAAGTAGGGCTATGAGAATGCCCATATATCAGAAGTATTGTGATATTTTGTTTTACAATACTGTATGAATTTTCAAAAACAAAGTTCAGATTTTTAATTATTAGTTTATCTGTAAAGATTGGTGCCAGACAGTGGTTCGTTTTGTGTTGTGTTTAAACCCCACCCCTTCCTGAGTGGATAAAGTTGAAACCAGACAAGGGGAGTGTGAAAAGTCACAAGTTGACGTAAAATTTTGAAGACAGCACAGAGTATAAGAGGTTAAACAGTTGTATTTTTAAGCAATAATATTCAGATGTATAAAATGGAACACACAGTGAGTCCTATATTCAAAGCACTATTCTTCTATTTAAAGCACTATTCTTCTATTCAGAGCAGTATTCTTCTCTTTGTCAAATCATTGGTGAGAAGTATTTGTTGGTTTAGCCTTTAAAGAGTTAAGGATTAAACTGTTTTGTGTGTTCCAGCATGTGGAAAGCAGAAGATTACCATAAATTCTGGCTCCAGGACAGGAGGGATATGGGTGGAGGAGGATGTAGGAAAGGCTGAGAGTTCCTCAGGCCGGGTGGTTGGAGGAGAGGATGCACTGAAAGGAGCCTGGCCCTGGACGGCATCTTTGAAGTGGACGGGCCGGCACGTCTGTGGGGCGGCTTTAATCGACAGAGAGTGGCTGATCACTGCTGCACACTGTGTTTTTGGGTGAGAGACAGATTTAGATATATTAATATGTATTTGTCAGTATATACTCATTGTCACAAACATAGTTGTACCTAGATGGAATTAACTGATAGGACTGAAACTTGGTGGGTAGTCGTGCTAGACTGTCATAGAATGACTCAGAATGGAAGAGGGAATGGAAGTCAAATTTTTGATGATGGAGACGACCAGTGAATCCATGTGTGGAGACACTGTGGTCAGTGCCAAGATCACTTTTAGTTTTTTGTTTTTTTTTAGAGGTATTTATAACCGTCTGGCATAGTTCCACAAACATGCATTACTAATGCAGTACACACTAGTTCTGTATGTATAGCTTAAATAGTATTGCCCATATCAGTCTAAATATTAATAATTTATTGTTTCCTGATAACCTTTATCTACCCTCTAAAAAAGCATTACAATCTCACACTTCTCTTTGGGTGCCACCATATATAACTGTGTATATTTAAAGAGAGATACATTGATAGATGTTCAGTTACAGCAGAGTATAACAAAACTCAATATAAACTGTATAAAATTATGTGTCTTTCCCTGTAGGAGAAATATCCATCTCTCTAACTGGGCGGTGGTGTTAGGTCTTCATGCCCAGTATGAGTCGGACACTTCTGAAAGACAGACTCATCTAGTAGACCAGGTTATAATGAACCCTCGTTATAACAGACGGACTAAAGAATCAGATATTGCTCTGATTCACTTACAGACTAAAGTCAACTTCACAGGTAGGCTGAAAAGATTTTGTTCCATTATCAGTTTTTCATATATTATATTATTTACTATATTTTCTTGTTTTACCTGTTTGCAATATGAGTAATTTAGTAAAGAGTGAAATATTTATGAACAGCTATTAAATATTCAGTATCTTCTGTGATTTTTTTTCTGAATAAAACTAAATTACTCTACAATTAAGTCTACAATTAAGTTTCCATATCCATAACAAATCCAAAATAAATTACTAAAGTAGCAATCATAAATAATTTATTATGTATTATGAATTATTCAGCATACATTATGAGTTATTTCATATATTTTATCATTTATTCAGTGTGTACTATGCCTCTCTTAGTACCCTCTATGATTTTTTGAGTATAGACACATCATTTTTTAGTATCCACAATTTATTAAATTCAACTGAACTCTATGGTGAATATAAATGATTCTCTGTTAAATGTAACCCTACACTTTAAAGTTTAGTTTAAAGTTTGGGTCAGGGCTGGGTTTTAGGGTTGATTTATGATTAGGGTTTGGGTTAGGGCTGGGTTTTAGGGTTGATTTATGATTAGGGTTTGGGTTAGGGCTGGGTTTTAGGGTTGATTTATGATTAGGGTTGGGGTTAGGGCTGGGTTTTAGGGTTGATTCATGATTAAGGTTTGGGTTAGGGCTGGGTTTTAGGGTTGATTCATGATTAAGGTTTGGGTTAGGGCTGGGTTTTAGGGTTGATTCATGGTTAAGGTTTGGGTTAGGGCTGGGTTTTAGGGTTGATTCATGGTTAAGGTTTGGGTTAGGGCTGGATTTTAGGGTTGATTTATGATTAAGGTTTGGGTTAGGACTGGGTTTTAGGGTTGATTTATGATTAGGGTTTGGGTTAGGGCTGGGTTTTAGGGTTGATTCATGATTAGGGTTTGGGTTAGGGTTGATTTTTAGGGTTGATTCACGATTAAGGTTTGGGTTAGGGCTGGGTTTTAGGGTTGATTTGTGGTTAAGGTTTGGGTTAGGGCTGGGTTTAAGGGTTGATTAATTCATTCCCGTCCACCTCCCGTATTATTATTTTCCAGTAAATTTCCCGTTTTCTATTAACATGAAAATAAAATTATTACGAGACAGGCGCTGTGTGAATGAGAAATCTCTTAACCAATCATGGAGCCGGATCAAGGCGAAAGTCCCGCCTTTCAGGAGAAACAGCCAATCAAGCTTGCTGGTTTTGCGACGCGAGGAGGAGGGTCAGTGTGGGAATTGTCAGTTGTTGGAATTTGTTAAATTCTCAGGTACGGTGGTGTAATGTATTATTTAGAAGGGGTAGAAGAGATGGTTAAACTGGAGAGAGAGGACACGTGGAGAGGACTGAAATTAACTAAACTGATCAGGACTGGACTGATCAAAGAAAGAAGTATTAATTCAAGATTAATTGTGTAGACCCTTAGGACTAACATTTATTAATATTTCTTTAAAAAAATGTTTCAGTGTGTTATAAAAGGTAAAATAACAATTTAGAAACAAGTGAATTGTGTACATTATTACATTGCTACATGGAATCCATTATTGACATACTGTTTTGCATACTTTATTAAGGAATTATGGATTCACTGATGGAATATATCTGCTCCATGTGTTACGCCCTCGCCAGGTTTCCCTCTGTTTCCCCGTTTCCTAGTGTGTTTCTCTTGTACTTTTCCATTACGTGTGTCTAATTTGTAACTCCGCCCCTTCCCAGGTGTTCTGTGTTTCATGTTGCTATATATAGTCTCACTTTGTTAATGTTTGCTGTCGGTCTTTGCACCTTCCCCTGTTGTTTTGTCTCGCCACGTTAGCTATTGTTTATTCACGGTTTCGTCACGCTCTGCTTGTTTCTTGTTTATTTCTAGTTCTCTTTATTTCTTGTATATTTCCTAGTCACGTTATTTCCTTGTTTTGTATATATTCCTGTATTTATCCCTGTATATATATCCCTAGCCCTGTTTTGTACTTGTCTGTTTAGTTTAGCTCTTTGTTTGTTTTCCCTGTTTGTTTATGTACATATATTTATTCGTTTTTCCCTTGTTTGTTTATTTGTTTATTTGTTATTTATTAAAAGTCATGTCTTACCCGTTTAAACGTCCGCCTCCCGTCTCATCACGCGTTACAGAAAGACCGACCGCCATGGACGTTTATTCGGGAAACCCTTGGGTTGGATCTGGGCTGGCCATCCGTCATGCCCCCTTTGGGACCTCGGCGCAGGAAAATCCGAGGCCTCGAGGCCGGAGAAGGCCTCGGGCTGGGCGTTCTAAGAGGTCCCAAAAATCGGAGGATTTTCTTGGGGGGGGGCTAACGGTTGGGGCCATCGGCCTCGCTCCGAACCGCGAGGTAGGCAAGGCGGGCAGAAACGCGGACTGTGAGGACTATTTCTGGGATTACGTGGACCTCCTCGCAGCCGCGTCCAGTTCGGAGGACGAGTTCTACCCTCCGACGAGAGCCCGCTTGCCGCCGCTTGCGGAGGCTATCCTCCACCCGCCTCCCAGGGCGCGCTTCACCTCGTCGGCTCCGCAGCTAGCTTCTGAGGCTAACCAGCTAGCTCCTCCGGCGGCTGCAGCTCGAGGCTTCCCCACGGCTACGCGGCTAACGCAGTTAGCATCTTCAGCGGCTGCAGCTCCAGGCATTCCCACGGCTACGCGGCTAACGCAGTTAGCATCTCCTGATTCCACGGGTCAAGTTTCTCTGGCTGCTACGGCGCTCGCATCTTCTACGGCTGTAGACCCAGCTTCCACGGCGGCCGCCGAGCAGCGCTTCCAGTCACCCGTAGCGGCAGCAGATCTTCGCTCCGGGGTTCCCATGACAACGGCGCTACACTGTACTGCTACTGCCACCCCGGAACCTGAATACGCTGCGGTGAAATTAGGTCAAGTCCCCGTGCAGTCTTCAGCAGCCCGAGTCGTCACACAGACACCTACAGCCCAAGGGTCCAAGTCTGTTCATGTGAGTGTTCCTGTGCCAGCGGTGCCCACCGCCAATGTTCCTGTGCCAGCGGTGCCCACCGCCAATGTTCCTGTGCCAGCGGTGCCCACCGCCTATGTTCCTGTGCCAGCGGTGCCCACCGCCAATATTCCTGTGCCAGCGGTGCCCACCGCCAATGTTCCTGTGCCAGCGGTGCCCACCGCCAATGTTCCTGTGCCAGCGGTGCCCACCGCCTATGTTCCTGTGCCAGCGGTGCCCACCGCCTATGTTCCTGTGCCAGCGGTGCCCACCGCCCATGCTACGATGCCAGCAGTGCCCACCGCCAATGTTCCTGTGCCAGCGGTGCCCACCGCCCATGCTAAGATGCCAGCGGTGCCCACTGCTCCTGCTACGATGCCAGCGGTGCCCACCGCCCATGTGCCGATGCCAGCGGTGCCCACCGTCCATGTCCCTGTGCCAGCAGTGCCTACCGCTCCAGCGCCGATCACGCCGCCAGCCCCAGCTGCTCAAGTCGCCACGCCGTCAGCT
Source organism: Astyanax mexicanus (assembly GCF_023375975.1). NCBI lineage: Eukaryota > Metazoa > Chordata > Actinopteri > Characiformes > Acestrorhamphidae > Astyanax > Astyanax mexicanus. Next base: position 36,794,368 of record NC_064424.1, on the reverse strand, counting down.
CCTGCTGCCCGAGATGCCGCACCGCCAGTGTCTACTGTCCGTGTCGCCGCACCGCCAGCTCCTGCTGCCCGAGTCGCCGTGCCGCCAGCTCCAGCTGCCCGAGATGCCGCACCGCCAGCTCCTGCTGCCCGAGTCGCCGCACCGCCAGCTCCTGCTGCCCGAGACGCCGCACCGCCACCAGCTCCTGTTGCCCGAGTTGCCGCGCCTCCAACTCCTGCTGCCCAAGCCGTCGCGTCGCCAGCGAGGCCCGTCACCACACCCAAGCCCATCCCGGCACCCAGGACTAAGTTTTGCCCCAAGCCTCGTGTGCCCAGGTCTACCCCAAGGCCCCCGGATCCCAGCCCAAGAACTTTGCCCAGGCTGGCTCCACGAACTTTCCCACAGACTTTAGCCAGTCCTGGGCATCCCCAAGTTTATTTTGTACCCCTGTCGCTCCCCGTTATGGTTCCTGTGTCGGTCTATGTTCCTGTTCCTGTCTTGTCTGGTTTCTGTGTACCTGTCCCTGTGACTGTGTTCGTGTCTGTCCCCGTTAATGTTTTTGTTCCCGTTCCCATGTCCAGTCCTGTCCAGTCACTAGTCATGTCTCATGTCCAGTCACCGTCCCCTGTCCAGTTCCCCGTCCAGTCTCCTGTCTCGCCCAATGTCCAGTCTCCAGTCACGTCCTCGGTTCAGTCTCCTTTCTATGTCCAGTCTCCTGTCACGTCTTCTGTCCAGTCTCCTGTGTTGCCTCATGTCAAGTCACCGGTCTCGTCTTTTGTTTTTCCCGGCCTCTCCCCGCCGCCGGCCCCCGGGGTTCGTTTTTACGCGCCTCGGGAGCTGCGCGTTTAGGGAGGGGCTTCTGTTACGCCCTCGCCAGGTTTCCCTCTGTTTCCCCGTTTCCTAGTGTGTTTCTCTTGTACTTTTCCATTACGTGTGTCTAATTTGTAACTCCGCCCCTTCCCAGGTGTTCTGTGTTTCATGTTGCTATATATAGTCTCACTTTGTTAATGTTTGCTGTCGGTCTTTGCACCTTCCCCTGTTGTTTTGTCTCGCCACGTTAGCTATTGTTTATTCACGGTTTCGTCACGCTCTGCTTGTTTCTTGTTTATTTCTAGTTCTCTTTATTTCTTGTATATTTCCTAGTCACGTTATTTCCTTGTTTTGTATATATTCCTGTATTTATCCCTGTATATATATCCCTAGCCCTGTTTTGTACTTGTCTGTTTAGTTTAGCTCTTTGTTTGTTTTCCCTGTTTGTTTATGTACATATATTTATTCGTTTTTCCCTTGTTTGTTTATTTGTTTATTTGTTATTTATTAAAAGTCATGTCTTACCCGTTTAAACGTCCGCCTCCCGTCTCATCACGCGTTACACCATGTCTATATGTAAAAGCTCATAATACTATTTTTAGCTCACCAACAGTCATTTTGAGGAATTCGTGCACCCTTTGTTCAATTTTCAATAAATTAAATACAAAAAAATATTAAGTAAATAAAAAAGTAAAGATTTCATGTAAATATCTAGAAAAGGGTTTTATTTTGGCTGTATTATAGGAATTACATATGTAGGAATGTTCACAACATTTCAGTGTCATCAAAGATAAACCTATTAGATTCTAAATCTCTAATTGTAGTTTGTAAGTGATTCACAGGTGGTTATTTTAGATTTCTTGTAAACCTGTCTTAAAATGTAAGGCAGGGGTCGGCAATTAAGTTTGGACCCGGGCCAGATTTTTTCCAAGCCATTACATGGCGGGCCACAAGCACTTGGTGCGGGGGGGGTGGTGGATGGGGGGGGGGGGGATTGGCGGGCGCGGTGGCGGGAGGGCGCGGTGGCGGGAGGGCGCTCTTAAAATGACAAGCAGACATTCAAGTGGGCTGATGTGGGTGAAATCTGTGGACTGACCATTGGGGGCGCTATTAATGATATACCTGTTTGTTAAATAAAAAAAAACAAACGAATAAAAAAAAAAATAACAGAATAAAGAAGCTAGCAGTTATCTAACAGCCCGTGGCTCTATCATAAAATCTTTAATAAATTTTTCTGTTTTGGAAAATTAAGTTTCTAAATAAAGAGCATTTTTGAGACGGACAGTCCGATTTTTTTTTTCATTATAGTTCAACCTCACGGGCCAGATGTTTCTTGCTTGCGGGCCGCATCTGGCCCGCGGGCCGCCTATTGCCGACCTATGATGTAAGGGATACTAAATCTTAGTTGGGCTGGCGGGATGGCTCGAAGCGGCGGAAAATTTCCCTTATTTTTTAATTCAAAACTTGACAGGTATGGGTTAGGGCTGGGTTTTAGGGTTGATTTATGATTAGGGTTTGGGTTAGGGCTAGGTTTTAGGGTTGATTCATGATTAGGGTTGGGGTTAGGGCTTGGTTTTAGGGTTGATTTATGATTAGGGTTTGGGTTAGGGCTGGGTTTTAGGGTTGATTTGTGGTTAAGGTTTGGGTTAGGGCTGGGTTTTAGGGTTGATTCGTGGTTAAGGTTTGGGTTATGGCTGGGTTTTAGGGTTGATTCATGATTAAGGTTTGGGTTAGGACTGGGTTTTAGGGTTGATTCATGATTAGGGTTGGGGTTAGGGCTGGGTTTTAGGGTTGATTTATGATTAGGATTTGGGTTAGGGCTAGGTTTTAGGGTTGATTCATGATTAGGGTTGGGGTTAGGGCTGGGTTTTAGGGTTGATTCATGGTTAAGGTTTGGGTTAGGGCTGGATTTTAGGGTTGATTTATGATTAGGGTTTGGGTTAGGGCTGGGTTTTAGGGTTGATTCATGATTAGGGTTGGGGTTAGGGCTGGGTTTTAGGGTTGATTCATGGTTAAGGTTTGGGTTAGGGCTGGATTTTAGGGTTGATTTATGATTAGGGTTTGGGTTAGGGCTGGGTTTTAGGGTTGATTCATGATTAAGGTTGGGGTTAGGGCTGGGTTTTAGGGTTAATTCATGGTTAAGGTTTGGGTTAGGGCTGGGTTTTAGGGTTGATTTATGATTAGGGTTTGGGTTAGGGCTGGGTTTTAGGGTTGATTCATGATTAAGATTGGGGTTAGGGCTGGGTTTTGGATTTGATTCTTGGTTAAGGTTTGGGTTATGGCTGGGTTTTAGGGTTGATTCATGATTAGGGTTGGGGTTAGGGCTGGGTTTTAGGGTTGATTCATGGTTAAGGTTTGGGTTAGGGCTGGGTTTTAGGGTTGATTCATGATTAAGGTTTGGGTTAGGACTGGGTTTTAGGGTTGATTTATGATTAGGGTTTGGGTTAGGGCTGGGTTTTAGGGTTGATTCGTGGTTAAGGTTTGGGTTATGGCTGGGTTTTAGGGTTGATTCATGATTAGGGTTTGGGTTAGGGCTGGGTTTTAGGGTTGATTCATGATTAGGGTTGGGATTAGGGCTGGGATTTAGGGTTGATTTATGATTAGGGTTTGGGTTAGGGCTGGGTTTTAGGGTTGATTCATGATTAAGGTTGGGGTTAGGGCTGGGTTTTAGGGTTAATTCATGGTTAAGGTTTGGGTTAGGGCTGGGTTTTAGGGTTGATTTATGATTAGGGTTTGGGTTAGGGCTGGGTTTTAGGGTTGATTCATGATTAAGGTTGGGGTTAGGGCTGGGTTTTAGGGTTAATTCATGGTTAAGGTTTGGGTTAGGGCTGGGTTTTAGGGTTGATTCATGATTAGGGTTTGGGTTAGGGCTGGGTTTTAGGGTTGATTCATGATTAAGATTGGGGTTAGGGCTGGGTTTTGGATTTGATTCTTGGTTAAGGTTTGGGTTAGGGCTGGGTTTTAGGGTTGATTCATGGTTAGAGTTTGGGTTAGGGTTAGATTTTAGGGTTGATTCATGGTTATGGTTAAGGTTAGGTGTAGGATCAGGTTCTATAGAGAATCGCTTACATTCAACTAAGAGTGCAGTTGCATTTAATTGACATTCAGTTGAGTGCTAGTTGAACATCTCTGAGGCATCTCTTACTGACCATCCAAATAAAGTGTTACCAGTTATTCAGAATCTACTATGATTTATTCAGTGTGTTGTATGATTCATCCAATGATTCAGTATCTACTATATTATTCAGTATGTACAAAAAAGTCCACTATGGATTATTAACCAGGCTATTAATGGTCCGGTAACCATAATAAATTATCCATTATCTTTAATGAATGAGTGGTACCATCTTCACTAATATCACAAGTGTCTACTAAAATTTTTTTTTTTTTTTGTATTTACAATATACAAGTATTTACTATTTATTAATTCCTATTTGAATCATTCAGTTTAGCTTATGAATAGTATAATATATATTATGTATTCTTCAGTTAATAACTAAAAACTTTACATTTCCACAGATTACATTCAGCCTATCTGCCTGCCACACCCTGACCAGCAGTTCGCGCCAGGGAGAAGGTGTTTTGTTGCTGGCTGGGGGAGAATGACTGAAGGAGGTCTGTTGCATTAAAATATTTAAAAAATTTGTTCACATGTCCCTCAGCAGCCACTTTATCAGAATATAATCAGATTCTATAAGGCCTACTGCCCCACATTTAACCACAGGTGTTGAAGCTGGATCTGTAGATCCTGCACACCCATAGGTTGCTGAAGCTGGCCTCCCTGTTGATCTTAACCCTGCAATAAAACAGTCAGGCAAACAAGCAATAAATGAGTGTAGTTTGACAGAGATGTTACTTAGAAACCCTTGCTGTGTGTGTGAGCATTATCCTGCTAAAAATGCCAGTTAGAATCCTTGCCATGAGAGCCAACACATGTGACCACACACACATGTTGCTCACATCACTGAACTGTTAGTGTCCCTCATATCACAGCTAGGGGTGACCAACTGTTTGAAATAGCATCCCTGATCATCACATGATTGAGCAGGATTAAAGTGCCTACCACAAAGCCTTTATACTCTAACCTGACCATCATCAGATCCCAAACAGAACCTGTATTTGACACTGAAGAGGATACAGTTCATGTCCATAGCAGTCCAGGTTTCTCATTCACTGGGCCAAACGTCTTCAATTGCACAACTTTGTCTAGAAAACTTTATCTAAATCAACTTATCTAAATATAGTGTATGTGACTGAATGTAGTGTGTCGTTTGTGTTGTAGGTCCAGTAGCAGATGTGATGCAGCAGGCTGTGCTGCCCCTTCTTAATAACTCTCAGTGTCAGGAGTGGCTGCCTGAGTATAACATCACCAAGCGCATGGTGTGCGCAGGATACGCTGAAGGAGGGGTGGACTCCTGTCAGGTGGGTACAGATAATAAATTTAACACCTAAAGCAGGCCAATTAGCCCCACTCATTCAGCCTACAGACGTTTAGACACCCCTAATCAACCTACAAGAGATTAGACAAACCCTTTTAGCCTCCTGCAGCTTTATCCCACCTCATTCAGCTTACAGCAGTTTAGCTCCACCCATTTAGTCTGTATCAAATTAGCCTTTCCAAAGCAACAGCCAGTCAGAGTGCAGCTTATTTACATACAGTACATCAGTCAACAACACAGCCTGCTTATTATCAAGGGGTGCAAAAAGTATGGAATTTTTTGTGTAATAATAGATTACAATAAAATGAATAAAGTTTTTGTCCATAAAGCCACACAACAATTTAGTCTACGGTAGTTAAGCCACACCCATTCAACCTACAGTAGTTTAGCTTCACCCATTCAACCTACAGTAGTTTAGCTTCACCCATTCAACCTACAGTAGTTTAGCTTCACCCATTCAACCAACAGCAGTTTAGCTTCACCCATTCAACCTACAGCAGTTTAGCTCCACCCATTCAGTTTGTAACAGTTTAATGCCGCCTATTCAGTATTCCTAAGTTTCGCCCCACACATTGAATCAATTGAACTCAATTTCACAAACCACACTTTAGCCCCACCCCTTTAATCTACAGCTGTGTACTTCTGCCAATCCAGACTACAGCAGATTAGCTACTGTTAAAGTGTCCAGCCTAAATGTAAGTGTGTTTATCTGGGTCAGGGTGATTCTGGAGGTCCGCTGATGTGTGAGGAAGAGAAGCACTGGGTTCTGGCAGGTGTGACATCGTTTGGAGTGGGTTGTGCTCGACCAAAGCGGCCCGGAGTCTATGCCCTGGTCAGCGAGTTCATAGACTGGGTGGTGGAGAATCGACGCTTCAACTCACACTGGACTGGATCAAGATAAAAACAAGATTATAATGGCACTAATGAGGGAGAAATTAGTTGGATGCACAGTTTAAAAAAGCAATATATTTTTTCTTCAGTGTTTATTGAACAAGTAACATTTTTAACATCTCCCCCAGACAAACCAACACTGCACGATACATTTACTTCAGCTTTGCTATTGTAATCATAAATAACATCAGCTGTTATGTTATTCTAGCCACACATTTAGCTAGTTAGCTCTTTAGCAACTTTAGTCAACAATTCACAATTATAAATGTACTTCAGTACTCAAGTCACATGTGAGTAAAATCCACACAGAGAAAGGTAGTTAGTCTTTTAGTATACAAAGAAATGCTGAGGCTAAAAAAGTTACTAACATTACTAATATTGCTAACATTACTAATATAGCCCTGTACAGATGTCACCACTGCATAAAGAAGGAGCAGTAATAAATAAACTCATCATTGATTGGTGAACGGTTTTATCAAACATTCAATTCACTCTACTTTTCTTCTTACTTACCACATAATTTGACATATGGTCATTCCTTTTTTGATGTCTAATCTATAATGTAGATTTATATACACATTCAATAGTAAAAAATCTGATTTATCAATAATATGAACCATATACTGCTACAAATAATGTATGAAGTGATTCTAATGTGCTATATCACAGCTTGTATATAATCAGTAGATATTTGTAAAGAACTGTAAAGATAAACGATTCTAAATGACCGAGTAAGTTAGAACATTAATAATAAAGTTAACATTACATAACATTACTATGCAGAATTAAACATATTTCAAAAATACATATACTGTATAAAGGCCTGGACAATATTGTAAAAGTCTTCATCACAATATATTTCTTAATTTTAGTTGATAGAATACAATTAATATCGATATGAACAGTATAAAAGCATCCACCTTTTGTGTACGTAATCACTGCACATGATATGGTAAAAATATTATATTACAATATTTAAAACATTTTCTCAACACACAGTATTAATGTATACACTCAGTATACACTCTGTAAAGAAATTTGATAGAAACTTTATCAAGAAAATATCATAAAATATTGTTATATTGTCCAGCTCTAGTCATATACTATGAATGTCACTTAAATGTGTTTATACATTTCAATGCCTGATAAGGAAATATTGTAATTAAATAATTTCAGTGTATTATTACCTATGAAAAATGTTTTGAATTCCTGAATAAAATATTTGGTAGAATTTCTGTCTCATTTCTTGCACTGTAAAGTTTATTTTTACATAGAATTTAGGAAACTGATTGCCTTAAAAAAGACAAATAAATATAATGTTATTTTCAAGTTATGTGTAGTTAATGTGTACTATTTACCTGAACTTAAAAAGCAAGTGTGGCAACTTACTAAAGACTTACGGGCATAATAGAACAAGTCTTCATTCTGCAAATTAAAATGGCAAGCACCACTGCACCTGAATTATTTGGCTTGTTGGCTGCCCTGAGCTTCCATCATACACAGTCTTACATACATTTTCACCACTGCATTTTGGGTAGATATTTCAAACAATATGTGAAATGTTATCCATGGTTTACATGGTTCATTGGTTCTATCCATGACAAACAAGAATCATTGATAAACATTACTTCATCTGGGGTGTTTAAATATTAAAGCTTAACCCCTGGGAGCCTGGTTCACACCCACATCTGTGAGAAATTAGGTATACATTCAGTGTAAAACACAAAAAAGCCCTAAACAATCTAAACTTTTGAGAAGAATAATACATTATTTTTGATGGGAGGCCCAATACCAAACAATATGCAAATAATTCAAAACCGCTTCACTATTCCTGTGGTAGGGGAAGTTGCTTGTTTTTCAGTAGTCGCCGGTTTGAGCTTGGGTCTCAACTGGGTCCCGACCGTTGCATTTTCTTCTTTTTGGCTGGAAAACAAGATACAAATAAAGCAAAAATGCCCAAAAAGCCCTATGGCCTGATATGTCTCACCTGTTGACCTGAACCAATCCAATAGGAGGAGGAGTCACTTGTGCTTCAGTGGTTGCTGGTGTGAGACTGGGTCACAGCAGTGTTCAGGAGTGTTAAGGTTTTTGTTCTTTTTGGCTGGGATGCCTAAAACCAAATGAGCTGTGCCATTTCAGCTGGAGTTGCCTGTGTTTTGAAGGTCCCAGGTTAGCGACCAGGTCTCATTGCTGTTTGGGAACATCAGGAGTTTTGTTTTGTTTTTTTTTTGGCAGGGAGGCCCAAAAGCCTGTGGTCTCATGTGGCTCACTGGTAGAATTTGATGATCAGATGGAGTCTCTTGTGTTTTGTTGTTCGTTTAAAACTGAGTTTTAATTATTTTCGACACTGTCAAGGTGTTTTTTCTTTTGGCCGATTTAATACCTGCCCTAAGTGGTGTTCCAAGTAATGCGAAACCGCCACAAAAGCTCAGAAAGAGACACAAATGATGCAAAACTGCCCATTACTCTGAGGGGTGCCCTGTAACTTACTGGCTGAGTAAACCCATCTTGTGGCAGGTGAAGTTGTTTGTGGATGCCGGTTAGAGACCCTCTGATTCTTATCTTCTCTTTGGCAACACCAAACAAGACACAAATGATGCAAAACTGCCTTACAAACCTTGTAGGCTACTGTGCCTCACTGTGGCATGTGGAGTTGCTCTTGTTTCGCTGGTTGCCGGTTCAAGACTGTACCTCTGAAATCTTCGGGATGTTTTCTTCTTTTTGGCTGGGATGCCCAAAACCAAAGCGATGTCCGGACCCTGCAGTTGCTTTCTTATTTTTGGCTAGGAAGCCCAAACTCTTAAGACAAGATACAAATTATTCAAAACTGCCCAAGACACTCTGTGGCCCATGTAGCTCAATGGTAGAGCTGATGTCAAGGCAGCCCGTGGTACTCTTGTTTAAGTGATTGGTGGTTCGAGGCTAAGTCCCGGTGGTCTTTTGGCCCGTCAAAGTGCTTTCTTCTGTTTGGCTACAAGGCCCAAAACCGAAAAAGATGTTAATGATGCAAAAGCAGCCAAAACACAGTGTGGACAGCTGCTACTGTGGCTAGCTGCTAGAATCTGCTGATCCACGGCAAGTGGAATTGCTTCTGTTTTTTAGGTTGCCAATTCAACACTGGGTCTCTGTAGACTTCTAGCCTATAAAAACTGTTACAAATGATAACAAATGATACAAAACCGCCCAAAAATCCATGTGGGTAGTTGTTGCTCACTGGTTGAGTATGCCAATCTGGTGGTGGGGGGTTGCAAGACTCCCAAAAAACCCTGTGGGCACAATGATAATGTCCAAAAATCCTATGGCAGGTAGAGTTGGTAGTATTTATGTTGTTGCCAATTCAAGACTATCCCAGTGTTTTCTTTTTCTTTTTCGCTGGGAGGCCAAAAACTGAACAACATACAAATGATGCAAAACTTTCTAAGGATCGTTGTGGGCCTTGTGAGTCAGTGGTAGTCCAATGGCAGTTAAAGTTGCTAGTGTTTTGGTGGTCACCAATTCAAGCCTCTCGGACCCATGGGTTGAGTCTCAGTGGTATCTCGGACCCTTGGGTTGAGTCTCAGTGGTATCTCGGACTCTTGGGTTAGGTTTGAGTGGTATCTCAGACCCTTGTTTTTTTTCCGTTTTGGCTAAGAAGTCCAAAACTGCAAACTGCAAAACTGAATGGAATACAAGTTATGCAAAATCGTGCAACAAATCCTGTTAGCTAATGTGGCTGACTGGTTGAGCCTGATGCTCCTATGGCAGGTGCAGTGTTTTATTTGTCATCTTATTGGTTGGGTGTCACCAAACTGTGTGCTGGTTTGGAAAAGGCCTTGGCGGTCTTCTGGACTATTAAGTGATTTTCTTCTTTTTGTCAGACTCTTTGTCCCTGTGGCAGATGGAGTGTCTCATGTTTAAGAGGTTGCTGGTTCATGCCTGGACTGTTGTTTAGGGATATGGTGTCAGAATGTTATATGTTATATGTTTCACTTCTCATCACACTCTTTTTAAAAGTGTTTTGAACTTAATGTTGTGTCCACTTTAACCTGTAAAATCAAACCAGACATAAAATGAATGTTAACATGACCGTTAAATGCCAAATTCAGTCCAGCTAAGGATGCAAGTGTACACTGTTGTAAGACCAGGCTCTCCACATAATAATATTTACTAGCTAGCTAGCTAAGCAGGCTATGGCTTGACTAACGTTACCAACACAGCAGTGAGGCGGCACTGCTAGTACCCAGTGGTACAACACTACTTCTGTACCACACAGCCTCGTTTTGGTAGACAATGGTGATGTAGGTGAATAAAGTGTATAGGCACCAACTTTTACATAATCCATTTATGCTTTCACAATTCAAACATTGCACAGATTTTTTCCAAGTGTTACCCAACCAAAACCCATCAGTTTTCTTTATTACGATGCATAATATTAATATTATTATATTAGATATTATTATATTATTTTTAATTACATTACATTACATTATATTACATAGCACTTAGTGGACGCTTTTACACAAAGAAAATTAATAAGCTAAATCATGCAAAGTGCAAAAGAAAGCTAGCAAACATTTATAAAATACAGATTAATACCTGAACCACATAAAAAAAATAACTAAACATAAAGCTCAAATTATTATTATTATTATTATTATTATTATTATTATTATTATATAGGCGGAACCTTTTATCTCATTTTCTGAAACTTGACGGACTGGTTTTCGCGGCGCACTTAGAGCGGTTTAAAGTTTGGCTGTAAATTTTTTTAAAGTTTAGGTCGTTTTTGAGGAAAAAACAATCAGAATTAGTGTGTATAAAGTTAGCAGGTCTGTGTATGACCCTTTAGACTGGTTATGAAAGGGCGTTATAAATGCGGTAAAGGACAGACAGTGTGTGTATTTATGCTGGAGCTGAGGGTAACTGCAGTATAACTGTAGTAGGTTATTTATAGTAGTAATTAGTGGCTCTGAGTAAATACATGGCTCTGAGTCTGATCATTACTTTATTCTTCTTTAATCGTGTAAATATCGCGTTATTTCAGAATCATAAGCCTGAGATTAGTGCAGAAAAGTGTCTGGTTTGGGGTGCAGGGCTGGAGCCCCGGCTGGTGCTGCCTGTGCGCTATTTCTATATCCAGGCGGTGAGCGAGAGCGGGCAGATCATCTCCAGCTCTCCAGGTAACAGAGACAGATCATATACCTATACATACATCATCAGTACACTAACCTTAAAATAACCACCAGTTAACCTACAGCGTTTATTCTTATACACACAGTGTATGAAATGCAAATTTCAACAAAAATAAAAAGGTACCAGTTTAGAATGAAATAAAAGTATATCTTCCTTTAGAGATAGAACATCTGAAGCTTTGAAAGATTCCCACATAAACTTATAACTAGAGCAGCAACTGACGATTATTTTGATGATCGATTATTTTTCATCAGCTGCTTTATTGATATTGATACATACAAGTACCCATTAGAGAAGCACCAGTTTAAAACTTACAATTTTAATGGGAAGCCCAGTCACAGTTTGACAGATTTGACAACTTTGAGCCCAAGCCCAGTTTATGTCCAATATACCCTGATAAATCCCATGTGGGACCCATCTGGGAACTGGGAGATTTAAATGAAAACTAGTAAATAGAATGATTATATTACCCTTTCTGTTCAGTCGTAATCTTTTTTTTTGGGGTTCAGATTGAATATCTGAAGCGCTAAAAGTTTCCCTAGAGCAGCAACTGAGTATTATTTTGATCATCGATTATTGTTCACAAATCAGCTGCTTTATTGACAGAAGTGCTATGAAAATAGATTTAGAGTTCTGTTTGTAGTGTTTATGTAGTGTGTATTTCTGTACTCTTTGTTTTAAATATTTTACTGTAGAGAGTTTGTATTATTTCACTTTTGTTTTTGTTGAATATCAGGTAAAGACTCCTTCAGGGTGAAAATAACCTCGCTGTCACAGAAGGAGCATGTTCGGATCCATGTCCCGCCGCCGCTGGACCGTGGAGATGGATCTTTTCTGGTCAGGTTCCGGATGTACAGCAGCTCTTTGAGTGGACTGAAGGTGGAGGTGTTTTATAAGGATAAACCAGTGGCCCAGTCGCCGTACAGTATTAAAGGTACAGTGGGTTATATTTCTAATGTAGTGTGAACAAAACCATTGGCCAAACCCATTCAAAATGCAGTTTTTGGCCAGCAGCTGAACCTGATTGTTTCCGTAAAAAAAATACAAAACTACCATTTAAGAACATTTACTGAACATACTGAACATCTTTGTGATGCCAGAAGAAAAACAAACAATAAAACACAATATATTTACCTCAGCAATGCTATTTAAGTCATAAATGTACCCCAACTGTGCTATTCTAGTTACACATTTAGCTACCTGGGCAATGCTATTTTCTTCAATAACTCAGTAGTGCTACTCTAATATTAAATTTGGTAATACTTTCTATGAATGTCAACTCTATTAGACTCTATAAACACATTCATAACATATTATAATGCATTCATAATGCATTATACACATGACTTTAAATATTTATAAAAATCCATAACCCATTATAGCCAAGTTTATTATGCATTATGAATTGTGATCATAATTCATTATAAGCTGTGCTTATAATATTTATGTTAAAATAGTATATATCTATCATTACTAATCTTGTCCCATGATGCAAGTCTGTAACTTTACTTGGAGCACAGAAAGACCTCTAACAATACATTATCAGAGACTGTAGCTAATATTATATTCAAGACAAGAATAACTCATGATTGGTTAAAATATTTAGAGCATTATAGAGGGTGAGTTTATAAGTTGGAAGCTTTTTTATTCATAATGCATAACGTCTGCAAGCTGGGACTGAGTTTCTTGGCATTAATGTATAACAAGTTATAAACACAGCCATTAATGCATTATGATCACAATTTATGATGCATTATAAACATGGCTATAATTGGTTATACATTTTTACAAATATGTATAGCCATGAATATAATGCCTTATGAATGCATTATAATGTGTAATGAGTCTTATAGAGATGACATTCATAGAAATTGTTACCGTGATTTCTTTTTTTGGCCAAATAAATATTTGCGTGGTCAAATATTCTATGCATTTCTATAGTATAGTAGAATATTATTATTCAAGTATAATCAAGATTTTAGGTAAAAAAATTAAAATAAATAAATAGGAATATATTGATATATACGATATATCGCCTAGTACACTATGGGTGTAAGTAAATATCAATATATCGAAACACTGATATATTGTTTTGTAATACTGTATTGATTTAAAAAAATACAGTATTGACTTGGAATGATTAGTTGAGATGTGAAGGGTGTCAGACAGTAGTTCATTTAGTTATGTGTTTAAACCCTGCCCACTAGGTAGCAGTGTTGTACTCCATAGTTAGATCTCACTGTTCTGATTTTTTTAGCAAACATTGTACAGTTAATGTCTGATTGTGGTTAAATCTCTCTTTTTGTCTCCAGGTCCAGTTTATCATGAGTACTGTGACTGTCCTGAGTCAGACTCATCAGCCTGGCAGAGTTTATTACAGTGTCCTTCAGCTGAGCCACAGATAGAGCAAGATTTCATCTCCTTCCCCTCTATAGACCTCCTCCGGCTCCGACAGGAGGTTCCAAAACGCTTCTCCAGCAGAGGAGGCCTGATCCACTACAGCATCATCAATAACCAGGTGTACCGGAAGAGCCTGGGCAGATACACAGACTTCAAGATGTTCTCCGACGAAATGTTTCTGTCTCTCACCCGCAAAGTCAGTGCAGTTTATTTTTTATTATTTCTGAACAGATTTTGAAGATGGATAGTCATGCTACAGCAATATATAATCAGTGCACAAATTCAGGTCTCGAGTCGATTCAAAATCTATTTATTTAGTTCAATATGAGTTACAATAAAAATTGTAGTTTGAATATGAAATGTTGTAACTATACAAGGAACACTTAAACTTCCATTATTAAAATATTAGTGTTTATATTATGAAGTCTTAACACAGCAGTTACATTCTTATTTTAATATCATTTAATGTAGCTTAGTTATTTACTACACCATGTTTCACATCTTATACAGGTTTGAAATGTGTTTCACGTGTTGGTAAAATATAACGTGGTTTCAGAACAATAATGGGGCTTTGGAAGCCATCGTTTTCAACAGCGCTGTATAAACATATATACTGAACTATATTTTAGTTTATAAAACAAAAACATAACATGCTTCATACATTTCTTATTTATTTGCAAATGAAAGTGTGAAATTTACCCAGACCCACTAGTTCAGATATGACACTACAGAAAGCATCGTGATAATAAAAACACAGCAAGCTAAATAAATAATATAAAGAGAGAAAACTTTATAAAAGTAACTAATGCTGCCTCCAGCTGGTCTGAGCAGAGTTCAGCTCCCCCGTTATAAGGGCCCCATTCCTCACCCTGTTAAACACGTTCATCCCTGGGGACAAAATAATCTGAATTAGTAACAGCGTTTCATGTAGAGCGCAATCATAATTTCCCTATTAACACATTAAATCACTCAGTTACAGGTTAATCTACAGTTATTCCGTGTAACAGGTAAACCTGTTTGATAAACACAGAGAGCAGTTAGAGAAAATACAGAAGAAAATTACTTACATTTTTACAGAAACTGCCCCACAGTGCTGACTCCTCTGCTCCAGTTCATCCCAGCCAGAGGGCGATGCTCACGAGGATGGTCTCGCCAAATAAAATGTGAGACGTTAAAACTGTACACATTGTGGTAGGCCCCCTGGGTTAGGGGCGTGACCATTGTGACCCGGAAGGAGGAAGCACACAGATAACACAGACACGGGGAGTAAATTAACTCAAATCATACCTTTTATTTGTTTTAAAGGCCCTCCACCACACCCAGAATAAACTCAAACAAACATAATGCTAGCCCAGTGGGGCTCTAGAGATCAGTAGTGTACTTAGTTTCTCTGTTAGAGTCCGTGCAGCCTCAGCCCTCAGCTCCCCAGTGAAAGGCCAGAGCACAAAGCCATGTCTGTCCCAGCTGGTCCGCATGAGGACTGATTGAGCCGCCAGCTGGGACAGACATGGCTTTGTGCTCTGGCGTGGGGCGAACCCACAACTCCCCCGCCTCCATATACGGGGAAAATTGGCTAATTCTGAAGATCGAGTCGTCTTTTTATAAATCGATATCGGATCATTCAAATGAAGATCGATTTAAATCGAAGAATCATTTTTTAAAACACACCTATAGTATTATATGTACAGCTCTACTATACAGGCAGTAAACCCAGACATCTTATTGCACACTGAAAAAAAATTACTTTATGCACTAGTCAGTCATAACATTAAAACCAGCTGAAGTAAATAACATTGTTAATCTGGTTCCAGTGGCTCCTGTAATGGTGTGGATTTATCAGGCAGTTGTCAAAACCTGCCAAAAGTGTTAAAGTAAGGACAACCGATAAACTGGTGACCGGGTCACGGCCCTCATGGAGGCTTTGCTCACCTCACAACACTACAAAACTTTTATAAGAGTGGTCTGATATCTGCTCTACTCTATCACTTGTAAAGGGATATATTTTAGCCTAGGCTTCCTCTAGAGAGCAGCTCAAGCACCTGAAAACTTCTAGACAAAACACATTATAAAACTGCTCCTCAACTCTTTCCATCAGTTTGATATTGCTGAGTGCTGCACTGCCCCCTAGCGGTTTTGTTCTGCACCCACATGTACATGCCACAATTATTTTTGAAGGACGTGTGCAACCAAAGCACCAAATGAACACAGGATACGTCAGCCGTCATGTGTACAAAAACAGCAAGTATATCTCTGTCCTTACAGCTAAGTTGCTGTGGATATAGGTAAAATAATTATATAGGGTCACTGTAACTGTTTATAAAAATGGCAGAATACTATACACTGTGATACTGTAATAAAGACAGTAGGGATGCACTGATTATTCTATGCAATCTACAGTAATAACTATAAAATGTGTCAACACATAATTTAATTTGTGTGTTCCTTATTCATTGATACTCACTGATAGAAAACACAAATGGGGGGCATGATTATTTGACTAGTAAAATATATTCTATATATAAATATAAATATAAAATAGTTGCAACTGTACTACTGATGTATGTGTTAGATACATACATCATACATACATACACAGATTTAGATATTATATCTCCCAGCACACACACAAGCAGACAGGACAGATGAGAAGACAGCAGCCAGCAGGAAGCGGGGTGAGGAGAGAGGAAGTGCTGACTGGAGAGAGGGGTGCTGAGTTCAGTTCTGACAGATCAGATGGATGAACAGTCATGACTGTATCAGGATGAGCTTTATCATGTTGGAGGTGTCTGTATGTGTCAGGATGTGTTATAGAGCAGTGTGTGTCAGTGTGACTGGGTGGTTATTTTATTAAATATAGCTGAGGTTTGTGTTTATGTAGACTGCGTCATTGTTCTTCATCTGCCTCCTCTATTTGTTTCTTATTTATTATTATAGGTGAAGCTGCCTGATGTGGAGTTCTATATTAATGTGGGAGACTGGCCACTGGAGACTCGAAAAGTGGATGCTGTACATGGACCTGTGCCAATCATTTCATGGTGTGGCTCCACTGAGACGAGGGACATTATTTTACCCACCTATGATATCACACACTCCACTCTGGAGACGATGAGAGGGGTGACCAATGACCTTCTGTCCATTCAGGGGAACACAGGTGTGTGTGTTTTTTTTTTTACTTTCTGTTTTAAGAATGTAGATTAAAAGAGTCCTGAAGGCAGAGATGTATATTAATGAAGTAGAACTAATTCACTACTGTACTTAAGTAGTAAACAGCTGTATCTGTATTTAACTGGAGTATATTTTTTTCTCATACTTCCACTTTTTCTTCACTACATATCTTTACTGAGTTTAATACATTTAGTCCGATAATTTCTTTACGGGCTGCATCATTACTCACCAGTCCTTTTTTAGAGGCTTTTTTAGAGACCCCAACGATGAACTATGTTCACTCCGCTGACCGCACACACACGCACACAATATTAAACAGCGCACTTTATTCTGTTCTGTCCACTCCTGATGTGTGCATGGCCAGTCAATCAGTGAGTCAGTCATGGATATTGGGTTTATTTTTCAAAATAAAGGGCTATATTCAGATTCATGTGAAAGAATAAACAGTATTTCATTGCTTAGTTTGAGCAGATGCCCTGAATAATCCATGAGTAGTTTTTCGCCAAAAGAACAAAGAGACCAGTCTCACATTCTAAAAAAAAAAACAACAACAAATGATTATTCTTAACCGAAATGATAAAAGTGACATAAAAATATACTGATATCAACACAGTTCTTTTGGTATGTTATGGAATAGTGTAGGGTTCAGTCATTTATACATATAAGGTTTAAACCGGCCCCATTGGCAGCACCATGGTTGCTCAGCTAATCGGCCAACAAAAACTCCTGGGTACACCAACCAGACCACTCCTTTTTAGAATGTTTGTTTGGCTTTGCCGAGATGGCTGCAGAAATATACTGATGCCATTAATTAGAATAATTTCCCCTCATTTAAAAATACTACTACTTCCAATTTACAGGAGAAAATCTAAAGAACTGCTACTTAAATTGCTTTAGTTGATAATTTTGCATCATTGTATTCATTGTATTCAGAACTGTGTCTGGGTTAGGTTCCTTAATTCTGAGTTATTAGTAAAAATATCACAGATATTGTTAACTGAATGAACTGCTTCACAATGTTCTCCTCCTGCTACGTTTGCAGGTCCTGTCTGGGTGAATAAAACCAGCCAGGCATTTTTCCGAGGCAGAGACAGCCGAGAGGAACGCCTGAACCTCGTCTCCATGTCCAAGAAACACCCGGACCTGCTGGACGCCGGAATCACTGCTTTCTTCTTTTTCCGGGAGAGAGAAAAGGAGCTCGGTAAAGCCCCTCTCATCGGATTCTTTGACTTTTTCAAGGTAAATATATATATTTTTTAATTGAATTAAAGAACTCTTTCACATGCAATTATAATCCTCACCAGAGAATATGTATTCCACAAAAATTACAGACGATCACTTTAAGTGGTAAATTGTTGTGAGTTGACGGTCAATAGACTAAATTGACGAGGGATTTTTCTAAATGCATTTTAATGTGATACAGAGATACTGTCCCCTGTCTCTGCAGTATAAGTTCCAGGTGAATGTGGACGGTACAGTGGCCGCCTACAGGTTTCCCTACCTGATGCTGGGGAACAGCCTAGTGTTAAAGCAGGACTCTCCGTACTATGAACACTTTTACACACACCTGAAACCTGGCCAACATTACGTTCCTGTGAAGAGGACACTGTCCGATCTCATCGAGAAGATCAAGTGGGCCAAGGTGAGGAGTTCAGCCTTTGGTTTGTTTAAAATGATTCCTTAATAAAAAAAAACAAAAGAAATTTACCCAGTGTTTTCCTGACTGGTGTTATGGATTAGTCAGGTCTAATGTCTTAAGATAGGATAAAGACAGAAAGATTGATTGGCTATGAATTGGTATTTTCCTAATTTAGCAATTCCTTCGAGCTGATCAGATCACAGTGGAGAGTTGAGGATTACAGCAGCTCTGTGTGAGACTCATTGTAGGGACTCTTCGAGCACAGAAGGTTGTGGATACTTGTTCAATGGTTAGATGGAACTACAGAACTGGAGCACAGCTGCAGACACTCATTAAGAGGAGTTTGTTTACAGGTTTTATTTGTCTCTTTATTTGTAGAATGCTTAAGACTAAGGGCCCTAATTTAACAATCTATAGTGCACTAGTTGATTGCGCTTTGCGCAGCTGGATTTAGGGGCGTGTCCTGTGTCTGCTATTGTAAGGGCGCGGAAAATACGCCTTGCGCGGCTCCAACGTAATAATTCCCTTAATTATTTATGGGTGTGTTTTGGGCATAACGTGAAATAAACCAATCAGTGTGTCTATATCCATCCTCTTTAAGAGGCAGCTGCGCTCTGACTTCCGTTCATTCCTATTTTAAGAGCGCATAAACTGACTGCGCTTCACGCTGTTCAAATAAGGGAAGCAGCTGAAATAAGGGAAGTGTAATGTTATTTTATTCTTTATTCTGTTTATTGTTTATATATTTTTTAAAATTAGAAATAAAAACTGACATTTACTATATATATATATATATATATATATATATATATATATATATATACTATATATAGGTAAAAAAGAAAAAATAGGCCATTTTAAAAATATCATAAATATTGATACATAAAAAAAAGAATGTATATCTTATAAAGAAAAAAATAATAGTAGTGAATATAAAGTAAAATGATAAGAATGATAAAAAAATATAAAATTTATGAGTAAACGAAGAACATGGGAATCATGGGAAAATATATATAAATGTTTATTGTTTTTTTTTATATAATTTAATCAACAAAATAATAAAAATAATTCAATTTAATTAAAAAATAAATAATATAAAATATAAACGTATAAAAACAATCACAGGCTTTCTGAGTGCGCAGAATAATAAAAGTTTCAGTTTCAAATCAATGAAACAGCTCATCAAAACCTCAATCTGTCCTTTATATTTGACAATATTTGACTAACTTTACAGGTCCTTACTCATCTTAATTTATTTATCTAAACTGAGTTTTGCAGCCTTGCGCTGAATTCAGCTCCGCGCTGCGAAAGAGAGAGGAGGCGCAGCACATTTTGCCTGATTTCTTTTGATTAATTATCCATAAATATAGTGAGTTTATAGCATGAATTTCTCTACACTTGATACGGCCTTATTTATTAAAAGACTTTTTTTAAGAAAACAGAGGTAATCCCGCGCCGTGCGCGCTGCCAAATCCGTTATGCACGCCTGCGGTCTTTTTTAAGCGCTGAACCAGATTTCCGTTAATGAATTTATATATTTAATATTTGTATAAATTTTCCCTGGTGATAAGAAACGAAAGCTAACATATAGCTTTATATTTCTGTGTATTTTAAAAGTTTTAAGTTTTATATAATTGACGCACAGCTCCAGAGGCCAGGGTGACAACATGCATTATTTTTCAGATATATAAAAAATAATAATAATAAAAGTGAATTTTTAGTTAAATAATAGTGAAGTGAAATAAAAAAAATGTTTAGTCGATTTGTCCATTATGTTTATTTTTTATTTCTAAAACTCCAGCATTTGAGTGAGAATAAGCATCTGTTAAAATTCATAAACAGCAGAATGCCTGTGTCTGCTGAAATTAAGTTACAGTTATTAAGTCTGCGTACTGAACATAAATATAAGTCCTTGTAACTGTCATGCAGATTTTTAAGTATATTTTATTTTTATAGTTAATTGCTAAAGGCTCTGGGTAAGTTTTTTTTTTTTTTTTTTTTTTTTTTTTTTTACTCTGGTAAAGAAGTTTTTTTTGGAGGGTGATCGTGATTCAGTTCTGGGTGCGCGCGACTGACCATTGAATTTCGACGCCTTTTCACAGGATCAATCGTGCAAATCGTTTTTCCGCCGCCAAGATAGAAACACGCCAGACATTTATCTGAACACGTCGTTTCCAAACCACCGCGCCCATCAGCGTTAATATATTCCAGAAGTTCATTGCTATTTTAAGGACATGTGTGCAAGGCGTAAAAATAGACTGTTGACCGGGTGTACGATGGCAACGCGCCACGCTACACGCCTTGCACAGGGTGTACGATAGGGCCCTAGGTGTCGCAGAGAAAAGAGAATAAAGAGTTTTAATACCCTAAGGGTTATACCAGTTATCTCTATTGATGAGGCATATTTCAGTCCATTCAGTGTGTACCTATTAGCACAGCTGGAGCTCAGTCAAAATAATTTACTTGATTGCATGACGACACATTCCCAGGTTCGTCAGGAAAGGGTAACATGGTTTAGGACCTTACCCTTAATCGGTTACCCTTATCAGTTTTATAGATAATCATCTTTTATTCCAATGTGTGTGTGTGTGTGTGTGTGTGTGTGTGTAAATGTGTGCTGTGTGTTCCTCCCTCAGGAAAACGATGCTGAGGCAGAAGCTATAGCTAAAGCAGGTCAGGCTTTGGCCCGGGATATCCTGCAGCCCCACAGACTCTACTGCTATTACTACACTGTTCTCCAGGTAAAGAACACATCATAGTCAAATGGGTAAATAATTTATACCAAACAATGACTAATTTTATTTATATTTATATGATAAAGTATAGTATTCAATAAATCATTTAAAATTTGTAATTTTGCAATAGCTTTTTCTTACAAAATAAAGACAATGTTTCCATTTTAATTTGTTCAGTGGTAAAAAAATATATATCATTTCCTGTTTTCATTACCTATAATTTATTACCTATAATAATATTTTAACTTAATATTATTAATATGTACTAATAGTTATTGTCAAAAACAATGTGTTATTTTTTATTTTTTGTAGACATATGCAGCACGGCAGATCGGTACACCTTCTGTCCATCCTGATATGGAGCTGGTGCCCCAGCCTGCTGACCACAGCACTGTGTGTCAGTGTGAGAGAGGGACGGGTGGGGAGGAGCTCAGGCAGAAGAAGGATGAGTTATGACCCAGGAAGCACTGCAGAATTAGCCTTACTGGTATCGCTTGGTGATAAACGTGAAAATTCACAACTGTGACAGTCCTACTTCATTCACAAGTGCCTCTCTTACTGAACCCAGGTCTGATTTACATTAATCACATCAGGACCAGCAACACTGTCTGTCAGTTTACTTACACTGGCAATAACACCCTGATTATCGTGTATAGTGACCCAATGATTCAGACCACACTAAACCTTTTAGAGCATTACTGTGAGGATTTGATTACATTCAGCCACAACTAAAGTATTAGTGAAGTCAGATGTGCACCTCACCTCATCCACAGCTCACTGCCTCATCCCATCCAGAAATACAATGCCAAAAGTAAGTAAACTGAAAGACATAACTGTGTGTGTGTTTGTATGTGTATGTAATAGACTGGATCTTAAAGTGGATTTTAATCCATATTAAAGTTCTATTGTATAATATTTTTCAGTGATTTTATACCAACAGTCAGGACTATTTTATACTTATATGACTTTGGACTGCTGATTTGTACAAGCCATTGAAACTGAAACTTTTATACTGTAGTAAAGTTAGTGTATTACAGCATTGTTTAGATTCCACTCTACATCTGCGTTCATATTTGTTACTGTTTTATAAACTGTGTTATTTATATGCTCAAGGAGAAAACATGCTCAAGCCTTTTAAAGTTAAAGTTTGTTGGAACAGTTTCATTTGACTATTTCTAATGAACTATAGTCAGAATTTGAGTTGGCTGCTGCTATAGCTAGTAAAATAAAGGGTTCCTTAATAGTTCTGTCATTTGTATACAACTGTTATAAACATTAATGAAGTCTTTTTCTTTTCATTGATTTTTTAAAAACTTATGTTTAGAAAAATCTTTTTGTAATTTTTTTTTCCCTACAGTCTTCCTAGAAAAAGTAACATTATTTATCAATTTAGAACATTTGTTTTTATAGGCTGTGCTGTTTTTAGCCCCGAATCTTTATTTTAATGCATTGAATAATTAATTAATTGTTTTGGGAAAATTGTGTAAATTCATAAAAAGCATAAAAAAGGCAAGAATTTTCACCATGTTGTCAACAGTAACAGACGCAGAGCAGATTTTCCCCCTTGAATTCCCAGTTTGTCCAGTAAGTGCAGTTTTATTATTTTATTAATAAACCATTTACGTTACAATACCGGATCTCAGCTCTGTTTACTCTTAATACCGCTGAGCTGAACCAATACTACTTCAGTCCAGTTTAGCCCCTGAGCTGCTGCAAGAGAGTCTGCATGCACCAGTGACTATTAAAAGAACAACCTAATGTTTTAAACGCTATTTGGACCTGGTCCAGATCAGTAAATAAATGTGACGAGAGCACTGACTGAGGTGACTGTCTGTTTCAGCTTTCAATCACTTTATTTCTAAGTAAGGTTTTAAAAAAAAAAAGATGATTTCTGGGGGAAAATAAAAATTGTACAATATTTGCATAGGACAAACATTGGAGACGGAAATATGGAGAAGTTCAGAGGAGAACGATTCGTGGTTGATTTTTCATTAAAACATATGAGTGGAGCTAAACATCATACTGCAACCAACCAGCAGAGGTGCCTTTTCTTTTCATAAAGCTCCTGAGCGTTCATATCTTAGACATCACACAGTTTCACACAGCAGCCCAAATTCAGTTTTTTCACAAATTCAGTCTATTTAAGACTGTTGATGTCTTCTTTATCAAGGAGTTCCAGTGTCTGCAGCTGGGCAGAGAATGCGTTTCAGCTTTATTCAGCCTTGTATACTTTATTTGTTTGCATCCTTGGTACCTTTAAATGTTTGATTTTTTATTTTTATGTTTTTCTATGATGCTGCAGCAGCGCCCTCCTGTGACTGTATTCAGCAATTTCTTTAAAAAACGGAATCTTTAGGGATATGATCCTTTTAATTTAGTTTAAGATATAAGTCCAGATATTTACTTACCTCACTTACCTCCCGTCCCGTCACTAAAATCCTTCCTCAGTGCTGTCGTCCATTTCTCCTTTTCCTCAGTGAACATTGGGTTTGATTAACATAAATGTTGCATGATTCCAATCTGGTTTTCAGGCTTAAAGAACTTGCTGCATATCACATATGTATCAGATTTCAATAACAAATATGAAAGTGAACCAAATCAACTGAAAATATCAGATTTAGCTTGTGTTTACCACACATATGACCAAAAGGATCAGATTTGGGTCATTTTTACCTGCAGGGTGCTCACAGCTGGGGTTTTTTAGCATATGTATCTGTTTTGGGTCATAGTTGCCTTAATCCTTATGGAGTAAATAACTGCATATGTTCTCAGAAGGTACTCTGAAGAATTTTGAGCTTAGTTACTTGATATGTTTCTGTTAAAAACATACATACCATATTCCATGTTTTATTTTTTATTTTCATTTGTTTCCAGATTCATTTGTTGTTTTTTATTATCCGTTTTGTATTTTTTATATATATATATCAGATGTAATTTTTGTTTATATGAAATAAACCATGAAGGAAGTTTTATCACTGATTTCAGATATCACAGACCTTTATTGTGTCTCACTTTAAATATACTTTAAATATGCTCCAGGTTGTTTATAAAGGACGGTTATTATTACCACAGAAATAAAAATAAAAAAATAATAATGTTGGATATAAAATATCTGTACTTTTCTCACAGGGAATGTAATAATCACAGATTTACTATATATAGGCCTGTCAAAATAATTGGTAACACTTTTACAATAAGGGTACCTACAACAGAATGTGTCAACTAAAAATACATTAATAATCATTACAAAGTTTTAAATAATGAATCAAATCATTATTAATTACAACATTCTTAAACATTAAAATATAGAAATGTTTAATAATATATTAACTAGTGTCGAGTAATAATTAGTTTAGACGTTACAATGTTTATTACTATCATAAATACTGTTATTTGTAGCCTTTATTGTTGATTGTTACCCAGTAATTCCCTTATTAACATATCATACAATAGATAGATATAACTTTCATTTTTGCTGACCTCAATAAGTTTTCTTAATGTGATAATACCATAAACATTAATGAGGCTGTATTCTGTCTAAAAACAAGTTTTTGTTTAATTTATTTGCAACAAAAAAAAACATTATTCCAATATACTTTATGTTCTTGATAATTAAAAGTTAATCACTCTGAAAATGCTGCTGTATTAGACATTTATAAGTTCCAGTACTATTGATATTAAATAAATTGACATAATATTGTTTATACCAATATGTTTTTTTCCCTAATCAACTAAACAATACAAAAACACATTTTATTTAGAAATGTAAAAATACAAATGCAAAAATGCACTTTATTTAGCTATTTTCATTCATAAAGGCCCTTAAAAAAAGAATAACTCAGTAGTAAAGTAAATAACTAATTTAATCCAGTTGGTAAAAATGGTTGATATGTGATTTTTGTTAGAAGTGGTAAATTATTATTCAAAAGATTTACCGTGAAAGATAATTTTGGTTGTTTCTACAACCATTACCAATTTTTTTTCAGCTCCACAGATCATAAAGGAAACTGCGTAGATCTATCATTACAGACTGTGAATTATTTCTGTACATACTTTATTATCCTTCAATCACTGTGTTCTTCAGTGCTCAGGACCTCGCAGCTACAGTATTATTTGGGCATTCTCAGCACTGCAGTGACTCTGCCCTGGTGGTGGTGTATGAGGTGTTAACAGAGACTGTAAAAAAAGATGGACGCCGTGTCGCCGTTTCCATTCATTCAATGAAAATGAAGCCAAAATCTTCCGTCATGTTGGCGATCCTGATACCCAAGTCTGCGCAGTAGAGACCAGAGGAGGGTAGAAAGACTGTGGAGAGACAGCCTATTCATTTGAATAACCCCGCCCCTGAGGGCTGCCTGGCGGTCACAGGCTGCAGAGCGGAGCTGACGGTCAGAGCCATAGAAAGAAATCCAGAATGGATTCAGATTAATTTTCACAAACTTAATATTTAGAGTTTTTAATCTAAAACTAACCACCTATTACGTTATTTACCGCTGACAGAAATTACAAAAAAATATTCTTTTCATTAACACTTAAAATAATTAAATAATTTTGTGAAAGACCACCAACCAACGATGACAAAAAAAATCTCTTGTTACAATAAAAGTGTTATTTAAGGGAATACTCTCTTCTGACAAGAAATCAAATCTTTTTAACCCCTTACAGATTTAATGTTTTAAACTATTATTAAATTGATTTCTTCTTTGTAATAATTTATAGTATTTTTAACCTACTACACTGGTACGAGTGGATCAGAGACAGCAGTGCTGCTGGAGTTTCCCTGCTGGACTGAGAATAGTCTTCCATCAGTGTTCTGTGATTAGTGCCCTGTGATCATTGACGGAGCACAAGAGGATGAGTGATAAAGTGAATGAATCCAGTGTTGCATTGGAGCTTCATTTACTCTGACACACACATGGTTAGTTTGTGTATTTGGTCGTTGCTTGAGTCTCACTCTCACAATCTCAATAGAGCATTTGTTAAAGTCTAGAGTTAGCGTTACTGAAGCAGTTAGGCTTAGGCGTACAGTTGGGTTAGGGTTATTGAAGCAGTTAGGGTTAGGCCTACAGTTGTTTTAGGTTTAGGGCTACAGCTGAAATTAGGGTTAGGGTTACCAAAGCAGTTAGGGTTAGGATTACAGTTGTTTTAGGGTTAGGGTTACAGCTGAAATTAGGGTTAGGCTTACCAAAGCAGTTAGGGTTAGGCCTACAGTTGTTTTAGGTTTAGGGCTAAAGCTGAAATTAGGGTTAGGGTTACCAAAGCAGTTAGGGTTAGGATTACAGTTGTTTTAGGGTTAGGGTTACAGCTGAAATTAGGGTTAGGCTTACCAAAGCAGTTAGGGTTAGGCCTACAGTTGTTTTAGGTTTAGGGCTAAAGCTGAAATTAGGGTTAGGGTTACCAAAGCAGTTAGGGTTAGGCCGACAGTTGGCTTAGGGTTACAGCTGAATTTAGGTTTATGGTTAGGGTTATTGAAGCAGTTAGGGTTGGGCCTACAGTTGTTTTAGGGTTAGGGTTACAGCTGAAATTAGGGTTAGGCTTACCAAAGCAGTTAGGGTTAGGCCGACAGTTGTTTTAGGGTTAGGGTTATCGAAGCAGCTAGGGTTAGGCCAACGGGTGGGATGGGGTTAGGCCTACAGGTGGAGCTAGGGTTAGGGTTAGGGTTACTGAAGCAGCTAGGGTTACACCTACAGCTGGGATGGGGCTAGGCCTACAGGTGGAGCTAGGGTTAGGGTTACCAAAGCAGCTAGGGTTAAGCCTACAGCTGGTATGGGGTTAGGGTTACAACTAGAGCTAGGGTTAGGGTTAGGGTTGCCGAAGCAGCTAGGGTTAAGCCCACAGCTGGGATAGGGTTAGGCCTACAGGTGGAGCTAGGGTTAGGATTAGGGTTACCGAAGCAGCTAGGGTTAGGCCTATATCTGGGATGGGTTTAGGCCTAGAGGTGGAGCTAGGGTTAGGGTTAGGGTTACCGAAGCAGCTAGGGTTAAGCCCACAGGTGGGATTGGGTTAGGCCTACAGGTGGAGCTTAGGTTAGGGTTAGGTGTTATCGAAGCAGCTAGGGCTAGGCCTATAGCTGGGATGGGGTTAGGCCTACAGGTGGAGCTAGGGTTAGGGTTAGGGTTACCGAAGCAGCAAAGGTTAGGCCTACAGCTGGGATGGGGTTAAGGCCTACAGGTGGAGCTAGGGTTAGGGTTATCGAAGCAGCTATGTAACAGAATGGACTGTGTTTAGGGTGGGTGTAATGACTGGGCCAGGACAATAGGGGAGCTGTGGCACTGAGTGACAGAAAGTGCCCAGTTTGCAATGATGGCTTCCCCTTTAAAAACAGGAAGTTGGAGGCGTCGGGTCTCTTGGGTCTCCCGTTTGTGCAGGGGGTAAGGTTGGTGGTGTGCAGGTTTATGTTTGTTGAGTGAATGTGTTGTGTGGGTGAGGGATTGATTGTGTATATATATTGGGACTGTTTTACTTACCTGGTTAATTCCCTTGTGACCTATTAGTTGGGAAGTTGGGTCTGGTGGATGTTGGGGAATATATGGGTGAGTGCAGTCAATGTGTAATTGGGTTACGTTTGTGTGTGTGTGTGTGATTATTTAATTTGATTTTGTTGTCTCCGACAGGGTGGCCAACCTGTGCTGGGACGCTGTACGCCACCAATTACCCTAGCCAGTGGCCGGGTGTAGGTAGTAGTGTGGATTTGGGTAATGTGGGTTGGGTGTATGTTTTTATAGAAATAGTTTATTAATTAATAAAGATAATCCATGGGGTTAATTTTATTTTCAATTGGTTGGGTTTAAGCTTGTACCTTGTGGGCTGCTGGCTGGGGTGGGGAGTTTAGTTGTTCACTGCAGGTTTATTTCAGGGTTTGTAGTGGTTTAGTCAGTACTCAGTACTTTAAAGTTGTTAAACCATTGAAGATGTCTCAAAGTCAAAATGAGGGAGTTGGGAGACCAAGAGCTTTTTCTATGCCATCTTTCTTTCCATATATGATGCCTTGCTCTAGATTCTCAGGGGGGATGAATATTATTAAAGAAGTGTGGCAAGTCTTGTTCCAGAAGAGCAGCCCCTGTGACGTCAAGAA
Organism: Astyanax mexicanus; assembly: GCF_023375975.1. NCBI lineage: Eukaryota > Metazoa > Chordata > Actinopteri > Characiformes > Acestrorhamphidae > Astyanax > Astyanax mexicanus. The sequence goes on along the minus strand of NC_064424.1, from coordinate 36,766,063 downwards.
TCAACCACCTTTGAACACCATGGGAAAAGTCACGTGGCAGCAAGCTATGCATATCTGCCAAAAAGAGTATCACTTCACCTCACCAGAGGGCTTTGTGGGCTATGCCCGTCTGGCTAGCCGGCGCCCTGTAACAGTGCCAGGTAATCGTGAGGTGCTGTTGAATTGTAGAGCTAGAAACGGACCCTGTGGTCGAAGTTATGAAGCCCTCATGGAGCCGCTACCTACAAGAGATGGACTGCTGGTGGCTCGTTCTTTGGTGAATGTGAAAAGTGGCCGAATGCAGGTGCGTGTCAGAAATATCAGTAATACACCACTGGCCGTCTACCCGTATCAAAAATTAGGAAAATTGCTGACACTAAATGTGTGTGAAGTGTTTGATGACTGTCCTGACCTGCATTTAGTCTCCAATGATGTTGGTGGGGTGCCAGTAAATGCCGTGGGAGCAGGTAGTGTGAATAATAACCCACTATATCAATTTGACTTAGAAGGGGTTCAATTGTCAGTTGAGCAAAAAGAAAAATTGGCCACACTGTTGACTAAACATCAGTCTGTCTTTTCACAGCATGAGGAGGACTATGGCTGCACCGAAACCATCTTACACGAGATCCCAACAGGTGATGCCGCTCCAATCAGACAGAGGTATCGACAGATTCCTCCAAATCTGTACGGTGAGGTCAAAACTTTGATAAAACAGATGTTGGATGCAGATATAATTAAACCCAGCTCAAGTCCATGGTCTTCCCCTATAGTTCTAGTACGAAAGAAGGATGGCTCCATTCGTTTTTGCGTAGACTATAGGCAGTTGAACCAAGTAACCAGAAAGGACTCATACCCCCTACCCCGGGTGGAAGAAGCATTAGCCAGCTTAAAGAAGGCCCGCTGGTATTCAACACTTGACCTGGCATCTGGTTACTGGCAAGTCAAAATGCACCAAACAGACATGGACAAAACTGCTTTTACCACTCCTATGGGGCTATTTGAGTTCCAACGAATGCCATTCGGACTGTGCAATGCACCGGCAAGCTTTCAACGCCTAATGGAGAGCTGTTTGGGAGATCAAAACTACCAATCATTGCTGATTTATTTGGATGATGTGATTGTTTTTGCTGCAGATTTTAATAGCCATCTTGATCGCCTTGATTTTGTCTTCTCTCGCCTTTCTCAGCTGGGTCTAAAGTTGAAACCAGACAAATGCAAGCTCCTCCGAAGCAGTGTCCAATATTTGGGTCACGTGGTGTCTAATGCAGGCATAGCCCCAGACCCTGACAAGGTGATGGCTGTTCAGCAGTGGAGGGTACCAAAGTCCATTACAGAGTTGCGAGCCTTCCTTGGCCTGGCTGGGTACTATCGCAGGTTTGTTAAGGGGTTTTCACAAACAGCAGCACCCCTGCATAGGTTATTGGGGGGGCACCCTACCAAGAAATCTAAGGCCAAAGCCTTATGCCCCCCCTGGAAGTGGTCTAATGAATGTGAAACAGCCTTTGAATCCCTAAAACAAGGTCTTGTGCAGGCGCCAGTCCTGGCATTTGCAGATTTCACGCTACCTTTCCTGTTTTATACAGATGCAAGCCACAGAGGCTTAGGGGCTGTGCTCTCACAAAAACAGGATGGACAGGAGAAGGTCATTGCTTATGCCAGTAGAGGTCTCCAGGGTGCTGAACGCAATGATGCTAACTATAGCTCTTTCAAATTGGAACTATTGGCTCTTAAATGGGCCATCACTGAAAAATTTCACGAGTACCTCCTTGGCTCAGACTTCACTGTATATACTGATAATAATCCCCTTGCACATCTGGCAACCGCACGATTAGGGGCAGTGGAGCAGCGGTGGGTGGCTCGGCTGGCTAGCTATAGAGTCCAGGTCAAACATCGCTCTGGTAAATCAAATGTAAATGCTGATGTCCTGTCCCGCTATCCAGTAGGTGCTGCTGTGGTGCCAGAGGACGACGATGGTATGGAGGTCCCCGGGTTCCAAGAGGTGACTGTTGAAGTGGTGCAAGCTTGCCTCTCAGGGTCCTGCTTGGCGGCCTCTATCGGACCAGTACCAGACCAGCCACAGCCTTCTGGGGGCTCTAGAATAGGACAGGACTGGACAATGGAAAGGTGGGCAGAAGTGCAACAACAGGACCCTGTAATCTCCCGTGTATTGTATGTTTTCCAGACAAAGAGACCACTGCGGTTGGACGAACGACAATGGGAAGCCCCCAACGTACTGAGGCTGTTGAAGGAGATGCCCCGCCTGCAGCTTCAAGAGGGAGTGCTATATCGTTGCATCCAAGACCCAAACACCAACATGCCACGGTATCAGCTTCTTCTCCCTCAAAGTTTTCAGAAGGAGGCATTCACATGTTGTCATGACAAAATGGGACATTTTGCAACTGAAAAGACTCTGAAAACGTTGCAGATAAACTATTATTGGCCACATATGGCTATCGATGTCCAGAAATGGTGCTCAGAATGCCAACAGTGCACCCTTAGGAAAAGGCCTGGCACCTCAGCTGTTGGCTTGACCCCTGTTGCTGCTTCGTACCCTCTTGAACTGGTCACAATGGACTTTTTGTCTCCTGAAGCCGCAGTTGGGGGTTTCCAAAACATCATGGTGCTGACTGACCACTTTACCAAGTTTGCCTGGGCAGCAGCCACCCGAGACCAAACGGCTGCCACCACAGTGAGAGTTATGTGGCAGCAGGTCATACAGTATTTTGGCTGTCCATCCCTGTTTCACTCGGACCAGGGTCCAAATTTTGAGGCAGCAGTGGTGAAGCAGCTCTGTGAACTATATGGCTGTAAAAAAAGTCATACTACTCCCTACCATCCTGAGGGTAACGGCCTTACAGAACGCTTTAACCGGACTTTACTTGGAATGCTGGGAACCCTGGTGGATGAGAAGAAACAAAGGTGGGCTGATTACTTACCCGAAATGCTACATGCTTATAACAACACTGTCCATAGCTCCACAGGGTATACACCATCCTACCTCATGTTTGGTTGGCATGCCAGAACCCCCCTGGACGTGATGTTGGGGCACCCGGTGGAGGAACAGAGTACTGTGGAGGAGTGGGTGAGAAGACATCACGAGCGCCTGTGCTACGCCTACAAGAGAGTGGGTGAGTTGACTGGCAGGGCAGGGCAACATCAAAAGAAGCAACACGATAAGCGGGGTCTCCTGGGTCCTTTAATGGTGGGAGAACGGGTGTTGGTCCGTAATGTTGGTCCTAGGGGACAGGGCAAATTGGCTAATTTTTGGAGTAGTATGCCCTATGTGGTGATTAAACAACCAAATGTGGATATACCTGTTTATGTTGTTAAGCCTGAGAAAGGGAATGGGAGAGAAAGGGTTTTGCATAGGAAGTTGCTTCGGCCTTGTCCTTTGTCCTTACAGGTCCCTGGAGAAGGAGTGGTGGAAGCTGCAGATAAACCTGGATCTTCAAGCCAAGTTGCGGATGGACCTGGATTTCCAACCCAAGCGGCAGGCGCGATTGGACACCCAACTTCCTGGTTGGTTCCACCAACCTGGTGTTTACCACCTCTGTCAAGTTGCACTCCATCTGCACGATCGGCTACGGATGTCTGGGTTGGCCCGGATGTTGGGGAACCCCGTCGGTCCCATCGGACCACCAAGGGCGTCCCACCAGAGAGATATGGGGATGCTTGAGGCCAGCCTGAGGGCAGGCTCTGGAAAAATGGAGGGAGGTGTAACAGAATGGACTGTGTTTAGGGTGGGTGTAATGACTGGGCCAGGACAATAGGGGAGCTGTGGCACTGAGTGACAGGAAGTGCCCAGTTTGCAATGATGGCTTCCCCTTTAAAAACAGGAAGTTGGAGGCAACGGGTCTCTTGGGTCTCCCGTTTGTGCAGGGGGTAAGGTTGGTGGCGTGCAGGTTTATGTTTGTTGAGTGGATGTGTTGTGTGGGTGAGGGATTGATTGTGTATATGTATTGGGACTGTTTTACTTACCTGGTTAATTCCCTTGTGACCTATTAGTTGGGAAGTTGGGTCTGGTGGATGTTGGGGAATATATGGGTGAGTGCAGTCAATGTGTGATTGGGATACGTTTGTGTGTGTGTGTGTGATTATTTAATTTGATTTTGTTGTCTCCGACAGGGTGGCCAACCTGTGCTGGGACGCTGTACGCCACCAATTACCCTAGCCAGTGGCCGGGTGTAGGTAGTAGTGTGGATATGGGTAATGTGGGTTGGGTGTATGTTTTTTTATAGAAATAGTTTATTAATTAATAAAGATAATCCATGGGGTTAATTCTATTTTCAATTGGTTGGGTTTAAGCTTGTACCTTGTGGGCTGCTGGCTGGGGTGGGGAGTTTAGTTGTTCACTGCAGGTTTATTTCAGGGTTTGTAGTGGTTTAGTCTTGATTTTGTAAGCATTTCTAACATTTTCTTACATAATATATTGTGTGGCTTTGTAGTGTATTCTGTAGTTAATTTGCATGTTTTGCTGTGTTTTGGTTGCAGTATTACCCCTGTAAGTGAGCAGCTACTCCTCTAATCCTCCCGTTTGTCTCATGTGTATTTGTATTAATAAACCTCTCATTTGTTGATCTGCCTCATTGCTCTTTTGTGGTGTTGACAACTTACTGATATTGAGCCTGGTGTTACAGCTATATTTAAGCCTAAAGGTCGGATGGGTTTAGGCCTACAGGTGGAGCTAGGGTTAGGGTTACCGAAGCAGCTAGGGTTAGGCCTACAGCTGGGATGGGATTAGGCCTACAGGTGGAGCTAGGGTTAGGGTTAGGGTTGCCGAAGCAGCTAGGGTTAGGCCTACAGCTGGGATGGGGTTAAGGCCTACAGGTGGAGCTACGGTTAGGGTTAGGGTTATCGAAGCAGCTATAGTTAAGCCTAAAGGTGGGATGGGTTTAGGCCTACAGGTGGAGCTAGGGTTAGGGTTAGGGTTACTGAAGCAGCTAGGGTTAGGCCTACAGCTAGGATGGGTTTAGTCCTACAGGTGGAGCTAGGGTTAGGGTTACCGAAGCAGCTAGGGTTAGGCCTACAGCTGGGATGGGGTTAGGCCTACAGGTGGAGCTAGGGTTAGGGTTAGGTTTATCGAAGCAGCTATGGTTAAGCCTAAAGGTGGGATGGGGTTAGGCCTACAGGTGCAGCTAGGGTTAGGGATAAGGTTACCAAAGCAGCTAGGGAAAAGCCTAGAGGTGGGATTGGGTTAGGCCTAGAGGTGTAATTAGGGTTAGGGTTATCGAAGCTGCTAGGGTTAGGCCTATAGCTGGGATGGGGATAGGCCTACAGGTGGAGCTAGGGTTAGGGTTACCGAAGCAGCTATGGTTAAGCCCACAGGTGGGATGGGGTTAGGCCTCGAGGTGGAGCTAGGGTTAGGGTTACCGAAGCAGATAGTTAGGCATACAGCTGGGATAGGGTTAGTGTTACAGCTGAAGCTAGGGTTAGGGCTGCTGAAGCAGCTAGGGTTAAGCCTAAAAGCGTTATGGTTTTAGGCCTACAGGTGGAGCTAGGGTTAGGGTTAGGGTTATCGAAGCAGCTAGTGTTAGGCCTACAGGTGCAGCTAGGGTTAGGGATAAGGTTACCAAAGCAGCTAGGGAAAAGCCTAGAGGTGGGATTGGGTTAGGCCTAGAGGTGTAATTAGGGTTAGGGTTATCGAAGCTGCTAGGGTTAGGCCTATAGCTGGGATGGGGATAGGCCTACAGGTGGAGCTAGGGTTAGGGTTACCGAAGCAGCTATGGTTAAGCCCACAGGTGGGATGGGGTTAGGCCTCGAGGTGGAGCTAGGGTTAGGGTTACCGAAGCAGATAGTTAGGCATACAGCTGGGATAGGGTTAGTGTTACAGCTGAAGCTAGGGTTAGGGCTGCTGAAGCAGCTAGGGTTAAGCCTAAAAGCGTTATGGTTTTAGGCCTACAGGTGGAGCTAGGGTTAGGGTTAGGGTTATCGAAGCAGCTAGTGTTAGACCTATAGCTGAGCTTGGGTTAGGCCTAGAGGTGGAGCTAGGGTTAGGGTTACCGAAGCACCTAGGGTTAAGCCCACAGGTGGGATGGGGTTAGGCCTACAGGTGGAGATAGGGTTAGGGTTACCGAATTAGCTAGGGTTAAGGCCACAGGTGGGATCGTGTTAGGCCTACGGGTGGTGCTTGGGTTAGGGTTAGGTTTACTGAAGCAGCTAGTGTTAGTCATACAGCTGGGATAGGGTTAGAGTTACAGCTGAAGTTAGGGTTAGGGCTGCCAAAGCAGCTAGGGTTAAGCCTAAAGGTGGGATGGGGTTAGGACTATAGGTGGAGCTAGGGTTAGGGGTAGGGTTATCGAAGCATCTAGTGGGCCTATAGTAGCCCTATAACCGGGATGGGGTTAGGCCTACAGGTGGAGCTAGGGTTAGGGTTATTGAAGCAGCTAGGGTTAAGCCCACAGCTGGGAAGGGATTAGGCCTACATGTGGAGCTAGGGTTAGGGTTAGGGTTATCGAAGCTGCTAGGGTTAGGCCTATAGCTGGGATGGGGTTAGGCCTACAGGTGGAGCTAGGGTTAGGGTTACCGAAGCAGCTATGGTTAAGCCCACAGGTGGGATGGGGTTAGGCCTCGAGGTGGAGCTAGGGTTACCGAAGCAGATAGTTAGGCATACAGCTGGGATAGGGTTAGTGTTACAGCTGAAGCTAGGGTTAGGGCTGCTGAAGCAGCTAGGGTTAAGCCTAAAGGTGTTATGGGGTTAGGCCTACAGGTGGAGCTAGGGTTAGGGTTAGGGTTACCGAAGCAGCTAGGGTTAGGCCTACAGCTGGGATGGGGTTAGAGTAACAGCTCGAGCTAGGGTTAGGGTTAGGGTTGCCGAAGCAGCTAGGGTTAAGCCTAAAGGTGGGATAGGGTTAGGCCTACAGGTGGAGCTAGTTAGAGTTAGGGTTATCAAAGCAGCTAGTGTTAGACCTATAGCTAGGATTGGGTTAGGCCTAGAGTTGGAGCTATGGTTAGGGTTACCAAAGCACCTAGGGATAAGCCCACAGGTGGGATGGGGTTAGGCCTACAGGTGTAGCTAGGGTTAGGGGTTAGGGTTACCGAAGCAATTAGGGTTAAGCCCACAGGTGGGATGGTGTTAGGCCTACGAGTGGAACTAGGGTTAGGGTTAGGGTTACCGAAGCAGCTAGTGTTAGGCATACAGCTGGGATAGGGTTAGAGTTACATCTGAAGCTAGGGTTAGGGCTGCCGACGCAGCTAGGGTTAAGCCTAAAGGTGGGATGGGGTTAGGCCTATAGGTGGAGCTAAGGTTAGGGTTATCGAGGCATCTAGTGGGCCTATAGTAGGCCTTTAACTCGGATGGGGTTAGGCCTACAGGTGGAGCTAGGGTTAGGGTTATCATAGTAGCTAGTGTTAGACCTATAGCGGGGATTGGGCTAAGCCTAGAGGTGGAGCTAGGGTTAAGGTTACCAAAGCACCTTGGGTTAAGCCCACAGGTGGGATGGGATTAGGCCTACAGGTGAAGCTAGGGTTAGGGTTAGGGTTACTGAAGCAGCTAGGGTTAAGCCCAGAGGTGGGATGGTGTTAGGCCTACGGGTGGGGCTAGGGTTAGGGTTAGGTTTACCGAAGCAGCTAGTGTTAGGTATACAGCTGGGATAGGGTTAGAGTTACAGCTGAAGCTAGGGTTAGGGCTGCTGAAGCAGCTAGGGTTAAGCCTAAAGGTGGGATGGGGTTAGGCCTACAAGTGGAGCTAGGGTTAGGGTTAGGGTTATCGAAGCAGCTAGTGTTAGACCTATAGCTGGGATTGGGTTAGGCCCAGAGGTGGAGCTAGGGTTAGGGTTACCGAAGCACCTGGGGTTAAGCCCACAGGTGGGATAGGGTTAGGCCTATAGGTGGAGCTAGGGTTAGGGTTAGGGTTATCGAAGCAGCTAGGGTTAAGCCCAGAGGTGGGATAGTGTTAGGTCTACGGGTGGGGCTAGGGTTAGGGTTAGGTTTACCGAAGCAGGTAGTGTTAGGCATACAGCTGGGATAGGGTTAGACTTACAGCTGAAGCTAGGGTTAAGCCTAAAGGTGGGATGGGGTTAGGCCTATAGGTGGAGCTAAGGTTAGGGTTATCGAAGCATCTAGTGGGCCTATAGTAGGCCTTTAACTGGGATTGGGTTAGGCCCACAGGTTGAGCTAGGGTTGGGGTTAGGGTTACCGAAGCAGCTAGGTTTAAGCCCACAGCTGGGATGGGATTAGGCCTACAGGTCGAGCTAGGTTTGGGGTTAGGGTTACCGAAGCAGCTATGGTTAAGCCTTCAGGTGGGATAGGGTTAAGCCTACAGGTGGAGCTAGGCTTAGGGTTATCGAAGCAGCTAGGGTTAGGCCTATAGCTGGGATGGGGTTAGGGTTACAGGTGGAGCTATGGTTGGGGTTAGGGTTACCGAAGCAGCTAGGTTTAAGCCTACAGGTGGGATGGGTTTAGGTCTACAGGCAGAACTAGGGTTAGGGTTACTGAAGCAGCTAGTGTTAGGCCTACATCTGGGATGGGGTTAGGGTTACAGCTCGAGCTAGGTTCAGGGTTAGGGTTACCGAAGCAGCTAGGGTTAAGCCCACAGTTGCGATTGGGTTAGGCCTACAGGTGGAGCTAGGGTTAGGGTTAGGGTTACAGAAGCAGCTAGGGTTAAGCCGATAGGTGGGATGGGGTTAGACCTACAGGTGGAGCTAGAGTTAGGGTTACCGAAGCACCTAGAGTTAAGCCCACAGTTGGGATGGGGTTAGGCCTACAGGTGGAGCTAGGATTAGAGTTAAGGTTATCGAAGCAGCTAGGGTTAGGCCTACAGGTGGCGCTAGGGTTAGGGTTAGGGTTACGGACGCAGCTAGGGTCAGGCCTACAGCTGGGATGGGGGTAGTGTTACAGCTGGAGTTAGGGTTAGGGTTACTTAAGCAGCTAGGGTTTAACCCACAGGTGGGATGGGGTTAGGACTGCAGGTGGCGCTAGGGTTAGGGTTAAGGTTATCAAAGCAGCAAGGGTTAGGCCTATTGCTGGGATTGGGTTAGGCCTAGAGGTGGAGCTAGGGTTAGGGTTAACGAAGCACCTAGGGTTAAGCCCACAGGTGGGATGGGGTTAGGCCTACAGGTGGAGCTAGGGTTAGGGTTATCGAAGCAGCTAGGGTTAGGCCTATAGCTGGGATTGGCTTAGGCCTAGAGGTGGAGCTAGGGTTAGGGTTACCGAAGCACCTAGGGTTAAGCCCACAGGTGGGATGGGGTTAGGCCTACAGGTGGAGCTAGGGTTAGGGTTACCGAAGTAGCTAGGGTCAAGCCTACAGGTGGGATGAGGTTAGGCCTACAGGTGGAGCTAGGCTTAGGGTTATCGAAGCAGCCAAGGTTAGGCATATAGCTGGGATGTGGTTAGGCCTACAGGTGGAGCTAGGGTTAGGGTTAGGGTTACCGAAGTAGCTAGGGTTAAGCCTACAGGTGGGATGAGGTTAGGCCTACAGGTGGAGCTAGGCTTAGGGTTATCGAAGCAGCTAGGGTTAGGCCTATAGCTGGGATGGGGTTAGGGTTACAGTTGGATCTAGGGTTAGGGTTACCGAAGCAGCTAGGGTTAAGCCTACAGGTGGGAAGGGGTTAGGCCTACAGGTGGAGCTAGGGATGGGGTTAGGGTTACCGAAGCAGCTAGGGTTAAGCCTACAAGTGGGATGGGGTTAGGCCTACAGGTGGAGTTAAGGTTAGCGTTACCGAAGTAGCTAGGGTTAAGTCTACAGGTGGCATGGGTTTAGGCCTACAGGCGGAGCTAGGGTTAGGGTCAGGGTTACTGAAGCAGCTACGGTTAAGCCTACAGGTGGGATGGGGTTGGGCCTACAGGTGGAGCTGGGGATAGGGTTAGGGCTAGCGAAGCAGTTAGGGTTAGTGTGACGCCCACTTAAGTGTGCTCACATAAGTGTTTATTTGTCAAAATTATATATAACTTTGTATAATTAGTTTTGTAAATATGTTTGTAAATATTTTTCTTTTATTTCAAAGATTTGTGTTGGATGTGATTGTTCTAGTAAAATGTATGGCTATTGTTCTTTCATTGTGGTCAGAAAAACAATTAATATAGCTCTATTGATCAAGCCTGTTATAGTGCTTTTGAACCTGAAGGTGGCAGTGGAAAGCGGCAGCTTCATATTACATTGTTCTCTAGAATATTCTCTCAGAACTGCAGAGGACTGAGTCAAGTTCAGAGCTGTCTCCTCATTTCTCCCCTGTTTTACAGGTTTGTGGAACTAAAATTAAGTTAATAACCCAATGAAAGTACATAATAAAACTTGTAATTAGGCTCTTTTGTAGTTATTTGCACTAGGGAGGGTGTTTTGTGGGAAAATATGGGACTGTTTTGTGTTAGTTTGAGTTTGACCTTGGGAAGCTAGCTAGAGGTAGCTATGTTGGTACAGTTTGTGAGCTAGCTACACTTTTAAATGTAGTTCTCCCAGTAATGTGTAGGTTTGTTTAAATGCTTAATTTAATAACTTGTAATATTGTATTGTACTTCTTGTTTTTATATATATATATATATATATATATATATATATATATATATATATATATATATATATATATATAGCCTGCAGTGTTTTAGTTTTGCCCAAGTGTGTACATCTAAATATTTAGTTTTCAGAGCTTACATTTCCCAATTGCATTTCCCACACTAATTTATTGCTACAAGTACTCTTTGTAATGTAGATATATATATTATAAAATTATATATTATTTACTACGTATGTAGATATATATTTATACCAGTTTTAAGGGGTAATGAAGGATGTGGCCTACTAAGGTGAAATTGGACATGCGAAAATATGTAATGTGAATTTGTTTAATTTTATTTAGCAGTTTTGTGAATGTGTAAATGACTTTTTGTATATGGAATACATTGTATATGCAATGACCGAGAAATAGACACAGATATTTGGTGGAAATGAATATTGTTTAATAAATCAGAACTGAAATCAGGACTGAGTCAAGTTCAGAGCTGTCTCCACATTTCTCCCCTGTTTTACAGGAACATATCTGTCCACAGGTACTGTGTTACGATACCTGTTACATTAGGCCTACAGCTGGGATGGGGTTAGGGTTAGGGTTAGGTCTCAATCTCAATAGAGCAGTTGTTAAAGTCTAGAGTTAAATGTCGCTCAATCACCATTACCATGCTTCTGTTCCCTCACTGCTCATTACATAACACACACAAAGAGAAACACTCAATTTCTGTTTCTTTTCTTTCTCAACTCTGCTTTTGTTTTTCTTTTTGCTTTTCCCTCTTTGTCACACTGAACTCGCTGGAAACAGGCTGGCTAGTGTTTAATCCATTCGATCATGGATGAAAGAAGAAGAGTTTGTCTGTCAGCACTATTGTCAGAGACATTTGATCAATTTCTGCTGCACTTAAAATACAAGCCCTAGATTTAATTAGGGCAAAGTGCAATTTCACCACTTGTGTTTGGTTTGTTTTTGTGTTATTTTATTCTCTGTAAATCTTTTATCTCGTTGCTGTTCAATGAAAACACTTACCTCCAAAACAGCAACTTTACAGGAGAAAGATAAAACCTTGAAAACCTTAAAAACTTTCGATATGCTATTGTCTTATTATTTTTGTTGTACATTTTATATGTAAAATATTTATAATTTACTTAGGTAAATTATAGTTTCTAATCTTATTGTTTATAACACTAAAGATGATTAATATAATGAGAAAGAAAACTATTCTGATATTCTGATTTTGAAAAGATCAAAACTGAAAAAAAACTGTGCATTTACTAATCAACTTTAACTTTAATGACCTCATTTTACTTGTTTTACTCTCTCTTACCTTGCTCTGTGATCAAATTCTTTTCTTTGTCTTTCTTTTTACTTTCTTAATGTCTCTTTTCCCTCTCTCACTCTATTACTCTATCTTTTGGTTTTGTCTCTCACTTTTTATTTTCTTTACCTCTCTATTTTTGCTCCCCTCTCTACCCCTTTCCCTCTGTATATATATTTTTTACTTTCTCTTTCTCTGTCTCTCTCTCTCTGTCTATCTCTTTCTCTTACTTTCTCTCTCTCTCTCTCTCTCTCTCTCTCTGTCTATCTCTTTCTCTTACTTTCTCTCTCTCTCTCTGCTGTAGGGGGAGCTGTTGGCTCGTGTATGGTGGTTTATTGGTGGTGTTGCTGCTAAGGGTGGTGGAGTTCCCATTGTTGTGATCTGTATGTATTTATATATTTATTAATTTATATGCTCCTGAAGGCTACAGAAGCCTTGGCAGAACCTTGACACTGCTGGAGAAACAGCGCACTGACGACAAATGTGAGCACAGTGTGGCTCAGGGAACGTGACGGGGTGGTCTGAAATGGAGAGGGATTATCTGGGTTCAGTGCAAAAATAACACTCCACACTTTCTTCAGCTTTGAACGCCTGTAATTTTACTGTGTGGGAAATTAAACAGGCGGAGGACTTTGACTACAGACTGCTGAAGGTGGAGAAGAGCTCTGGGAGGTTTCTTTTATTATAAATATCACAGCGCTCAACCCAGACGGAAAGTAACTCTGCATGTCCAAAATGACCTGGAGCACCATGTGATACACATAAATTGGGACAAGTTGGAGTGATAAAGCTCCAATGGATACCGATGGGATGAGCTGGAGTGAAGAAGCTCCAATAAATGCCAGAGTTGAGTTGAGTTGTGTTGATGAATAATATTTATGTGGAATCTTTGAATCTTGTTTAGGATAAGATGGAGTGATGGAAATCCTTTATTTATTTTTGGAAAGTCTATGGGAAAAGTCGGAGTGATGAAAAACTTTTGTGTATCTTTAAAATGTCTTGAAGTTGGAATGATGGAATCCTGTGAAACACCAGACAGATAGGGGTGACGCTTGCCGAATAAAAGGTAAAGACTGGTTTATTTACAGAGCCGTAAACAGGATAACACAACCAGATAACAGATTGAACAGAACTCACAGTATAAACAGAAGACATAGTACAGGAAACAGTCCAAGAAACGAAGCCAGAGAGACAGTCCGATAATACAACAAATCCGATAAGGACAAAGACAAAAGGCAAAATCTGTAATACAGGAAAAAGGGTCATAACAAAAGGGCAGTCAGAAAAGGGTTTGGAAAAACGCTCAGTACGCAACATGAGTCGACAATACCTCGCAAGGAACCTATGCTAACAGAACCCTATATATACAAAACATAGAATTACTATGAACCGGAACAACTTAGAACACAGGTGAGTCTGAACGAGGGAGCGTGACGCGATTGGGTGAAGGTGAGCGGCTGACAGTGACGTCATCACCAGTGGGTTCATGGGAAATGGAGTTCGGGAGTGTGAAAGGAGAGACTGGAGACGTAACATCCTGTATGTATCATTGTGTAATTGGAACATCTTTGGGACCAGGTGAAGAGATAAATTTTCATTTTACATATTTCTGGAACTTCTTTAGGATGAGTTGGAGCAATGAAAAAAATTGTTTGGATATTCTTATGGATGATTTGGGGTTATGAAAATCCTTTATGTATCACTGGATTTTCTTTGGGATGAGTTAAGGTGAAGAAAATTCTTTACTTATATTTGGAGTGAAGAAAATCTTGTGTATCTTTAGATCTTCTTAAGGATGAGTTGGAGTGATAAAAATCATTTATTTATCTTTAGGTCCGAGTGGTCCAGTGGGCTAAGTGCTGTCACTATGATCAGGAGATCGCTGATTTGAACCCTGTTTACGTAGTTTGCCATCATCCTGAGAGAGCACAATTGGCCTTGCTGTCTCTGGGTGGGTACAGTAGATGGCGCTCTTTTCCCTCATGACTCCTAGGGGTGATGTCAGCAGCACAAGGCGTCTGTCAGCTCATGTATCGGAACCGAGACGCTGCACTTTCGTCCGAGCACGCTGTGATGCTACTCTGCAATGCCGCTTTGGCATTAGTTTGAAAAGAGGCGGAGTCTGACTTCACATGTATCCAGTGAACTTATTTAGGATACATTTAAGTAATGTAACCCCAGTGGGAATCTTTGGGACAAATTGATGTGTTGACATTTCATTTGGCATCTGAAGATATTATGGATTTATTCCTTTTATTAAGAAGCCAGTGAGAAATTACTCTTTGTGGCCAAAAGAATTAGGCCTACTTGTCACAATTACCAGCTGTGGCTGTACTGGCCATGTGTAGGATTAAATACAGTATGTTGATGTGGCCTAGTTTGGAGAACACTGATGCAATATACAGTAATGCAGTGCAGTCACAGTATCTAAAGAGAGGTTCCATGTAAATGCACTATACTGTTCTTGTTTGGAATCAGTGTCAGATTGATTTGCTGTTCTTTGCTGGGCTAGAAAGGCTCTTATATGAAAGTTCCTATACTGTGATGTTTGGCATGTCAGTGTAACAGTGTAACTGATATAGGTGACAGGCTTGGGGTTAGCTAGAGCAAGTCTTGCTATTTATTATGATAGGTGTATCATGTATTTCGGTTTTTCTGAATCTGACACATTTTAACAACTGGACTAAAGCTACAATGCTAACAGCCACAGCAGCTGGCCATGGCAGTGTTGAAGTTGATTAGCCGCAATGCTAATATTTGGCCTTGACAGGCTTAGAAAGTATTATGAATAAATCTGTTTCTGTGAGCTGGATTACTCACTAATATACTGATAATAAGTGTAATAATAAACCACACAATATGATAACCATTAAACCCCCCACCAGAAAACAGCAGAGTTTAATTTACTACAGTTATTTTCCTGAGTATGTAGCTGTCTCTTTTATTGGCTCAATATTATTATAATACATTTTGTGTTGCAGCATATATAAATTTCATACAAACAATGTGTTACAAAACGTTTAAAAATGTACTCTGAATTTTGTACATTTTCTGCCTGATATTAAATGCCTAAGTCTTGATGATTTCTATTCAAGCATTACATAAAAATGTTTCATGTTTGATAAGAAATGTTACTGAAAATATTGGCGTAAATCTGTCAAAATACTGTCAAAATATTTTGAATGAAAATCATATAAATGGTGCTTTCCTAAACTTCATTGTAGAACCGACATATTTGTGAATGCAAATCAAACATATTATGTCCAACAAACCTTTCATTTCGTAATGGTTGTTGTTAGTTTCTTTGTCTGTTTTCATATTTATGAATTTGGGGTTGATTCCTCCTTCTGATATGAAATGATTAGGTGAAGTAGAGAGTAGACAGAAACAGGTCCTGTGGGAGAGTCTTCAAATCCCTCACAGTTTTCAGAATGTAAATGACCTATTCTACTGCAGAGAAAAGGGGTTTTGTATCACCTATCACCACTTGTAGCCTGTATACAGGCCAAGGTCTGTTAAATTCCTGTAGATTTTACACACTTTTCTCTGATGTGAGGATGTTTTTTTCCACATCCAAAGTGTTGCCTGGTAAAGTTGAATAATTCTGGTGAAAAAAAAAAAAGTGGTGAAAATAACACATCTTGGGATAACCCCGTCCCTTTAAAATTGAAATCTTTGAAACTTGCTGCATGTCTAGCCATTAATAATGTTAATTATTTCACTTAAATATTTCACATATTTTCTTCACATTTAGCTAAGGAAATCTTAAGCTGTCCACTCTGTCATGGTAAAAAGAAATCACAGTAATTAAAATAGTTTTAGGGAACCAAAATGTACCTTTAAAAACAGAACAAGGTCACCATTAACAGTTCAACAATGTCTGATTCTCTAGTTCAACCACATTCGCATCAAATGTCAATTGTCTCTAAAATTCACCATGACATTGTCCATACCATAACACTGTGGACACATGCATGAGAGGAAATATACATTAATTAAGCTGCAAACTTATGATTTCTGTGTAGTTTGAAGCCTTATAAATATGATAATTAAATCAACTAATAACGTAGTGTGTTTAAACCTATTACATTCATGTTCCTAAGTGTGTAGTTTTCTTTTTTAAATCATTTAAGAACAAACACTTTAAGATGTGAGAAACTTAATAATGATTGCTGATGAACCGAAATGTTTTCAGATCCACCTGAAAGAGCTTTACATTTCTGATCCTCTCTGGGCTCCACTTTGTCAGAATAATGAAAGCTGAGCTTTCAAGGTAAAACTGTGGTTTTGATGCTCTGCTCTCCTCAGGCTGGTAAATAGAGGAGCTGTTTTATTAGGTCAATGCTATTCCACGTCTGGGCCTGAAGTGCAATGAGAAAGCATCAGAACTGACGTTGTGTCTCCTCAGATCAGACAACTGCCAGTGTGAGTCTGATGAATAGAGAAAAACAGCTCAGGAATAAATTAATCTTTCAACATCAAACAAACAAACAGGGGAGCGCTTTACCAAACTTTACGCAAATCTTGCCTATATCTGCTGTAGAGCATCAAAAGTTTAAGAGGAACAGTGTTCTTCAGGCTCTGAGAGGGATGTTTCCTACAGTGGCATTTGAAGTTTAATTAAAGATTTTTATACAATGTTAAATATAATATGATATATTTTCTTTTAAATAAAAAAATAAATCAAGCCTCCCACTCTAACTTCCCACTATAAAGTTTAGAGGTGTAGCCTAGAGCTAATTTGACTGATAAAAAAACACTCAGTTTGTTCCACACAAGAAGGATACTCATATCTGAGTCATGCAGTGCCAGAAGTAGTTTTTAAAGAATCTACAATAAGAAATTGTTGATTTACATGGAATTGGAAATGGCTACAAAGTGATTTCAAAGACTTTAAGACAGTAAGGCAAACTATTTACAAATGGAGACAATTTGGGATTGTGGTTACTCTGCCAAGAAGTGGGCACCCAGCCAAAATGACCCCAAGAGCACAACAGAGATTCATCAATGAAATAAATAAACAACTCTGAGTGACAGATAAATATTTGAAGGTGAAGGAAGCTCTGCTTACTAAAACATTGCTGCACATCTAAAGTTTGCAAAAGAGTATATTTTGCACAGTGCTACTGACAAAAGGTTTTGTGAAGAGAACTATTGCTGCACTGTATCTGGTTTTAAGTGTATCAGAAAATTCTTCAGGATAATGTGAGAGTGTCTGTAGAAACTCTGTAGAAGGTGACCCGGACCCACAACGGAATGGCTTAAGAAAGAACAACGATGCTACAGACTGACTTGAAGAGAGCTGTGTACTTGAGGCGTTCAAGTAATATGACAGAGCTAAGCCAGTTCTGCAGGAAAGAATGGGCTAAAATTCTTCCAGAACGATGTGTAGGTCTGATCCACAGCTACAGGAAGCGTCTTCATGATGAAGATCAGATCAAGTTATGACAAATTTATGCAGAAAACCATGAAATACAAAGGGTTCACATACTTTTTCTTGCCACTATATTGTTAATAGTGTTGAGAAAGCATCTATCTATAAAATAAAAAGCATTCTTTAATTATATATTTGACAGTGATATATCAGAATAACAGCTGGCCTTTATGGAAAATTACAAAAAATATATATTTTTTTATCAAATATTGCTTTATTTCAGAATTAGTTTTGGTAAAGTTAACAAAATAAAATCACTGTACTTTTTTGGTAAAATCACAGGTGATTTGTAAAAAACAGGTGATTTATTTACAGAGTTTTTATTACAAAAGTAAACAAATTTAACCTCGAGGGATATTTAAAAAAACACACAGTTGATTCCCTTTATTCAGAGTCACACAGTTCTTTATACCAGTTAATACATGCATCCAGCAAGGGGCGGTCCCTTGAAGGTCTGAAGTTTACAGAGTATTTGCTCATCACAATGTACAAGAAATCTTGAACGCTATGTCCTGTAACAGTGGCTGTGTACAAGATTACCCAATAAGGACAGTACCTATTCAAATTACAATTCAACACTTCAAGGCTGCTTGTGCGAGCTAAGTGTATAGCCATAAAAGGACAACTCAGTAAGGAAGTACATATGCAAATTACAATCTGAGTTTATTCGGGTACAGGCATAGTCTTTTATCCGTGCAGTCAAAAAGAGGAAGTCTCTTCTTGCTTCTGCAGCAGAGGTGTGAAAAACCTTTGCTTGTTAATCTCTGACTTAAGTGTATCATAAAGCAAGCGAGTAGAACACATACTGTTTTATACCTTAACAGGTTGTAACAGAGCTGGAGAAGCAGGTAATACTCGGCAACGAGGGAGAGGAACAAGGGACCTTATATACATGGGGAAAAACCTGAGAGTAATCAAGTAATTAATCAATCAGTGAGAAGGCGAGGCAGAGCGCGGCAGCGTCATTATAGTCCAGGGGCTGAGCATGTGTCACGTCCTGGTCTTGTCTCATGTCTCTGTGTGTGTGTGTCCCACGTGACCTGTGCCCCTGTGTTCTGTCCCAATACTTTTACACCTGTGTCAATTGTAGATAGATAGATAGATAGATAGATAGATAGATAGATAGATAGATAGATAGATAGATAGATACTTTATTGATCCCGAAGGAAATTTAGCAGCCAGTAGCAGTTACACAACACAGTCGAAACAAACATTGTAGCTCCGCCCCCTAGCCCCAGGTGTTTCCACTTTCCTTGTGTGCTACAAAGCCTTCCTTTGTCTCTTGTCCTTCGTCGGTCTTTGCACCTTCCCCTGTTGTTTTGTCTCTCTCAGTGTTTTCTTCAGTCCTCTTAGCGTTTCTCTGTTCTCTGTTTTTTTTGCATGGTCTTAGCCCTAGTCCCTTGTACATATCCCTGCTTTGTGTTTAACTGTTTATTTCTAGTTTCCCTTGTTATTCTCTTATATATATTTTTCCTTAGCCCTGTTAGTGTATATATTATCTCTATTTTGTTTAGTTTATGTTCTTTAGTTTCACTCATTTGTTTTGGTTTGCTTTATTATTCCGTGTTCTTTGTTATTTGTTTATCTTTATTTATTTATATATATATATATTTATTAAATTATTCGTTTCACCATACCTGCACTCGCGTCCGCTTTCCTTGTCTCCCTGCCTGGGTCACCCTGACAGAAAGACCGACCTAAAGAACATGGACGCAGCAGGTTCTGCATGGACAGGCTCCAGGATGGCTATTCGCCATACTCCAGGCGGGATCCCGGCGCAGGAGACCTCGAGGCCTCATGGACGCCGCAGGCCTCGGGGTAAGCGCTCAAAGGGATCACGCCAGCCTGAAAAAGACCCCTTTTCCGGGGAGGATTTTCTTGGGGGGGCGATGAGGGTTGGTGCGATGAGCCTCGGTGCCTCCGACTACCCGAGGCTCAAGGAGCGGGACCCATGGGACTTTCTCGGGTGCGCTCCCAGCAGCTCCGAAGAAGAGGAGTAGTAGCTCTACCCATCACCGGCCCGTGCTCCTTTACCGTACCCCCCAGGGGCGGTGCTCTACCCAGCTCTCGGCCGCATAGCTCCAGAGGCCGTTCCGGACTCGCGTCCATCAGCCTCCCATGACGCGCTCCGTGACTCTTGCGGCTGAAACGCCGTGCTCCGTGATGCCCGCCGCACCCCGTGACTCTCGCGGCCGAGACGCCACGCTCTGTGAAGCCCGTGGCCGAGACATCGCGCTTCGTGAAGCCCGCGGCTGAGACAGCGTGCTCCGGGACTGCTGGGGTGCCTGAGCCGCTCTCCAGGATTACAAATCCAGTCCAGGTTTTTGCGGCACCCGCACTCTCAAGCCCCGCAGCTGTAGCGCTAGCTCCTCAGGCTGAGGAGCCGGCTTTCATGGCGGCTGCAGAGCTGGATTCCGCTGCTGCAACCCAGCCGTGCTCAGGGACTATTTCAGAGACTTTTCCCGCGCCGGTCTCTACCGGCCCCTCCATGCTTCCCACTACGGACCTTTCTGGCGAAGCTGTAGCTCCAGTCTGGGTTTTCGTTTCACCCGTGGCTTCAGGTCTCACAGCTGCAGCGCTGAATCTTCACACGCCCAGCTCTGAAACTCACTCTGCGGACACGCCCAGCTACGAGGCATCTTAGGCTGCTGAGCCATGCCCCCGGACTCCTGCCGTCCCAGAGCCTGCATACGCTGCTGTGCGTGCGGATCCAGCCTCCGTGTCTACTCCAGCAGTTCCAGCCTCCATGTCTGCTCCAGCAGTTAAAGCCTCCAAGTCTGCTCCAGCAATTCCAGCCTCTGTGTCTGCTCCAGCAGTTCAAGACTCCGCGCCGCCAGCACCATCTCCCGCTGCCAGAGTCGCCGCGCCGCCAGCACCAGCTCCCGCTGCCAGAGTCGCCGCGCAGCCAGCTCCAGCTTCCGCTGCCAGAGTCGCCGCACCGCCAGCACCAGCTCCCGCTGCCAGAGTCATCGCATCGCCAGCACCAGCTCCCGCTGCCAGAGTCACCGCATCGCCAGCACCAGCTCCCGCTGCCAGAGTCGCCACCCCACTGGTTCTGCTCCCAGAACTTTGTTTCGTCCCAGGGTCCACGTACCCAGGCAGGCACCGAGGTCCCCGGACTATAACCCCAGAACTGTGCCCAGGCTGGCTCCTCAGACTTTTCCACAGACATTTGCCAGTCCTGGGCACCCACCCGTGTTTCTGGTCCCCATGTCTCTCCCTGTTTTGGTCCCTGTCTCTGTCTATGTCCCTGTACCCGCGTCTCTCTCTGTCTCTGTTCCTGTCCCAGTCACAGCGTTAGTTTCTGTCCCTGTTAATGTCCTCGTCCCTGTTCCCATGTCCAGTCCCATCCAGTCTCCTGTCCAGTTTCATGTCCAGTCTCCGTCTCCTGTTCAGTCTCTGTCCCCTGTCCAGTGTCCTGTCCAGTCTCCGTCCACCGTCCAGTTCCCTGTCCAGCCTCCGTTCCCTGTCCAGTCTCCGTCCCCTGTCCAGTTACCTTTTCAGTCTCCTAGCCCTGTCCAGTCTCTGTCCTCTGTCCTGTCTCCGTTTCAGTCCCCGGTCTCGACTCCTGTTTTCCCCGGCCTCTCCCTGCCGCCAGCCCCCGGGGTTCGTTTTTCCGCGCCTCGGGAGCTTCGCGTTTAGGGGGAGGCTTCTGTCACGTCCTGGTCTTGTCTCATGTCTCTGTGTGTGTCCCACGTGACCTGTGCCCCTGTGTTCTGTCCCAATACTTTTACACCTGTGTCAATTGTAGCTCCGCCCCCTAGCCCCAGGTGTTTCCACTTTCCTTGTGTGCTACAAAGCCTTCCTTTGTCTCTTGTCCTTCGTCGGTCTTTGCACCTTCCCCTGTTGTTTTGTCTCTCTCAGTGTTTTCTTCAGTCCTCTTAGCGTTTCTCTGTTCTCTGTTTTTTTTGCATAGTCTTAGCCCTAGTCCCTTGTACATATCCCTGCTTTGTGTTTAACTGTTTATTTCTAGTTTCCCTTGTTATTCTCTTATATATATTTTCCCTAGCCCTGTTAGTGTATATATTATCTCTAGTTTGTTTAGTTTATGTTCTTTAGTTTCACTTGTTTGTTTTGGTTTGCTTTATTATTCCGTGTTCTTTGTTATTTGTTTATCTTTATTTATTTATATATATATATATATTTATTAAATTATTCGTTTCACCATACCTGCACTCGCGTCCGCTTTCCTCGTCTCCCTGCCTGGGTCATCCTGACAGCATTCTGGGAGTCTTTGGTAGTAACAGGGACAAGAGAAGGCAGACTAACAGCGTCAGGTGTGACATTTCAATAGGATTTTCCAGAGAAAACAAATTATAGGTAAAATTATATAAAAATGTATCAGGGAAAACTTTTGCAGCAGTTGACTCATTGGTGTCACTCAATAGTGGGTCGGTTTATATTAATATAAAATCTGGAGAGAACAGAATAGCAGTATAGACAAATGTATAAGCTTGTGTTTACTGCCTGACAGAAGCATTTAACATCATTCTGCCTTGCCTACAGTATTTATACTTACATGCCAATCTTCTTTTTTCATAAGTAAGAGCTCTGTCATCTCTGCTGATGATATAGTGCTACAGAATCTCAGTAGATGAAAGATTATGCAAATATCAGGCGTGAGGTGCCAGACTTTATTTCACGCTTTTACTGGAATTGATATTTCCTTCAGACTTTCTTGGGAACAGGATAAATGGTAATTGCCCAGTAGTGATCAATAAATTGCTCAGGCCAGAAAACACTTTCCACTCCTCAGAGTCTGAAAGCAACTCTGTGAAGATCTGAGACCATGCTGCTTTTTTCATTTTTGAATTCTCTACACATTCTGTACTGGGGACAGATCAGGACTGTAAGGCAGGCCAGTTCAGTACCCGTAACTTTGTTACAGGTTGTTGCTGATAACAGTCTGGATGGTCCATTTAGTTTTTGGTTTTAAGTTCACAGCATCCATTTCTTTAAACAATTTCTTAAAACACATTTCCAGTAAGTGATGGGTCATCCCAGATGCCCAGAATTGGACACTGCTTCTGTACATAGTTAACATAAGCCTTCTGTTTTGCACAGTAAAGTTTTAAGTAGCATTTGTAAATTTAACCCTGTATTGTAGTGCTTGAAGAAGGTTTGATATAATAATCTATTGGTGAGTGACTGTTCATGATGCAGGGAGTCTGAGGGAATGGAGATCACAGGTGTTCAGCTTAGGCTTGTGAGTTGCCCTGTACAAACAGATATTCCTCTCGATTGCTTGAATGGTGTAATAATATTATACACTAAGGAGGGAGAAATATAAAAAGCTCTTCTAAGCTTTACATATATACACTCACTGATGCAAGACTCTTTTAACTACCGCCTCTTTCAGCAACACTGTTTTTGAGTAGCCTTCTATAACCTCTAACACTTTCTCTGTGAGTGATGGAGAACTCAGATCTGCAAATGCTGCCCTGGTATGATCTGTCAGATAAGACTAATAAAAGTAAATAGAAGCAGAGACGCTCTAAACAAACTAAAGCAGGAGGTCAGACTCTTTTGCTCTGGACTGGAGAAGCAAATGGAACAGAATTTAACCTTTGTGACCAGAAGTAACTTGCTTTGGGCAAAGGCGTCATAGCGGAACATCGGTCAGTCTGTTATATAAGCACGGGTTAAAAAATATGGCATCTGTCTCTGTAAAACAGATTGTACTGTTCATACAGTCCCAGTCAAAATTTTGGGCACAATTTAAATTCTGTTTTTTCATTTTTTAGAATGATCTGTGTTGTAGATTAATACTAAATCAAAAATATATGCAATTATATATATATATATACAAAAATGGTTAAACAAACCTGAATATGATTTATATTTTTATAGTAGGCACGTCTTACCTTAAATAAGTTAATTACTTGAATTTTTAGTCCTCTTAATGTGTTTGAGAGCATCAGTTGTGAAGAGGTAGAGTTGGTATACAGTGAATAGCCCTATTTAAGTAATGTTCTAATACATATTAGGACTAGAACTTCTCAACTAAGTAAAGGAAAAATGTATAATTAGAAGAATTTCAAGATCTTTAAATGTATCTTTAACTGCAGTCGTAAGATCATCAAAAATGTTATGTTAACTTATCGATACCACCCCAGGAAGTGTTATTTAACATTTTTATTTGATTCCTTATATGTTAGTCTGGCTGACTTCAGTATTCAGTTACAACATAATAAAACATTGAATGAATAAAAACAATCAATAAAAACATTGAATGAGAAGGTATGTTCAAACTTATGACTGGTACTGTATACACCCTGACAATAGCTAAATAGGGATCCTCAGTCTGTCAGCTAAGAAACATGTCTTTAAGTGCATCGTAGAGGCTTGTATAGCATTTTATGATCTCTCAGCAAGAGGTGCACTAACCAAAAGTGTCCTCTTGTGTACCATTTTTTAACAAAAAGCCTTTACTGATATGCACTGTATCGTCTTTTGTCACAAATCCAGGTCATCATGTTTGTGATCTGATGATGGTGGGGGTTGAGTTTGGTACTGAAAAGAAGAATCCTGCTTCTGCTTTGGAGTAACACACTGCCCAGACTGCTGGTGGGATCCAATCTGTTACCACAACAACCACATGCTAACACTTTAGCAACCACCTAGCAGTAACCTAGCAGCACCATGGCATCAACTCTTTACCACAGCTACACCATAGCAGTTCCTTAGCAACAGTTAGTAAGATCATAGCAACCATCTGGAAACGCCTTAACAAACACCAAACAATACCATAGCTCTGTGACTTTGTGTGATATCATTGTAATCACCTAGCAATACCATAACAGCCAGCTAGCAACCAGTTAGCAACACCACAGCAACAATCTTAAAACACCAAAGTTGGTATCACAGCAACCAGTGGGAACTACACCAGCTGTGCAACCATTCTGTTTTTACATCAAGAAATGCAATTTTAAGTTTCAAATTTATACTTCTAAAAAACAGCAATTATATAATAGATTATTGTTAAATTATTATTAATCTGATCATGTTCGTTCATTTGTTAAAAGTTTAGTATTCACACTTTCCTCACAATTACGTTAATTATAATAATAATCTATGAGTCATAAATTTAAAAAACTAAATGTGAAGTGAGGCATTATCAGGCTGTTTTAAATAGCTGTGGAGCTGAAGCGTGGGCACACAGGCAGTACTTCCTGTGCCATCGTTAGACAGACTGGCAGCAGATTCTGAAGGAGATATTGTGATATTAGGCTTCCAAATATAAGGCAGAAAGAAGGAGCTGTCCAAAAACTTTATAAAGCTGAACTTTAGAAAGTAGAAAATGTCTTTGCGTTCTGTTCAGGTCTGACAGCTTAAGGTCAGTGCCGGTTCCATAAACTGTTCGGGGTTCATATTCTGCTAGTTTATTCTATTTATGTATCTTATTGTGGGCAAATATATTGAGAGATGATGAAGTTCTCTGGAAAATACTAAAAACAATATAAGCACAGAGCTTTATATGTTTTAAACCAGTCCATAAGAATACATTTTAAAATGTGTTTTTTTATTAACAATAATATCACAGATAAAAATGAATACATTAATAAAAGGCAAACATCAGAATCAGATTTATTGGCCAAGAATTTGACATACAAACAATATGCAGATCACTAGGTACCACACTAGGTATTGTACTATACAATTACAAGTACAATTACAGATATATTAATGTGTTGTTTGTCATATATAAGAAAACACAAGTGGCAAAGAATGGTATGCATGTGAAACAGGGTGTAATAATTGTCCGTGGAAGTCAGGAGTGAATGTGGATTAACAGGTGATATTACTGCTCAGCTGCCCAACATCAAAGGTAGACATACAGTGGTTTGCAAAAGTATTCATACCCCTTAAACCTTTTCACATTTTGTCATCTTACAACCACAAACGTAAATTTATTTTAATGAGATTTTAAGTGATCGACCAACACAAAGTAGCACATAATTGTGAAGTGAAACAAAAATGATACATAGGTTTAAAAAAATGTAATCAAATAGAAATCTGAAGTGTGATACTTTATCAATACTTGGTAGAGCCACCTTTGACTGCAATTACAGCTGCAAGTCTTTTTCAGCGTCTGTAAACAGCAGTTTTATGTTCTGCCACAGAAGCTCTGTAGGATTTAGTTCAGGACTTTGACTGGGTCATTCTAACACATGGATATTTTTATCTTAATCATTCCACCATTAGCTCTGACTGTATGTTTAGAGTCATTATCTTAAATGTCCTTCCCAGTCTCAAGTCATTTGCAGCTACCAACAGGTTTTCTTCCAGGATTAACCTGTATTTAGCTCCATCCATCTTTTCATCATTTCTGAATAGCTTCCCTGTCCCTGCTGAAGAAAAGCATCCCCACAACATGATGCTTCCACCACCATGTTTCACTTTGGGAAGGGTGTTTTCATGATGATGAGCAGTGTTACTTTTCTGCCATACAAAGCACTTTTTATTTAGGCCAAAAAGTTCAACTTTGGTCTCATCTGACCACGACTTGGTCAGATGTCGACAGATTCCCCAAACTGAGCTGTAGATCTCTGCAGTTCATCCAGTGTGATCATGGGCCTCTTGGCTGCTTCTCTGACCAGTGCTCTTCTTGCTCAATATGTCAGTTTGGGTGGACAGCCAAGTCTTGGTAGGTTTGCAGTTGTAGAATATTTTTCCATTTTTGGATGATGGATTAAACAGTGCTTCTTGGGATGGTTAAAGGTTGGAATATGTTTTTATGACCTAACTCTGCTTTAAACTTCTCCACAACTTTATCTCTGACCTGTTTGGTGAGTTTCTTAGTCTTCACAATGCTGTTTGTTCATTAACGTGCTCTAACAAACCACTTTTGTGCCTTCACAGAACAGCTGTATTTATACTGAGACTAAATTACACACAGCTATACTGTAAAGGGGCTGAACACTTTTGCACATCACACTTTTCAGATTTTATTCATAAAAAATGGAAAATGACCATCCCCAGGTCCATATTATTGGTTCCTAAGGTGTTACTATACTGTAGGTGTTGGTTGTTAAGGTGTTGCTAGGGGCCTAGGTAGGTGTTCTTATGCAGTTGCTGTGGTAACATGGTTGCTCAGTTGTTGTTAAGTAGTTCCTAAGGTTTTGCTAGGCTAAGCTATTGTTTGCTAAGTTGTTGCTATGTGTTTGTGCTGGAAAGAAGATGGTTGCTCAGGTTTTGCTAGGAGGTTGCCATGGTTGCAGACTGTGATTCAAAAGAGTTTGTTAAAAGTTTCTAAACTCATATAGCGGCTTGTTTGAGAAAAGTTTGTTCACTTCTCTAAACGTGGAAAACAACTGCCTCGAGCCAGAGGTACATCCTCTAAAAGTATACGAGCGTCCCAAAGTCCCATTATTAAAGATTTAATATGACTCTTTGAGGATGTTCTCTGAACGATAGGGCAGTATCTCCTAACTCCAGCTCCTGGAGCTCAGGGCGGCTCAGTGCAGTGCTGGCGAGTTTCGCACATCGTTAGCCTGGCGTGAGTGGAAGCGGACCTGCGGAGGAATCGGAACCTGTAGGCAAAAATGTATTTATAGCGTCTCCTGCGGGCGCTGGCGCCGGCTCCTGCGGGTCCCAAGGTGCCCAGAACCAGGATGAAAGCGAGGATGTTTAAACCCCAGATGAAAACAGGCGGAACTGCTGAGTAATGAGGAACGGCGTTCAGTTTGTTCGGCTGAAATCCAGGGGTTTTCTCTCCAACCTGTGATTCCAGCTTCCTCACTAACCCTTCAATCAGCAGATTAAACACTCCGCAGGGCTCGTTATCAGCACAGCGCCCTCCGGAGTTCCACACCGCTCCTGCCAACTATCATTCTGCACACAAATGACCACAGATGCAATTATAGATAGAGAAATGTTTCATTACGCTCTGTCTGATTAAAAACAGCACTCGGATTTCACGCAAATGCATTACCTGATTGTCTGTCCCAACCTTTTGACCTTATGAATGTTTTCCTGCTTTATTTCTCTTATAGTTAACATGGAATTCAGCAGACACTGTTATCTAGAGTGCTTCCCTTGGTTTTATAGACTAGAATCAAAAACAGCCATGTAAGGAAATATTGGTATTGAATCATATTACAATATTTTATTTTGCAATACTGTATTGATTTTCAAAAACACAATATTGCTTTTAAATTATTAGTTTATAAGTAAAGATTGGTGGTAGACAGTGGTTAATTTAGTGTTGTGTTTAAACTGATCCACTAAATAGCAGTGTTGCGCTTGTTGCAGCCACAGTCGTTAGATTCTACTGTTCTGATTGGATTTAAAAAAACTAAACAGTTTTCTTAAATGATGTGAATGTGTTATATTATGACAGTTTCTTTAAACAGATTGATTTAAACAATCACAATATGTTGCCTTGCTTACAATATCCCAACATATATAAAAATATATTTTCTGTACTTGGGAAGGAAACTAATGTAATTTCAATTCTCTGTATGTCCTGTACATATGCAGTATTGACAATAAAGCTACTTGACTTGACTATGTGGATTGAGATACATATTAGATGGTCAGCTGGCTACATTCAAACAGCAGGTGCTCCAAACCCAATGTTCGTTTTAGGCTTTTCACACTTTATACTTTTAATGTGATCTATATCCAGCATTAGTCTGAACTGTTCACAGTCCTAAACTGATGCTCATGTGCTACAGTGCAGTGCTTCATGTCTTTACGAAGTTTTGATTTCTTCATCTCCAAGAGCTTTCAAAAAGCGTCAGTGGCTGCAGATGGCCTTATCACTGAGTGTCAGCCCACTGTAAAAAAGACATTATTTAGCTAGGCCACTTTTTAGTTTGCATTCTTGCTTTCTTCAAACTTTATTTTAATATCTTTACTTTTCTTTTGCCCGTGGGGCCGCTCGCCTCACAGCGCTGAGAGTCTGATGTTAAGCGAAGTTTAAGGGTTAACTTTACCTAGCACTCAGTGCTATATCTTTACAACTAAGGCTGTATCTCTAAAAACATTTTATAATTTGAGTTTTAGAGCTGTAAAATTGACTGAGGGGGAAGAAGGCAGGTAGGTGTTTTCTGCTGCAGTGCTGCAGTCAGAGGCAATATGTATGAATATTCATGAGCAAGAACCAAAACCTGTCTTTTTTCAGAGACCACTAATTCAGTGATATAAAGCAGGGCTAAATAGAAACCCCAGAACAATTTTTTTCCACAAAAAATGGCCTACATGGCATTCATTCATACTAGAAATTACAATTAGACATTTTAAAGTGAATTAAAAAGCGATGAAATGAGACCTTTATGATTGCTTTGGGTTACCAGAACACTCAGGGTTCCTCAGTGTAGCTCTGTCTGTGAGATAAATCTGTTTAGATCAATATCCAGCACTCGTTTTTTTTTTTTTTTAATAATGCGCCTTATGATCCGGTGCGCCTTGTGTATGAAAATAGACCAGAAAATAGACCTTTATTGATAAAGCACCTTATAATCTGGTGCACCTTCTAGTGTGAAAAATATTGTAGTCTAATGTTATTCATTAAATTTATTTAGGTTTATTCTATAATATAGAATTTTCAGTCTTTCAAACAGTGAAGCACACAAACATTTTGAACAATTGGCATAAAAACAAGTTTTAAAACCTACTTTTGATGTCCTTTGCTGCTTTATGAGTTGAAGAAAGGTCTGATGGCCATTATCCAGAGCTGCAGGTGCTGCAAGCTGCACAGTTTAGATTTCACACTGAGGCATTTAGTCGTTTTATTGCACACAAATCCTCTTTTAGTTGCCAGCATTAGTGGCGTAATAGCCCAGTGAGCCGACACTTACAGGCACACTGTGGCTTTTTTGGGACCAATTATATGGATTTATTGCTCTGGATGGGCTCTTGTGCATTATTAAACCAGCTGACATTATTTGTGCATTATGTGTCAGCCAGCGATTAACAGTTTAGACCAGAGGCCTTTAGCCCAATCTGCTGAAGTGCAACATTAAAACAGACAATATTTATCTGAAACACTGCGACCATCAGTAAAGCATCACATACGCAAGATGAGGCCTCCTGTAGCCTCCTTATTGTGCTTTTATGCCACTTTGTTTATGCAATATAGAGCACCAAATCACAACAAATATTAGGAAGTATGAAAAGCATTCATTTTTTAAAATACATCCATTCCTGAACCATAGACCTGAAAAGTTTGGACTTTGAAATTTTAAGGAGAAGAAAAAAAAAATCAAGGGATTTTTTTGGGCAAACCTTTTTTACTTCAGGCACTATAATACAAAGTTACATTCATGACTTAAAGGACCAAATATAATTATATTTCCAGAAGTAAATGATAAAATGATCAGGATGTGCTATCAGATAAGAAAACACTCAAAATGTCATGAAAAGAGTCATCTCTTGTCAGCAAAGATTCAGACAGTATTTTATTACTAGAATTGTGTGTAATGGCAAGGAAATCTGTGTTGGTGTGGGCTCTGACTCCACCTGCTGCTCATTTGTCAACACTGTTTCTACCCCGAGGTTGCCAGGTTTAAAATCACAACAGTGGCACTGCAACTATGGGAGCTAGTACAAGGGCTGGTCTGGCTGAAATCTAAGCTGCTACACAGCCTAAAAAGCCATTGCATTTGTCAAAAAAGCTCAATGACTGAAGACGTAATAAATCGAGAGGAAATATTGGCAGTAAGTATTGGAACTTCAAGCTCCGGAAAACTACAACAGATGCCCAGCTGCTACTGTTATTCTGAACAAGGTTAGCTAAAGTGATCTGGATTGTGCTGGATAACACAGTCATTCTACACATGCTACTGTGGACTGTGGTCAGTCACAGCAAAAAGGAAGATGTGTCTTATCTGACGACTACATCGGTAGTAACTGGTATACCAAAAAATATACATTAGTAACTCAAAGATAAACTCTATATTGAGTTAAATGGAATTATACATATGTTGAGCGAGTAATTTAATTTTTATTCATGGCCATTCATAGCAACTAGCTGTCTAGCTATTCATGTATCCGTCTATTGTGTAAAATATAGTCAATATAACACTAGATACCTGTTTAGTAGAAGTTATTGAACTTGTCTTGCACTCGTTTGTGTAGGTTCAGTGTCCTCAGCTTGGCAACCCGAGTGAACTTGATGTCTCTGGAGGGGTGGGCAGACAAGTCTCTGTGGTGTTTTAAAATTGGACTGCTGTAGCCATTTCACACACTCGCTCTCATTTCCTTCTGATTGTTTCTTTAACACTTTACTGCGCAAAACATTAGATAAATGTATATATATATTACTATATACTAAATAAGTTACTCCAACAAGAGCAGGATAAACTTTCAGTACCCGTGATTGGAGAAGAAACATTGAATAAGTAGGTGTCCTAATAATTGTGCCCACAGTGTGTCTGTGTGGAGGAATCTTGGAGAGCTTGGATGTCTGGTGAACTCAGTTGTACAGGCTGTTAAAGGAAATATCAGCTGGTGATATAATGTCCTGTGCACTCTGTAGACCACAGGAGTGTAGCTGGTCTCTGACGGTTCTGCTCTCATAAGAGTGTACAGGTCTTATTAACTTTCAGTCACATGATCAGAAGTGCTTTGTAGTCGTATCACTGTGCGGACTGTCTCACTGGAGAGTGCTATGAAATATTGTGTTAGCTCTACTGGGCAGAAGTGCAGGGTGACAGGACTCAGCACTCATTGTCAGTGTTGACCTGTACTGATTTCCCCGCGGACGTTATTATGATAACCCCTCTAGGCTAGAACAAATGTGCCAAGGGAAGAAGTCCTTGCCTTCCATACTCACCATCACCCTGTCAGGAAGACCCAGGCAGGGTGACGAGGAAAGCGGACACAAGTGCAGGTAGGGTGAAAATAAATAATAATTTAATAAATAAATAACAAGAAAACAAGGAACAAGTAACATGAAACAAAGATACACAAATAACCAATAACAAATCAAAGAACCTAAACTAAACCAACTAGAGATAATAAATAAACAAACAGGGAATATATACAAGGAATAAACTAGGAATCAACACAAGCAGGGTATATACAGGGAGCTAGGGAACAAGAAATAAAACAAGAAACTAGAAATAAACAAGGAAATAAACTATAAACGAGAAAACAAGAAATAAACAAGAAACAAGGAACCAAGGCTAAGAGAGAACAAGGAAACACTGAGAAAAGCTATTAAACACTGAGAGAGACAAACGACAGGTGAAGGTGCAAAGACCGACAGAGACAAAGTGGCAGAGGAGGGCTATTTAAAGAAACAGGAAACACTATAATTAGAAACACCTGGGGAAGGGGCGGAGCAACAAAGGAGAAACAGGTGGAAAAGTACTGAGATGGGAGACACAGGGGAGCACAGGTCACGTGGGGAAGACACACAGACACGAGACGAGACCAGGATGTGACACACGCATTTCATTAAAACTGCTGCCAGGTGAAGAGAATTTGATTGCAGAAAGTATGAACCCAATATATTTCATTTTTGCATTTTTTTGCATCGTGATTTGGTGTAAAAGCAGTATCCATCAAAAGCTTGAGAATCTTTGAGAAGCAACGATGGGCAGAGGATCTCTAATTTGTAAAAAAAAATTGATTTTAATGTAATATGATGTAATAATGATGTGCCATCAAGAATAAAATAAGAGAGACTGAAGGATGCTGCATACCACTGGAACAAATGTGAGTCATGGGATTTTTACACATTTTGATAGTGGCTCCCTGATACCCATAAAATGATCGTAAATTCAGATTTGGACAGCGAGAGCAGCAATAGAGACAGATTAAGTTAGCAACATAGGAATGTGAAAAATACTGATATGTTTAAAAGGGGATTTGCATATTTCTCCCTTTATAGCGCATAGTATCATTAAACTATTCAAAGAATCAGGAAGAATTTCAGTGTGTGAAGAGCAAGAGCACAAGCCAAAACGTAATACCTCTGATCTCTGATCCCTTTAGGGGTGTGTCAGTAAATGAAATGGAAAGAAAGAAATTATTTGGAATTATCTGGAATTATCTGAAACATGTTGTATGCTATTTAAGGTAATTTATTTATAGTATGTTGTTTATCAGCTTATTTTAAAGATAATTTCTTTAGCTGATTAATTTTTCCTGTATAAACCCAGAGCAGTGTTTAGAGTAGAGTAAAACACTGCCCTCCTGCTCATGCAATTTTTCTCTATTAATCTACAGTTCATAACTCCTGTGTTTAGTTAATTAGGGACATGAGGACATGACCAGGCTCCACTTTGTTTTTAGCACAATCTAATTATGTGTGGCTGACTGGGTCTGTGCATCGAACGTTCCTGCTTCATTTCAGTCCATTAAATCCATCTTTTATAATCTCACCTCGTCATCTAACACTGGCCGAGCTTTCAGGCTGCATCACACTGACACTTATCAGTTAAATGGTGGTTTATTGAGTGATTAACCCTATCAGCTTTGGAATTAGGATATTGTTGTGTTTTCTGTATGCTATGGGCAACACTAGGCCCAAGAGACATGTTCAAGTAAAGTGTAGGGGTGGGACAACAGACCTTTGCCTTGTTTTACTAATGTCCCCTCTTTCCGGTACTTAGATATTTTTTTAATTAATCTCACTACAATTTATAAATACTGACTACACTGTGAAGATGCTTTTGGAGGGTGGTATATGTAACCCATGCATATTGTTTGAAAAATACTCAAATGTTTTAATCAGCTAGTGAAATAAATTACAATGGGTAAATTCTACCTACACTCCCCATTTATTAACAGTAACAACTGCAACTTTAAATGATATAGTAACATATACTCAGATTCTATTGGTGCCCCGCGCCCTTGTTGTCGAGGTGCAGCTGCTGCTGCATTGTCTCTTGTTGCTGTTTTAAAGGTAAGATTTCTAGTTAACATGTTGCTGTGTATGAGTGCAAAAGTTGTTGTATGTAAGTATAAGTATAAGTATTTTTGGAGAAGGCGTAGGTGAAATGGGTACTTTTGTATGTTTTTTGGATGCAGAGTTAAAATGGGTGAGTTTAGAAAGAAGGTGATATCTTCTGACCTGTGTATCAGATCCAGATGTAAATACCTGGACATATAAACTTAAATTTATAGTTTTTGTCTTATGTTCATCTTTTAATGTCAAATGTCTGAAATGTTTTTTAGTCTACAGCTGAAATAAAGAGATCTACCTCACTGTTCCAAAACTTTTGGAGGGGACTGTAAAACATGTCTTATGCCAGGCATGAGCTAAAGAAGTGTAAAACCCCCAGCACTGAGCTGTGGAGCAGTGGAACTTTGTTCTTTGGAATGATAGTGCTCTGTCCAATTCTCTAATAAAATGCTTTTTTTTAAAGCACTAAGTAAGTTTCCATTACTTTTACACACAATGGAGCATTTTTATGGCACTATACATAAGACTTAAGACAGTATTCCAGGGCTGCGAGTGTCTGTAATCTGTGCAGTGTATCTGCCCTGCTTTAATACTGGCTCTGTGGCTTCATTTATCTGAAGAAGAGAAATATCAAAGGTGGTGGCGGAGACCTTCGGGTGTTTGAGTTTTCCGCTGGGCTGCCCACAGGACGTTGGCGCTGTGGTGGTTTTTGATTACCTCATCAAAGATGAAAAACAGTATTAGAGCTATTTCCCTCTGAGCGCTGGAGTGAAGGCCGAGTTACTCTGGAGGTGACGGAAACTTCTTCTTTTTCCACAAGGAAGATTCAGCCTGACGGTAGCAATATAACACACACACACACTCTAAAAGATTAATGCAGTTATCTCCTTGACCAACCTCAGGTTGGTGCTATATATATATATATACATATATATATATATATATGTATATATACAGTTGTGGTCAAAAGTTTACATACACTTGTAAAAAAACATAATGTTATGGCTGTCTTGAGTTTTCAATAAGTTCTACAACTCTTATTTTTCTGTGATAGAGTGATCGGAACACATACATGTTTGTCACAAAAAACAGTCATAAAATTTGGTTCTTTCATAAATTTATTATGGGTCTGCTGAAAATGTCACCAAATCTGCTGGGTCAAAAATATACATACAGCAACATTAGTATTTGGTTACATGTCCCTTGGCCATTTTCACGGCAACTAGGCGCTTTTGGTAGCCATCCACAAGCTCCTGGCAAGCTTCAGGTCGAATGTTTGACCACTCTTCTTGACAGAATTGGTGCAGTTCAGCTAAATGTGATGGTTTTCTTGCATGAACCCGTTTCTTTAGCACTGTCCACATGTTCTCAATGGGGTTTAAGTCAGGACTTTGGGAAGGCCATTCTAAAACCTTAATTCTAGCCTGGTTTAGCCATTCCTTTACCACTTTTGATGTGTGTTTTGGGTCATTGTCTTGTTGGAACACCCAACTGCGCCCAAGACCCAACCTTCGGGCTGATGTTTTTAAGTTTTCCTGCAGAATTTGGAGGTAATCCTCCTTCTACATTATCCCATTTACTTTCTGCAAAGAACCAGTTCCACTGGCAGCAAAACATCCCCAGAGCATAATACTACCACCACCATGCTTGACAGTAGGCATGGTGTTCCTGGGATTAAAGGCCTCACCTTTTCTCCTCCAAACATATTGCTGGGTGTTGTGGCCAAACAGCTCAATTTTTGTTTCGTCTGACCAGAGAACTTTCCTCCAGAAGGTTTTATCTTTGTCCATGTGATCAGCAGCAAACTTCAGCCGAGTCTTAAGGTGCCTTTTCTGGAGCAAGGGCTTCTTTCTTGCACGGCAGCCTCTCAGTCCATGGCGATGTAAAACACGCTTGACTGTGGAGACTGACACCTGTGTTCCATCAGCTTCCAAATCCTTGCAGACCTGCTTCTTGGTGATTCTTGGTTGACTCTTGACCATCCTGACCAATCTCCTCTCGGCAGCATGTGATAGCTTGCGTTTTCTTCCTGATCGTGGCAGTGACACAACTGTTCCATGCACTTTATACTTGCGTATAATTGTCTGCACAGTTGCTCTTGGGACCTGTAGCTGCTTTGAAATGGCTCCAAGTGACTTCCCTGACTTGTTCAAGTCAATAATTCGCTTTTTCAGATCCACACTGAGTTCCTTTGACTTTCCCATTGTAGCTTTTGTAGCTGAGTCTAATCACTGGGTCAAATGAGCCCTATTTAAATGGGCTCATGAGAAGTCAACAGCTGTAGTCAATCAGAATCACTTACAAGAAGTGAAGAGGCCATGACATGAAGCTAATTTGATTGACACAACTCGCTACATCACCAAAATTGACAAATTTTGTTGCTGTATGTATATTTTTGACCCAGCAGATTTGGTGACATTTTCAGCAGACCCATAATAAATTTATGAAAGAACCAAATTTTATGACTGTTTTTTGTGACAAACATGTATGTGTTCCGATCACTCTATCACAGAAAAATAAGAGTTGTAGAACTTATTGAAAACTCAAGACAGCCATAACATTATGTTTTTTTACAAGTGTATGTAAACTTTTGACCACAACTGTATATATATATATATACATATATATATATTTAAACAGTGGTTTAAAAAAGTATTTGCTCCCTACAGATTTCTTTTGTTTTACCTCTATTCCATATTGATCTACTGACTATTATCAAACAAACTTTAAACCTTTGGCGGCAAAAACTGCAATCAAGTGATGGTGATAACTGACACTGAGTCTTTCACATCTCTGTGGAGGAATTTTGGCCCACTCTCCTTTACAGAATAGTTTTAATTCAGACACATTCTCAATCAGGCCACCACCATATTTTACATTCAGTACGATGTTCTTTTCCTGAAATTAAGTTTTACTTTTGTTATGTCAGTCCGAGGAATAATTTGCACAAAGTCCTCGGAATCATCAAGATGATTTTTGGTAAATGTGAGACGGGCCTTTGTGTTCTTTTTGGTCAGCAGTTGTTTTTTTGCTTTGGAACTCTCTCATGGAGACCATTATTGACCAGTCTCTTTCTTATTATTGAATCATTAACACTGACCATAACTGAGGCGAGTGAGGCCTGTAGTTCTTCAGATGTTGTTCTGGGTTCTTTTGTGACTTCATGGATGAGTTGTCTTAGAAATGACTCTGTAACCTTTTCAAAACTGACAGATGTTAATCCTGTTGTTAGACAGGTTGTTAGACAGGTTCTATTTAAGTGATTTCTTGATTCTGGAGGTCTGGCAGTAATCAGGCCTGGCTGTGGTTAGTGAAATTGAACTTTCCAAACAGTATGATTAATGCACCGCGTTCTGCGCAGTTGAGACTAGAGGCAGAGCCAGACCTAATCATGTGATATACTGTCGCCCTCTTCTCTTGGGTAAAGTCTCGGACTGCCCTTATTGAGTTTAAAGCACAGCCTAAAGGATCAGAAGCAGAGCAGATTTCCCCCTGCTTTCCTAGTTTGTCCAGTAGGTGTCCCAAATGTCCCACCATTGCTGAATTGAAGCCACAATGGTTCAGTTTACACCCTGATCTGCTGCAAGAGAGTCAGCATGCACGAGTAATGATTAAAAAAAAAAAAAAAAACATGATCAAAATTAGAATAATTAACTAGTAGTTACTCGACTACAACTCCATGTAATGCAGAGTGTAAGTCTAATTTTAAAACTCCCTTTTTACCATATCAGAATAAGGTTTTAAAATCAGATTGCTGTGGATTTAAGATGGATGACTGTTGGATTTAAGATGGAAAAGAATGGTTTAGAATGGTGTCTCCGTCAATCCTCAAATGTTACTACTGCACTATGGAACTTTGGTGAAGCTGCATGAGACCTCTCTCCATAACTGTGCAACACTGTGCAACCCGAGTCATATCCTATATTACTCTACCATTTATGTCTGCATGCTCCTTTCACTTTAAATGCTGCTTCTGGATTTCTCAGCTCCAGTGCACAAATGCTTGAGCTGTGGATCAGTGGAACTGTTTTCTATCCAATACTTTTAGGATGAGTGGGGGATGAAGTTAGTAGGTGATGATCCTATATTCTGAAATTACTAATGTTCACATTAATACTCTTGTTTTGAGAAAACACAATAAGTGAACAGGTGTCCAAATACTTTTGTAATATCGTATTTTTATTACTTTTTGATTAATAATGAGAAATTAAACAATAATCCTACCGAATCCGACCCTGCTTTGCATGCATGTGCACATTTTGTTCTCTCCAGCTCTGGACAGACGCCTCAGCAAACAGTAGAATTGGCAGAGATATTAAAAATGTCTGATCTAATTACAAATCAGACTGCAGCGGATAATTCACCTGTCAGCTCAGAAGTTTCTGGTCTGATGTTTGGGTTCAGCTTTACAGGACACCTCAATGACTAAACATGTGACTTAATGGATTTTATTGAATTAATTCACCATGTTTTTGCCCGTGACAGTTCCTGTCGTTTATAAGGAGGATATACTGTATTAGGCAGATCGCTGTATGATTTATGTGTTTAAAAAGTGTCCAACTTTGCCTAAAATGTGGCAAAACCTTCTTTGTGAATTAATCAAATATATATTTATGATAACTGTCAACCCAATTATCAGCATCTGCCTAGATACTTTTTATTGAGTGTCCAGTCGAGCTGAACCCAAATATTAGAGCAGAAACTTCTGAGCTGACAGGTGAATTATCCGCTGCAGTCTGATTTGTAATTAGATCAGACATTTTTAATATCTCTGCCAATTCTACTGTTTGCTGAGGCGTCTGTCCAGAGCTGGAGGGAACAAAACGTGCACATGCATAGAAAGCAGGGTCGGATTCAGTTGGATTTATCTTAAATTTTACATTATTAACCAAAAAAAAATAAATAAATAAAAAATACTAATACATATGCATGTTATACATAAAAATATTGGGACATCTGCTCATTTATTGTTTCTTCTAAAATCAAGGGTATTAATGTGAGGATCTGCTGTGACCGTCTGTGAGTTCAGGATGTAGGATCATCACCACTCAACTTTACCCCCCACTCATCCTAAAAGTACTGGATGGAGCATCATCATTCCAGAGAACACAGCTACACGGCTCCACAGCTCAATAATGGGGTGCTTAATACCCCATTTAGGCCACACCTGGTTGAGAATGTGCAAAAAACAAAAAAAAAAATGCAAAGCAGGGTCAGATTCATAGGATCCAGTTTATTAAATGATGGAATTGAAGTTCATTTTAAAATGTAAATCTCTGATCTGGTTTCTATATTACTTCTCACATTTTTATATAGCTAGCTAGCTATCTTAACTTCTTTTAATAGTACTATTTTAGCACAATATTAGCTGCTAGCTACTTCACTTTGATTACACAAATTTACTTTCATTTCAATATCAGGTAAGCCACTCTGGGAACCCATTCCTGTGTTTATATAAAGCATTATGAATTAAAATGTGTGTGAAACTTTTCAAGAGTTAATTACTTGAATTTCTTGTTCTCTTAATGTGTTTGAGAGCATCTGTTGTAAAGTTGTAAGGAGGTAAAGTTAGTATACAGTGAATAGCACTATTTGAATAATGTTATAATCCATATTATGGGAAAACTACTCAAATAAGTAAAAACAAAATACTTTAAGAAAAAAATGTTGGTCTGTCTGAAAAATATGAAAAAAAAAAGAAAATCAATGAATGGTGAGAGGTCTGTCCAAACTTTTGACTGGTACTGTATTGTAAAAATAAAATATTGATTGAGTAATTATAATTGAGTAATTGATTGAGTAAATTTATTCAGCTAAAAATCTTGGCGTTATCACAACGTAAGATCTAGCATTCAATAAACACATATCTAATGTTACCAGACATGACGCAGAAAAATTAGTACATGCCATTATTGTATTGCGCTACTGTCTGGATGTCCTGGCAGTAACTTAAATAAACTTCAGCTAGTTCAAAATGCTGCAGCCAGGGTCCTTCCTAAAACTAGAAACATTAAGCATATTAGTCCAGTCCTATCAGCATTGCACTGGCTTCCAGTCAAATTCTGCATAGACTATAAAATCGTCCTGTTAACGTATAAAGGCCTACATAGACTTGTTCCTAAATATTTGTGAAATATTTATCCTATTATGAACTGCCATTATTACCCAGATCACAGGTTGCTGGTCTCTTTGTATGTCAGAGGATGTCAACAGGGTGAACTCTGAAATAACCTTCTAATTAATATTCTACACAGTCTCAGTCTTTAAGTCTAGTCTGAAAAACCACTTTGTAAATTTGGCATAATTAACACTTAACCTTAGACTAAGCTGCAGATCCAGGGGTTCATGGACATAGGGCATTCTAATAAACTGAAAGGCTGGTGCAATCGTTCTGCAATTTTCATGTGATCATAGGTTTGTGGATGGTTTAATAGAGGGATGCAAGAGTTTTAGGGTGTTCCTGTGTCTATGTTACCTTCTGGCTCTCTCCATTTATCTAGTTAGACCTGCTGAAGTCATTAGCCATAGTCTGATAATGTTTCATATATTTTGTAATATAACTCTCTACACACTGTCAATGAAAATGACACTTGTTGGGTTTATTTCTGATGGTAGATGCTGCATGGACAGTTATGCCCTGTAAATGTATTTTGTTGCTGCTCAAACACTGTCAAAATGATTTAGTGTGGTTACTCCAGCTTATGATATGTCTTCCAGTTATACCAAGGTAAGATATGGAATTCCACAAGGCTCTATATTAGGACCGTTATTATTTACATTATATATGCTCCCACTGGGCAAAGTTATTAGAAAACATGATGTGAATTTTCATTGTTATGCGGATGACACGCAGCTCTTCATATCAGCCAAACCTGATGACAGAGTGAGATTAAAGAAAATCGAGGATTGTGTAGAAGATGTAAAATCATGGATGTTGCACAACTTCCTCCTATTAAATAGTGATAAAACAGAAGTTCTCCTATTAGGCCCCAAAGCTGCTAGAAATAAATTATCAGACTTAATGCTAAATCTGGCTGACTTCTCAGCCACCCCTGGTTCAGCAGCTAAAAACCTTGGAGTTATCATAGATTCAGATCTAGCATTCGATAAACACATATCTAATGTTACTAGAACAGCTTTTTTACACCTCCGTAATATTGCCAAGCTAAGAAATGCCCTATCACTGCATGACGCAGAAAAATTAGTCCATGCCTTCATTACCTCAAGGCTAGATTATTGTAATGCGCTACTGTCTGGATGTTCCGGCAGCAACTTAAATAAACTTCAGCTAGTTCAAAATGCTGCAGCCAGGGTCCTTACTAAAACTAGAAAATTTGACCATATTAGTCCAGTCCTGTCAGCACTGCACTGGCTTCCAGTCAAATTCCGCATAGACTATAAAATTCTCCTGTTAACGTATAAAGCCCTACACAGGCTCGCTCCTGAGTATTTACAAGACCTCATCTCCTGTTATGAACCACCGCGATTACTTAGATCTCAGGGTGCTGGTTTATTAGTAGTTCCTAAAATTCAGAGGAGCTCTGCAGGAGGAAGAGCTTTCTCTTATAAAGCGCCTCAACTCTGGAATAATCTCCCCGAATATGTTCGGGACTCAGACACAGTCTCAATCTTTAAGTCTAGACTGAAAACTTACTTTTACGTTTAGTTTAGCTTTTGGTAATTAATGTTTTTCCCTTTAGATAAGGCTGCAGATTCAGGGGTTCATGGACAGAGGAAATTGTGGTAAACTGAGATGCTGGTGTTCTCCCACTGCACACGGTCACTCAGGTTTGTGGACGGTGGAGTGGGTGGATCCCAGTGTTTCAGGGAGCCTCCATGTCTATGTTACCTTCTGGCTCTCTGCCTTTAGTTAGGCTGTTTTATTCAGTTCTGCCGGAGTCATTTGCCACACTCTGATGTTTTATATTCTCTGTTTTACATAAATCCAGTCAAAACTAATTCCATCTCTCTGCCTTCCTCCGAGTTACTGACTGCCCACCTTTCTGACCCGATACCGAGGGATGTTGGACCCTCAGGCTCTCATGTCCTCTGTCTGGCCAGACTGGAAGTTTCTGAAGTCAGCTCTTCTCCATCCACCACCACAGATCAGCTGCTCATCATCCATCTTACTCTATAAGCCATTAGTGGAGCTGCTATACACCTGAATATATAAAACCTATGTGGATGTATGAAAGACTTTTTAAAATTAATTTAAAAGCCATTTGACCAGTGGTAGGATGGTCCCCCCTTTAATGTGAGTCTTGGTCCTCCCAAGGTTTCTTCCTCCTCCTGCAGCTCTGAGGGAGTTTTTCCTTGCTCACTGGGGGTTCTGTATTATGTATATTCTATGTTTAATGGTTTGCCTGATTCTTTGTCCTGTAATCATGTTTCTGTAAAACTGCTTTGTGCCAACACCAGTTGTAAAAAGCGCTATACAAATAAATTTGATTTGATTTGATTTCCACTCTCTAGCTGTCTACATTGTCTGAAGATGATTTTTTTTATTATAGAAAGTTTGTAGTAAAAGTTTCTGACCAGACCCATCAAACAGAATTTGATCTGTCCAGAAGAAAAACAGCGAGGGTGTGGTGGAGTCAGTAGGGGTGAGTGATAAGAAGCCAGAAGCTGGCAGTTTTCAGTAATGTATCAGCGGCAGGACGAAGCTGAGAGTAATGCCGGTCTGCCCGCTGATTTTCTGGCCCGGCTTTACAGCGGAGAAGTCTGGGTAATGAGCCCGGCGTCCTGTGACATGCCCTCTGACCCCCAGCCAGCTGAGAGCAGCAGTGTCATGTAATAAGATTCATTACTTCACCGGCTGCTCCACACCAGCGGAACTGCAGAGTCCCACCACCCTAAAGCCCCCGGCTCGCTCTCGCGCCCATGGCCTGACTGACAACACCTTAATAGAGAAATACAATCAGGTCCTCTGGCTCGACACGCCGGCTTTAGCAGAGATGTTCCTGCTGAAATGATAAAAGGAGGGGAACAGATTTGTGGTGTAATCTGAGATGAGGGAGGAGTGGGACTTATCTCCAAATGGTCCAGTTAAGTCAGAACCAGCCAGATCCCAGTGTGTGTCATTGGGATTGCATTGGGGTTCAAGCTGGTTGAAGTCAAGTGGTGGTTTTCTCCTTCTTTGGTGATGTTCAGATGTGAGAACCGATGAATTAGAGCTTCACTATAAAAGTACAGAAGTTTAACAGGATAGTAGCTGAAATAAAGTGTTTTAATTAGTTGAAAGTATTCATTTTGGATATTTATTTTGTTCTAACACTAGAATGACTGTACCAATCTTTTTTTTCAGTCAAACTATTCATGCCCTTCCTCGCTCCCCTGATGTAAACTACTGTGGTATTTTATAATAGCCCGCAGTGCTCTCAACCACAGACTTTAGGGAGTGTGGTACAATTACCAGTCAAAATGAGTAATGAATAAATCTACTGGACTATCACACAATGTGATTACTGAATATCAAAGCATGTGGTGCTACAGAATGAAGCAATGATCTTCTTATTTATTAATTCTTCAGGTTCTTGAAGGCTTGTGCCGTTTCTTTAGAGGGAGAAGTTCAACCACTTTCCCTTTTTACTCAGTTCCAAATGGAAGGCCAAGAAATGGAATTTAGCCTAAATTAAAAGAATTTCTACAAACGTTAAATTTTTTTGTTCCCTCTCTGTCATGGTGAGCACAGAATTGCAGACACGTGCAGATACTGATAAAATAATACGTTTATTATAAAAATAAACAGATGTAAGACGTGGTTGATACAGAAAATGGGTAATCACCAGAAACCAGAGCAATGTAGACAAAACCATACCATAAACGAGAGACAGTCCAGAGTTCATACACGAGATATCCAATGTCAGAGGTAATCCAAGAGGCAGTAGTGAAAACACAGTCCAGGTAATACACAAGCAATCCAATATCAGAGGCAAAGGCAATAATCGGCGAAAACAAAAGCAAGGTCATACACAAGATAAACTGAGACAAGAGATAAAGTAACGCTTTGTAAAGAGGAGAACCTACAATACGCGGCGTGGGTGTTTGTGTGGAGTGCTCTTATATAGTGCCAGTAATCAGTATTCGGGA
The DNA here is from genome assembly GCF_023375975.1 of Astyanax mexicanus. Classification (NCBI taxonomy): domain Eukaryota; kingdom Metazoa; phylum Chordata; class Actinopteri; order Characiformes; family Acestrorhamphidae; genus Astyanax; species Astyanax mexicanus. The sequence goes on along the minus strand of NC_064424.1, from coordinate 36,722,945 downwards.
CTTCCTGGAAGAGGCAGGTGAGGTGTCATGTGACCAGGTGAGTGCGTGATGTCAGCGGGTGGTGCATTCTGGGTAGTGTAGTTGTTGACCTGAGAACCTCCGTTAGAGCTGAGTGTGGAAGGGACAGAGGAGCTAGCAGCACCAGACGTGACAGTACCTCCCCCCAAGGGAGTCGGAACGGAGCCGGTACGGGGACGACCACGACGACGTCCACCCGACGGGCAGGGAGTACTGGTGGGAGGAACAGGCGTAGCCACAGAGGTGCCGGACAGGCGGGGTCTGCGAGACTGGGAACCCCGACGCACCGGAGCCGAAGAAGAGAGTGAGCGCTTGGGACGCCCACGGTGTCTAGGAGCAGGTTTTCCAGGGTGACGGGCATAAATTTCGGCCAGTAGAGCAGGATCCAGCACATCACCGGCGGCAACCCAGCAACGCTCCTCAGGGCCGTAACCCTCCCAGTCTACCAGGTACTGGAGCACACCGCCACGCCTGCATGAATCCAGCACCTCTCGAACCGCATAGGTAGACGAATCCTCCCCTTAGGCAGCAGTTTCCTACAGGCCCCCTCAAACCTCAAGTCCCGGGTCGACAACCACACCCTGTCTCCGGGTTGGTATTGGGGGGTGGTACCACGGTGTCTGTCGGACTGCTCCTTATACTTGCGTAAGACCTCCGAAATTTGTTGATGCATCTCCTCCCACACCTGCTCACTCCGCTTCATCCAGTCGTCAACAGCAGGTATCTCAGTGGACGACGCTGTCCACGGAGCCAACGGAGGCTGGTAACCCAGAATGCACTGAAAGGGAGTGAGACTAGATGTAGAGTTAATGAGGGAGTTTTGGGCTATTTCAGCCCAAATAAGATACTGTGACCAATCATTAGGGTGTTTAAAGCAGTACAATCTCAGAAATTTACCTAATTCTTGATTGACCCTTTCACATTGCCCATTGCTGGTGGGATGAAACCCAGAAGTAAGACTAACGTGTACACCTAAGTGTTCAAAGAATGATTTCCAAACTCGAGAAGTAAATTGTGGACCTCTATCTGATAGAATATCTTCAGGAACGCCAAAATGTCTGAAAATGTGTGTGTAGATAGCTTGAGCTGTCTGAAGACCATTAGGTAGTGCAGGAAAAGGGATAAATTTAACCCCTCTAGAGAATCTGTCTACGACTGTGAGGATGGTAGTGTAACCTTCTGATTCGGGTAAATCTGTAACAAAATCTACAGCAATGTGTGACCAAGGTCGTTCAGGAACAGGCAGAGGACAAAGTTTACCGGCTGGAAGGGCTTTGGGTGTTTTGCATTGAGCACAGACTGAACATGAAACTACGAAAGCTTGTATGTCAGCTCGCATGGTTTCCCACCAATAACGAGCTGAGATTAGTTGTAGTGTACGTGTAACGCCGGGATGACCAGAAGTAAGGGCAGCATGTGCCCAACCAATGAGTTGATCGCGAAATTGTTCGGGTACAAAAATCTTGTGAGGAGGACAGCCCTCCGGAGGTGGTGTATTAACCTGGCTCTGATGAATAAGATCATCAAGCTCCCACCTAATGGCAGCTACTTTAACTGTGGGTGGCAGAATGTATTCGGGTTCTGAAGCGCGGCATGTGTCGTCTGGGGAACTAAAAACGCGAGATAAAGCATCCGCCTTAGTATTACGGTTACCAGGTCGAAACGAGATAGAGAAATCAAAACGTGAGAAGAATAATGACCAACGAGCTTGACGGGGGTTTAAGCGTTTAGCTGTATGGAGATATTCCAAATTTTTATGGTCTGTTAGTACAGTAAATTGATGTGCAGCACCTTCCAGCCAGTGACGCCATTCCTCAAGAGCAAGTTTGACAGCCAGTAATTCTCTATCCCCTATCCCATAGTTACGCTCAGCTGGTGACATTTTACGCGAGAAGAAGGCTATGGGATGGAGTTTAGGCGGTGAACCGCTGCGCTGGGAGAGAACTGCTCCCACGCCAGTATCTGAAGCGTCGACCTCGACTACAAATGGTAGTTCAGGTTTGGGGTGCATGAGGATGGGGGCAGAAACAAAAGCAGTTTTTAGCTGGTGGAACGCTAAGTCAGCTTCAGGGGACCACTTAAGGACCTTGGTGGTGTTCATAGTGAGCGCAGTGAGTGGAGCAGCTATACTGCTGAAATTACGTATAAAACGTCTATAGAAATTCACAAATCCTAAGAAACGTTGTAAGTCTTTAATAGATTGGGGAACGGGCCAGCTAGTTACGGCATCTACTTTGGAGTCATCCATAAGAACTCCCTGGGAGCTGATAACATAGCCGAGAAATGCGACTCTCTGAAGGTGGAACTCGCATTTCTCGGCTTTAGCATAGAGGTTGTCCTCCAATAGTCGTTGGAGAACCGAGCGAACATGTAGCACGTGAGACTTAAGGTCGGACGAATAAATTAATATGTCGTCTATAAATAGGGTAACATATTTGCCAATCATGTCACGAAAAAGGTCATTCATAAACGACTGAAACACAGCGGGGGCGTTAGCAAGACCATAACTCATCACTAAGTACTCATAGTGGCCATTGGTAGTAGTAAACGCGGTTTTCCACTCGTCCCCCTCCCTAATGCGGATCAAATTGTAAGCACTACGTAAATCGAGCTTAGTGAAATAGGTGGCGTTACGCAACTGCTCAAGAGCGCATGGAATGAGGGGCAAAGGGTACGCAAACTTCTTAGTAATAGCGTTCAAACCTCGGTAATCTATACAGGGTCTCAGTCCCCCATCCTTTTTCTTCACAAAGAAGAAACCCGAACCGACAGGAGACTTAGACGGGCGAATGAAACCCTGAGCTAAAGCCTCAGAGACGTAGTCTGCCATAGCCTTCTCCTCATCGAGAGTAAGGGGGTACACCCTAGCTTTGGGTAAAGTGGCACCCTCCACTAGATCGATAGCACAGTCACAGGGGCGATGAGGAGGCAACTTAGTAGTGTTATCTTTGCTAAATACTTCTAAAAAAATCAGAATACTCAGTGGGAATAACAGGGGAATCAGAAACTTCAGGGCTCTCCACAGAAGTGGACTGAATAATAAGGCTGTCTAAAGCTAAACATGCCCAGGATCACAGGATGCTTGGTGCTGGGAAGCACGAAAAGTGGCAGTTCTTCAAAATGAAGAGTGCTGGCTTGTAGGGTGATGGGTAGCGTCTGAAGTGTGACCGGTTTGGAGCGCACAGTCTTCCCGTCCACAGCATGAATGGATAACGGACGCATAAGTTCTCGGGTGGGTACGCCGTGCTCCTTCACCAGGTCCAGACTGATGAAGTTCCTTTCCGACCCGGAGTCTATAAGCGCTGGGACAGAGAGCATACCATCAGGCAACATAATATTCACAGGTAACGAGAAACATTGAGAATGAAAAAATGTGTTTTGCACTCCACGCGCTGTCCCAGGGCTGGAGCTTTCACAGGTCGGGTCAGGAGACCACACTCAGCGTTGAAATGACCAGCCTCCCCACAATAAAGGCACAAACGAAGCTGGATCCGGCGCTGTCGCTCCTCTGGAGTTAGCCGGGTTTTCTGGATGTCCATGGGCTCTGGGGCAGACAGCGCAGCTTTCTCTGGTGTGGAGGTGCGGGGCATGGAGTGACATGTGCCCGTTTTGGTTGGTTGAAGACCAAACGTGCTGCTGCATTCTGAATCATCTGTAGTGGTTTTACTACACAGGCCGGGAGGCCAGTTAGTACGGCATTGCAGTAGTCGAGGCGTGATTTTACCACAGCTTGTACCAGGAGTTGGGTGGCCTGTTGCGTCAGAAACAGTCAAATTTTTTCGATGTTGTAAAGCGCAAAGCGGCAGGATCGAGAAACTGAGGCCACATGGTGCGTGAAGAGAAGCTGGTCATCAACCATGACACCCAGGTTCCTAGCAACCTTTGTCAGTGAGAGAGAGAGAGAGTCGATGGTTATGGCAAAGTTGTGTTGAATAGAAGGTTTTGCTGGTATGACCAGAAGTTCAGTCTTTGAGAGGTTTAGTTGGAGGTGATGTTCCTTCATCCATGCGGATATGTCTGAGAGACACTGTGATATTCGTGTAGAGATTGAGTGATCATCTGGTGAGAACGACAGGTATAGCTGAGTGTCGTCAGCAAAGCAATGGTAGGAAAAAGCATGTGAGCGGATAAACCGACCTAGAGAGGTGGTGTATATTGAGAAGAGAAGAGGTCCCAGTACCGAACCCTGGGGAAGCCCAGTGGGTAACGAGTGGGCTGGGGACAGCCGTCCTTGCCATGACACCCTGAACGAGCGCCCAGTGAGGTACGATCTGAACCATGACAGCGCATTGTCTGAGATCCCCATGTTCGAGAGTATAGTTAGGAGGAAGTCATGGTTGACTGTGTCGAAAGCAGCCGAGAGGTCCAGCAGAATGAGCACTGAGGACTGTCCTGCAGCTCTAGCAGTTTTTAACGCTTCTGTCACAGACAACAGAGCCGTCTCAGTAGAGTGCCCTTTCTTGAAACCAGATTGGTTCTGGTCCAGGAGGTCATTTTGGGTGAGGAAGCCAGAGACTTGATTGAGAGCTGCTCTTTCTAATGTTTTAGAAAGAAAAGGCAGTAGTGAGACCGGTCTGTAGTTATCAACCTGGGCGGGGTTGAGAGAAGGCTTTTTAAGCAGTGGTGTGACCTGTGCTTGTTTAAAAGCAGTCGGGAATACACCAGAAGTTAAAGAGGCATTGATCGTGTGAGTAATAGCCGGAATGATTGCAGGTGCAATGGTTTGCAGAAGGTCTGAAGGAATCGGGTCAAGTGGACACGTAGTAGGACGGCTACGCGTTAGGAGAGCCAGTGTCTCGTTCTCAGTGAGAGGAGCGAACGAGGAGAAAGCGACGCCTTCGGTAGAGGGATACCGGGCAGCAGAGCATGATGTAGGACTGCTACATGTCGCATCAGTAAACTGTCTGCTGATAGCTGCCACTTTCCCAGTAAAGAATGAGGCAAGAGCTTCAGCTGTAAGGCAGGTAGCCTGAGGAGGAGGTGGAGGGTTGAGTAGTGTTTTGAATGTAGCAAATAGTTTCCGGGAGTCTGTGAGGGAGCTGATTTTTTTGTGATAGAATTCAGCTTTAGCAGCAGTGAGGCTGGCTGAAAAAGAAGCCAGGAGCAGTTGGTAGAGTCACAGGAGTGTGCTGAGTGCTAGAGCTGGTCTTGGGGCGGCGCGAGAGAAGTTGATCCAAACGGATCGACAGTGAGATGAGCTAATCCAAAGTTAGCGAATCATCTCTGCAGGCTAACTCCCTCTGTATGTCTGGGTTGAGTCCGCATCTGAATACGTTAATCAAAGCTGCATAATTACTGAAATTTTTCTTAAACAGCTCACAACACAAATGTGACAGAGAAAATAAATTGCAACTCCTTGTAACTTTAAATACTGCAATCTATATGTTTTGTCTTTAGAGGAGAAAAAATAATATATCGCAGTGAGCAGTGATTGCTAACATTTACACCACATGTAATACATGCTAGCTATCCATCTTATTTTGCCACGCCCACTTTCAAAATGTAGTTTCTTCCATTTGTGTTAGAAAATATCCGGTCAGTTTATATTAAATGGTCTAAGGTAGTATCGTATTTAATGTAAACACAGTCTGAAGTAGCTACTTCTGTGAACACTGATCATAAAAGTAGCTAGATATGCTAACCCAGCTTTCCAAAAGGCTAATTAACCTTATTTACAGCTATTTAGAGCTAGCTAACCAGCTTTCACACACAACACACAAAAAGATAAGAGTGCTGTCCAGAGATAGCTCACTCACTAACTAGCTAACTTCCTATACACTGCCTTTTGGAGTGTATTGTATTGCCCTGTTTTGTTAAAGAAGCTTAACTTCACACATCCACTGAAACGTCTATATGTCTGCTTCTACCATTCTGGGAAAGGCACCACCATAAAAATAATATCGAAAAATTAGCTAATTAATAAATATTTAGAGCTACTCATTATCTCAGTGTTTGCTATATACTTAAACTGTTCTATATTTCTTCCACTTTCTAGAGGATAAACCAACACCAGAACATCCCAGACAAACCAAGTCTCCCTGAAGCTGCGGGAGTCTCCCGCATTTCGGTAGTGGCTCCCTGATGCCCGCGAGTCACATATAATCTCCCGGAATTCAGAACGAGTGCCCCAAGCAGTGGCGCAAAAAGAGTGTATGCAGCCTATGCGACGCATGGGGGCGCTGCACTAGAGGGGGCGCCAAAAAATATATAAAATTCTTGAGTATATAATAAACATGAGAAGCTCTAAATATATATTAATTAGCCAACTAGCTAATTTAACAAGCTAATTTACTAGCTCATCTTCTGTGGAAGGTGGTTGATGTAAGTTAAACACAGTTAAAATTCGAATTAGTGTGATGCCCTGAACCTAATGTTAATGCCCCCTTATTATTACACAGAAGGTGAATAGTGCAGCAACAAAAACGGCTAGCATAGCAAAATCGGGTTTAATGCATCAGTGTAAATTCAGTGTAACTATTCTGAATAAATGTGAAATTGTTCCCAGTGCTTACTTACATGGTTCACCTCTGGCAGAGTATAGCAGGAGGGACCGAAAATGTGAAAAACAAAATAATTATGTGTATGTATTGTGTGTTTATTATATCTTTATAATATTTGAATTAAATTTAAAAAGTTGTTTTTAAGTATGAAAATTTATATATGAAAATTGCTGCCACACTCTACAATTTGTTTTTATAAAAACCTCTATAGCCTTAGTCCTATATGTGCAAAATTAAATACACAAATACAAAAAAATCATTACTCTTTTTTGAACACCACCCATTCTTACTCCTCTCCCTCTCATTTACAGTGGCTTGCAAAAGTATTCATGCCCCTTGAACTTTTTCATATTTTGTCACATTACAACCATAAACACAAATATATTTGATTGGAATCTAATGTGAAAGACCAATACAAAGCGGTATACATTTGTTAAGTGAAAAGAAAATAATGCCTAATTCCATGATGGCATGATGCTGCCACCACCGTGTTTGACAGTGGGGATGGTGTGTTCAGAGTGATGTGCAGTTCATTCCTGGCCAATTATTTGGCCAAAATGCCAAAAAAGTTACATTTTGGTCTCATCTGACCAAAACTTCTTGTCCACATGTTAGCTGTGTCCCCAACATGGCTTCTGGCAAACTGCAATTGGGATTTTTTATGTTTTTTTTTTTTTTTGTTAACAATGGCTTTCTTCTTGCCACTCTTGCACATTTGTACAGTGCACAACTAATACTTGTCCTGTGGACAGATTCCCCCACCAGAGCTGTGGATCTCCAGCATCACCATGGGCCTCTTGGCTGCATCTCTGATCAGGTGGACACCCTTGTCTTGGTCAGTTTACAGTTGTGCCATTTTTTTCCATATCTGGATAATGGATTAAACAACGCTCTGTGATATGTTCAAAGCTTGAGAAGATTTTTATAGCCATAGTATGAAAACAGTAATCACACTCGGGTGTGGATTAAAACAACTGGACCAGGACCTGCTAGTTGAGGTGGTCTGGGTCCAGTCCCAAACAAATTCTGGAGTGGTTTGTTTGTGGTGAGAACGTGATTTGCTCTTAATCTGACCCGGATATTAAATATACTCCTTTTATTTGAGCTAAACTGCTGATTAGATACAGTTTAATCTGATATACAGTTGTGGTCAAAAGTTTACATACACTTGTAAAAAAACATAATGTTATGGCTGTCTTGAGTTTTCAATAAGTTCTACAACTCTTATTTTTCTGTGATAGAGTGATCGGAACACATACATGTTTGTCACAAAAAACAGTCATAAAATTTGGTTCTTTCATAAATTTATTATGGGTCTGCTGAAAATGTCACCAAATCTGCTGGGTCAAAAATATACATACAGCAACATTAGTATTTGGTTACATGTCCCTTGGCCATTTTCACGGCAACTAGGCGCTTTTGGTAGCCATCCACAAGCTCCTGGCAAGCTTCAGATCGAATGCTTGACCACTCTTCTTGACAGAATTGGTGCAGTTCAGCTAAATGTGATGGTTTTCTTGCATGAACCCATTTCTTTAGCACTGTCCACATGTTCTCAATGGGGTTTAAGTCAGGACTTTGGGAAGGCCATTCTAAAACCTTAATTCTAGCCTGGTTTAGCCATTCCTTTACCACTTTTGATGTGTGGTTTGGGTCATTGTCTTGTTGGAACACCCAACTGCGCCCAAGACCCAACCTTCGGGCTGATGGTTTTAAGTTTTCCTGCAGAATTTGGAGGTAATCCTCCTTCTTCATTATCCCATTTACTTTCTGCAAAGAACCAGTTCCACTGGCAGCAAAACATCCCCAGAGCATAATACTACCACCACCATGCTTGACAGTAGGCATGGTGTTCCTGGGATTAAAGGCATCACCTTTTCTCCTCCAAACATATTGCTGGGTGTTGTGGCCAAACAGCTCAATTTCTGTTTCGTCTGACCAGAGAACTTTCCTCCAGAAGGTTTTATCTTTGTCCATGTGATCAGCAGCAAACTTCAGCCGAGTCTTAAGGTGCCTTTTCTGGAGCAAGGGCTTCTTTCTTGCACGGCAGCCTCTCAGTCCATGGCGATGTAAAACACGCTTGACTGTGGAGACTGACACCTGTGTTCCATCAGCTTCCAAATCCTTGCAGACCTGCTTCTTGGTGATTCTTGGTTGATTCTTGACCATCCTGACCAATCTCCTCTCGGCAGCATGTGATAGCTTGCGTTTTCTTCCTGATCGTGGCAGTGACACAACTGTTCCATGCACTTTATACTTGCGTATAATTGTCTGCACAGTTGCTCTTGGGACCTGTAGCTGCTTTGAAATGGCTCCAAGTGACTTCCCTGACTTGTTCAAGTCAATAATTCGCTTTTTCAGATCCACACTGAGTTCCTTTGACTTTCCCATTGTAGCTTTTGTAGCTGAGTCTAATCACTGGGTCAAATGAGCCCTATTTAAATGGGCTCATGAGAAGTCAACAGCTGTAGTCAATCAGAATCACTTACAAGAAGTGAAGAGGCCATGACATGAAGCTAATTTGATTGACACAACTCGCTACATCACCAAAATTGACAAATTTTGTTGCTGTATGTATATTTTTGACCCAGCAGATTTGGTGACATTTTCAGCAGACCCATAATAAATTTATGAAAGAACCAAATTTTATGACTGTTTTTTGTGACAAACATGTATGTGTTCCGATCACTCTATCACAGAAAAATAAGAGTTGTAGAACTTATTGAAAACTCAAGACAGCCATAACATTATGTTTTTTTACAAGTGTATGTAAACTTTTGACCACAACTGTATTAGTTAGATAACACTAATTACGACAGCTATGTATAAATGCTGTCTCTGTTTCACGCAAGTGCGTCCTGTTCAGCGTTCACTACTTGCAGCTGTGCAACTGAATTTACTACTACAATGTACTTCTGCACTGCACGTTATATAAAAAACACTGTGAAAGTGCAGCGTTTCAGCGCTCTGTGTTAAAGCAGCTTCACACTGCACAGATATACACGCTGCAACAGCTCTGACCAATCAGAGGAAACAGTGTGCTCGTGTGGTTTATTGGTGCACATTTTGGTGCGTTTAGGTTTATGCCTGTGTGAAACCAAACCAAACAGAGAGAGAAACGCTCTAAACAAACAAACTCGTCAACTGATCCGGACCATAGAAACCAACTACAGGTGTGAAAACGCCCTTAAACCCTAGTATGACCTAATTCTTCCTCTTCCTCGTCCTGGAGTAACTACACTTTTAAACACCTTTTACTATAAATTTTCCTCATCCAGATATTTTTTTTTCTGTCTTTCTTTCTTTCTTTTCTCTCTCTCTCTCTCTCTCTCTTTCTCTCTCTCTGTGCTCCAATAGCTATACTGGCCACATATAAAAAATAATCTGTAAATTCAAAGTTATATGTATTAGTTATAATAGCTTCACAACTAGAAAATTGTAATAGTGGATAATCTTGTTTGCAAATAAAATGTAGGCATGTTTAAAACATGTTATCATGTGATAGCATCATGAATTATTTGAACAGTATAGTCTGTAAAAAAAGTGTATTTACAGTTCTGAAAATGTGAATACAGATTGGACAAAAGCATCTTAGTGACTGTTAAAACTATAAACTAAAAATAATATTATTTAACAGCGGTACCTTAAAAGGTAATACTGTTCCATAGTTAATAGGTAACTAAGCAGGAACTAAGCAGTAACTAATTAATAGTGCTGCATTAACACCTAAATATTTTCTATTAACTACCAGGGAGTACTGAATAATTACTCAGTAGATAGTACTGAACTAATGATTATAGTAGATCACTATTAACTCCACAATAATTACTGAGACTTACATATCTCCCAGAGAACCACTTACTAATTATGTCTCCTTTATAATAACTATTCATTAATTACTGCTCAAATCAACATTAACTACTGAAAACCCTTACATGCCACCTGGGGAACTATAGATCTAAATCAGTCTACACAAACAACTATTCTATCAGTGGTGATATTAAAGGCATATTTGAGTGACACCATTTGTAGTAGTAGTAATTACCTTATTATCATCATTATCTTCCAAATATTAGCAACATATAGTAAAATACTACAGTGTGTCGTAATCAGCTTAAACCCCATTTTTGAAAGAAAAAAAAACTTTATAATGTAATATTATTACATAGTAGACATTATTTATGTTCTCCAGAAGACTCTAAGACTGACTGTACTCAATTTTGTTTTAATGGTCACTGCTTTAATTTTCAGCACCAACCTTATAAACGTTCATCTTTAGCCTTGCAGTCTCACAGACTTTTAAGTGCCCATTATTAGGGTAATTACGGTAATTCCACAGCGCCGGACCGCTAGCCTCTATCAGTGTGTTTATCTGCTGCTGCAGGTTATTCTATCAGTGGTGATATTAAAGTCAGTGACACCACTTATCATATATTAACCTTACTTACCTTAGTATGCTTAATATCTTCCAAATGTTAGACACACTGAAATGTGCAGTCTGCTTAACCCCCATTTTTGTAATGTTCTGTCAGTGTGTTACAGGTGTTTATTCTAAACCTGTGCTGCACTTCAGTCCTCCTGGAGTGAAGCGATGGCTCACATACACACTGTAAAAAGTGTAGCCCTGCTCAAATTAAAAAAATTGATGTCCATTTGTTGCATCTAAACTATTTGACTTCACTCAATCTAAATAAAGTCAATTGTTACAACCTGATTATTTTATTTTGACATAAACCCTATTACTTCACTCGACCCAATATTAATTATTCACCTTGATCCAAGTTAAATTCTTTACATTTCAGTTTCGGAACCAAACTAATACATTTAAATTGAACCGAACTTAAAAAAAAAAAAACATGGCAGCATATTCAGAAGTTCCAGAAGTTACTGTGGCATGGAAGAGGACGGATTACCAGCGAGATTCGTTTCAGTGCTCTCTTGCTCTTTTTATTTTGCTCTGAGGAGGACACTAAGAGCTGGATTTACGTGGGATTCCACTTTTGAGAGTGAAACTAACTACAGCTCCAACGCAGCTAACCCCACTCCCACACACAGAAAACACACAAAGGGTGAGGCACAAAACAACCACATAACTGATAACTACATGAATAATACTAGAACAGTGATAATAAAACATGACATGAAACTCTGGGATAAACAGTAACATAAACATGCAGAAATACACCCACTTCCCCCAACAGGGTGAGCTCCCATAATTCCTTGCGCCCCCCCTCCAGTCCCGACGCCACAATACCATAAGCATGCGTTGCTATCTCGCGAGCGCGTTCAGGCACTTTCTCCCTCTCTCATTCTCTCTCTCGCGAGCACGTTCAGGCACTTTCTCCCTCTCTCCCTCAGTGCTCTGAAGCACTTCTCTACAACTTCTCCCGTGCTCCACAGTGCGCATGCGCAATTCATGTTTGATTCAAATTAAAAATATTACATCCTTATCTCTTTTCTTCGAGTATGATTTCAGTGGAACCAAAACATTTGGTTTATTTCCTTCAGAATTGTAATTAATTTAGTCTGAATCAAAATTGACACATCAAAATTCAAAAAGGTTGAGTTTCACAATAAAGTCAATAATTGTACTATGTGTTCAATCATATTTATTAGCTTGAATGAACAGCTCCATGCTTCACTTTTTACAGTGCAGCTTTACTCTAGGCTGTGTCCTTCATCCTTATTCTGGGGGAAATCATGTTTAAATGAATAAATATTTGTGTTAGATAACGAACTAGGTATCCCTGTGTTCTTCATAGATAATTAATAAGGGGTCCCTGTCCCTTCTTTTTTCGGGAGTTAACAGCAGCACATGGTAACCCATTACTAATGACTGAGGAGTTACTGTGTTCTTCTTTAGGAGTTACTTTCCAATGCAAGCAGTTATCACTTGGTGACTTCACATCTTTTGAATATTTAGGCGCAGTTTTAAAAGGGACACCAAGAATATTACTAGTAATTGTCTATAGGCCTCCAAGGTACAATGCTGATTTTATTGATGATTTTACAGATATGCTGTCTTTTATTTCTACTGAATTTGATCATTTTATTGTTGCTGGTGATTTTAACATTCACATTTGCTCTCCAAAACCATGCAAAATCATCATAGTCAGCATGTCCCAGTTTAGCACTATTAATGAAGAACTTTTAATTGATACAGTGATTCACCTCAAATCATCCACTTGCAGTCTTGATACATTACCATCCAAGTTTTTAAAGAATGTTTTTTACTCAATATCAGCAGACATTCTTCAAATAGTAAATACCTCACTCATGTCGGGTGTTTTTCCAAATGCATTAAAAACTGCCGTTGTGAAGCCTCTCTTAAAAAAGAAAAATTTAGATACAAACTTATTAAACAATTACAGACCAATCTCTTATCTACCATTCATTGGAAAAATAATTGAAAAAATTGTCTTCAAGCAAGTTATGCACTTTCTGTCCACAAATAACTGTCTAGACCAATTTCAGTCAGGTTTCCGGCCCAATCATAGTACTGAGACTGCGCTAATTAAGGTTATCAATGACATTCGCTTAAACACAGACTCAGGAAAAATGTCTATTCTACTACTGCTTGATCTCAGTGCTGCCTTTGACACCATTGACCACAACATTCTCATAGATAGACTAGCGAACTGCGTTGGACTTTCTGGAACTGTCCTAAAATGGTTCAGTTCATACCTTCAAGGAAGGAAATACTTTGTGGAAATGGAAAATAATGTTTCTGAGACTGTGCCAGTGACCTGTGGTGTACCCCAGGGTTCAATTCTTGGGCCACTCTTATTTAATTTATATATGATTCCTCTGGGTGAAATCATGCGTGACTATGGGATATCTTACCACAGCTATGCAGATGACACTCAGATCTACATGGCCCTCTTCCCAAACAGTTTCGGTCCAATTGGCCCTCTTCCCAAACAGTTTCGGTCCAATTGACTCACTGTGTAAATGCCTTGAGCAGATAAATAAATGGATGGGACAGAACTTTCTGCAGTTAAACAAAGATAAAACAGAGATTATTTTATTTGGGAATAGTAATGAGAGGCACAGACTAGCTGCCTATCTGGATTCAAAAAGCCTAAAATCTAAAGAACTAGTGCGTAATCTTGGTGTACAAATGGACTCTGATCTCACTTTTAACAGTCATGTCAAAGCCGTCACCAAATCAGCATTTTATCACCTCAAGAACATAAATAAGATCAGAGATTTTCTGTCTAAATCAGACCTGGAGAAACTTATCCACGCCTTTATTTCTAGTAGGATTGATTACTGTAATGGACTCCTAACTGGACTCCCAAAAAAGACCATCAAACAGCTTCAGCTGATTCAGAATGCAGCAGCTAGAGTTCTGACTAGAAGTAAAATAAGGGAGCACATCACCCCCATCCTTAAATCCCTACACTGGATACCAGTCTGTTACAGAATAGAATTTAAGGTACTGTTACTGGTCTATAAATGTGTTAATGGTGCAGGACCAGCATATTTATCTGATGTGCTCCAGCAGTATGAGCCGAGCAGAACTCTCAGATCATCAGGAACTGGTCAGTTAGAGCTGCCTAAAGTAAAAACTAAACACGGAGAGGCAGCGTTTAGCTACTATGCTGCTCTTAAATGGAACCAGTTAACAGAGAGCATTAGAAGAGCTCCAACACTAAACATGTTTAAATCCAGACTGAAAACCTACATGTTTGATCAGGCCTTTAGCTCAGCTTAAAACACTGCAGCTCCGCCCACTTTTATTCTGTAACGGCACTTTTATATCATGTTTTATTCATGCTTTATTCTTTTTTTTTTATTCCTTTTTGTTCTTTTACATGTTTTTAATTTTACTTCTCTTTGTTTTAATCATGTTTGAATCAATCATGCTTTAATCTTATTTTAGTTTTTATTTCCATTTTTACTGTTATTCTTTTACATGTTTTTTTTATTTGAGTTCTCTGTGTATTTTCTAATTTGTAAAGCACTTTGAATGACCTTTGTGTATGAAAGGTGCTATATAAATATACTTGCCTTGCCTTGCCTTACTGCAGATCATGTCACAGTATTATAAAGTGAGAAACTTTAGTAACTAATTACTTAGTAACTAATTACTAATTACTGAGGAGTTACTGTGTTCTTCTTTAGGAGTTACTGCAAATCATACCACAGTATAATAAAGGGAAATATACATTAATAATAATAATAACACACATTAACCTAGCTAACTAACACACACACATTTAACCTAGTTAACTAACACACACATTTAAACTAGCTAACAAAATTAACCTAGCTAACACACACACATTTCCCCTAGCTAACTTAGCTTGCTAACTAACACACATTTAACCTAGCTAACTAACCCACACATAAAACTTAACTTAGCTAGCAAACGAACACACATAACCTAGCTAACTAACACACATTTAAACTAGCTAACTAACACACACATAACCTAGATAACTTAGCCAATTAACTAAGACACACATAACCTAGCTAACTTAGCTGGCTAACGCTAACTACACACACAACTTAGCTAACTTAGCTAGCTAACACACATCCTAAAGCTGGTTAACAACCCACAAAGAGTCCTCCTCTGATCCGGGGGTAAAATAAGCTGGAAAAGATCTCAATATCTTGATTACTAGTTTATTTTCAATCAAATACAGAAATATGAAAGCAGCAGAGTTTTTCTTAATCCTCCTCCTCCAGCAGCAGCAGCACAGCAGAGAATTTACACGAAGGACCAGGAGAGCTGCGTCCGCTGTGAAATTACCGTAATTACCCTAATAATGTGCAGTGAAATAAATCTCTGTGAGACTGCAAACGCTGAAGATGCACTTTTTTATAAGGCTGATACCTAGTATTAAAGCAATGATTGTTACATTATTACTGTCTAACAGTCATTCTTAGAGTCTTAGGTGCCTTCTGGAGAACTTTCATCAATGTCTTCTATGCAATAATATTACGTTATACTGTTGTTTTTTTTTTCTTCCAAAAATGATGGTTAAGCAGAGTAATAACTGTAGTATTTTACTATATGTTGCTAATATTTGGAAGGAACTGAGGATAATAAGGTAATTAAGGTTACCACTACAAAGGTGTCACTTGCTTAATTCAAATATGCCTTCAATTAATATGCATTTAACTCAAATATGCCTGATTTAGATCTATAGTTCCCCAGGTGGGATGTAAGGGTTTTCAGTAGTTAATGTTGATTTGAGCAGTAATTAATGAATAGTTATTATAAAGGAGACATAATTAGTAAGTAGTTCTCTGGGAGATAGTCTTAGTAATTATTGTGGAGTTAATAGTGAACTACTATAATCATTAGTTCAGTACTATCTACTGAGTAATTATTCAGTACTCCCTGGTAGTTAATAGAAAATATTTAGGTGTTAATGCAGCACTATTAATTAGTTACTGCTTAGTTCCTGCTTATGTAACAGGTTTAAAAATGACCTTAAAAATAGCCTTAATAATTATAGTGAATTCAACCAAAATTATAATAATATTCAGCAAATAGTTTTGTAATTATCCTTTTTTTTATATAATTGTTCATTTCTGTTCACTATTTTGAAGTTGTGCCTTGCATTTGCAACATCCTGTTAGTGTGCAGCTGTAGCTTGGTCCCTCCCTCTTCCCTCACTCTGGCACAGTCTAACATGTGCTCTGCCAGAGGTAAGTCACACACAAAGCACAGGGGAACTATTTCACATTTATAAAGTTAACTATGGACATATACGTTTGTAATTCTCTATTTAATTGTTGTTTATCAGTAAATTTAACTAGCCAGCACTGTTAAACTGACTCTGAAGCATTTTAGATGCATTTTAAAACTGTTTTCTCTGACCATGCTAAGCTAGCAGCTAGTAACTAGCCCATATTCCACATGGTGAAAATGTTAGCCTTCTCTGCTTAAAGTATGTCCATTTGTCCTTTAGAATGTGAAAATGTGCAGCTGCTGAAATCAAACTGCTGTATTGCTGCTTGCTATGTGTGCAGGTATGTTGCAAGTGCAGTTTATTTCCTTTATATTGTAATTTATGTATTCAGAGCTAATTTGTTCAAAGAAAAAAAAAAATCCCTCTACTCTAGCACAGTACTCAGCCAACAGAGTCTGAAAACTCATTGAATATTGTCTCTAAACGATAAAAAAATTAATACTATACGATCACAGTGCAGTGTTATGTCACAGTTAATTTTTATATAATTATATATTATATAGTATATCTTTATATATATATATTTATATACGTATACTCATTATCTTTTGTATTTTTACACTATAATATTTTGCTGTAGTTATACTGCATAACTGTATCATTATTATTACTGCATTATACATATGTGTATATGTATTGTTTGATTTTTGGAAAAAAAAAAACAGTCTAACATGTGCTCTGCCAGAGAATGTGAAAATGTGCAGCTGCTGAAATCAAACTGCTGTATTGCTGCTTGCTATGTGTGCAGAGGTCGAGAGAGAGAGAGAGAGAGAGAGTGCGAGACAATAAAGAGTAAAGAGAGAGAAAGACAAGAGAGCGGTCTCCTGGTCCTCCTTCACGCACGCACATGCAGCCGTTACACTGGTGCCGTGACGCCTTGGATCTCAAGATCAGCCTGATGCAGATCACCGTGTGGTTGCAGTAGGAGAGGTGGAGACCAAAGATATTCATCTAATCGGGTCAGATTGTGTCTTTCAAGGGACTGTTTGTGACTGATATTTACAGCATTGTACATTTACTCTTATTCAAAAAAATATTTCTATTTTTTTTTTCTCTTTCACAAACTTGTGAGTACAATATACTAAGTAGTATACGCCTACTTTTTTTTTTCTCTTTCATTATTATTACTCTTTTTTTTGTACATTTTAAGGAACTCTTTTTTTAACACTTTTTTAAAATATGGCCCAAAAACCCTCATTGGAGCTGCAAAGTGACGAATTCAGCCCTTTTGTTCCAAGAGGTAGAGGTGCATTGTTTTCTGGATTAGATGACAGTGGTGTAGTTTCTAATACATTTCACAGTGGTGGGGTGGGATTTACCCAGTCAAAGACTGTTAGTGCTAGGAGTGTTGGCCGGGGTCAGGCAACTGGTTGTTCTCCTGTAGGACAGTTTTTGAGGGAGGGTCCACATGCTTCCACACCCAGCAGTGATATCACAGACTCTGCATTGCATCATCTTACAGACATGGTGGGTCAGCTAGGTGCTCAGATAGGCGAATCCATTGTATCCAAGTTAATGTCAGCTGGTATGGTCAACATTAGCAGTACACAGCACAACACTTCACAAAAGAATATAGACACTGACACACTTGCTGACACAGATAGTACGAGACATGGAACACCCCAACTCTCAGTACACGTCGTATCAGAGAGAGAACCGGTCATATTTAGAGGGGATGGCTCTGATAAATATTCAGTACGTGAATGGATTGACATGACAAGAGCTTATCTGAGGAAACGGAAGTGTCCAGTGTCTGATCAAGCTGAAGAGATAATGAGCAGGTTGGCAGGCAAAGCCAAGGATGTCGTAAAAATTGGCTTGCGGAGTGATGAGTCTCTTGATGTACAGCAAAACCCAGAGCTAATTTACACTGTCCTTCTCAAATATTTCAGTGATGCTCCATCATGTCTGCCTCTAGCAGATTTCTACTCAACACTGCCCAAACCAAGAGAGAATCCAGTTGATTACTGGATCAGAATAAATAAAGCAGCTGATCTGGCTGATGAAGGCCTACGCAGACAAGGTAGGAAAATGGAGAATCTCAGTGAGGAAGTGGCCCGAATGTTTGTTAAACATTGTCCGGATCCTGAGCTATCCTCAATCTTTAAATGCAAGCCCATCAGTGACTGGAATGCAAAAGATATCCAGCTAAGAATAGATGAGTACCAACGAGAGCAAAGAGCAACTACAACCCATGATAGGTTCCATCAACTTAAAAGTCAGGCCACAGCGCTTCAAGAGGAGCCTTCGTATGTTCAGATGCTCAGTCCACCCACTGTTGATCAGCACCATGTTCCAAGTCTGCCTTCTGCCACACAGTATCAGACATCTGCCTCACCATGCGCATCCTCTGTCTCACCCTACCTGCATTCTGCACCACTGTGCCCATCTTCCACTTCTGCACAGACACACTGTCATTCTTCGTATTCCCAGCAAGCCCACTCACTGATCCAAAATGTGCAACAGCCTGAGGAGAGGATGTTGAACCGAATGATGGGTATGTTAGAGCTGGTGCTGGAAAAAGTACAGCAGAGAAATAACCCTGCACCAAGAACTGAGAGAAAATTTTATCCTAGCTCTGCTGAAAAAGCATGTAGAGTCTGCGAATCAAAAACACACACTACCAAGACTCACTGTCTCAGAGAGAGATTGTGCTTTGAATGCTTAACTCCTGGCCACTCTCACAACGAATGCAGCAAAAGATGTACACCTCAGCAAAATCCACAGGCGGGAAACTAGCCAACCTGTATGTGGCGGGAGGCCATACAGGTGTTTCTGAAAACTCCCATGAAAGAGAGCTCAGTGCTGATGTTCTATTTGAGACTGCTAAAGCATCATGCAACACACACAAAGTTATCTTCCAGAACACACAAGTAATAGGTAGGAGTGACAGCCTGTTTTACACACCAGTTATTGTTGGAAGAAAACTCACCTTGGGAGCAATGCTAGACAGTGGCTCCATGGCCTGCACTATAAGTGAGACTGCGGAGTTCCAGCTCATCAAGGCTGGTCTACTTGATGTAAAAAAACAGCATGATGCAGATGTTATTCTGGTAGGCTGTGGTGGTAATCAAGTCAAGCCCAAGTCAGCTTATGACCTCCAAATAGAAGTGTATGGCTGTGAAATGATTGTTCCAATCCTGGTTGTTCCAGGTCAACATGATGACATGATTTTAGGTACTAACGTCATTAAACACATGCTTCGTGAGTCAAAGAAGTGTGGTAGTTACTGGACAGCAGTATCATCTCCATGCTCTAATCTAGACTCAGAATCTGAGCAGTTCCTGTCAATGTTAGCTGGTCTATGTCGCTGGAGAGGCGATAAAATCCCAGACAAAATTGGCACAGTCAAGTCCAATTCTGCTGTGTGTCTTGATCCTGGCAAGGAGTATCTGGTTTGGGGTAAATTGCCAAAAACCTCTCTTGTTTCTGCTGGCAGCACTGTGATGACAGAGCCTACCTCGTCCCGCTCAGCTCCCAGAAACATACTGGTGTCACGAATTGTCACACCTCTTTGGGGAGACAGATGGGTCCCACTCAAACTCATTAACATGTCTGACCATCCAGTGACAATCAAACGTAATGCAAAGCTTGCTGACGTATTCTCTTGTGTCGCATTGGAAGACATGGATGATGATTGTCCAGTTCAACCTACTCCTCTTTCATGCTGTTCTCAGATGATTGCCTCAGATGTTTCTGTAGCAAGTAGACTGCAGGTTCCAGAAGATGCTGACAAGCGACTTCAGCAAATTGGACTGAGTGGACTGGATTTGAAATTGTGTGATGTCTCTGAGAAGTGTAAATCTCAGCTGGTCGACCTTATTGTGCGCTACGAGGATGTTTTCTCCCGCCACCACCTTGACTGTGGGGAAGCAAAGGGATTTGTGCACAGAATACACCTCTCTGACCAAAAGCCATTTCGTCTACCATTCAGAAGAGTGCCCCCAAGCCAATACCAAAAGTTGAGGCAAGTTCTAAACGAGATGGAAGAGCGAGACATTATTCGAAAGTCAAGCAGCGAATATGCATCTCCTTTAGTACTAGTTTGGAAGAAGAACGGAGACTTACGTGTGTGCACAGACTTCCGGTGGCTTAACAAAAGAACTCTGAAGGATGCACATCCTCTCCCTCATCAAGCAGACTGTTTGGCTGCACTTGGTGGCAATTGTTTTTTTAGCACGATGGACCTTACCTCAGGATTTTACAATATGCCACTTCATGAAGAGGACAAGAGGTACTCAGCCTTTACGACACCTATGGGGCTATATGAGTACAACAGGCTCCCTCAAGGCCTATGTAACAGTCCTGCCAGCTTTATGCGCATGATGATGGGCATTTTTGGAGACCAAAATTTCCTGAGCTTACTTTGCTACCTTGACGATTTACTTGTCTTTGCACCAAATGAGACCATTGCCTTAGAACGCCTGGAGATGGTGTTTGTCAGACTGCGCAGTCACAACCTGAAACTGGCTCCAAAGAAATGTTTTTTTCTTAGGAACTCTGTCAAGTTCCTTGGCCATGTAATCAATGAAGATGGTGTCTCTACTGACCCAGGAAAGGTTGAGAGCATTGCAAATCTGACCAGTGCCCAACTCATGGAGGAGGATGGTGTGACACCATGCCAAAAACGTATCAGATCATTTCTTGGTATGATCAATTACTATCAACATTTTGTGCCCAACTACTCTGCTATCGCTAAGCCACTGTTTGATTTACTGTCTGGCCAGAAAAGAAAGTACAAAGGCACACGTAAGTCAAAACAAGCATCTCAGTATCGGAAGCTAAACCCAACTGACTGGACACCTGAGCACCAGCAGGCCTTCGATAGACTGAAAGAATCTCTTGTTAACACTGCAGTCCTGGCACACCCTGATTTCACTCGTCCTTTTCTGCTGTCGACTGATGCATCACAAGATGGTATAGGTGCAGTCCTTTCACAGGTACAGGATGGTGGAACTCGAGCGAGACCCATCGCATTTGCTAGTAAATCACTGTCTCGGTCTCAAAAGAATTATCCAGCCCACCGTTTGGAGTTTTTGGCATTAAAGTGGTCTATATGCGATAAATTCAGCCACTGGCTCAAGGGACATAAATTCACAGTCTTTACCGACAACAACCCGCTCACTCACATTATGTCCAAACCTAAGCTGGATTGCTGTGAGCAGCGATGGGTTGCCAAATTGGCATCGTTTGATTTTGATATAAAGTATGTGCCTGGTACTCAGAACATTGTCGCTGATGCCCTTAGCCGAGTACCATTTGTCAAATCAAATATGGGTTATAGACTACTGAATGAGCCATTTCATAGTCTTATCCATGATGTTCAAAATGTGTCCAGTGCTGCAGTTCAAGATGCATTCAGATGGTCAACTGATCCTTCAGGCAGAGAAATGAGTCCACCAGCTGGTTGTCTTCAATTGTTGGCGAAGGATGATGTAGCTGCGATCTTACAGTCTCAGAAAGAATGGGAAACTGGAGTCAGGTCTCGTGCTGTTGAAGTTTTACATCACTTACCTCAAATAATCAACACTGGTCATGACACCTTACCTGCTTACTCAGTAAAAGAGCTCCATGATGCACAACTGAAAGACAAAATCCTGTCGAGAGTGCTGATGTATGTAGAGAGGCGTCGCAGACCTTCCAGACGTGACAGAGTGAGAGAGCCAGCATCTGTCTTGAGATACTTGAAGCACTGGGAGAAACTCATTGTCACTGATGGGATTCTCTACAGGGTCTCAAAAGATCAGTTTTCTAGAACTAAACGTTTCCAGTTTGTGGTTCCAGATTCTCTCAAATCTGAAGTTCTGAAAGGTATCCATGACCATGTTGGCCACCAAGGCCAGTTTAGAAGTCTTAGTTTGGCAAGACAAAGATTCTTCTGGGTGCACATGGACCGAGACGTGAGAGAATATGTGCGTCATTGTCAGCGCTGCATTGTAAGTAAAGCTGCTGAGCCAGAGGGCAGAGCACCTCTAGAGAACATAACATCTACAAGACCACTACAGCTTGTGTGCATCGATTTTTGGTCAGCAGAAGATGCAAGCAATAAGTCCATTGACGTGCTGGTTGTTACTGACCATTTTTCGAGGCTAGCTCATGCATTTGTCTGCAAAAATCAGTCGGCTAAACAAGTTGCCAGAGTCCTGTGGGATAAGTACTTCTGTGTGTATGGGTTTCCAGAGAGGATACACTCAGATCAAGGGGCGAGTTTTGAAAGTCAGCTGATCAGTGAACTCCTCAGAATCTCTGGAATAAGGAAGTCCCATACCACCCCTTACCACCCAATGGGTAACGGAAGTGTTGAGCGTTTCAACAGGACCCTAGGTAACATGATCCGAGCTCTTAGTCCAGAAAGAAAGCTCAACTGGCCAAGTCAACTGCAGACACTTACTTTCATGTACAATTGCACGGTTCATGAGACGACGGGGTATGCTCCATTCTATTTGATGTTTGGAAGGGTCCCTCGTCTTCCCATAGATGTCATGTTTAAGAGTGTTCTACATGATCCATGTGTAGCAGATTACAACAAGTATGTGGCATCTCTGTCCAAAGATCTCAAGGAGGCCATGTTGATTGCCCAGAAGCATGCTGAAAAGGAGCAGAGTCGCCATGCTGAGATCTACAACAGGAAAGTGAAAGGGCCTTCTATTGAAGTGAATGACCGGGTGCTCTTGGCTAATAAGACAGAAAGAGGAAAGAGGAAAACTGCAGATCGCTGGGAGTCAACAGTGTATACAGTGGTGGATAAAAACCCTCAAACTCACACTTTCAGGATTCGAAATACAGCCAATGGGCAAGAGAAAGTTGTACATCGCAACCTCTTGATGCTAGCAAACTTCCTTCCTGTAGTGGAAGACAGTCTGTTGCCTGACTCAGTCACAACTATGTCCAGTGTCAGCTCAGATGAACCTATGGACATTCATATGGAAACAGGCCATGATTTTCCTGCTCCTGACCAAAACACTGAGCAACTTTCATCTGACGACAGACAAAGTGACTGTGCATCTTTGAGCTTTGGTGGATCACAGGAACCTGTTTATGACTCTGACAGAGGAACAAAGACATGCCCATCTGCAATTGACAGTTCAGATACTAACTCTGTGCACACAAATGATCCAAACCATTTCAACTCTGAAAACAGGACTTTAGAATGGATCAAGGACTTGAATGAATCTCCTGTAAGAAACCTTAGCCATGCTAGAAGTGTGTCACTACTTCTTGAGAATGAGACCAGTACAAGTAAGAGTGGAGATGAGGCTGAAGACATCCAAGATGGTCAAGAACCTGTAAATCTCACTGAGAGTGTCAATTCTGTACATCCTGATCAGAAGTCTCCTCATCCTGAGAATGAACAGCCCAATATATCCCTCAATACACACCCAGATGCACCCAACACTCAGACTGAGAACACAACTACACACACAGATGTCAGATCTCGTTTTGGTCGCATTGTTAGACCAGTAAACAGATTGATATACACTATGTCTAGGCAAGACGCTGTTAGCAATGCTAAAGATAATGTTCGGACCGTTTGTAGGTCAATTTTTCAGACATTCAAACATTAAGATGTAGGTTAACACTGTTCAGTTTCGATACATTGTAAACCAATTTGCTTTTGTTATTGTTTTATTTTAACAGTAATTTGTTTGGATGTGACAGGCATTATGGTGCATATTGAATGGGTAATGTGGGGTGTAAAAGGCATCTTACAGCCAGTGGTTGGCTTTAGAGTTTAGCGCTGCTCTCTTGCCACTTCGTCCACATGGGACACTTTCCAAAGTTGGCAGTCCAGTTTAGGACATCCTGTTGGTTAAATGTTGTGTATAGCACCTATGTGTTTTTCATATTTGTTATGTAATTTTGGCAGAATTCAGTGGGGGTGGGTGTAACAGGTTTAAAAATGACCTTAAAAATAGCCTTAATAATTATAGTGAATTCAACCAAAATTATAATAATATTCAGCAAATAGTTTTGTAATTATCCTTTTTTTTATATAATTGTTCATTTCTGTTCACTATTTTGAAGTTGTGCCTTGCATTTGCAACATCCTGTTAGTGTGCAGCTGTAGCTTGGTCCCTCCCTCTTCCCTCACTCTGGCACAGTCTAACATGTGCTCTGCCAGAGGTAAGTCACACACAAAGCACAGGGGAACTATTTCACATTTATAAAGTTAACTATGGACATATACGTTTGTAATTCTCTATTTAATTGTTGTTTATCAGTAAATTTAACTAGCCAGCACTGTTAAACTGACTCTGAAGCATTTTAGATGCATTTTAAAACTGTTTTCTCTGACCATGCTAAGCTAGCAGCTAGTAACTAGCCCATATTCCACATGGTGAAAATGTTAGCCTTCTCTGCTTAAAGTATGTCCATTTGTCCTTTAGAATGTGAAAATGTGCAGCTGCTGAAATCAAACTGCTGTATTGCTGCTTGCTATGTGTGCAGGTATGTTGCAAGTGCAGTTTATTTCCTTTATATTGTAATTTATGTATTCAGAGCTAATTTGTTCAAAGAAAAAAAAAAATCCCTCTACTCTAGCACAGTACTCAGCCAACAGAGTCTGAAAACTCATTGAATATTGTCTCTAAACGATAAAAAAATTAATACTATACGATCACAGTGCAGTGTTATGTCACAGTTAATTTTTATATAATTATATATTATATAGTATATCTTTATATATATATATTTATATACGTATACTCATTATCTTTTGTATTTTTACACTATAATATTTTGCTGTAGTTATACTGCATAACTGTATCATTATTATTACTGCATTATACATATGTGTATATGTATTGTTTGATTTTTGGAAAAAAAAAAACAGTCTAACATGTGCTCTGCCAGAGAATGTGAAAATGTGCAGCTGCTGAAATCAAACTGCTGTATTGCTGCTTGCTATGTGTGCAGAGGTCGAGAGAGAGAGAGAGAGAGAGAGTGCGAGACAATAAAGAGTAAAGAGAGAGAAAGACAAGAGAGCGGTCTCCTGGTCCTCCTTCACGCACGCACATGCAGCCGTTACACTTAGTTACCTATTAACTATGGAACAGTATTATAAAGTGTTACCCCTTAAAATAGCTTGTAGAACATTTCTTGGAACAGCGTGGGGTGTGTTCTTCTGAATTGTGACTTATAGTGTTACAATGTCTTCTTTATGATTCTGTGGAAATTAGGAACACATAACTGAAGTGGAAATAACTCAGGGTTCAGCTTTAGGAAAGCACAGTCAGTTCCTGTTCCTCGCTTTCTCTCTCTCTTTCTCTTTCCCTCTCTCTCTTTCTCTCTCCCTCTCCCTTTCTCTTTCTCTACAGTGTTCAGTTGAAGAGCACACTCCAATTAGGCTGCTTGGGCTGGTGGTAAGACAGCCTGCTGGTGCATATTAAAGGCAGAGGGGCATGAATAAGCAATAGAAGAGAGGGAGTGAGGGCATTCTGGGTATTCTGCAGCCTCAGCCCAGCCTGGCACCCATTACAGCTCTGGAGTACACATCTGTCACCATGGCAACAGCATCCTAAAGTGATGGCACTTTCACACTCAAGTGTACTTTGTCTGAACTGGAGATGCTTATGTGGCTAACAGGTAATGGAAGCTTAAGCCCCACCAATTAGCATGGTGCTAACTGCAGGTCTTAACCACTGAACACTCTTCTCACTTTTCAAATGCTCTTGTGGCTGAATGGAATTAAATCCTCAGAGCAATGCTTCAACATTTTGTAGAAAGCATTTCCTGGTACATAGAGACAGCTGGCATAAGCTCCAGCACTGAGCAGTGAAACCAGTAAGACCAATGTTGAGATGTTGGTACAGGTTACTTGAGCCGATTGTTATATTATACTCAGCCACTGAGATGTTAGCAGAAGTTACTTGGGCTGATTGTTATATTATACTCAGCCACTGAGATGTTGGAACAGGTTACTGGAGCCGATTGTCGTATTATACTCAGCAACTGAGATGTTGGAACAGGTTGCTTGAGCCGATCGTTGTATTATACTCAGCAACTGAGATGTTGGCAGAGGTTACTTGAGCCGATTGTTGTATTATATTCAGCAACTGCGATGTTGGTACAGGTTACTGGAGCCGATTGTCGTATTATACTCAGCAACTGAGATGTTGGTACAGGTTACTTGAGCCGATTGTCGTATTATACTCAGCAACTGAGATGTTGATACAGGTTACTTGAACCGATTGTCGTGTTATACTCAGCACCTGAGATGTTAGCAGAGGTTACTTGGGCCGATTGTCGTATTCTACTCAGCCACTGAGATGTTGGCACAGGTTACTTGGGCTGATTGTTGTATTATACTCAGCAACTGAGATGTTGGCACAGGTTACTTGAGCCGATTGTCGTGTTATACTCAGCAACTGAGATGTTGGTACAGGTTACTTGAGCCGATTGTCGTGTTATACTCAGCAACTGAGATGTTAGCAGAGGTTACTTGGGCCGATTGTCGTATTATACTCAGCAACTGAGATGTTGGTACAGGTTACTTGGGCCGATTGTCGGATTATACTCAGCAACTGAGATGTTGGTACAGGTTACTTGGGCCGATTGTCGGATTATACTCAGCAACTGAGATGTTGGTACAGGTTACTTGGGCCGATTGTCGGATTATACTCAGCAACTGAGATGTTGGTACAGGTTACTTGGGCCGATTGTCGGATTATACTCAGCAACTGTGATGTTGGTACATGTGCCTCTGGCCAATTTGTATATCATACTTACCAGTTGGGGTGTTGGCAAAAGTGGCTTCTATTATACTTGGGAACCAGGGTGTTGACATCTTGTAACTTGGGCCATTTGTTGTATTTTATTTAAAAACGTGGTCTTGGCACAATCAGCACTCATGCAGATATCAGCTCTAAATTCGGCATATATTTACACCAATGATGAGCTGATGCAACTCAGCCCCAGTGTGTGGTATTACTATATGGGCATCACCAATGCTAATCAAATTGCTGAATGCAGTCAAATCCAAAATGTATAGTCATACAGTATTCCCTGAGACAGTTACTCCCTACAAAAGCATAATTGACTATTTTTTAATGAGGTTTCAAACTACTTTTGTCCATATTCTCATTCTCATCCTCATTTACTCCAATAGATCTCTTTTTGATCTTTTTTTCTGAAACAATGCTGCAAATATGTTTGCACAGCACTGTAAAGAGGAAAAATAGCTAAATGTGGAAAAATTGTAGCTATGGAATGTTGCAGTGGAGCAGATATGAACCAAATGTGTCCAATTTGAGTGGGACAACAATAAAGCTGCTACACCTGCATGAAGGTAATCTAATGATCTGTGAAGATCTGATGAGATGTTATTGCTCTCTTCAGCAGCAACACCAGGAATCAGCAAAAACAGGGATGAAGAGTGACCCACTCCTCATCCTCACTACCCCCAGAGCATCATCTCAGTGATTCACACCTCTCCAGGGTTAGCCAGAGTGAAGTGTGTAGGAGTGAGTTTGATGGTTCTGGTCTACAGGAGGTGTGCTGCCTGTCAGACCCACTTCACCCAAAATCCCAAAGCCCCTGATGACCACAGGCCATGTGCTGTTTAGCCACTTTTTCAGCAGAGCATGCTGGGAATCTTACAGTTTCCACATGAAAAGCCCTGAAGCTCCAAAAGCTGCTGTGAAAGCTGTGAGGTGAGTAATCTTTACAGAAGTGTAGATTTACTGCTGAAAAATCTCTTCACTTTTTAAATGTAATTATATAAAGGAAAGATAGGATCTCACTTTAATATTAATATTTTGGGCAATCATATTACTGAGAACCTTAAGTATTATTTATGGTTGCTCATTGCATTTTTACTGCATATATAATCTCACAGTTTTCAGATTGTTTTGCAGGACTGTGTGACTTGAGTTTTATACAGCGTTGATGCACAGTTTCCTTTTTATTAAGAATGAATAGGGTGCAAATGTGCATGCCCATCTACTGTACTCACCTGCTGTACTGTACATACCAATACCGGATCACTAAAGACCAATGTAAACAGCACTACCAAACCACTATAGAAAACTGCCATCTAACTACACTAAAGATCACTAAAAGCCATTAACGCACAACAAGTATCACTACCCTATTGTTAAAAAACACTGACTGACCTTTAAGACCATTACTTTTTCACTGTATAGCACTACCTGATTATTAAAGAAAACTACCAGTTCATTAAAGACCAGTATTTGATCTTTAAAGATCTTCATTAGATCTTTAAATATCAATGTCTGATAGATAAGCACCACAGTTTAATCACTAAACACAACTACAATAAATGTCAATACCTTATCACTAATGACTTCTACAGCATAGGTAAATACCCCAACCTGATCACTAAACACCACAACTTATCAGTAAAGACCACTATCTCATAGATAAAGATCACCTAAACACCACTATAGACCACAAAGCATCTCTACTTGATCAGTAAAGACCACGTACCTAAAGATGACAAACAATTACTTTATATCACCAACACAACTATAGACCTCAAACACCACTACTTGATCAGTAAATACCCTTACCACCAAGCTAAAGATGACCATCAGTCACTTTAGACCACCAATACCTCAAAAAAACTACCTGATTGGTAATACAATTACTATATAGCTATATAATTCCACTGTTAGTCACTTTAGATCACCAATATCACCATGGTGCAAACTCCAAATACTATTACCTGATCAGTAAAGACCACTGCCTCATACCTAAATACCACTACCAATCACTTTAGACCAGTAACATCACCATGGACCACTAAATACTATTACTTGATCGGTAAAGACCACTATATCAGAGCTCAAGTCCACAATCAGTCAGTTTAGACCAACAACACCACTATAGACCTCGAAACATCACTACCTGATCAGTAAAAAACAATATTTCATAGCTAAAGTACACCATCAGTCATTTAAGACCAGCAACATCACCACGGACCACTAAATACTATCACCTGATCAGTAAAGACCAGTGCTTCATAGCTAAAGAACACTACCAATCACTATAGACTAGTAACATCACCATGGACCACTAAATACCATCACCTGATCAGTAAAGACCACTACCTTATAGCCAAAGACCACGATCAGCCTCTTTAAACCACAGAATATTAATTCTGCCCTGAGGTAGCGGTCTGAGGTAGCATATTAAACAAAGACTGTGCTTTACTAAAACAGTTAGCATTTCAGCCACCCCTGCAAATAGCATTAGCTAGGTTTGGTTATTTTTAGTTATTGGGATTCCATTAATAGTCAAATACTGTACAAATGTGGGTCCTTAAATGCCACTACTTGATCTGAGCCATTACATCATTGCTAAAGACTGCTGCCTAAAGACCAGTGGTTGTTCATCACTTACTGATTGATAAAGATCATAAGAAAACAGTAGTTACATTTTAAAAACTCAAACTGTAGGGAAAGTCTCTGTTCTCACTGAAATACTTGAGCAAAAGAACTTTTACCATTTGACAAATGTAGTCAGATTCTCCTAAAGGCAATGTTCCCACATCTGTGGTAAAGTTTTTTTAGTAGAGTAGAGTCTGTTCCTGCAGTAAACAGGGACAGACTCTCTATTAATACCCTTGTATAGGACACATGATATACGTTGGAGCAGGTGGGAGGGAATTTCGGCTGGTGCGGTATATCTGCCCTACGCTACAGAGTTTTCTGTCACTTTCGCAAAGTCAGACGCTTTTCATCTTCAGTGACTTTCAAGCCCTGTGTTTACGTCTCTGAGGAGAAGGCCCAGATACTGCAGAGAGAAAAAAAGAAAAGCAGCGGTCTCGGTACCGTCGGCTGCACGGCGACACTGTCAGAGGGAACACAGCAGCGCTGCGATTGTTTCGGACAGACGGTAAGTGAAACAGATGTGTTTCTGGCTTTGTTTATCTGAACGTAAACCGCAGAGTGGCACGGCTCTCTCAATCTAAATTTCTCCAGACTCAGACTTAACCGCCATCGTTCCAGCACCGCTCGTCCATACTGACCTCTGAGACAAAAGAGGTATAATGAGAGAGGGAGCCAGGGCTCACTGCGTTACGCTGAAGTCAGACTGCACATATTAATATTTTATTACTCCGCCTCCTTCAAAGTCAGCACGGTCATTTTTTAAAAGTTCTATTATTTTTTTAAACAAACTGCTGTAACTCTGACAGTGGTGTAAAATCTGTCCAAATTCAAAAGACTGACCACAATATGATTTTAAACACCAATGCCTTATCACTGAAGACCCTTGTTTCTTCACTAAACACCACAACTTGTTCATTAAGCACCAAACCACCAAACCAACATCTCTTGATACTCGTACTCTGAGAGAGATGCAGAAACCTGACTGTTTGAGCGCTTGCCATTATATTAAATATATATCATATTAAACACCAATACCTGATCACTAACACCACTACATTACTAAGCATTATGGCCTGACCTGTAAACACTATGGAGTGATTATTAAACACCACTACCTGATCACTAAGCAACACTAATCACTTAACACTACTACCTGATCACTAAACACTACTACCTGATCACTAAACACTACTACCTGATCACTAAACACTACTACCTGATCACAAAACATCATTACCTGATTACAAAACATCATTACCTGAACACTAAGCACCACTGCGTGATCACTACAAATCACTATCTAATTATTAAACACCACCTGGTCACAAAACATCATTACCTAGTCACTAAGCTTCACTATTGGCGGTGTGGTCACTTAAAACTACTATATGTTCACTAACGAATGACTAAACACCTGCTAATTTTCTAAATATTATTGGTTATCATCAGTCATATTTCGGAGGAGATAGCATGTGTAAATCGAGTAGCCACTCCCATCACTAATTCAGAGATGCGTGTAATTTGGTCCTATATTTTCCTGATGTTTTGTAGTAAAATTACATTATCCTCCCTTCTCACCTGCTCTAATCCTGTCTGAATAGGAATTAAGGGAAAAACGTTGTGGTTGTATATGAATTCATGTCCAAATCAACAACAGCAACATCAACAACAACAAAGTGTGTTTCTATGTCAGTGTGATGTGATTATATGGGGTATCCTCTTCAGTCTTGCTGGAGATTCTTCACAGGAAGTTGCTTAATGAAGCAGTCGAGCCTGTGCAAATCTGCAATATAGCAAAGGGAGGCTAACAAAGTGGCTTTGATGTGTCTATTGTTTCTTACTAAAACATGGAAAAAAGTTGAAGTAAAGGGAAAACCCTCTGCAGAGTGGTTGTTTAAGTTTTTTTTAGCCGGTCCTCTAGCCTGAATGAAAGTTTAAAGCAGCTGTAACAGCATTGCTGGAGGACAATCCAGAGCTAATTAGAGCCCATTACTTATTTAAAGCCAGCTTGTTTGTGTGAGGTGGTATAAATTATCCAGTACACTCGTTCTCAGGGGACTCTTTCACTTTGTTTTTTTGTTTTTTAAACCAGACTTTATCAAACGGTTTTGAGGATTGCTTGTGAAGGACCAATTATTTCCACACGCCTGACCAACAGAGGCTGCAGGACTCATTGGAGAAGTGAAAGGCTTTCAGTGGATGATTTTTAGGCACATAATCAAAGGTGTAGGACAGTGTCTCTGTAAACTGAGAGCAATCAGATTAATAAAATCCAACTGCTGCCAATTTCCAACTCTGCAAAATGGTCAGGAATAAAATACTCCACTGTGTTCAGGCTGAAGATGGGGTTTATTACAGTTTTACCTGATTTTTTACACACATGGACAAGCAGCAAGGGAATATTCCCTAGCATAGCAATTGTTAGCACAAATTGTCCAGTGTTACCTTATTAGTTGCTTATTAGTGCCAGTAAGTTAACAATAGTGTAGTTCAGGTGTAGCCCATCACCAGACACTGTATGTACTTGCCATTTAATCCTGCTGCATAGAGGGTCAGAGGGGCAAAATGGAGGCAAAGGGAACCGGGGCTTCTTCTTCTTGTAGGACGTTATTTGTGTAATTGTTTTTGTCTGATTTATGTTTAATAGGTGGAACCCTTTGTGCTGAGTGGTCCAGCGGTATAATGCGCTGCCACTATGAGCAAGAGGTCGCAGGTTCGATCCTCCCTTATGCAGCTTTGCCATCAAGCTGCCGGCACTCAGCAAAATTGGCCCTGCTCCCTCGGATGGGTAGATGGCGTTCTCTCCCCTCATCCCATCTAGGATGATGTCCGCAGCACAGGGCGTCTGTGAGCTGATGTACCGGAACCGAGCCGCTGCGCTTTCCTCCAAGTGCGCTGTGATGCTGCTCCGTAATGCTGCATCAGCAGCAGCTCGAAAAGAAGCGGTGGCTGACTTCACATGTATCAGAGGAAGCATGTGTTGGTCTTCACCCTCCTGGTGTGTTGGGGCATCACTAGTGACTGGGGTGCCGAGTTTGGAAGAACTTTCTCGGGGGAACTGAAGCTCTGTCAGGTCTCAATAATACAACTTCTGCTAGTCGCTTGTAGCAGCATGTAGTTGTACCGAGATACAGAGAGACAGAGAGAGAGAAAGAGAGTGAAATAGTGAGGAGGATTGGCCTCACAGCTACCAACGTGTAAATATGTGTATGTACTTAGCATTTTCTTTTGTTTGTATCAGTTTTTGTTGTATTACTTTTATGTGAATCCTCGTAAATAAATCACTGTGCACTTGAAAGTTTATCTCATGTCTCCTGTTCACACCACACTCTGGGTCCTTGTTATTTGGTCTCACATAAAACCCAAAGAAACCTTTTTAATGACTTTATGACTTACATCTTTACACTGTCTTTGTTATATTGTATAAATTTAGTCCGGTTAGTTTTGGTTTCACACTGCAGTTTAGTGACTGGTCTAAAGAACTTACACCATCCTGTGTTCATCAGCTATGTGGGCGGAATCTCTTTATACTTCATATTAACTGGTTTGTAGAATATTATGAGTTAAAAACCATCTAAAAAAGTGTTTTCACACTGCAGGCAAACCAGTCCATGGTTCAGTAGATCCAGGCCAAGACCGCCTCTTTTGTTTGGACCAAACTCTCTTGTAAATGTGTCCTGACCGCGGTTTGCAGCCCTTTTACACCTACTAATATGGTTTGAATAAAAAAAAGAAATGGTGTAAAAGTACCTATAGACTTGCTGGACTCTCCGGTACTATAATTTTACAGAATTTTTTTGAGTTTGATAATAAAATACATAAACTGCACTTTTACTGTTGTGTCAATACACTTACTGTCACTTACTGTGACCTACAGTTGCTAGAAAAACTATGTTACTATGTGATTTTTGCATACATTGGTAATTAAATGTGTTCTGATCTTCAACTTAGTCACAATAGACAAACACAGTCTGCTTAAACTAATACCACACAAAAATATATATGTTTGCATGATTTTATTGAACACAACATGTTAACATTCACAGTGAGGGGGGGTCATTGCTATAGATCATGTGTAGTTATTAGTTAGTTTTAATGTAATTAAACAGTGGAACTGATTAGTTTAATCTGTTTTTTGTTGTGTGTGAATGCAGCGAACATGCCAGGGGGCAGGAAAAACTGATCTTTTTCTGTTATATTTTCTGACATTTCTGAGCTAAATGTCACCACCCTCAGTTCAGCATGTCATCCCCATAACAACGCTTAGTTAAACGCTCCTGCTGATAAAATGCTGTGCTGTCAGAGATTTCACTCATCAGCTATAGATAAGTCAGTTGTGACGCACATTTAAATGTCTGTTATCATCAACAGTGTGTTTCTGCTGGGCTAGAATGATGAGATTACCTGGCCTTCACAGTTAAACACAACATGTAATTTAAAGAAAATGTGACAACATAGATAACATAAAACACTCACACACACACACTGCAGATCCATACTGGATTAAAATAAATGCAGTTACTGCTTTAAGACTTTAAAAAGGGCTGGATTAAATCACTTCACTTTTATTTTTGTCATACTGTAAACACTACATACACTGCCAGTTCATACTGCATTACAATCACTGCACTGTTATTACTCTCACATTGTAAAAAAAAAATAGAAAAGATTAAAACTGGATTAAAATAAATTCATAAGTATTATATAGACTAAACTTTTGCAGATTCATGCTGGATTAAAACCACTTCACTTGTATTATTGTCAGACAGTAAATACTACACACACTGCAGATTCATACTGGAATCAAATCACTCTGCAGTTATAAATGTCAGACTGTAAAAACTACCACCGACAATTAATTTTAGATTAAAATCACTGCACTGTTACTGATTTCAGACTTTAAAAAATCCTCATAGTTTTTCACTTCACATTTACTGAATTCAAATGGTAAAAGTTCACACAAATTGTAGATTCATAGGATTCATACGATTCAAATCCGTCCACATTTATTACTGTCATACTGTAAAAATACACGCTGCAGATTCATATTGGATTAAAATATTTCCACAATTATTCAAGTTAAATTGTAAAGACAAACTGTATATTCTCACTACTGGACTAGTTAATGTTGGAAGACTGAAAACACAGAGATCACACAATTATTAATAGCACAAGTCATATTGTAATAACTACACACTGCATATAGCTCTCTCTTTCTCTCTCTCTCTTTCTCAGTTCACTGGAGGTTTCTCACACAGCTGTTGTTGCATCTGCCCCTGTACACTGTATATATTACAGCCGTGTTGCTTCATTAAATGTTAATGGGGGTTTTAGTGTGAGATCGGTTGAGTAAGATCGGTACAGTAACATCCGGTCCCCCTATAATCCCAAATATACATCAAGCAAGCATAACATTATGACCATCTCCCTGTTTCTCTGGTAGGAATGGATCAGGCACAACTGATCTAGTTTGTTTCTAGCATTGACTGCTATCTGCTGGTAAATTACATGTATATGTAGGCCCAATTTATCCATGTAAATTATCACTTACTGCTGTCAGATTTTTCTTTTCTTTCTCTTGCTTTCTCTCCTTTCTTTTCTGGCCTCCTGATGGAAAACTTTTTCAGGAAAAAGAATTCATGATTGCTGAAGTTTCATATTTTGCCGGCTGCAGGAATCACAAACCTGACTGTCTGGCTGCTGTCAGCAAGTAGTGGGAGGGGCCCTTGAGGGGGATAAAGATCAGTGTCATTGGATTTTCCTCCATTGACAAAATTTAAAGAGGCGCTCACACAGTTTGTTGTTCCATTCGAAACATAATCAGTCTTTGTCTGGAGGCTGAAAAAAGGGCTATGGGTACAGAAGCAAGGATGTGTTCATAATTTTTTGTTGATTGTTGTATTTATAAGTATAAACATACATTACTCACATGAGATATGAGTTTCACCAGGTGATGACCAGTTCTCACTGAAAGATCCATGCAGCTGTTGGGAATGAAATATTTAGAATATGTGAAGAGTAATAATTAATTGTGTCCTGGGTATTTCCTTCCACTACATTATAAATGCTCTTTATTAACACCAAAGTACTATTTTTTTCTAAAATCAAGGAAATTATCCTGCTTTTGTTGGATTGACTGCCTCTACTGTCCAGAAAAGTGATCATACCAAATGTTGGATTGGATTTTACATTGCTGTGAGGATTTTATTGCAAATGGGATAGTTAGTGATGTCAGGAAGTTGGATGATGATGATGATTATTAAGGCCAACCCATCTCATCTCTAACTCCCCAACTAATCCTATCTAAAAGTGTTGAATGGAGCTCCATCATCCCAGAGAGCACAGTTCCACTGCTCCACAGCAATATGCATGGTGCCAATAGAAGAATGTTTATCTTCTTCAAAGAGTTCTATTGTATTGGCAGCTCTTCTTTACTGCAGTGAATAGACAAGCGGTGTGTGTACATTTGTACATATGTATGAGCTCTGGGTGCAACTTAAAGTAACTTAATGCAGCTCAGTAGAAAATGCTGAGCTGTGAAGCAGTTAAACTGTGTTTTCTTAAAATAATGGATGAGTTGGGGTGGTGATTATCCAACTTCCTGACCTCACTAATGCAGGATAAACCTTTTTAATACTCTTGATTTCAGAATCAACGAGGAATAAACATGTGCTCCAGTACTTTGGTTCATATTGTATCTTTTTGTAGTTGGTTTTTGACTGATATGTTTTTATAAACACTGACTTTAATGTTGAATGTAGAATTGGTATGCAGAGGCTCTCATTACTGAGCCAGAAGGTTCCTACTGAGTACCTCCGTAATTGGTTAACAGCAGATTGAGTTGCTTCCATGGCTGCATTTTGATTGCACACTGTGTTGATCTGAGTGAGGAAGCCGTCACGCAGCAGACGTGGAGTAGAGGGAGCTGTTTGTTGCACCGCAGCGGCGGGACTTTATCCAAACCCATCGGCTGAGCCGAGCCAAGTCCTGAGTGAGGAGAAAGTCTCCGAGCTAGTTCAGATCTGGCACACCTTCACCTCATCAGGATTAGCTCTGTGTGTTCAGCTGGAGAAAATGGCTTATTGTATGTGGAAGGCCAGGCTGGCTGTTTGAACATTTCGACTTGACGGCCTGGCCATTTGGTTTCTGTGATTAACCTGCTGAAAAAAAAATTGCATTTAGACTCGTCATGCTGGTAGCCACACCCATTGAGCCTACAGAAGTTTAGCCCCACCCATTGAGCCTACAGAATTTTAGCTCCACCCATTCAGCCTAAAGCATTTTAGCCCCACCCATTCAGCCTACAGAAGTTTAGCCCCACCCATTTAGCCTAAAGCAGTTTAGCCCCACCCATTTAGCCTTAAGCAGTTTAGCCCCACCCATTCAGCCTACAGAAGTTTAGCCCCACCCATTTAGCCTAAAGCAGTTTAGCCTCATCCATTCACCCTAAAGCAGTTTAGCCTCACCCATTCAGCCTAAAGCAGTTTAGCCCCACCTATTCAGCCTAAAGCAGTTTAGCCCCACCCATTCAGCCTAAAGCAGTTTAGCCCCACCCATTTAGCCTACAAAAGTTTAGCCCCACCCATTCAGCCTAAAGCAGTTTAGCCCCACCCATTCAGCCTAAAGCAGTTTAGCCTCACCCATACAGCCTACAGAAGTTTAGCCCCACCCATTTAGCCTAAAGCAGTTTAGCCCCACCCATTCAGCCTACAGCAGTTTAGCCCCACCCATTCAGCCTAAAGCAGTTTAGCCCCACCCACTCAGCCTAAAGCAGTTTAGCCCCACCCATTTAGCCCCACCCATTCAGCCTACAGAAGTTTAGCCCCACCCATTCAGCCTACAGAAGTTTAGCCCCACCTATTCAGCCTACAGCACTTTAGCCACACTCATTTAGCTTATAGTAGTATAGAACCTCTCATTTCAGATTACAATTATTATATTATACATTATACACTGCCTGATCGGCGATCACTTAAACTTTTGTTGAAATCAAACAACACTAGAACTCAGGAATATGTTTAATAGTGAAAGTTAGAGAAAGTAGTAGCACAAACAATGTAAAAGAAACTTGCAATTGTACTTAATAAAGAACTTATCAATAAGGCTAACCAGCAAAAACTGCTTCAGTTTGCTAGGGAGCATAAAGATTGAAGTTAAGCAGAGAAAGAATGGCATCTGAGGTCTGATGGTTAAAGTGATGCCTGTGGGGCGGGGCTATGATCTGGGGTTGCTGCAGTTGGTCAATTCTAGGTTCAACAATGATATGTGCCCAAAGAATGAGGTCAGCTGACTACGTAAATATACTGAACCACCAAATATACTGAACCAATTCTTCCCTGATGGCATAGGCATGTTTCAATATGACAATGCCAGGACTTGTGAAAGAGTGCAGAACTCAGGGATCATGAGATATCAATTTCACAGATGGATTGTACACAGTGCAGACATAACCCCCATTAAAATCTTTGGGATGTGCTGAAGACGACTTTTCACAGTGGTACCATATCTCATCTTCAGTACAAGATCTTGGGAAAATGAGAAATTAATGCAACTCTGGACAGAAATTAATGTTGTATAATGTTGTATATATAATAACAACAGTTTTTTTGGCCAGGGAGTGAATTATACAATTATTATACACCTTTACCTCACCCTCAGCATTGAACACGGCAGCCTTAGGGTCACGTACTCACAGCTGCTCCAGAGCTTCCTGTTCTTTTGGTCAGTCCTGTTCCATAAAGTTCCTACTTCACAAACTGTGAGTGCCTGTCTCAGTAACCCTTCAGTGTGTTTATTTTGTGTTTTGTATTTGAAGGGTAAAGCTCAGGAGTGTTTTTAGACATGGCAGCTTTAATATCCAGCAGGTGTGAACCATCTGTTCATAAAGGATCTGATCCACAGGACACTGCTTTATGGGAGATTTTCCTGTTCGGACCAATTAATCCGTCACACTGCCAGTGAAGGACACACAGACTGCAGGGAAGTGCAGTGTTTCCTTACAGCAATTCTTACAGCCAAGAAGAGTCTGTGCTTCTTGAGTTCTAGCAATGAAGCTACAAGGTGCACTCAGTGATACAGTGTTTCGGAAAACGACAAACCTGAACTGCTACAGGCAAAAAAACATATTTTCATTAGCAAAAAGGCCAGGCGTCAGAATTGAGTATTAACACCTTGTGGAGAGCGCTTTAATCTTGCCTTTTCTTTGGAGCGATACACTGCCCCAACTCATGGTGTGATGGTCTGGGGAGATGTTCCAGACACAAGTAGTGATACAAGGACCTTTAGCAGTTCAGTATTATGTACAGGACATCCCCCAGCCACGTATTGCCTCTCATGGCACTGGGGATTGCAAATGGCATTTTTCAACAGGACAATTCTTACCCACCAGCTTCCAACACTTCCTTGGACAGCCTGATCACCAAATTTATTTCCAATTGAGCATTTATGGGACCAGCTGGGAAGCCTAATGTGTGTTTCCCTATGCTGCTGTCACACATCATTGTGGAAAAACACACCCAGTATCTCTGCTGTCTTACAGAGTGTTTGAACTGAAGGGTCAGAAAATAAGCACCTTCAGATAAGTGTCCACACAGCTGGACCACAGTCACTGTGCGAATATATTGGGACAATTTCACATTGCAGCAGTCAGAACAATGTCTGAGCATCCACTTCGCACACACACACCCACACACACACACAGCTTCACTGCAGGAGGTTTTGAGCAGCAGGGGGCAGCTTGTGGTTGCGCAGCAGAGCGGTTGGTTGTTGAAGGTTCTGTTCATTTGGACTGCAGTAGTGCTGTTTGTCTTGTGCACTACATACTTGTGTTTCACTGTGGAGAAGAATACAGATCAGCCAAAACATTAAAACCACCTGCCTAATAGTATTAGGGTCCCCCTCATGCCTCACGTTAACCTAGCCCGGCAAGATCACCTCTGAGGGTGTTGTCTTTGACACTAAGACTAACATTTTAACAGCCCTGTAAGCTGGTACGCTGTTTTCTTAGGAGCTCTTTTGATAGCTAATGTCCACTGCTTACTGGGAACACCCCACTAGTGGCTTTTCCATTCACCCTGCATGACTCTGCACTATAAATAAATGAGAGAGAGAAAGAGAAAAAGAGAGAGGGAGAAAGAGAGCATTAAAGTCAATCAGTGACTGCCACGCCTCTACTGTAATAATAATTTTACACAATGTGCTTTCACTTACTTTAGCCACGTTATTAGAAACAAATACTGTACTTTGTACTTCCACTCACTGGTCACTTTATAAGAAACATCTACAGTACCTTGAGTGTCTTCTCACTCTGGCCACTATATTAGAAGCACCTCCCTTACAAAGTTTATATTGCTTAATTTTCTAAAGTGAAACTAGCAGACTTTAAAAGCAGTCGGTTCAGGGTTTAAGCTCAGTTTGTGTGTTTTATTGTCACAGTTCCAGAGCTTTATCTGCTCTGACGTTCTTCTCAAGGTCAGATTTAATTCCTCAGTGAGAATCTCAGCGGCACTTCTGAAGGAAGGAAATCCTCCTGTAGCTTTAACTGAAGCCACAAACCTACCCGGCTGGCCCAAAGCCTCGGCCAGAGAGATTTAATAAGAGCCCATATGTGACAGCCTGGCCATGTGTTCATCCTGGCAGCTGCTGGACACTTCTCACCTTCATCAGAGGAAGACTGCACTCGGGTTTGGCTGACCCCGCTGACCCCTCCATCTCCTGGCGTACAATTCTGCGCCGGTGGTCCGTCTTTAAATGCGTCTGAGGCGGCTGATGGCCATAATGCAACACAGCAGGACAGCTTTCTGCATTTCCTTGGCTTGTTAATGCACTCATCTCAAGGTATTAGACACACATATACCGTACATACACACTACATATATTCACATTTTGTCACCTTACAACCACAAACTTACATGTATTTTATAGAGATTTTAAGTGATAAACACAAAGTAGCACAATTGTGAAGTAAAATAAAAATCTGTGATGTGATGTGCAAAACGTATTCAGTTTACCCTTTACTCTGAACCCCCTAAATAAAATCCAGTGCAGTCAATTGCCTTCATAAGTCATTGAATAAGTTCATAAAGTGCAGCTGTGTGTAATTTAGTCTGTTTGTTCACTAGTGTTCTAGAAGCATCTCAAGGAGCACTGTTTAATCCATAATCCAAAAATAGAAAATGTATTCTACACCTGAAAACCTACCAAGACATGGCTCTCTACCCAAACTGACAGATCAAGCAAGGAGAGCACTCATCAGAGAAGCAGCCAAGAGGCCCATGGTCACTCTGGAGGAGCTGCAGAAATCTACAGCTCAGGTGGAAGAATCAGTCTACAGGACAACTATACATTGCACAATCCACAAATTTGACTTTTATGGAAGAGTGGCAAGAAGAAAGCCACAGTGGCACAGTGACTGTATCTAAACATACAATCAGAGCTACACTTCAATGGTTTAGATCAAAGAATAGTCATGTGTTAGAATATAGAACCACATGAAAACTGCTGTTCACTCTCCATACAATCTGGCTGAACTTGAGCTGGTTTATAAAGAAGAATGAGCAAAAATCTAAATCTTTAGATGTGCAAAGCTGGTAGAGAAACATATCAAAAGACTTCCAGCTGTAATTGCAGTGAAAGGTGCCTCTATAAAATATTGATATAGGGTGGCCTAATACTTTTCCACATCACACTTTTCAGGTTTTTATTTGATTACATTTTTTAAATCTATGTATCATTTTCATTCCAATTCACAATTATGTGCTATTTTGTATTGGTATGTCACTTAAAATCTCAATAAAATACATTTAGATTTGTGGTTGTTAGGTGACAAAATGTAAAACAGTTCTAGGGGTAAAAATAACCTTTGCAAACCACTGTACATCAGTATTTAGTAGATCCTCCTTTTGCAGAAATAACAGCCTCTAAACTCTTCCTATAGCTTCCAATGAGAGTCTATCTTCTGGTTGAAGATAGACTATTTTTCTTTACAAATCATCTCCAGTTCAGTCAGGTTTAATGGTTTCTGATTATGAACAACCCGCTTTAAATCACACCACAGATTTTCAGTAATATTATAAGATGTGAGGTCTGAGATGATTATTCGAGATCATTGTACTTGTTTCTCTGCATCAATGCTTTAGTAGATTTTGATTTTTCAGTGTATAAGGTCGTCTTGTGGCGCATTTACAGTATCTATGCTGATGGGTGTGGTGGTCTAGAAGTGAAGTGTGTTTAGGTACATTTCTGGCGTATTGCTATATTGGCAATGGAAGGTACAGGTGCACCACTGACTAAAAACAACCTAGGCAGACATTAACCACCAGACAACCATTGCAATCTTGGCAGTGAATTGTCAACAGGTGTGTCCCCAACATGCGTACACCTCCGCTTGTTAAACACATATGGATAAGCAGCAGTGCACAAACCCATACTGTGTGCCAGTTGGCAGCTATGCAAACATTTACATCAGCAATAAACAGAATGAACGAGTGTGAACGAGCAGGTCAGTTTCCTCTGCTGAAAAGCACCGGACACGTCCAGGTAGCTGCGCCTCTGAAATAGCAATGCGCCAAAATCAGAGCGCACTTGGCTCTTAAGGGGAATGGAAGTGTTATTTTTGCTGATAACAGTCTTTGTTTGGGGACACTTGACACTAATGTCTTCTAAAGAAGGAAGCTTTTGAGCTCAGAGAGGTTTACACTGCTTCTGAACATTCTGTTTTGACTCTTTTGACTGTTTAACAAAGGTTTGCCAAAGTAATCCCATGCCAATGTGGTTCTATCAGCCATTGTTAAATGATGGGTCTTGATGCAGTGCGTCTGAA
The DNA here is from genome assembly GCF_023375975.1 of Astyanax mexicanus. Lineage (NCBI taxonomy): Eukaryota > Metazoa > Chordata > Actinopteri > Characiformes > Acestrorhamphidae > Astyanax > Astyanax mexicanus. The sequence goes on along the minus strand of NC_064424.1, from coordinate 36,680,548 downwards.
TGATTGGAAACCACAAGTATTATCTTAGGCTGGTGTCTTTGCTTTCCCTCTGATTCCTTGAATGGTTAAATTATGTATATATTATCAGGCACTGTAGTGGTAAGAGATATGCAAATCCCTTCCATATCTTTCTTTTACATTTCAATATTTTTGTCATGAAACTGGAGATCATTTGCCCATATTTAGTGCTGAAAAAACAGCCATTTGTTGACAAAAAATTATGTTTACAATCACCTGCTGACATCACCTGTTGACATAATTTATTTTTCTTTAACCTAATTATAGGCTCTAAATTTCCTCCATCCCAATTTTTTTGGGAATGTGTTGCAGGCCTGTAATCTGTATTTTTCCTCAACATCTTCTGGTTTAGGGAAAACAATGGAAAACATTAAAAGATTTCGGTAACTTTATAATAACTTTCATAAATATACCATTAACTAATGATTAATAACTGTTATTTGTCACATTTTTATGAACTAAAAAGTTGCTATCCCATTTGTAAATGCTAATGAACGCATTGGTAACATGTTGATAAACATTTGCCCAGTTTAAAATTCGTATTAACTAGTGATTTACTAATGTTCAAATTCGGATGAGCTAATGATTTGCTAACATTTTTAATATGAATATCCATGCTGATAAATAAGTGTCATGTGTGAGCATTTGTTAATATTCAAATTCTGCTGAACAACTGTTTTGTTCACACCTACTGATCATTAGTTAAAAACATATTAATGAGAGTTATTATAAAGTGTTACCAAGATTTCTCATGTTAAGATCATTTTTTTGCAGTGTGTGACAAAATCTTACAATCTTCTACTTGCTGCAATTTTGCATTAAGAAGAGAAAAGCGAGGTAAGTGAGTGAAGCACGTAACGTGGGAAAGCTAAAGACAGCTCCAGACAGATGAGAAGACCCCGAACCCTTTGCGGGAAAAGTGTGGAAAGCACTGAAACATCAGAGAACCTGAAGTGTTTCATCTGTGAGATTTTGTATCTGCAGTTTGACTCAGTCAGCCTGAGATTCAGCCTCAACATCGCCCAGTTTTCTTGCTCTTTTCAGAACCTCTGGTCCACAGAACTCAACAGCACACACCAAGTACAATCCTGAAGTCTGAGGGTAGTTTTACACGCTCTGCTCCATTCACCCGGAGGGAGGGTTTGGAAAGTTTGACTGGGTGTGAAAAAGATTCTTGATCTCAGGCGCTTCTGAAAGTTTTTCCTGTTTTTCTTGGGTTTTGCTTTATATAAGTTCTGCTGTGGTCACTGTTTAAGAATTTATCCCCCAGACTGTGTTCACCTTTTCATTTTGCCTTGATCTAAAATGTTCTTCCTGTGTTCTACACGTTCTACATCCTGCCCACCAGTCTCTAGCTATAGGACCACCCAAGATCTGATTGTACTTTCCAGTATTTAAATCACAATATACATATATTTTTACATCATATATTTAATATTAAAGCTCTACAGGAACACGTTAAATAATTCTGTAAAAAGTTTAAGCTAACCAGAATATGTTTTATACTTATTATATTTTTCTAAGTAGCACATTTATCTTTGAGGACAGATCTGCAGACTCTTGTTATTTTAATCTCAGTCTCTTCACCTGGAATAGTTTTCTCAGCATATTGAAGGAGTTCATGGAGGTGCTGAACAATAGCTGCTGCTTCTCCTTCACACTGTGAGGCTCCAGCTCATCCTAAATCACCTCAAATCACCATCTCAGTTCACCAGGTTTAGATCAGAGGATTGTGGAGGACAAACACTTTTTTGTTTACTATATAATTCCATATTTGTCCCTTAATCTGGCCTCACAAACACATATTTGAGCAGAATACAATCAGATCCTCACAGCAATTCTTCAAAATCTAGTATAAAGTCTTCAGTAGGCACTATAAGGCACTTTTATACAGGACCATTATTTAACTAAGGAACTATTAAAGTCTACATTTTAAAAGCATTTAGTTTATTCCAAATTCCAAAATTTTAAACGTCTACAATGTTGTAAGTGATCAGATTGAATTTGGATGTCTAAAAATGTGGTTTGGATCTGATTTGCTGTAATCAGATGTGCTTCAGATTTGTCCCCTTAATAAAAACCAACAATTTCCAGATGAGAGATTTTACTGATTTTTGACTCAACACTAATAATGGGAGCCTTTAATCAGAAGTCAGTAGTCAAAGATCTCTCACCAAGAAATACACAACCAAAAGTAGCCTGTTAGAGCCTTATTGAAGGGGGAAGCACATTTACACTGTCAGCCCTGAGGCTCCACCCATACCCTCTCAGCAGCGCTTGACGTCGCCAGAGTTCTGAGCACCGGACCACCCTTCCAGCTGATCATCATCAGCTGGGGTATTTAAGTGACTCAAGCTTCAAACCCAGTGCGAAGTCTTAGTTGCCATATCGTTTCTAAGTTCTGAGCGTTTCTATAGATATATGTTTAATCGTTACTGACCTCTGCCTGTTCCTCGACCCCGATTCTGATTTCCTCTTATATTCCTGTTTGCCGGTACACTGACCTCTGCCTACTTTTCCCAAGATTCATTGCGCGCCGGCTTATTTCAGCAAGAAAAGGGCGGAGTCAGCAGAGGAGTCGGCTGTATTATGTAGTATATGTAGTATTATGTAGTTTTTATATATATAAATACTTATATATTATAAATATTATTTATATGTTATATATGTCACCGGGGAAAAGGACGCACACCAAATGACAAAAGATCTTTTATTTTCGGGTATTTTATTCTGAATTAAATTGTAAAACCCTAGCTTAGAACACAGTACAGTATTTGGTAGTGGCACTCGATTTACTCAGCTTTACTCAACAAGATTTGAGCATTTCTTTAAGAGAACTTGGATAAACAGCTTCTCTTATTTCATTAAGATGGCTCTGGATGGATCCTAAAATGGAGCACCACCATTGACTGCAGCTTGAGCCTCCTTCTCTACCATGCTCTTAGCTCCTCCCTTTCCTCTCTCAGGGTGACAACACTTCTGATTGTGTTTCTTAAAGTTACAGTCACACATTTTAAAGGTGTATTCTCAATTCACCACCTGGCTACATTCTCCCCTGCTCAGGAGTCAACGTCCTCGGTGACCTCATAAGATTTCTTTACCTCTTTCACAGCCTCTCTGAAAAATGCTGTACCCAAGCTGGATAAAATTTGTGAAACTGTCACTGAATCAAGTGGGACGGACTCTAATATGGATCTGGGTTCATGATGCAGGTTAGAATGATGTCCTGCATTAATTCTTTTGCTCCTACGAGGAGAAGGCACAGGTAATGAGTGAACCTCAAGATTGGACCCAGTATCTGATTCCACTGTCTCTGCTTCAGGACCAACCTTAACACTGGTCGGATTTGACTCTGTCCTGTCATAAGAGGGAACAGCATGACGGTCCATTTCTATCTGCAACCTTGGAACACACATCTCTTCCAAAACCACACCCTCCTCAATACATTCTGGATCTAACTCAGTGTCATTAACAGCAGTCGTCTCAGATCTAGGAAGATTACTTTTCTTTCTAGGAGTAGGAATGGGAGTAAATACAAAGGGCCTAATGTCAACCCTATTAACCCTTTTCACTGGGCCTCCCTCTACTGGCTCAACAGAGTAAGTGGTCCCTTGGATTTCTACTACCCTGTAAGGAATAGATTGCCAGACATCCTGTATTTTATTTCGTCCCTGTGGTCTGTTCCTGAGATACACAGTTTGACCAACACCAACTGGTGGACAATAGGTTTTGTCATTCTGGAAAGCTATGCGTTCGGCAGCTTTTTGTTCAGAATATTCTTTAGCTCGAGCATGTGCCTCTTTCAGTCGCCTTTGGTGAGCAGCTAACCAGTCAGCTTTTGCTGATACCTCTGCAGTCTGTCCTAACATAGCATCAATTGGCAGATGCGGGTCGATTCCAAAAAGCAGTAAATAAGGGGAATACCCCGTTGTGGCATGAGGGGTCACATTGTATGCGTACACAACTTCAGATAAATGCTCAGGCCAACAACGCTTTTTGTCTGGAGGGAGACTGCGCAAAAGATCGTGTAGCGTCCTATTAAAGCGCTCACATTGGGCGTTTCCGGTAGGGTGATGAGGAGTGGTACGGCTTTTCTTTACGCCATACAATTTACAAAGTTCAGCAATCAATTCACTTTCAAAATTACGGCCTTGGTCTGAATGCAGACACTCGGGCACACCGTACTTCATAAACCATTCCTTTAAAAGGATTTTTGCTGTTGTGTCTGCTTTTTGGTCTCGAGTCGCAAAAGCCTGCGTAAATTTCGTGAACACATCTGTGATAACCAGAACATTTTCTCTACCATCTGTAGCTGGTTCCAACAGAGTAACATCTACAGCAATTACCTCTAATGGTCTGGTAGCCAAAAATGACTGCATAGGTGGACGTATCTTTGGCTGAGGCATTTTAGTAAGCACACAACGTTGGCATTTCTTTACCCACTGCTCAACATCCTCATACATCCCAACCCAAAAACATCTTGGCTTTAACAGTTGCATTGTCCTCTCTATGCCCTGGTGACCCATAGAGTTATGTACACTCTCAAGAACTTGTACTTTTAAACAAGCTGGCAACAGTAACTGATTGCATTCACCTTGTCTCAGATCTTCCACCACTCGGTACAGTAGACCATCCTGCTCTCTAATTCTACCCCAGTGCTTCAGAAGTGACAGTACAGATTTAGACAAGTCTCTCCTCTCCTTATTTTTTTGGCTTTTTCCCTCTGACCCAAAAGGACCTAAAGATGCTGAGGACAGGATCTTGCTCCTGAAAAGAACTCATCTTTAGAATAGCCTGGTAAAGTAGGTGTATTTTCCTGATCTAACCCAGCCAAAGGGTGACCTGCCTCACTAGCTCGAATTTATCGAACCTCGCACCTCTCCAGCCCAACATCTGCTAGTTCCTGCCCTAGTGTGGTTCCTTTGTTGATCAAATTACAAATAGCCACACAACCATCATACTCCAGATCTTCAGAGGCAACGTTCGGCTCCCCTGCTAAAGGGTGCCTAGAGAGGGCATCCGCAGCCTTATTACTCCGGCCTGGGCGATATTGAACGTCAAAATCAAAGGCAGCTAACTGCGCTACCCATCTCTCCTCAACAGCTCCTAGCTTGGCTGTGTTAAGATGGCATAATGGGTTGTTGTCGGTGATTACGGTAAATTTTGCACCCAGCAGATATCCCCTAAACTTCTCAGTTATGGCCCATTTTAGGGCAAGAAGCTCCAACTTCATACTGCTGTAGTTCTTGTCATTTTGTTCAGCCTTTCTAAGCCTACGGCTTGCGTATGCTATCACCCGCCTTTTACCATCCTGTTGCTGACATAAGACAGCTCCTAAACCGTGGCTACTCGCATCTGTCTCTACAGTGAAAGGGCAAGTGAAGTCTGCAAACCCAAGCACCAGAGCACTAAGCAGCTTCTCCTTTAAAACATCAAAAGAGGTTTGACACTCAGTACTCCATAAGCTCAACAACCGCTCATTTACTCTAGAGGGAGGTCCAACCATTAGACAGTTATTTACCAGATCATGCAGTGGACCAGCTATCTTTGAAAAACCCTGCACGAATCTTCAGTAATAGCTACAGAACTAAGAAACTAAGAAAAACTAAGAACTTAGAACCCTAAGAATGAGCGTAAAGCATTCAGAGTGGTAGGTACTGGCCACTGCTTCACAGCTTCTACCTTATCAGGGTCGGTCACTATACTTTCTGCGGAGACCTGATGTCCTAGGAATTTTACCTTTTCCTGAAGGAAATGACATTTCTCTATTTTGATTTTGAGACCTGTCTCCTGGAGTCGTCTCAGTACTGTCTCTAATCTCTCAACATGCTCTGAAAATGTCCTAGAGAAGACTAAAATGTCATCCAAGTATACTAAAATTATTTGAAAAATTAGGTCAGTCATAGTTGCCTGCATCAACCTTTGAAATGTAGCTGGTCCATTTACAACCCCCATCGACATGTGTAAGTGTTCATATAACCCATATGGGGTTGTGAATGCAGTCTTGTGCCGGTCACGTTCATGTACTGCCACCTGGTGGTATCCAATAGCCAGGTCTATAGATGAGAAGAACTTTGCACCTCTCAGAGCATCAAAACTTTAGTCTATACGAGGTAAAGGAAATGCGTCTCGCTTAGTTTTTAAGTTTAGCTTACGATAGTCGACGCAGAGTCGTATACTACCATCAGACTTCCTTACTACTACCACAGGTGAAGCATAGGAGCTGGTACTCTCCTGAATCACTCCTTTCCTTAGAAGCTGAGAAATGTGATCTTTGACCTCCTTGTACTGGGTCAGTGGGATACGACGGTATGGAAGGTTCACTGGAGTGTCATCAACTAACACAATCTCATGTTTCACCTTTTCTGTGTAGCCTAGCTCATCATCTCCAACAGCGAACACATCTGAATATTTACCAAGTAAGGCCCTTAACTCTGCTTGTTCTTTTTCAGTGCCACCTACATCCAGCTTACTCAGTATATCAGACACCTTTTGATGATCTTGAGACTCTTTTAAATCCACTGACACCTGCTCTGTATTGGCTGAAATGCGCTGAAACGTTACTTCACAGTGCTGATTATTGGTAATGCACTGTACAGGTGACAAGACACCTATGCAAGTTCTTGGATTGAGCCACACATCCTCTCTAGAGGGATTAACTACTTGCACTGGAACCGGATGTCTGTGTTCCTTAACCAAAGAAGGCATTACTACAATACCTCCTGGTAATGGCAGTTTACCAGGCTCCAACAACCATGAACCTTGATTTAGTGACTTGTCTGAAAAACCTCTGACCATGACAGTGACTACTGATTCAGCTGGGACATGTACAAAATCTTTTCCTGCTATTCGAGCCATCTTTGTCTTGTCAACATCACATTGATGCATCTGTTGGAAAACAGTCCTCCAATCTGATTCTAGCTTTGCATCCAAGGTTCTATCAAATTCAGCTTGAACTAACTGACGACAACGACTGATGATGTTCATGCCTATGATAGCAGGTAGGGATGACTGAGAACTCTCAGGGTTTTTCACGACTAAAAATCCACAATCAGGGATTTTAATACCCATGGTATCCATCTCTAACTCCAAATAGCCCAGGTAAGGAGTATCTAATCCATTGGCGGGGGTTAATTTAAGCCAGCCAGAGGTTGAAAGCATATCCCCTCTTCTCCCCCTAACTGCTGGTGGAAGAACTCTTCTGTAATAGTGCTTACTTGGCTGCCTGTATCCAGCAAACATGAAACAGGAACATTCCCAATGTTAACATCTATTGTAGGGCAAGTTCCTACCGCACGCTCCAACACCTGACCTTGGCTAAACTTGGCTTTAGGTGAGTCTGTAGTTTGCCCCTGAATTGCCCGACTCACAGCAATCGGGGCCTTTCGTTTCCCTGTGCATCAGTAAAGGCTGGATTTTTAGTATGCCGTTTTTGTGGACAATTTCTGGCAATGTGTCCCTCCTTCTGACACTTCAGACAGATAGGTTTGCCATCATCTGTAAATCTGAGTGGAGCTCTTGCCTTAGAGACGGGTTTGAACGTGTGAGTTTTCTGAGTGGTCAACTCCATTACTGCCTGCGTTAGCTCACTAAGCTGCTTTCCCTGCTCAGTAACAACCTGCATGACGTCATCCAAAGTCAATGATTTGTGTTCACTAACACTTACTACAGCACAGTATGCACCCCTCTCAGAATCAGACACCTTACTTCTAGTTCTAGATGGTTTTGAATTAGTAGGCTCTTCCATATTCCATAGGTAAGCTTCCTCACGTACTTCAACCATCGAAGAATCAGGTTTGTTTCTAACCCACCTCCTAAGCTCTCTCTTAAGTGCAGGGTTCCGAACTCCCTCGACAAACTGATCTCTCAATACTACCTTCATATTTGGTACTGCATCAGGTGTTTGTCTCAATACATTGTTAAGTGCTTGTGATAAGGCATGTGAAAATTCCAGTAAGCCTTCACTCTCTCTCTGTTTGCGGCTGTAAAAGTCATACAATAGCTGAGCCCCACTACGCCTATCACTAAAAGCTTCCCGAAGGTAGGTGAACAGGTCACTAACCTGGTCTACTTCACTATCACTTCGTAAACGTACCTCTTCTAAAGCAGCCACTCGCAACAAAGAGAGAACAAAGTCATACTGCTCAGGAGGAGACTGACTGCGTGCACGTAAGACGCGTTCAGTTTCCTCAATGAAATCATCTACTAGTCTTCCATCTTTTTCAAAATCACCAGTAAACGGAGCAATGTGACGCTCTCGTGGCACATAGACATATGTTCTATCAGGCATCCTATTCAAGGAATCAATGGTTGCCATTGCTACAGCATGTTTTCTGTTCAGTTCACCAATTTGTTTCTGAATGTCTGATTCTTCTGGCTCAACCCCATTATCAGAGTCCCTCTCCTCCTCTGAATGGTCAGACATTTTAGGAAAAATAGTCTTTGCCAGATAAAGGATAAGGTTTTTGGATCAGTCCAGGAAGATGAACAGCAGCAGCCAGCAGCGATGAGTCCTCCACTCCACCGTCTCTGCAACTCCGTCTGCAGTCCGACGTCTGGTCACTAGGTCCTGGTTCCACTCTCTCCCTCTCGAACCTGCGACACTTCACCACTACCAAACAACTGTACTGTGTTCTAATGTGTATCACTCAAAAAAAACCTAACCAAACTATCAGAAACCCCACTCCTGGTACCAATTTTTGTCACCGGGGAAAAGGACGCACACCAAATGACAAAAGATCTTTTATTTTCAGGTATTTTATTCTGAATTAAATTGTAAAACCCTAGCTTAGAACACAGTACAATATTTGGTAGTGGCACTCGATTTACTCAGCTTTACTCAACAAGATTTGAGCATTTCTTTAAGAGAACTTGGACAAACAGCTTCTCTTATTTCATTAGGATGGCTCTGGATGGATCCTAAAATGGAGCACCATCATTCACTGCAGCTTGAGCCTCCTTCTCTACCATGCTCTTAGCTCCTCCCTTTCCTCTCTCAGGGTGACAACACTTCTGATTGTGTTTCTTAAAGTTACAGACACACATTTTAAAGGTGTATTCTCAATTCACCACCTGGCTACATATAATTTATATTATTTAGTTTATATTGTGGTAGTTTATATTGGCGGCTCAATCAGTCCTCATCCGGACCAGCTGAGACAGGCACGGCTTTGCGCGCTGGCGTGGGACAGACCCACAACTCCCCCGCCTCCTCATGCCACAATATACATATACATATATAAGTAATATTTAGTTTATATATGTAGTATCATGTTCATGTTGCCATATCTTAATAGTTTATAGATATATAAATACTTATATATTTATTTACATAAACTAAATAATATATATATATGTGTGTGTGTGTGTGTGTATGTATTAATGTATTATTTAGTTTATTTATAATTTTTTTTGTTTATATATATAGTATTTATATATATATATATATATATATATATATATATATATATATATATATAAATACACAATTCTATATAATATATATATATATATATATATATATATATATATATATATATATATATATAATATAATATAATACTTTATTCTAATTTATTCTCTTTTTTCCAACTTCATTTCAAACACCCTTTTATTTGTTTATGTTCAGTTCCACCCGTTCACATTTAAAATATTTAAGTAACTGCACAGTTAATTAACCTGGACTTAATTAAATTGGTATTTTGTGGTCTGAGGCAAAACGAGAATCAAAATCTCTGCCTCATTTCTCAGTTCAGACTTTGGTTGTGGCGGGAAGAATCTCAAACAGGAAACAGGAAATACTCTGTAGGGTAGACTGTCCCATTTCAGTACTGCCATCGCAGCCTTCCCATCCTTCAAAGGACACACCTTAGTGGACCGCATCCTTCGAAGGATGCAGCCCCTGAATTGAGACACAGCCCTTGTGTATAATCATATCACACATAATCATTTACATATCTAAGATAGACACTGCCTGGCCGAAAAAAAGGTCGCTACCCGGATTTAACTAAGCAAATAGATAAGAGCCTCCCATTGGTGCATGGGTGATTATATTTCATCTGGTAACAAGTTATTTAACCCTAACTGATGCAGTGAGTAGCTTCTCATGTGGAAAGACACATCCTGTGATCTTGCAAAAGATGTTTTTCTGTTTCAGAAGGGTCAAATTATTGAGATGCATAAAGCTGAGAAAATATCTATGCAGATTGCTGAAACTATTAAATTAGGTTAGAACCTGTCCACCACATTATTAAAAAGTGGAAAGACATTGGGGAAACATCATCTTTGAGGAAAGAATGTGGTGGAAAAAAATCTTGAATAATTGTGATCGGTGATTACGCACAGTGTAAAGGGAGTTCAAGGGATTGGCACTAAACAGCTGTTTAGCCTTAAGAAAAGCACTTATCAGTGAGGCTAACCAGCAAAAACTGCTTAAATTTGCTAGAGAGCATTAAGATTGGACTCTGGAGTAATGGAAGAATGACATGTGGTCTGATGAGACCAGATTTACACTGTTCCAGAGTGATGGATCAGAGTAAGAAGAGAGGCATAGTGCTTATAATACAAACCTGTGGGGTGGTGCTATGATATGGGGTTGCTGTAGTTGGTAAGGTATACTAAATGACCAGTTTATTCCATCAATGGATTTTTTTCCCCTGGCAAATTCCAAGATGACAATGTCAGGATTAAACAGGTTCAGATTGTGAAAGTGTGCAGGGTTCAGGGAGCTTGAGATCATCTTTTTTACACATGGAGTCCAGACCTGAACCCCAATGAGAATCCTTGGAATGTGCTGGGAAAGAGTTTGTGCATTGTCCCAATCTCAAATTAATGTAATATACTAAATGTATCATTACACTCTACTGTTGTAAACGCTTACATATATCATTACAATCTGATGTATATGTTTTATTCCATTCCAACTCATCATAAAACTAATTTTTTGTTGCATTATTATTATTATTATTATTATTATTAACCATTGAATAACCCATTTAGGAGAGCACAAGATGTTCTTCTTCGAGTAGATGTATTCAAACTTTTGAGTGGAGTCTTGCAGCTCAAGCTGGCATTGCTATTCCAACCACACACACACACACTCACACACACACACACACACTCACACACACACAGTGTGAGATATGTCAGGCCCTCTGGGCCGAGTGCTCTTTGACAGGAATGCTTTTGTACACTGTGTGCATTATAGAGTCCCTGCAGAGAGGCACTGTTTGTCATTCACTTCTGTTCATCCTGCAGCTTTACAGAGTCTGCAGAACACACAGACACACACACACACACACACGCTAGCATCAGGACAGAATCAAAAGCAGGGCTGAGATTGTGGAGCTGGGGGTAAGAATGATAAGTCGGGTGAAATGCGACGGACCGTAGTACAGACGCAGCGCATTCATACATCAGGTTGCTGATTCGCTGAAGGCACCATCAGCATCTTCACATCAGTTGGCATGACAACAGACAAGCCTAAGCACGAAATCTCAGCTCTGCATGAGACGTGACAGTAAAAAAAGTTGGGACAAGAAAAATATATTGGTCACTGCAATTAACTTAGGAGTGATGTTGAGAAACTCTGGCCAGAGTGCTCATGGCAAGGCCACAGAATTAAAGGGAGTTGGCGTTAAGCCTGATGGTGGCAACGGTCAAGGTACCTGATACTAGCTTCTGATCCATGACATGTACATGTCAGTGTATATGAAAGAGCAGAAACGTGACTTCTGACATCACTGTAACAATAAATATGCCTTTAAATAAAACTGTCCAGTTCAGATTGTTCTCATAGAGATATCTGGGCAGATTTAGCTGTATCAGTTCTCCTACTGGTTCTGGTCAAGTAACAAATGAGACATGAGGGAAGACAGATGACAGGGCGGGGCTATGGTGGAGACAAGACAATAATGTAACCCAGGTTTTAAATGGGTCACAAAGACACGGATAAATCAGATAAAAACAGAAAGTAAATAATAAATATATATATATATATATATATATATATATATATTATTTTTTGTTTATTCTGAAACAGTATAAATTAGTTAATAGAAAGAAAAACTCCCAAACAGTGTTTTAAAATGAATGTTTTCATTTATTTCAGATAACAAATAAAATATAAACCTTTAGGCGCTAAACAGCAGCCAATCAGTTCTGTAGATGGTCCAAGGCGCCAAACAGCAGCCAATCATAATAATCCTCTAAGAGACAAAGGCGGGGTATGTTGGTTAGTAGACGTCAATCCCTGGCTGTTTTAACCCAGAAATTTCTGCGGGAAAGGAAGAGACAGGTCATGTAAGAAGTCCTCTGCTCAAATAAAAAAAAATGTTAAAAAAATACTGGGAAACGCTAGAATTCAGCGTTGTAGATAGTGAGTAAATCACTACCAAGCTGATCGCTGTTAGATTTGAGGTTGCAGAGTGGAGGAAGAGAGAGAGGCTCACTTATTGTGAACCGGTGAAACTTTGCCAGTTACCCGCTTCGGTAATCTCCAGGTGGAGGTAGAACCTGGTGTCCATGTGCCTTGGGGTGGTGTGTGAAAACCCTGGATAGGATTCGGTAAGTTTAGAATATATTTAAACATGTTTTCTGACCAGAATTCCCGAGTAAATAGAGAGAAAAAAATGGCGCTAATTAGCCTAGCGGCTAAAGCAGCTTGTTAACACTAATTCTAACAATACTTACCTTTACTTAATAATCCATTAGACCTAGAAAAGGAAACAATTAGTTATAAAATACCTACAAATAGATTGAAATAATAAAATAATACTTGCCTTAAAACTGCATAAATACCTCTAAAATAAAGAACACCGGTGATTAGTGTGGGGGGGAATAATAGTAATTAATATAATATTAAATATACAAAGTGAAATACAAAGGGAAAACTTACCATTTTTCATTGGTGACCAAGGTTATTGAAGGTTGTCTAATTTCTTTTGAAAAACCATTAACTGTGAATTGTTTATTGTTTATAGAATTTGTTTACTACTGCAATTGATTCTCTGACCATTTTAATACACTTTATTGCTGCACAAATTCTGGTCTCATTTCTTCCATGTGTATTGCTCCTTGAGCGAACCTAACTGGTCCTAGAATTATCCTAATTGTTTTATCAGGTAACACTCATTGTAGTTGTTGTGTAATTGGGTCTATATCTGTGGTGCTACAATAACAACACAGAGCCATGTGCTAGAAAAGCACATGGTGGAGGAAAACAAATAGGCTGAGAAGCATGACTGAAACAGGAAGGACGAAAAAAAGAAAAACACAAGACACAGGATAAGGTGTGACAACAATATATTTTTTCTGTGGCAGTCTAAACTCTGCATCGGTCATGAGCAACTGGGCCGAATATGGTTATACTCGGCAACCAGAGAGTTTATATTAGTGGCCCAGGTCGATTCCCATATTATAATCATCAACTAGGATCTTGGCACAAGCAACTCAAGTTGATTCCCATATTATATTTGTCAATCAGGGTGTTGGTTCATGCAAGTTGAGTATCATCAGTTGCCAGGTATAATATGTGACTTGAATTAATTCCCATATTATACTTGGCAACCAGGGTGTTGGCACATGTAGTTTGAGTCAATTACCCAATTGTTCTAATAAACCAGGGTGTTGGAACAAGCGACTCAAGTCAATTCCCCATATATACTCATCCACCAGGGTGTTGGTACAAGCGACTCAAGTCAATTTCAGTATTATACTTGGCAACCAGTGTAATAATAAACCAGGGTGTATGAACAAGCAACACAGGTCAATTCTAATCAGTTTATTTACGGTTGTCAGGTATAATATGTGGTTCAGGTTAATACCCATATTACGCTCAACAACAGGGGTTTTGGCACAAGTGACCTGAGCCAATTCCAATATTATACTTGGCAACCAGGGTGTTGGCACAAGTGACATGAGTCAATTCCCATAGTAAATTTGGCAACCAGGGTGTTGGCACATGTGGGTTCGGTCAATTCACCAATTACACTAATTAACCAGGGTGTTGGTGCATGTCATGTGGATTGGGTCAGTTCACCAATTACACTAATTAACCAGGGCACCACCAACACACATATTATACTTGGCATGGTTGCCAGGTGTAATATGTGGCTCAGGTTAATTCCCATATTATCAACATATCTCAACAAGCTGGGTTTTGGCAGAAGTGACACAAGTAAATTTCTGTATTAATCTTGGCAACTAGGGTAAGGCTGCACGATATTATAAAAATGTTACATTGCAAATGTTCTTTTTTTCTATATATCGCGATATTAAACAATGCAGGGCCCATGGCATCACCAGCCCCACCCCCACCCACATTGTCTCGCGTCCGGACCGATCAAGAGCTGAGTCAGTGCCGGGGTCAGGGTGTTGGCACGTGTGACTTGAATCAATTCTCATATTATACTTGCCATTGTTGCCAGGTATACTATGTGATTTGGGTAGATTATCATATTATGCTTAACAGCCCAAGCAGATTGTTTTGTTTTTTTCTCAGCAACCTAGGTGTTGGCACATGCAGAACTCATTTAATTATTTAGGCCAGAATCGGGAGTAGATTCAACCAGGAGCCCGAATGAATTTTGCTATCCAGGTTCTGTTCTGACTGAAGAAACTAAAATTAAATCTGGCTCTGAATCCCGACAGGGTTTGCTGTAAGCAGAGTTCTGAAAGACCTGATGTTTACAGTCGCTCTGGACCCTCAGGACGGAATAAACAGATGTTAGATGCCACGGCTGCAGTTGTAAGGGCATTTGTCTCGGTCCCGACTTTCTCTGTAATTGTTCAACCTTTACCCTCGATCGCCTCTCCGTCTGCTAACGGCCTTCACACAAAATCTGCTGGGCTTTATACACATTTACTACACACCCAGTCACTGAAAACAAAAAAAATCATTTACACTGGTAACTAAACAGCTGGCAGATCAGCACAGGCGAGAGAGAGATCTCTAGAGTTCTCTGTCATCCTTTGTTCTTTGCTCATCTGAATTTAAGGAAACAATAAATACTAAATGACAGCAAGCTTTTGAAATTTCTCGCTCAGTCCAATTTTAAAACACAGGTTTCAGGATCTAAAACACAAACATATTTCAGTTTCATAATGAATAATTCAAAAAAAGAACATTCTGACTGAAGCCAGGGATAGACTGACCATAGGGAGTTCTGGGACAATTCCCAGTGGGCTGCTCTGTTTGTGGGCTGCTGAAAGAGCTAATAATAAAACCTATATTTAAATGTTCAATAATATATGCAGTATATTTATATCTTTATAACATGTGTTGTCATCTTCCTTTGCAGACTCCAAATTTGGCCCCAAGCAAAAATGGCCAAAAGGGTTGCACTGATCTAGTTTGTTACTAGCATTGACTGCCAGTATTGACTTGTCCAAAGCGACTTACAATAGTAAAGTACATACAGTAATAGAAGTTAAAGGTAAAAAACATTTTTAGACAGGGCCTAAAAGAGGCTAAGGGAAATAATGATATAGAGGAGTGAAGGAGGGGAAGAAGGAAATGAGGTTAGAAGTAGTTAGTGTGTTAGAGGTGTTAGGAGAGTAAGTGCTCTTTGAAGAGCTCTGTCTTCAGGAGTTTATTAAAGATACTGAGAGATTCTCCTGATCTGGTAGTAGAAGGTAGTTAGTTAGAGGTGTTAGGAGAGTAAGTGCTCTTTGAAGAGCTCTGTCTTCAGGAGTTTATTAAAGATAGCGTGAGATTCTCCTGATCTGGTAGTGGAAGGTAGTTTGTTAGAGGTGTTAGGAGAGTAAGTGCTCTTTGAAGAGCTCTGTCTTCAGGAGTTTATTAAAGATAGCGAGAGATTCTCCTGATCTGGTAGTGGAAGGTAGTTTGTTAGAGGTGTTAGGAGAGTAAGTGCTCTTTGAAGAGCTCTGTCTTCAGGAGTTTATTAAAGATAGCGAGAGATTCTCCTGATCTGGTAGTGGAAGGTAGTTTGTTCCACCATTGGGGAACTCTGTATGAGAACAGTCTGGATTGCTTTGTGTGAATGTTTGTTTGATAAAGTGAGGTGACGTTCATTGGAGGAGCGCAGCGGCCGGGAGGTAGCGTAAGCCTTCAGGAGTGATCAGTGCAGGTAGAAAGGAGCTGTTCTGTTTTGTCATCACCATCACATAGTCCTAATTTATCCAATGTAAATTATTACTAACCACTGTTTTCTTTTCTTCCTCTTCTTTTCTGGAAAACTCGATTCATGATTGCTGAAGTTTCATATTTTGCTGGCTGCAGGAATCACAATCCTGGCTGTCTGGCTACCGTCAGCAACTAGTGGGAGGGGCACATGTGTGGTTGTACATTCCTGAACTGAATTTGATCAAATAATTTAAAGGAGCACTCACACAGTTTATTGCATTCAATTCACTCGTTGTTTAGGGGCCCTAAGCCTGCTTGTGGCTTTCATGGAAACTGATTGGTTTGCATGCTTTGTTGCAATGAGTCTGCTAATGGGGAAGCTGGGTTTAATGGTCTAGAAAAAGTCCAGGCTAGAATTTATTTCCCAGTCCATCCCTGGTTGTGGCTTAGTTATCAAAAAAATGCCAGACGTTAAACTCAGCAGGTTTCCTTAATATCTGATCACTCCTTCTCATAATTTAGTGAATTTAATGCAAATGAACAGTGACTAATCAGAATTTGTTTCTTTCAGTAAACAGAGTTAACAGTTTTTGCTGCTGGTTAAGCCATGACAACTGTAAGCAAACAATCTCACTTTTATCCAAAGTGCGATAAAACTTTTGTTCAGTTTATGTTTAATCTGAATTTTACAGGAAGGTTTCACTCTCAAAAGATGGAATGAAAGATAGAATACTGCTAATTTATTAAAAACATCTTCAGATTCTGAGAAAGTTTAGTGAATAAAGTCATACACAATTCAGTCCAGCACAAGGACTGCACACAGGCCCAGTAAGAAACTTACCTGCTTACTGGCAGACACACCTACCAGTAACTTATCACCTGATATAGAAATCATTGTAGAAATAAAACTGAGTAAAATGAAAGTGGAGATATGATGAGCGTATGTTGGTTGGGGGATGTGACCATTCACAGACTGCCTTCCCACTCAGTTCTGAACACTATAACACTGTTAAATGATATATAGTGCCATCCATCAAATGAAATAGGTCACGGCTATTAAACCGCAGAGCAGATTGTGGTTATTTACAGAGTCGGCGGCTGAGACGGATTGATGTCTCTTTTATTGAGTGTAAATAAACTGCGCTGCAGCTTTTGAAAGGAGACAACCCAGTTTTTACGATTCGCCCCAAACTCCCCGGGCTGATAACGCTGGCCAGGGCGGCCAGATTGATTTACACACCGCTCGGTGCTGCAGGGGAAATCATGATGTGATGGGTTGAAGGGTGTTTTAGGTTGATGGAGGGGAAACTGTGAGACACCTGTGATGAAAAGACTTAAAAGAAATACAAGACATGAATCTGTGATAACAGAGCAGAAGTATTTAGGAAAAAAGGTGCCATGAAACAAACAGTGCCATAGAAAAAGATCATTCAACTGTCATAATGGAAAGATGGAATCCCACATCAAGATTAAGAAGCTTAGTTGGGACATTTCACACGAGTTTTCCTGATTCTCTTTAAGGATCGTCTTTATACAAGGCTACATACGTCTGCTGTGTTCTTGCTGGAGTGTGAGGGGGCGTGATGTGCAGATGTGATGTATCACATATGAATCAATAAGGTGTCGGAATGGTATTTGTTTATACTTATTATCCAACCACAATCAAATTCACTATATCTGGATAGAGAGATTTATCTGGAGAAGCCAGAATTGAAATAAGCTGAAATGAAAAAGGGGTAAACATGATTATTTTTAAAATGTGAGTAGTAAAAGTAAAATAAGTACTAAACTAAAGTAAAGATAACCAAAATTTCTGCTAAAATCACTTAGCAAAGTATTTGTACTTCCATTCTTGACACCTGTGTTCATTTTGGGGAACTTTGGAGAAGATAGGATCCTTTTTTATCTTTAAATTTTTTGTTATGCTCCCAGGGGTGTTCTCTTTTTTTCTTATATAAAAAAAAGCAAGATATAGACGTGATTTGATCACATAGAAGAACCATTTAAAAATGTGCCGCAAAACAAACCGTGCTATGTTTCATCAAATTTGGTCTCGGAGGGTCAGTGTCCTACACTGTTAAGTGATGAAAAAGGATGGGTTCCATTCCTATGAAGGTTCTCTTTGTGTCATAAAAAATACACAGACATTAATCTTTGTTTATGGACAGAAATATTAGTTAAAACTGTTAAGAAAGGTCTTCAAAATGCCAGCTTTACTGATATGGATTAATTATACACCATGAATCAAACTAAAGCAGATTTGGGTTGTGTTTTTTAGGTACTGTAGTGGTGTAGACTAATTTTTATATTTTATATATTTTAAAAATATTTGTATATTTTATATTTATATTTTTTAACTGTATAAAAACTATGAGACGTGATTGGAGGTGTTAATACAAATATACAGACTATAAATATACATATGATACAGATTATTCTTTACTTTTATTAGAACACTGGAGTATTTTATCATATTGCTGATGTCTTTTTTGGTGATTATAGATTCATTACAGTTGTGTTAATGCCCGCTAAGTGCTGATGCTTGATTCCAGCAGTTTAGCAATTTCAAGATGATCAGTATTTAGATGGATTCTTCAATAACACGCCAAGGCCGACTTAGTGGTAATTTAGATGATTTATACAAAAAGACTTGATTAAAATTCATTTGGCTGATTTCCCAGACATAGATTAAGCTCTGTTGTGCAGTGAAAGGGTTTTGTCCCGGTGGGAAATCACTGCAGTACAACAGACCTGATCTGCACCAAACAAACTGCGTCTTTCTTCTCTGAGGTGCTTTATATAGAACTTTATACATTTACATTTAGAACTTCACAACACTGCCTAATGGCTGCATATTTAATATTTATGACTATGGTAATAATGAGACTGTGGTAAAATGTTATAAGGATATATGTTCTTATTTTACTGTCAAATAAAATAATTATTTTCTAAATAATGTCAGAAAGATAAAACCATTGTTATTTTTTAGAGGTGGGTAAATTACAGTGTTGACTGAAGGATGATTATATAAAAGGAGTGGTGTCTGTTGATTGTATAATTAAATAGATACACATAAATAGAGACACATTTATTCCAACAAATGTAAACAGAGGATTATTAGAGGATTATAACTGAAACATACAGTTTCAATTGTGTTGTATAAGGATGTGCTAAAAACATTTTAAGATTAAAAATAGGTGTTATTTATGTGTTCCTAAACTATTCCTAAAGCGGATCTGCAAATTCCCTGTAATAAAAATAAGAAGGGGAAAAAATCTTTTTATCCTTTTGTAAAAGTCAGTGAATAAATATTTTATTCCAGATCATTTTGGATCATTTCATCATGAAATTCTGATTTTAGTTAAAGAACAACTGTATGATTCATATGATGATAAAATGTGAAAAATGGAAAAAAGTTGCTAAATTTTTGCGTAACAGCAAAGCTTTTCAACTGGTTCCATCAAAACATGTGAGCACAGTGCAGATAAACCCCTCCATTATTCTCCGTCGCTGTGACTTAGTGGCAGCATGAGGAAAAGACTGGAGTAATATGCTTTTTAAAAAGGTCTGACAGATTCATTAGCGATAATAAATGGACGGGTTATCTCAGTGCTGGTTTCCTCACTGATCCGCAGCATCCACATTATTTCGCTTAATGCTCAAGGTGAGGGTGGTGCGGTACATGATGAAGCAGACAGTGATGCATAAGCAGGTCGACTGCAGGGCTTATTAACCAGCAGCACACCTAGAGCCATACATCACTCATTAAAATCAGAAATCCTGAGCCCGAGCCATCTTTTCCAACCTCACAGATTAGTCTGACAAGTAATGAGACGTGCGCTATCTGTCCAAAAGTGTGTGGACACGTGTTTCACCGGAGCTGCTAAGGATATTAGTTCTAAAGGTATTAGCTGGGGATTGTCCAACTTATTAACAGCTTCTGATCTTCTGGGATGACTTCATACTAGAAGTTGAAACATTGCTTCTGAGGAAGATTTGATTGCATTCTGCCCCATGAGAGCATCAGTGAGTTCAGGTACTGATGTCGGATGATTGGTTCTGCCACTCCAAGCCATCCCAGAAGTATTGGATGAAGCTCCATCTTTCCAGAGAACACCACTGCACTACTCCACAGCTCAATGTTAAGCAATATTATTGATATGCAATGACAGCATCTACCTGGCAACGCCATACTGTAGCTACCACACAGCAATGCCACAACAACCACTATAGAATAACATAGTTATAGTGCTTAATAACAACACAGGAACCAACTGAAGCTACTGTAATAGCAACCCAAATATTAAATGGACTCAGGTTGTAGTGAAACATGATAATAATTACAGACTTTTGTCAAATAGCCAACCTCCATTCGCACCCAGCATTAACTGATGCTCCAACAGGCTTACAATGCAAGCAATTTTATGTCATACTTACATTATTCAGATATTATAAGACAACATGAAGCAGAATAAAAGATCTTAAAAAGCAACATCATGCCCTGATCTCAAGAAATTTAGATACACATGAGAAAACAAAATCACTGATCATCTATCACACTGGAAAAGGTTACAAAGTCATTTTAAAGCTTTCAGTGGACCACACTGACCACATCATAGGACCACATCTCAGGAGTGACTGATTTACCAATGTTACTACAAAATGGCACAGACAACTCATCCAGAAGGTCACAAATGAACACAGAACAACGTCTAAAGAACTGCGGGCCATACCCATCTCAGTTAATGTTAAAGAATCAATACTAAAAAAATGGTACCATTGGAGAGAGACAAAAGTGGAGTTTTTTGGAAGGTGTGTACATTTATGGTGGTGGTAGTGTGATGGTCTGGAGCTGTTTTGCTACTTTAGGGTCTGGACAACTTGCTGTAATAGATGAAACCAGGAATTCTGCTGTTTACCAGACAATCCTGAAGGAGAATATCTGGTCATCTGTTCATGACCTCAAGCTCAGGTGTACTTGGGTTTCGCAACAGGTTAATGATCTTAACCACACCAAAAAGCTGTCCTCTGAATGGCAAAAAAAAAAAAAAAAACGCAAAAAGAAGGTTTTGGAGTAGGACAGTATTCCTCCAAAAAGATTTGAACCTCACATTGCCAGTTGCTGCAAACACTTGCTTACAGTTGTTGCTGCCAAGGATGGCACAACTAAATTAAAGGTTTAAGGAGCTGTCATGCCTGGCACTAAAAGCAAGCTTGTCTAGCCCACTCAGCTCTGCCTGCCATCTCCAGTCCTCAGACTACATTACCCAGTGTGCACCTTACATTGACATCACTTCCTTAGGCGATCACATGTCTCCTCACATGGTACTACCAGGAAATCATTTCACCTGTTCCCCTCAGTATAAATGGAGCTTCACTCCACACACTCTCTGCTGAGTATTGGCAGATTTCAGTGGTGTGCAGTGAGGCCTTTCTAACCCTTCAGAGGTGGGGTGACAATAAATGCATGTAAATAATTACATAATTTGTAAGCAGGAAATATATATCACAGCTATTGTAAGTGTAAGAATTTATTTTATAAATTAACTAAAAAAACAGCAAATAATTCAAAGCATTAGTCTGTGTTGTTCAGTTGCAACAGGACTCTTATCTGAGTGACAGCGGTTTTAACCAATCAAAGCTTTTTAAAATGGCTTTTGCCCCCGCATGACTGCGTGCCCCTTCTCCTGATTTTAAGAAAGGGTGTAGTAATGGCTCTATTAGCAAAGTCGAAGCAAGTCTAACCAATCAGATTCATGATTTTCACTACAGGGGCGGGGCCATGACTGTCTAACCCCTTCTCAGCGCTGTGTTGAAGGTGTTACGCATTGCTTAGTCATAAACAGAGCTCATGCTGGATTAGTTCAGCAGTTAGCTAACTATCATGGAATAGGGGCTGCAAATGAGACATATATTGTGTCATATTATATTAAAAAGCCTTTTTAAAGGTTGTCCTTCAATGTGAAAATAATTCACAATAAAAGGCCGTCTGACTGGTGAGTTTTTGTGTGTACTTAATGTTTTGGCTGCCCTGGTGTACTCTAGACATACAAATGAGTGATTTTTCTTGAACGGTCGTACTTGTAGGCACATTAAGCATTTATTGTTGTGGTCTATTGTACACTTTTGTAGTTTGTAGCTGTGTTTGTGGGCTGTTGATGTGTATTAAGTTAATATAACTAAGTCGAGACAGAGAATATGTAGTTATTGTAATATTTATCTATGTGTCGGTCAGCCGGTAGCGGGGTGGGGGGGTTGGGTGTGGGGGGATGTGGGTTGGGTGTGGGGGGGTGTGGGTTGGGGGGTATGGGGGGGTATTTGCAGAAGGGGTACCCACTATGTTCACTGCACGCCACTGGTGGATTTATCCTCGTACAAAGCATTATCCCATAGCCTGTGTTAGCTCTTTCATTTTTTTTTAACCTTGTTTTGTATTTACCGACCCTGATTCCTGCCTGCCCTGTGATTCTGCCTTGCCATGTTTTCACTCCTGGACTGTCTCTCATTTTTGGTATCTCATTTTTTACAATAAATTGTTTTTTTACATCTGCGTGTGTCTGAGCCCTGTCTGACCATGACAGGTGCAGGTCCAGGTTGGTTGGGATATATTTCTTCACTTAATAGATACAAACTAATCATTTAAATCATTAATCATTTTAAACAGATGTTTATATTTAATCATGTAATCTTTGTGAAATATTAAAATGTGTTAAATTTGTACAATGTAAGTATGGTAAAAAAGCAAAAACAAAAGAAATACTGAAATATTATTTTACAGCACTGTACGTAACTATAAGACTAGTTTTGAACTATAGAACTAGTATTTGAATTTGCATAAGGATTTGGGAAAAACTGTACTGGATTAAGGGCAAGGGTGCAAGCCTGTGATCTTCGGTCCATCAGACGATACTGCATCTAAAACTGTTAATATTTTATAGAACCACCACATGCTTTGTCAAGCACTTCAATACAGAGTTACATTTAGAAATACCCGTAAGCTATACTATGACAAATGGCTGCTTTATGTTACCTAATCTCTAGTCTTAGAGGCATCTGGGCTGGACCATCATACAGTGGAAATGTGTATTGTGGATTGTATTATATTGAGGAATAATTATTCCAGAAAGAAATGACAAAATACAAAATGAACCATCCAGACTGTTATCAGAAACAAGACAATGCAACAACCTCATGCTAAACACATTATATAAAAATGGCTACAGAAGAACAGGGTCTACCTGCAGTCCTGACCTTTAACTACAGAGAAAGTGTGGAGACTTTTAAAACAAAAAAAAAATGCAGTAACAAAACTTGTGCTGTTGTACACCTTAGGAGGTGTCTTCAGGAAGAATGTAAATGACATATCATTCCATTACTAAACTGCACCCGCAATACTTGATGAAGGTAAATGACATACTGCCCTAAGCTATGTTCTCATACTGTCACAAAATGTATGGTAATAGATAGAGACCAAAGTTTTTTATGATAAGCTTTATTTTAGGTTAAATTAAAGACCAGTAAGAAATAAAAGCTGCCAGTGTGGTTTAACAGAATTGCTGTGTGAAACAAGCAAGAAATAGAGTTACTCCAGACTCCAGAAAGTTTGGGTTTGCCAGCATCTTTCCCATGACCTTCAGCAGACTCCATCTCAGACTCCGAAACGTCCCAGCATCGATCACTGGTTAATGATTACTGTTGGCAGCTCTGTTGCCAGAATACAAAAAGAAATCTGCCCTTCCTGAATCAATGATCAGGAGGAGATTGTGCTGACAGCGGTGGATGAGCGATATTGTCCCTTTCTATCCAATAAACACCACCTTCATTTCCCCTGGGTGGAGCAGAGTGGAGAACAGTTGCTGGCTGCAGACCATGCAATCTGAGGACCAGAACGGATGTGCAAAAATATTCTAAACCCGTACTCAGTTCAGCAGCGGAGAGAAATCCATCTCCTCTATTACAGAGCAAGGCTGGTTATAAACTCCTCATCCACCTATCAGAATGTCTACCTCAACTCCCCACATCCTGCTGCTCTTTAAATAATACTGAACAGAAGTCCAGTCAAAACACACATTTATCAGAAGTTCTGCATTATTAGATGCATAGATAGATATGTAGATAGATAGATAGATAGATAGATATATAGATAGATAGATAGATAGATAGATAGATAGATAGATAGATAGATAGATAGATAGATAGAAACTTTTTTTAATCCCGAAGGAAATTTAGGACATTTAGATCATTCCCAGATAAATTTGCATCTTTACAATATATGTTGAAAAAAACGTTTCAAACTTTCTATTAATCAGGTATCTATAAAGCATATAAATGCATTCATAATGCTTCATTAACCATTCATAATGCTTTATAACACTTGACATAAGCCTTTCTAACTATACATACAGTACATGTTTATAATCTCAAACATAAAATGTTATAACACCACAGTATAAAACTTTATATCACAAAGCTTTATAATGCATTATAATATACTTGCATTTGCTGTTCTTAAAATTATTGATGAGACCTGTTTTATAAAGCTTAGTAGATGTTGAGTTCAGTCACATAATGCTTTATCAAGATCCACAGTGATGCCTTCGCTCTAACTGCTATATGTTATAATGAATATTGTTTTGTAATTGCACATAACATCTAATGAACACTTTTCACAGACTTTTGGAATAGTGTTAAGTTATTCCATATATAATATAATATAATAAGATATAATTTTTATTATAACATATAGCAGTTAGAAGGAAGGCATCGCTGTGGATCTTGATAAAGCATTATGTGAATGAACTCAACATGTATTAAACTTTATAAAACAGGTCTCGCCAATAATGCATTGTGAATGGTTTATAAAGCTTTATGAATGCATTTATAATGCTTTATAGATACCTGATTCATAGAAAGTGTTACCAAAAAAAACAAAAGGTATCAACAGCACATTACACTGCATCATATGTTTAAAAACACTAGCATTATTAAGCATTATTAAATCAAACGTATGAATTACACCATTGAATATTTAAATATTCAAAAGTCATATTTATATACTTCTGTCAGCTTTTATGTTTCATGGGTCTGTTTCCTTGCTACCAATGAAACCCTCACTCAATGCTGCCATCCGATTACCTTCTTCTTACAGTCTGTTTTTTCTTTCTCCTTGATATAAAAAAATCACATGAATTCCAATCTGGCTTTAGAGACGTAGGCTATGTTTTTTACACAGCAGGTAAAAGTGGCCCAAATCTGATCGTTTTATATGTGAGACAGATCGTTGTTTGTGTGTTATGTTAGTGTGAATAAACACATATTAAATCTGACATTTTCAATTCAATTTAGAGCCACTTCACTACGTAGTCTTGAATATTCTTAAAAATCTGAATCAAACCCAATTTGCGGCAGTGTGATTCTGTCTGAACTGCCAGACTTATGTTATAAAAAAAGCAGAGAGGAATAAAAAATGGCCATAAGTAGATGGAAAAATGGACAACAGAAAAAAGGGGGTTTAGTGGTGGAATTATGAAATGATGAGGTAACAGACCTCGTATCTGTTTGGACTAATGTGTCTGTTTCAATAATATTGGAAGGCTTGTGTCTCAGACGCACAGTGTTTTTGTGGAATTGACTGAATATAGCTGAGCAACATCAAGAAAAGAAAACATTATACAGCTTCAGATTAAATTAAGACACCACTTCAAAATGATCAGTTCATAGGTTTATGTTTGAGTAAAATTAACAATGTTGTTTTATTCTAGAAATTACTGACAACATTTCTTTAAAAAATAAAAATACTGTCATTTATAGCATTTATTTGCAGAAAATAAGAAATGGTCAAATACCAAAAAATATGCAGTGTTTCAGACTTCAAATAATGCAAAATTCAAATTATTTTAACCCAACAACAATACTAATGTTTTAAACAAGTAAGAATTGATGGTTAATGGTTCTTGATAAGCTCTCCACCAGTCTTTTATACTGGTGACCATGTGCCACTCCTGGTGTCGGATTTCAGTACCACATATTGAAGTAGTGCTCCACTGCCACACAGATAACATATCTGTATCACATTTAACTCAAAGACTGGATTTAGGCCACTTTAACCTGCTGTGTGAACGCAGCCATGTTGAAGTGGCTTAAATCTAAATAAAATGATCAGACTCATTGTTTTTTCACTATTCACAACGCCCCACAGATCTGTATCACATATGACCAAAAAGATCAGATTTGGGCCACTTTTACCTGCTGTGTGAACTTAGCTTTTAAAGCTCCCTGGTTGGACACTGGTCCACATGAATGCAGCTTTCTATGGCTTTCAGAGCTGTAACTAAAGCAGAAAGCGTGGCACGTGGCCAGTGTAGCACATCATCGCTCAGTGGCACGCTCGGTCCTCTGAGGACATATCGAGCACGGTATTGATTTTTAACACTTCGCTTCATCTTCATCAAGCACCAATGAGTCCAGCTTCGGCCAAAAACACCAGGCTTTCTCTCCATTCGTCTCTGCAGCAGACCGGCTGTCCTAACCTGAAGGCTTCTTTCTCTCATGAAGAATCGTGTACCGAGCCTCACACAGCGCAGTCATCAGTCAATTCAGTGGACAAATGTTTGTGGACACCCTTTCTAATGAATGCATTCAGCTAATTTACGTTCCACCCATTGCAGCTTGAGACACAGTTTGTACTAGTGGTTGAACCTAGTGGTTGCTATGGTGTTGGTAAATAGGCAGTGAATGGTCTGGTATTTCAGAAAGCTGCCATAACATTTCTTAGTGGTTGGTCTGGTATCTCAGGTGGCTGCTCAGGTGTTAACATTTTTTGTTAATACCTTTGATTTCTAAACACGAAATAATGCAAACTTTCCAATGAATAACCATATCTCAACCATTTTTTCCTTTTGAAAGAATCAGTAACACAGCAGTGCTGCTGGAGTTTTTAAACAGTATTTATTCACTGTATCCTCTATTAGATACTCCTACCTAGTTGCGCCACCTTGTGGATGTAAAGGTAGAGACAGAAACTCTGAATGTGTTGCTGGACAGTTTGTTCTGGTCATCCTCTAGTCCTTCAGTAGTCGTTACAAGAAGCTGACCACAGGACATCACCCACAGAACACTGTCCACAGGACACTGCTCACTTTTCTCAGTCCAGCAGTGGCACTGAGGTGTTTAAAACTCCAACAGCACTGCTGTGTTGATCCACTCATACCATGACTACTGAAAAACAGTGTGAATAAATAAAGATAATAAAGAGAATACACAGAGAAAGAGATACAAAATTACAGTCTGTAATTATAGAAATGCAAAGTGAAAAAAATGGATAATACATGTAGAACCAAAGATGTGTTTTAAAATGTTATGTTTGATCTGTGTATGGTTTTTCATTGGAAGGGCTTAAATGATTAACGGGTCAGTGTCCCAATACTTTTGTACATAATGTTTAGCTAGCATACACAGAATTGTTGTGCTCCGCATACATCATGAGATGACTGCCATGGCACACAATAATACTAATTGCCATTATGTCCTTTGGATGCGGATACGCTAATGAGCACAAGTAGTCTGGCTTAGTGAAGCAGGAATTCCAGCTTGGTGTCACGAACAGGAAATAATAGAAAGCCGTGATCCGTGCTAAGCTAATGCGCCTACAGCAGGCTTCAGAAAGGCACTGCGTAAACTTAGCACAACAGCTTTTGGGGATGATCTTTTGCTCTCCCTCTCTTCCTCTCTTTCCCACCCCACCTCTCTCTTACTGCAGCATATTGCCTAAGAAGCTTGAAGCATCCTTTTTTTCATGAACAGCAATAGCTAGCCTCCTCCTCTCCTGCGCAACCTTCAACAACGTGACTGTGCTTTTATATTAGATGCTAAAGAAGCATGACGAATTTACCGCTTGACTGAAGGATTTCACCCATCCTCCAGTTAAAAATAGTGGCTTGTCAACACACAGAGATTTGACACAGATGGGTCAAACCCCTTCGTAAATCCTATATTGCGTGTCTCTATAATCGCTGCATTTTCTGGCATGCTGTAAATGCTGATGGAGTCACAGAGGCACATCAAAAAGATCATTCAGACCAGAAAAATCCTCAAAAGGAGGACGGACAAGGATAAAGAAATTCAAGGACGACTTTTAAATGATCAGAATGATAAACATATGGCTGAAAAAAGTGACCATTATTACTACGGCTGTTAAACCTAATACATTGATTTTGATTAATTAATCACAGAAATAATGTGGTTATAAAAGTTAACTCTGATTAATTGTCTGCCTTTCTGCTCTTTGAAGAGGCGCTACAGTTCTGGTCACTGTAATGTGATGACGGCGAATAAAACAGCTCTGCTTGGCCCATGCCAATGTTCTGACCTTGGTACCCAAAGACCTGAATAACATACAGAGATCGTACACATATCATATCAAATCATATCAGAATGTATTCTATTTACCAAGCACAGTAACATCATTCTTATATTAAAATGTGGAAAAACAGTTAATAGTTTTCTAATACACTCCAAGCCTACTGCTGAGTTGGACTGATAGCTAGCATTGAGCCGCTAGCCGCTAAGCTAGTAAATTAATCCAGTGTTAAATCAACACTATTAGTGTTAAATTTTACACTCTCTGTGTTAATTTAGCTCTAAAAGTGTTGATTTAATACTGGTGAATTTACTGTGTGTAACTAAATACTTGAGTGAACTATAGCTATAATCCACATTTCATATAGAACCACAGAACCTATCGGGCAGCAGTATCGGTAGAGGAGTTATATGTTTTGAAAACAGTACTGCTGAGACCTGAGACCTGAGATGCTGAGGTAACGCGAGACCTTAACGCGAATCTCGGCAGTATTGAGCAAGGCAGCGAGGCAGTGATTGCTAAACACTAGCTGTATAGATTAATTAGCCAGCTTAGATTTAGACAGCTTTAAAGGCTATAAAGTTTATATTAGTTAGATAATAACTACCTGAAGCGCACTGGAGGACGACGAAGAGGACCTGGACAGTCTGCAAACTTTTATTGACGAGTGTTTCGAGCGAGTTGTCATGGGGAAGCCAGACAAAACGCCGACTCCCTCAGGTAAAAAAGGAGCTCCGTCCGCCAAGAGGAGTCACCCTGAAGATTCTCCTGGGGCTACTTCACATTCCAGCGATATGGTGGATATTCTGGAGTCCATAGATAAGAAGCTGTCCAGTTTCGACGCTCGCCTTTCCATTCTGGAAATTCTCCATAAGGAGTTTCAGGCATTGCGGGAGTCTGTGGAGTTCAGCCAGCAGCAGGTGGAAACACTCGCTGCGGAAAACACTGCCCTCAGAGAGTCGGTGAACTCCCTCACTAAGGGAATGACCCAGCTCTCAGAGGAAAATAAAAAAATAAAAGAGACCGTCCTCGAGCTCCAGGCCCGCGGCATGAGAGACAACCTCGTGTTTTCTGGATTACCAGAGAAGCAAGAGGAAAACCCGGAGACAACAGTGAAGGAGTTCATACAGACTTACCTGAAGCTTCCGGAGGACACCGTGAAGACCATCACCTTCGCTCGCGTTCACCGCATAGGAGCTAAACGACCCGGAGGACACCGATCCAGACCCATCGTGGCTAAGTTTGAACACTTCAAACAGAAGGAACTGGTGAAGAGCCGCGGGCGAGAGCTGAGGGGAACGGACTTCAGCGTTAACGACCAGTTTCCCAAAGAAATCCTGGAGCGACGCAAAGTTCTGTTCCCTATCCGGAAAAAATACATCCAGGAAGGTTCTCGGGCTGTCATCGCGGTGGATAAACTCTACGTGAACGGACAGCTTCACCGCGACCAGAAAACCACGCCATGGCTGTACTGACCAGGTGATCTGTATACAAACACGTCTGTTCTGACTCTTTCACTCCTTCTCCGCTAAAAGCTCATTAGATATGTCTGTTTATAACTATTAATGCCGGGTCAATCAGTATAGCAGACTGTTACCATGTTAAGCACTCATTGTTTTTTTTTTGTTTTTTTCTGTTATTGTTTTTTTTTTTTTTTTTTTTTTTTTGCACCCAACATGTTTACCACACGAGCACACAGTCATACAGGTTACATGCGAGAGCACACACACACACACACACACACACACCATTAGTGAGCACACATGACTTTCCCAGGTAACTCAAATATGAGCATGCTGAGGTTTGTCTCATGGAATGTACGTGGAGCTGGTTCGGGGGAAAAGAGGGTAAAAATTGCCCATCGGTTAAATGATTTAAAGGCTGACATTGTGTTTCTACAGGAGATACATGTATCTAAAACATCTGCGCAAACATTCTCCTTTCCACAGTTTCCTCACACATACTCAGCCTGTTATAACTCCAAACAAAGAGGTGTAGCTATATTGATTAACAAAAAGTTAAACTTCACCATCAGAAACACTATATCAGACCCAGAAGGCAGATTTATAATACTTAATTTATCTATTCAAAATATTAATTTTTGCATTGCTAGTATATATGCGCCAAATGTTGATGACCCCTCCTTCTTTCATACCTTTTTCACTTCACTTTCTGATCACTCTGACACCACACTGGTGATAGGAGGAGACTTCAACTTGGTACTTAATGAAGAGATTGACAGGCTCAGTACAGCAGTGAGTCAAAGGAACTGGCAGTCTGCAGACATTCTTAAACAGTACATGAAGGATTTTGGTCTATGCGATGCTTGGCGTTCACATCACCCCACTCTGAGAGAGTATAGTTTTTTCTCACACGTACATAAATCTCACTCTCGCTTGGATTACTTTTTAGTTAGCAGCTCCATGATGAGGGAAATCACAGACACTCAAATTCACCCTATCATTATTAGCGATCACGCACCGGTGTCTATGTCTTTGACACGGAAAAGAGTTATACCACCAGCTAGGAACTGGAGATTTAATACATCATTACTTAACGAACAAGATTTCATTAATTACTTCAAAAAAGAGTGGGCTATATATTTAGAACATAATGACCTGCCTGGAATATCGCCATGTGTTCTTTGGGAAGCAGGGAAGGCAGTAATGCGGGGTAAAATAATATCTTACTGCGCACATAAGAAAATTAAAGAAAAAACTTGTGTGTCAGAATTGGAACAGAAAATAAAATCTTTAGAAACTGCCTATGCTGCTTCACCACAAGAACATATAATTAACACCCTGCGGAAATTAAGATTGGAACTAAATGAAATCATTGATAAAAAGACACAATTTATGTTGCAGAGGCTGCGTTTGGAAAACTTCGAGCATGGAAATAAATCTGGAAAATTCCTGGCAAACCAATTAAAACTAAATAAAGAAAAAACAGCTATTTCTTCAATTAAAGACTCTGTTGGTAACATTACTCATGACCCACAGGAAATTAATAACAATTTTAAAGACTTTTATGAGGCATTATACTCATCACAGATTAATCCATCTGATGCTGACATTGAAGAATTTTTGAAAAATATAAATCTACCTAAACTAGATGAGGAACAGGTTATGACTCTTGATTCACCTTTTTCATCTTCCGAATTCTTTAAAGCAATACAGGATCTCCCAAATAATAAAGCTCCAGGTCCAGATGGCTTTCCTGCAGAGTTATATAAAGAATTCTGGTCTGTGTTAGAACCCATTTTTTTTAGAATGGTCACTCAAATCAAGAAGGACCGCATAATATCTCCAAACATGAACTCTGCCAACATTACCTTGCTTCTTAAACCAGGCAAAGATCCAACACTCCCATCCAGCTATCGCCCAATTTCGCTTATAAATGTAGACCTTAAAATAATTAGCAAAGTTCTTGCAAGGAGGTTAGAAAAAATCACTCCATCCATTATACATTCGGACCAAACAGGTTTTATCAAAGGCCGGCACTCAGCCGATAACACACGTCGACTAATAAATGTAATAGATTACTGTTCCATTAACAAATTAGAAACCATAGTTGTCTCTTTAGATGCAGAGAAAGCATTCGACCGGGTAAATTGGAAATTTGGATTTGGTCCATCCTTCATAAACTGGATTGAAACATTATATAGCTCTCCCAATGCACGGGTTAGGACAAATGATCTTATTTCACAAAGCTTTAGTCTGCAGAGAGGCACCAGACAGGGCTGCCCGCTCTCTCCCTCACTTTTTGTATTTTTTATTGAACCACTAGCAGCAAAAATACGACAAAGTGTAGATATTAAGGGAATTCAAACAGAAAATACAGACCATAAGATAAGCCTTTATGCTGATGATGTATTACTTTTCCTTAGGGACTCACAAACTTCTCTGCTAAAGACAATCACACTCATAGATAAGTTCTCATCTGTATCAGATTATTCCATTAACTGGAGTAAATCAACAGTTCTACCTCTGAATTGTACATTTCAGAGCACTACTTCACTACAGTCGGGCAACATTAAATATTTAGGTATACATTTTTCCCCCAAGCTATCAGACCTGATACGATTGAATCATACTCCTCTACTAAAAACAATAGAGGACGATCTCACACGATGGAATTCTCTACCTATATCTCTTATTGGGAGAGTTGCTACTGTAAAAATGCTGATTCTACCTAAAATCAATTATTTGTTTTCATTAATCCCTAATAAACCTCCTGCTGCTTGGTTTAAGTCATTAGACTCAAACATTTCAAAATTTTTATGGAAAAATAAAACATCGAGAATAAGTCTGAAGACTTTACAGAAGCTAAAATGCCATGGTGGTCTAGAACTACCAAACTTCTATCTCTATTTTTTAGCCAATAGATTGCAATATGTTACAAGTTGGATTAAAACAAACCCTTTAGGCAGCCCTTGGCTGGACCTAGAACAAACACTCAGTGGAAAAGTGAAAATCTCTGACTTACCTTTCATTAGCTCCAGTATTAAACACTATAGCTGCTTTAAAAGCCTGAACATAAACACCACTCTGACAGCTTGGTGGGAATTTTTAAAGATAGCTAAGTCTTCACTAATACCATGTAAAAGGACACCCATTTGGAACAACCCAGATATATGTCAGAAAAAAAACAAATTTCACAATGGCAAGAGAAAGGAATTAAGAATTTAGAACATGTTATACAGGAGGGGACCTTTATGTCATTTGAAGATCTTATTTCAAAATACGAAATTAGCAGTAGCAAATTTCTGGAGTATCTACAATTGAAGTCCATTATACAAGCAAGATTTAATTTAAATAATCTAACATTAGAAATCCCAGTATTGATAAAAGAGTTCATGAATCTCTATACTCCTAAATTGTTATCAAAAATATATAAGTTATTATCCAAAATTAATGATTCAATATCCCTCCCAATTACAAAATGGGATCGAGATCTCTCCATGAACCCAGATAAGAACTTTTGGACACAGATATGTTTAAACAATTTCGGGTGTCTGATGGCTCTTGGACTGGGGACGGTGGCTGCCGCTTGGTGATTTCTGTGTGCGGGCCCTGGTTGTTGGTGGGGGGGGCCTGGATGTATGCTCTTGTGGTCTTGGGGTGTGGGTCTGGGGGGCCCATGGTGGTGGGTGCTGGCCCTGTCCGGTTGGCTGGGTTCCCCTGTGGCGGTCGGGGTGCGGAGTCCGGGGCCCTGGTGCCCGTGGGCGTCTGTCGCCTGTTTGGGTCCCTCCCTGCGCTGGGGAGGGTCTATGCCTCTCTTGGCCGCGACGTCGTGGGGGGTGGTGGTTTGGTCCGTGTTGGGGTGTCTGGTTGGCATTCCGGGATTCTGGGTGCCCTCCCTGTGGGGAGGTAGGGGCGCTCAGGTGGGGAAGCGGCAGTGTCCCACTTAAGACCGGTTGGTCCTGGGCTCAGGACCAGTGTGTGTGTGTATGAGAAAGAGTGGGATGTTTATTGTAAATGTGTCTGTGTGTGTGTGTGTGTGCGTGTGTGTGTGTGTGCGTGTGTGTAATATCTGTTGTCTTTTGTATGTGAGTGGGGATGTGTGTTTATGTTGTATTGCAGTGTGGGGAGGGGGGGGGGGGGGGCGCTGTCTTGCAGAGCGGCGGTGTCCTGGGGCCGTAGCCGCTCTACACCCTGGACTTGCCTTCCCTGTACTGCGTTTGGGTGTATGGAACTGGGTGCCTAGTGAGCCAGCAGTAGTTGGCTCTCTTCCTCCGGGGGGTAGTCCTCTGCCCCTCGGTCCTTTCCTGGCCCTTCCCCGACTCCTACTCAGTCTAACATCGCATTACACATACAAACTCATCATACAGCTTACACACATCATATTACACATAGGGTTTTGGGGGGCAGGTGCTCCCTGCTCCTCGATTTTATTTCGCATTTTAGACATTGAGGGCCTTTGGGGGGGCAGTGTGGTTGGGTGCTGTTATTCAGTTCTCATATTACAGCTGTCCCTCCAATTTTAATAGCACTGTAGCTTTCATTCATTCTTCTCATTATACACATTCATATCACTGCAACATGCTGGGTGGGGGGAGGAGGGTGGTCAGGTCTTCTCACACCCTGGTTTTGTGCACCCTGCCTGGGGTGTGGGTCGGGTGGTTGTTCGGGGCCGGGCTGGCTGCTTCCCTAGGTTGCCGCTGGCTCGGTACTGGTGCCCGCATGCCCGCATTAGGTGTCTATGTATGTTCTGTGTGTGTGACTGGTGTGTGTGACTGGTGTGCGTGACTGGTGTGTGTGACTGGTCTGTGAGTGAATGTGCACGTGTGCGACGGGTGTATGTGTGACGGATGTGTGTGTGACGGGTGTGTGAATGTGCATGTGTGCGTGAACAGTTGGTCCTGGGTTTGGGGCTGACTGAGCATGGACACCTGTGGGACATGGTTGCGGAGGGCGGTTTTTTGCCCCCCCTACCGCTCCACGCTGCTCTCCGCCGATCGTCACTGCCGTTCCTGGGGGGGTGGGTGTGGCCGGATGCCCTAATGTGGTCTCTGGCCCGCCCCCTTGGTGGCCGTGACCTGGGGGTGGCTTGGGCCCCCTTGGCGTGGGGGGGGGGGGCTGCCGGGTGTCGGGCTGTTCCCGGGTGCTTGGGATCTCGGGGGCCGCATGCTCGGCTCGTGCAGGGGGTGCTGGCCTGCCGGGGGGGTGGGCTGCTCGCTTCCTTTGGCTCTCTGGACTCTTGCTCTTTGCCATGGGGGCTTCGTCTGGAGTCTCCCCCGTCCTCATCTGGGGTGTGCGCATGGTTACCATCGGGATGTGTGGCCGCGGGTCTTCTGGGCTCCTAATGGGCTGTGGATGGTCTGGGTTCTTCCCTATCTGCCTCTGGATCGCACGGGCATGGTGGCGGTTTCTTCTCTCCATTGTGGTAGGCATTTCATGACATAATCCGTAACACATGACATATTTTTGCAAAAAACAATAGAATAGAAGTAACTGTGCGTGTGTGTGTATGTATTTATGTGTATGTATTAGTATGTATGTATATTTATGTATGTGTGTATATGTATAAGCATATGTATAGTTAGATATGTGAGTATGTGTATGTATGTATGTTTGTTTATTTTATGTTTATTTTATTTTATTATTATTATTATTTTTGTTTGTTTGTTTGTTTTTTGTTTAGTTTTTTTTTTTTTTCTTTTCTTTTCTTTTTCTTCTTCTTGTACCCCCCTCCTGTACCTCACACTCCGATCCTTCCAACCCTGAACTCCCACAACTATATCCACACAAAATATATATATATATAAAAAATAATAATAATAATAAAATATATATAAAAATAAATTAATAATAATAATAATAATAATAATAATAATAATAATAAATAAATAAAATAAATAAATAAATAAATAAATAAATAAATAAAAATAAAGTATTAATTGTCCTCCGAAGAGGGGGGGTGGTGGTTGGGCAAAAAAAAAAAAAAAAAAGAACCACAGAACCTATGGGACACCAGGGACAGGCATAACACTTTTTTTGTGATTTTAGCAATAAATTACACTGGAATAGCTTATTTGCTATATTATATATAACTCCAGTGTGTCAACTACTTAAGGAATGTATTTGTGTTTTTATAAAATTTGAATTTATTTTAAAGTTGCAAATTTGAATTAAATACACTCTTAAATACACTTCACTGTGTACAGGGACAGTTGTAACACATGCCAAGTATGGTTGTAACATGTCTAAAATATACATAATTATTCAACCAAATACTCGAAATAAAAACGATTTTTTATTATTGCGACTTTTTTTTAATGGGCTTAATGATTACTTTCATTTACACTACAGGACAAAACAGAGGTAAAGCTGTCAACTTACAATGCAAATAAATTCTATAATGTGTAGAACACACATCCTCAAAAAAGTTTAAACATGAAATCAAATTCCACAGGGGGATTAATTGATTTATGCTGATGAGGTTGAGGATCTTTGTTCTTAAAATATAAATGAAAGTCCCTGACTATGGTTCAATGACAATTTTACGAATATGCTACCACCATCCCAGTATGACTAGCCATAATGTTACCCCATATAAACAAGCCTGACTGCTAGGTCGACACGTTAATTCACTCTAATTTTAGTTTACAAAACAGGGATTCTAATAATAGAAAAGTTTTTTTTATTTTACCTATTTTACCTCATTCATGTTAATCCAAAAAATGCCCAAATAATTGATTTAAAAGTAAAAGTGTGAGTGATCAGTAATTACAGCTATATACACCTGCTGTTAGAAATGCAAAGGGGGACCAACTCCATGCTAATTTTTGTGTGTATTTAACATTTCTCATTCCACAGTGTCATGTGTGTACTGGAAATACACCATAAAGTCAAATATTACCACCCACAGTGCACAGTGAGCACAGTGAGTAGTAATGGTATCTGGTAAGAATTGTCTGTGTAAACAGACTGACAAGCAACTCTGTGAGAAATCAGCTCCACATTCAACACACATATCCCACAGGTCAATGCAGCATTCTTTAGCTATTAATGGAAAAATAGGACAAAAGTCATGGGACATTTCTGTCTATAGCGACACAATAGGAGCGCTCTTCATCTCTGGAACTGGAGCTCAGGATAAGCGAACACAACTCTCCCTGCATCCAGATCAGCCTCCCTCTGTCTTTAACAGCTTATCTTGGGTCGGCCAGCTTGGTGGCTAAAGCTCAGGGTCATTGTAGCACTTTTCAGTTCTGCTTCATTCATCATTCAGCCAGTAAAAATTAATATTTAATCCGCAGAAAATTAAAGAAGTCCTCAGATGAGTGTGGAGAGCCCCAGATCCCTTTTGCAAATATAATATGTGTTCTTATATGAGATTGTCAGACAGTATATGAAATACATGGTCATACAAATTAAAAACAGTAATACTTTACAATAAGAGTCACAATTAACCGTAGAGCAATAACCATTATTAAAAGATTTAAGTAATGTCTCAACTAATTATTAATTAAAATTAGTTAAACATTATTACACATTACTACATTATAATGCTTAAGAACATTGGAAATAATAATAACCTGCGATACTAAAAACTGAATTTATAATAAGTTGAGACATTCGTTGGTAGGTACTGTTAATTACCATTAACATAAAATGATACAGTACAAGCATTTATGAAAGTGTATGTGCAAACCATTAGAAACCTATTAGAAATTGGAAAACTATCATATATTAACATAAACAGTCCCAGTCAAAAGTTTGGACATATCTCAAATTCTATGGTGTTTCATTATTTAAAATGTTCTGCATTGTAGTTAATATCAAAGTCATCCAAACTATGAAGAAAAACAAATGGAATTATTTAGTAAGCAAAAAAAGTGTTAAACAAACCAGAATATATTTTATATTTTAGATTCTTCAAAGCAGCACATCTTGATTAGATGACCACTTTGCACATCTTGGCTGGATTTTTTATGAGGTAGAGTCACCTGGAATTCAGGCTTTCAGTTAACAGCTGTGCTGAACTCGACAAGAGTTAATTACTTGAATTTCTTGCCTCTTAATGTGTTTGAGAGCATCAGTTGGTATACAGTGAATAGCTCTATTTGAGTAATGTTCTAATCCATATTATGGCAAGAACTACTCAAGCACCGCTCCAATAAAGGAAGACCAAGAGTTACCTCTATTGCACAAGATGAGTTCATTAGTTACCAGCCTCAGAAACAGCAAGTTAACAGCACCCCAAATAAGAGTTTTTTGGTTTAACACTTTTTTAGTTTACTACATGATTCCTTAATATTCTGGATGACTATTCAGTATTTATTCAATATTAATATGTATTTAAATATTATGTCTCGCATAAAAGTACACAGAATTTGTCTATATGTTGTTTTAATAGATTAATTAATGGCCTCTACATTTTCCTGACCTAAACTCAACTGAGATGGTGATTTGTGATGAGCTGGAGCTTCACAGTGTGAAGGAAAAGCAGCAACTATTGTTCAGCACCTCCAGGAACTCCTTCAAGACGCTGGGAAATCTATTTCAGGTGACTCTCCCTCATGAAGACACTCTTGAATTAAAATATCAAGAGTGAGCACATCTAAAGTATAAAATCTATTCTGGGTTGTTTAACACTTTTAGTTTACAGAATAATTACACATGTATTCCTGTGGAGCTTTAATGACTTTAACATAACATTTTACAATCTAAAAAAAATCATAAAAAGAAAGAAAACACACTGAATGAGATGTGTGTCCAAACGTTTGACTGGTAATGTATATGTTATAAACTTTTATCTACAGTAGATATATGCATATCTACTGTATGTATGTATGTAGGATGTATGTATGAGACAATAATATATCACTCTATAGATAACATAGATACCTGTATTACCTGTAAGTATAGATATGAAAACACCACTCTTAATATAGGGATAGTATATGTCATGTATTACCTTTCTGTGTGGGATGTGGTGGCTTTGGCCACTTCGCCAAGAATACAGATAATGCGTCAGTGCTAACTGAAGGACCCAGCTGTGGCGAGACGCCGGCTTCTCTTTGTAGCTCACAGCATGGGAGGAGAATTAGCGTCAGCGCGTGGGAAAATGCACGAAAAGCTGGAGCAGGCTGCCACCGACGAAGAGCATCAAGGCTGGCCACAATGACACAGCAGGAATATTTAGAAAACGATGATCTTTAGAAGCATATCCTCAAAACCAGCTTTAGAAAAAAGGGACACCGACATTTTTGTCCAGAAATATGTTCTAAGAGTCTTATGCCTGGCCCACACTACAGTATAAACAGGCCAACTTTAGGGCCGAAAGGTTCCCGATTTCAGGATGATCGTAACAATGTTCTTCCCAGATCATTCTGTAAGAAGATAGTATGAACAGCCTAAAATAACAATGGGTTTGGTAAAAAAATCAGATTTGTTCTGTGTGAATGTAGCTTTTGAAAAACAATGGCTTTTAGAAGCCAGTCCTTATACCCAAATCCTTAAAGCATTAAGTCTCTTATGCTACATTCATATAGCAGTAAAGGTGAACAAAAAAAAAAAAATGTTTTTTTTTGTCATATGTGACATCAGGTGTTATCTGTGGGGTAGTGTGAATGGAAAAAAACCCACTAAATCTGAGATTATCTGTTCCTATTTGGGCCTTTTTTAATATGTGGTATTGAAATCCAAAATATTTGCCATTCACAGAAATGCGACTCTGTCTGAGCAGCCAGATAATAATTCATATTGGATTTAGATCACATTTTAAAGATAGTGTAAACAGTTTAAAGAAACATTGGCTTTGTTAGGTACATCTGAATTGGGCCACTTTACCTGCTGTGTGAATGTAGCTTTTGAAACCAATTTTAACCAAGTTCACAGAGTCAGACATTTTCAGTTTTGATTTGGGCCACTTTCATATGTGGTATTAAAATCTGATAGATTAAAATTAATGTTGGATTTACATAAGTGCTTAAAAGTGAACCCCTTGGAATGTTCTATATTTCTGCATTAATATAACCTAAAACATCAAAACATGATGCTTTTCCATAAGAGAAAAAAGTTCTACTTTGGTCCACAGAACATTCTTTCAAAAGCCTTGTGGTTTGTCCACATGAACTTTAGCAAACTGCAGACGAGCAGCAATGTTTTATTCAGAGAGCAGTGGCTTTCTCCTTACAACCCTGCCATGCACACCACTGTTGTTCACTGTTATCTTGATGGTGAGGTCATGAACAATACCATTAGCCAATGTGAGAGAGGCCTTTAGTTGCATTAAAAGTTACCAAGGGGGGGTTTGAGATCTAGCGGACTATTACACTCCGTGCTCTTGGAGTGATATTTGTTGGTCGACCACTCCTGGTGAGGGTAACAAGGCGCTTGAATTTCTTCCTTTTTCTTCTTTTTTTTGAGGTCCTCAGAAATCTCCTTCATTTGGGCCATGATGCTCTTTCACAAACGTGTGAGTAGTAGACTTTGTTCTGTAAAGTTAAACATGGTGCCCACTCACACCTGATGGTCACACACACTGATAGAAATCACCTAACTCTACTTTCACCATCAAATTAACTGCTAATCCTAGATGCTCCCATACTTTTGCCTCTCATATATAGGTTATATTTGATCACTTTTCTTAATAAATACATGACCGTGTATAATATATTATGTCTTATTTCTTTAACTGGGTTTTCTTTATCTACTTTTAGAATGTGTGTTGAAATCTGGTGATGTTTTATGTCATATTTATGCATTAACATAGAAAATTCTATGGGATTGACAAACTTTTAAACACCACTGTAGGTCACATTAAGAAAAAAAGATTTGCTATGAAAATTGGATTTGGGACACTTTTAGGACACTATTTAAAAAACATTTGCAAGATCTCTTCAGTTCAAAAGCCCATACGAGTATCAGAATTCAGCAAGACTCAGCTAAATTAAGTATTCCACCTGCATGTGACATTTTGGGCTGAAATTGATTTGCGGTTCCTGAGGGACTGAAATAAACAGAATGAGAATGGGGGAAGCAGATGCCTGTAGTGAGTCTCCACAATCTGACATGTTGGCATTTGCCGGCCAGGCCGAGTGACAGTCCAGCGGTAGAAATCTGTCAGTCCTCTCCGGCCGTCCAGGAGCAGAGGCCGAGGATATCACAACTGGACCGAAACTTCTTTAATGAGAAACGACACAAGCTGTTTCAGTCCTGCTGATGGAAGACCACATCAAACCGTGTTAAAGCTTACTGCTAGAATAAAAAGTACTGAGAGCAGCGCAGCAGTGCACTGCAGACCCCAAAAGCACGTAACAGGGTTATATACCCTCAAAGTAAGCGGTAGGGAAGGACTTTACACCCTCACATGCCAAATGTTATGGGACACAGGTCTAGTATTCCCATGACTTGTCCCACAGAAGC
Source organism: Astyanax mexicanus (assembly GCF_023375975.1). Lineage (NCBI taxonomy): Eukaryota > Metazoa > Chordata > Actinopteri > Characiformes > Acestrorhamphidae > Astyanax > Astyanax mexicanus. The sequence goes on along the minus strand of NC_064424.1, from coordinate 36,639,213 downwards.
TAAAGAACACTGGACTGACCTGTGGGAATTGTGTGTGGGGTCTCCTGTATAGAATGTGGATGTGAGTTGCTCGTCTGCTGGGCACGGACAAATATAGCCAGATGCTGCCAGTCACCAGATGCTGCAAGTTACCACCTTCTATGACATATTCTTCATACATGCTTTTGACCATACCAATTTACATCACTGATTTTAAACAGGAGCGGTAGCCTAAATATAAATTGTATGCTGTTAATAAGCTTTAGATCAGGGGTGTCCAAACTACGGCCCGCGGGCCATTTGCGGCCCGTTTCCTTTATTGGATCGGCCCGCAAGGTATTTTAGAAATGGAATGAAAGTTGTCCCGCTGTTAAGCAGGTTTTTATAATGAGAGATTCAAAGTTTGAACCCTAAGCGGAGAGGGTGCACATTTCTAGCGCAGAAAAACGGGGCAAAAGAGTCTAAAAGCGGAGAGGGTGCACATTTCGAGCGCAGAAAAACGGGGCAAAAGAGTCTAAAAGCGGAGAGGGTGCGCATTTCTAGTGCAGAAAAACGAGGCAAAAGAGTCTAAAAGCGGAGAGGGTGCGCATTTCTAGCGCAGAAAACAAGGCAAAAGAGTCTAAAAGGCAGAGGATGCGCATTTCTAGTGCAGAAAAACAGGCCAAAGAGTCTAAAAGCGGAGAGAGTGCGCATTTCTAGCGCAGAAAAAACGGGGCAAAAGAGTCTAAAAGCGGAGAGGGTGCGCATTTCTAGTGCAGAAAAACGGGCCAAAGATGCTAAAAGTTGCCGTAATTAAGGAGTTTAATATTAAGAGACATCATGAAATTAAACATCAATTTAAAAAATCTTAGTTTACGCAACACTGTCAAAGATAAAGATTTACTTGAAGTAAGTCAAGTAAAATGGTGTGTAAATGAAATAATCAGGAACATGTATTATTTAAAGTGGTATATTTCATTATTTGTTTTATTATAGAGTCTGTGGCCGTGACTTCAAATATATTTCTCCTTCTGGCCCCCAACAAAAAAAGTTTGGACACCCCTGCATTAGATGAAGGTTATGTTTCCACTCACTTGCCACTTCATTAGAATTACAAACTACTTTATGTTTTCATTCATTGACCTTGCCACTTTGTTAAAAACATCTACCACCTTGTGTTGTCACTTACTAACCACTTCATTAGAAACACCTTAGATAACTACTGCTCCCACTTACTGCCCACTTTAATAAGAACACCTACTGTACCTTGTGCTTTCACTTACTGGCCAAAACAACCTATAGAATCTACTAAATAAATGTGAGGTAACAATTTGGTAACAAAGTTTGTTTGGGTAGATTTCATCCCATATATTGATTAGAGATTACCTAAATGTATCAGTTTTTACACACTAAAAGAAATTAGGTAAAACCTACCAAACAATACTATTCATTTTAAAAAAAGTTATTTTTGTATTAACTTTATATTATTAGTTATATATATTATATTTTAATATGACTAGCTAAGCACTACTTATTCAGAGAATGTTACATTTACATAAAAACAGACATTTCTGAGAGGAACTTTTTTTTTTAACTGTGAATCTAAAAAAACATACAAAAGTACCCTTCCCGTCCAAAACAGTTTTATGCTTCAGCACAATTAGGTTTAGTTCAGTAATGTAAGAGTTGGCCTTTTGATAACTAAATTATGCATATTGTGGTCATTAGCACTCATTATTTGTATCAGGTGTGTTGAAATTAGGGAACATACAGTGAAATAGTATCCCAGGACCAGGAGTGAGAACCACATCCACAAAGCCTCTGCAAACTTTACTTACTTGGAAGTTCCAGTTATTTAACTTACCTAATGCTATATCAGCAATATCTACCCTGATATACTCACTAAAACAAGCACCTATAGCCTTCCTCTAGCCATGGTGTTCTATAATCAGCAAGTAGAGCTTGCTCTGATATCATGTTTAACAGTGAAAGTGCTAGCTAGTTAGCTAAATAGCATTAGCTTTATGCCCCAAACCATGCCCCTGTCTAATACCATAAGTAGTGGACTAAATAACTTATTGTGCTATGAGAGTCTGCCTGTGTTAGAGGCAGCAGCGGATTTGGAAGTTCTGGGGCCCCAAGCAATGTTTTTTTCCGGGGACCCTAATCCAATGGATTCTTTTGTATAGCAAAATGCAATATTGACCCTGACAACCTAGCTGTCTCAGGTACCTCATCCTCGTCAGACTTTAATTTCTTGCTGCTGCGAAAAAAAAAAAATTGTGAGCTTTGTCAAGCTGTCTCGTCTAGCTTAACTTGCGTGTATGGTGTCTTTTTGCTGTCAAACAAAAAAGAAATAATTAATTTAGTTTTTTTTTTTCGCTTCTTTTGCCAACATTTTGGCCAGCAGGGGCCCCCCTGATCCCTGGGGCCCCAAGCAATTGTGTGGTTTGCGTGGTGGTAAAATCCGCCCCTGGTTAGAGGGGTAAATTCCACGTTATACACAGGCACACTGACTACAAATCTTGATGTAGAACTTATCCTTACAAACATCAACTTTTGTGCTCGTACACAGCAACCTGTTAACTAGGAACCTTACCTTCAAAACAGCAGCTCAACCAGAGACGTGCAGCAGCAGCAGCAGCTTGACACCCTCGACAACAATCTCACTATAAGGTAAACTTAAAATCCTTTAATTTTCCCAAAAAACGTCAGTGCGTCTTATAATCCGGTGAGCTATATGTATGAATTTTACCAGTTAGGTTGTAAGGAGCAGTAAAGCCTTTCTGCTGAAGTACTGTGTAACCCAGGTTATAAAAGTCTGAATTATTTAAAAAGTACATTTTATTATTAAAAAGGGCACATAATTAATATATAGTCTATTACAATTAAGAATAGCTAATTCTTAATAAAAACACAATAAATAAAATAAGTCAATTAAATAAGGAGCTGGGAAAATAATGTAAATAAATACAGACACAAATATTAGAGTAAAATAAACTTTATTTAATCCATAAATAATTATTTTTCATATTTTTGGGAATACTTTGTTGTTTTAGTAGCACGTCACCTATTGCAGCCAATAGGGTGATCGTATTACGCTGACATGAGTGGGAAATACTGTTGACCCTGACCCAGCACTTCCTTTTGGGTCAAGCAGCCGTCAGGAGCAGGTGAATGCTGGAAGAAAGTTGACAGAAAGCTAGATACAAGCCAAACTTAGGTGATAGAAACCTTATTATTATCAGTAATAACTCTCATCTACTCTAAAACGCTGAGCTGGTGGAGCCAAGACGCAGTTTGTGGTGAATGAGGAGCTTATTAGCATGATACACAGAGGTTTTTCTGCATCGGTCAGGTTTTTTGACTAGAGTTCGAATTGGATTCCCTCGTTCCTACGTTTGATGGCGAGCCTCCCTGGACTTCGACCCTGAAAGCTGTTTGCAAGTACTGTGGACAACTCTGATCTGTGAAACCCCTTTTTTCCCTTATTGCTGAACCTTTATTCATCTTCAGAGCGGTAGGAGAAATACTCACCATGCCATAGACTGGACTCTTTGCACATACCCACACTTCAAACTCCAACTCCCACCTGTGAAACAAAAGAAAAAAGAACTTTACATTGTTGTGGTTTTGATATATGTGTATTGTGTTATTATTTTAATTGAACTTAATTCTTGAATTTACAAAATCTAACTAATATTCTTGTTATTTTATTTTGGTATTCTGGTGAAAAAGGGATATTCTGATATTGATACTGAGGTTGATATTGATATTTTGCATATATAAATATATTATTATTATAGATTTTCCTACCCGGGTAGTAGTAATATAAATAGTATCACATACAACAACATCAGGGAAAGATAATATTGGTATTATTCATATTGAATTCTATATCTTTTGTTTATTATTTTCTTTTATTATAATAGTATTATAATAGTATTCATACTTACCTTTTCAATAAATGGAGGCTTCCATTAAGCTCCAAATTCCAGAGACGTGGTGCAGTGTTGTTTCTCACGTGGTGTTGTCCTGGGCTCCGTAGACGATCCTGGTATCTTCTGACCGGCCTATAGTTATCCTTTCTATTGCTCAGTATATTAGTGCTTGATATTAAAATATTGAAAACTAGCTAACACATTACTACTCTGTAGTAATCGTTACAGCTGCTTTATACAGTTTTAGTTTAGTTCTCCAGAACTGAGGCTAGAGCAGCATTAGCATTAGCTGCTAACCTCTAGCTCTTTCACCATTCAGAGATGAGTATTATTAGCCTGTAGTCTGCTGCTAACCCTGGCTAGCACTGAGTCTAGAGCAGCATTAACCGCTAGCTCTTTCGCCATTCAGAGATGAGTATTATTAGCCTGTAGTCTGCTGCTAACCCTGGCTAGCACTGAGTCTAGAGCAGCATTAACCGCTAGCTCTTTCGCCATTCAGAGATGAGTATTATTAGCCTGTAGTCTGCTGCTAACCGCTAGCTCTTTCGCCATTCAGAGGTGAGTATATCAGACTGTAGTCTGCATGTTTACCGTGTTAAACAAGCTACGTGGGATGAACCGCTAGCTTCCTCCAGCGGCGAGACGTGCTGAATTAGAAGGGAAACATGGCGACACCCCGGTTCCTTACTAGTGTTGCATAATGCTCATAATCCAGTGCAAGTTATTTATGAAAATAGACCATATATATACAAAGTTGCAGTTGTTACTGTAAACAAATGAGTAGTGTAGGTAGAATTTACCCAATGTAATTTATTTCACTTTTGAGTATTTTTCAAACAATGTGCATAAGTTACATATACCTCCCTCCAAAACTATTTTTTACAATGCACTATATTAGAAACACTGTCTGAACTGTGTTTCCACTCACTGGACTGACCACTTTAATAGAAACACCTAAACTAATAACTACATCCATTTACTTCAATGAATCCACTTTATTCAATTAATAATTCATTGAAATAGCCACTTTATTGGAAACATCTCCTATACCTCATGCTTTCACTTACTGGCCAGTTTATTAGAAACAACTACTTTATCTGGTGCTTTAACCTTATTAGAAATACCTAAACTAACTACTGCTTTAACTCATTGGCCACTTTATTAGAAACACTTACTACCTTATGTTTTCATTAATGTTTTTATTTTGATTCCCATGTTCTTAGTTCATTATTTATTTTATAATTCCTTATCATTCTCATCATTTTACCTTACTTTTATTATTATTATCTTTTTTATGGTCTTTTTAAAATGTCCTATTGTTTTCTTTTTGCTCATATATTTTATTCATCTATATTAAATATCGGTTTAAAATTTGTATAAAATTTATAATTTATTTACTTTTTTCCCTAATTGTTTCGAACTGCACCCTCAATGTATTCACGAGTGAAAATAAAGGGTAAAAAATTGGTTGTTATTCAGTGTTGCAAACCCAGTTTTTACATACACAATAAACAGAATAGAGAATAAAATTCACAGCATGACAGCGCAGTTTCCTATGGACTTTTAGGAATGCACATGTCAGAGTGCACCTGCATCTTAAAGGGGATGGATACTGACACACTGATTGGTTTATTTCACGTTACGTCCAAAACACACCCATGAATAATTAATAGAATTAAACATTTTTATTAAATTTTATTAATTAAATTATTTTTCGTGCCCTCAAGATACCAAAGACACAGGACACAGGACAATTACCTAGTGCGCTATAGATCACTGAAATAGGGCCCCTTGTGTTGTCTTTCACTAGGCTGGCCAGTTTATGAGAAACAGCTAGACTAACTACTGCTGCATCCACCCACTGGCCACTTTATTAGAAGCACCACAGGTCATTTGATTTATTTGTACTGTAGCTTAGAAGTAAGTAAACCCTTGCTTTTATTAACTTGTAGACCTCTAATTTCGCAGCAGCCAACTGTTCTTAATTTATATAAAAAATTGATACTGCAAAAGTTTAATAAGAGAAAAAAAAACTGCTGCATACTGTAAAGCAAGACCTTCAGCAGCCAGTTACTTATATTCTAAACCTGCCATTACACTAATGGGATTAGAGCCCGCGCTGAAGCTGAACTGCAGTGAATGCCTATACACTGTTAAACTCATGGCTACAGGTTGCTGTGATCATATCCTCTGCACAGTGATTAAAAGAAGTGCTCAACTAGAGGGCAGTAATTAAATGGCAGCGATCCAGAGTCACAAAGCACTTCTTTCTTCTTCTGAGTGGAGCTCCGGGTGTTTTAATGCAGTCGGCATGGAATTTCACCCCAGCACTGTAATAAAGTAGCAGCAGCCTGTTTTCACACTAACTCGTTAATAACTGTAATTATCTTTGTTAAGAGTTCTAAACACTGCTCTCTGATCATCCTAGAAGAAGAAGGTTACAGTGGAAATGATCACACCGCTGACTCTTAATTCCAATCATCTGAAGGGGCTTTCAGCCAATCATGCCAGCCTTCACTCCTCCAACTCCTTACATTACAGTTTCCTTCACATTAATTATGATCTGTGATGCCAGTAGAAGGTGCTGAGGCCAGGCAAAAATAATACACTATACTGCCAAAAGAATTCACTCATGTGACTCTGCACACATATGAACTGTAGTCACATCCCATTCTTACTCCACAGGGTTTAATATGATGCTTCAACTCCTCTAGGAAGGCTTTCCACAAGGTTTAGGAGAGTCTTTATGGTCTTTAAGCTCAACTCCCAAAAGTCAACCTCACATTATGATCCCCACTTCACCAAAATTTACATTATTTTTTAAAATGAGTTTTTATTATATATTGTTTTATTTTTAATTTGTTTTGTTTATTTTTATTCATTTATTTATCAAATTAGTTTTATTTATTTTTTTATTTTGATTTCCATGTTCCCATTGTTCTTTTTTACATATATATTTTATTCATCTAAAATTAAAATTTGTATTTCTTTTATGTATTATTATTTCTTACTATTTTTCCTTTATTTTTTGTAATTTCTTATTAAATATTTTCAATCCCTTTTAAACTGTAAATGCTTGGCGGCATTGTAAATGAGGGTCACCCATAATGTATTCCCGAGTGAAAATAAAGGTTGATTGATTGATTGATTGATATTCAGTTTTGAATATCAAAAAATAATAAACAGAATAAAGAATAAAATAACATTACTCTTCCTTAAATGAGCTGCTGGCGTATCTTCACAGTGTCAGTCTCCTCTGCTGAGATGGACAAAGAGTTGCACTCTTAAGATTCCAATGTGTAAAAGTCAGTGCACACGTGCGTCTTAAAGTGAATGACTACCTTTATACCCATAAATAATTCAGATAATTAGTACACGCCTTTTGGCCTTTCGAGCTGCGCAAGGCGCATTTTTTGCACCTCTTGATTCTAAAGACAGGCCCCTAAATCCAGCGGAGCAAAGCGCAATAAACTAGTGCTCTATAGATCACTAAAATAGGGCCCTTAAACTTAAGTGACTTAAGCACATTTTTAATGTGACACAGTTGTGATATTTTCCAATCAGATCAGCAATCATTTAGCATTTCTTTATTTCTGTTCTTTTTTTATTTAGAGAACTGAAAGTGGTCTACTGCCTGCCACATTTTCCTGCTTTAACAAATCAGTTTTTAACTCAATCAGAGGTTGTTTAAGAGCTGATTGATTAAATGGCTCTGGATGATTTCCAAAGGCCTTGGTAAGGCAGGTGGTTGCTATGGTGCCCATCTACCCAAAGACCCATCTACCCTTCCAACATCCACCCTGCCCACATCCATGTTACCTTACCCACAGCTATCCCTCCCCACCTGCTGTTTATGGCTAGTTATTTTTTCATGATGCTGTGTGGTTGCTGTTGTTGTGTCAGGTGTTTGATGTTGTTATGGTGTTGCTAAGTAAATTCTATATATTTACTTTTCTTTCGCTATGAAGAAATAATATTTCGGGATATTTTATCCCACAATCCTCTTACAGTTAATATTATTGGGCCCTAATTGGCAGTTTTGCTTACTCTAAGCTTCCACTCAATATAAACTGGTCAGACTATACAGAACCAATGCACCTTTTATTGTGGGCTTATACTCAATGGCCCACGTTCTGTCCATCACCCTCGTCCACCAGCCTTCATCCATCACACAGCAGGTGAAATTGAGACTTACGCCCTGATCTCCGGGATTACCTTGGAGCCTGCTCTCTTTTTCCAGCTCTATCTCAGTTTAGAGGAGTTTCAGCAGGTCAGAAATCAACCAATCACTTACAGTTTAAAGATGGATGTGCTGCAGTGAAGCTGGCCCAGGGGTTTGGCGACCAGCAGGGGGCACTGTTCAGCTGCTGACTTCACTCTGAGAGGCCTAAAGAAAAAAACCTGTTGGGCAATTTTATGTGCTTAGTCACAGCAAACATGTGCCTGTGTAAAGGGTGAGAGAGAGAGAGAGAGAGAGAGAGAGAGATTCAGAAAGAGAGACACAGAGTGAGAGGGAGAAATACAGAAAAAGAGATAAAGAGAAAGAGAGCGAGAGGGTGGAGGGAGAACTCGTCAGTATGGAGTGTGTGTGTGTGTGTGAGTGTGTGTGTGCGTGTGTGTAGATGGATTCGATCTGCACTGGGTCTATATTTGTATTTGCATGCAGGGACAGCCACAGTGATCGGACACAGCCAGCATCCGATCCATAACGACACATCAGTGACATGCCTCCAGGATCTTCACAGCCTCACCAAAACACTCAGACAATAAATATATAAATAAATCCATCTTTTCTTTCAAAGCATGTCATTTTTCATGCATAATGGATGTTTCTTACTTTGGAAGCATTCCAGGCGATTTCTACGATGTTGAAAGCTGGTGTTACTGTGTGGTATATATATATATATATATATATATATATATATATATATATATGGTATCACATATACTTTCTATAGTGTTTCATGTGGTTGTTAAATCGTAGATGGGCGCTGTAGAGTTGCTAGGTGGGGGCTATGTGTTCTTATTTTTCAGGTGGTTGCTGTGGAGTTGCTTTCTGGGTTGTTATGGTTAGACAACACAGCCATATTTACATCATACTTGTGCTGGGCGCAGATGGAATTTGGCTACTGCTAGTTGCTGACACGTTGCTGTGTGGTTACATTGGTATCTCAGATGGTTGCTCTGGTGTTTCAGGTGGTTGTTATGGTGTGTGAAGTGGTTGCTAAGTGGATGTTACATAGTGGATAGGTGGTGTTGTGTGGTGTTTTTGCTGCTTGTAGGCATGTTGCTATGATGTTGCTTACTGGTTGCATTGGTGTTGCAAGTGTTTGATAGTTGACTGCTGTTGCTTTCCATGTTGCTGGCATTGCATTGCTATGTGGTTGCTATAGTATCCCAGGTGATAGCTATAGTATTTCAGGTGCTATAATGTTACTTGTTTGCTGTGGGGTTGCCAAGTGGTTGCTATCAAATAATCAGGTACTTTCTGGTGTTTCATTTGGTTGTTATAGTGCTGTATATGGGTATAGTACTGAGTTGCTAGGTGGTGTGTTATTGCTATGTGGTTGCTAATTGGTAAAATGTTACTGTATGGTAGCTATTGTATGGCAAAAGGTACCAATGGTGTTCCAGGTGGTTAATATGGTAGGTCAAGTGGTTGCTAATTTGATGCTATGTAATAAATATGGTGGCAATGTTTTGGATTTCTTTTACAGGTGGTTGCTATGATGTTGCTTAGTTGTTGCTTTGGTGTTAATGCTTTTGAATACATCTCTAGGATGCGCTGGGATGCATCATCAGTGATGTTCCTGGGGTCATTGGGGCTTTTGGGTCTTTCAACATCAGACCCCCTCACTCAGGTGACCCATCCGGGGTTGATCAATTCCCGGACTGCATCCCAGCAGCACCAATCCATGGGCTCGCCCTCTTTATCCAAAGCCAGCGTGTGGCTTTCTCTGCGGCTTCTGAAATGGAGCGTATGGCTCCCCGCTTAGCAGCTCCTGTCACTCCACGTCCAGCAAACCCACGGCATCCCACCTCAATAGGTTCACAGAAGGCACGCCAGCCCCGACTTCTGCACTCCATCACCAGGTCTAGGTATTTAGCCTGCTTTCTTGCATGTGCCTCAACCATGTGTTCTTCCCATGGCACAGTGAGCTCCCACAGGATCACCTGCTTGGTTGTATCTGTAGATGATCAGGTCTGGGCGCAATCTTGTCTGGGCGATGTGTTCAGGGACCTTAAGTAATTAAGGTTAATAACCTTAATAATTCTTGGTTGGTAGTTAATTGCGGCTGTTTACCACATGGTTGGTATATAGGGAATTGGTGGTGACTATTTTTTTTTCTTCAGATGGTTTGTATGATGTTGCTAGGTGCATGAACAGGATGGGGGAGTTGCAATGATGTTGCTTAGTGGTTGCTTTGGTGTTGCTGGGTAGACACTGCTAGTGTTTGTTAGTTGGTTGCTGTTGTATCCCATGTGCTTGGTATGGTATTGCTGTGCGGTTGCTATAGTGTCACAGGTGATACTGTACATATAGTGTGTCTCAGGTGCTTAATAATTACTAGTTGGTTGCTATGATAATTCGTTACAATGGTGTTTAAGGTGATTGTTTTGCTGTTGCTAGGTTATTTTTCAGGTGGCTGATGTTGACTTGGTTGCTAGTGTGTTACTAGTTGGTTGCTATGGTGTACTATGGTGTCCTAGAAGGCTGCTTTGTTGTAAAAAAAAATATTGCTACATGGAAACCATATGTTGCATCACAAAACTGTACTTCTGCCAAATGTCAAATAGCCAGTTTACATTGGATCATGTTAGGATTAACTCAATCTCTAATTCTATTGATCTATGATTAATGTCTCAACACACTGCCCAATGGCCTTTAGAATTGAGGATCAATCCATTACCAACTGAAAGTCTGATGAATTGACAATTAAGCTATATCTCATTAATCTATAACTCAAACTGCCTCCTCAAATGTCGTGTCCTAGGGATCAGGATCTACATCACTCTTTAAAGCATCTCCTGAAATGTCTGGCCTATCAGAATCATATTAGTATCCAGTACCTCATAAACCACATCCTGAAAAGACTGAGTGAAATGGATCATAATAGGTTCATAATCAATGTATATCTCAGACCAGGTTCTGAAATGTCTCAATGGCTAAATATGATTCATTCTGCAGTGTGCTTTATATAACTTTCTAAAGTGTCTGAGCCATCAATGAATCCTCACTGCACCTCAAAACACTTTCTGAATGTTTGAGTGATCAGATCTGGATCAAAGTCTGGAGCAGTTTATTGTGGTGGGAATGTGATCCGACCTCAATCCAAACCAGCTTGCAGCGGTACTGTGCAGGTTTGAGCTGGTATGTTACCCAGATAATTACTACAGCTACAAACTAATGCCATATCTGCTGCTACTCCATGCTAAACCATACAGAAATATACAGCACCAGTCAAAATGTTGTACACACCTCAGATTCAATGTTTTTTCATGACTTTAATATGTTCTGCATTGTAGATTAATAATAGAATCATTCCAACTATGAAGGAAAACAAATGTAAATATAGCTGCAAGCGGCAATCAGCGGGTTCAAGCACCAACTGGCACAATGGTGCCTACTAGAGCACAGAATGGTGATGTGTAAGAAGGTCTAATATGATTGGAGACGCCCTGTCACATTTAGAAATTATCAAGTTTTTCACCTGTTATTAATGTTGAGCAGAGGCCTTTCAACATGATCAGTGCTAAAATTCACATGCAAATCTATTGTAGTTTGTAGGATAGTCATCAAGTGAGTTAGAACTAGTCAAAAGGTGTCTACATGTTATTGGTATTAATCAGGTGGCTTCAACCAGAATGTTCACAAAGTGGTGTTCAGATTGACCTTTTAACCTGCAAAACAAGCTGAAATGTTTGACCAAACAAGTTTAAATTAACACAAAGGAGTGAATGTTCTGATATGACATGTAATTACAAAGTTATTCTAAATCTAGTTCTGAATTAAATGGCGCTTCATCAAGCCCCAACTGGCACAATGGTGCCTACTAGAGCATAGGATGGTGATGTGTAAGAAGGTCTAACACAATTGGAGACAATCTGTCACATTTAGAAATGATCAAAAGTCTTTCACCTGTTATTAATGTTGAGCAGAGGCACAAAAGAGTGCATGTTCTGATATGTCATGTAATTACAAAGTTATTCTAAATCTAGTTCTGAATTAAATGGTGCGTCATCAGAGTGATATAGTACAGCAGTGTTTAACATTGTGAGATTACAGCAAATACTGCAGAGTTACAGCAATTTAGGTTAGAAATTCCAAGGACACACAGATTGCTTGATGCCTGGACACTATTGTATGTGAAATTTTCAAAAATATTTTTAATGAATATTTACCTAGAGACTCTACAGTGTGCAACAAGACCGAAATGGAGGTGATAGGCCAAATATTCAGAGACTAGTTTCAATATAGCTATTTTCAAACAATTAGCAATCATGAATAAACAAAGCACTTTTTAAGCATAGCTGTATTGACAGATTTGTCAGAGCCACTGTACTAAATACGGCAAAAACAAATAGATGTCAAAATATTACAGTATGATTGACATATCCTAGTTTTTTTGGAACAGCGCCCCCCAGTGGTCGGATTGTTTCAGCACTTTGCAGGTCACTACAGTGTCTCCACCTGAACATAACTGCCAAGTGTCATGCAGATTGGGCAACATTCAGCCTGCCAAAATGTCTGCTGAATGCTGATTGGCTGATGGTGTTCAGCCATGTTGATTGATTAAGTTGCCCTTTGAACATCCTATAGAGGTTGTATGAAAGATTCTGCAAAGTTTCAGCTTGCTAGGCTGCACGGTTGCTGAGAAACATTGTTCCAAATTTAACTGTTGGAGTGAATGGGGCATATATCCGGAAGGACTAATTTGCATATGGCGGCCATATTGTTTACAAATTTCAAAATTTTTTGATGAATATTGAAGGCCATGCTCTCACGAGTATTTTGATACCAAACATTCCTAGGACTAGTTCGCAAAAGTGTGTTTTGCATATTATGCAAATTAGCAAAAAATCTATATAGACGGAAGTGCATGGTCCAAATTGGAAAGTTGTAGGTATTGACCCAAGGAATCCATCAAAAAATAATTTTGAATGTAGGTCTTATGGTTCTGGAGTTATTAAAAATGAATTTCCTTGTTTATAGCGCCACCACTCGACCAATCTGTGCCATTTTTCTTGTTAGGCTGCACAACTGCTTTTTCAGAGGAAAAAGAAGAAGAAGAAGAAGAAAAATCTTAGCAAAAACAATAGGGTTCTACGCACCTTCAGTGCTTGAACCCTAATTATTTAATAAACAACAAAACAGAATATAATTTATTTTTTAGATTCTTCAAAGTAGCACCTTTAGCTTAGATGACAGCTTTGCACATTTTGGCAATTTCTCAGTCAGATTTATAATTATGCCTGAAATAGCTTTCAGTTAACAGCTGTGCTGAACATGTGAAGAGTTATTTACTTGAATTGCTTGCCTCTTCATGTGTTTCAGAGCATCAGCTGTGTTGTGAGTTGGTATACAATGAATAGGCCTAGTTGAGTAATGTGTTGAGAACTACTCAGTTAAATAAAGAAAGAAATACTACAAAAATGAGGTCAGTCAATACAAAAAAATATTAGAACGTTTAAAGGTTTTCTCACGTGCAGTCGCAAAGACCATCAAAATATTATGATGGAACTGGGTCTCATTAGGGCCAACCTAGAGAAGGAAGACCAAGATCACCTTGCACGGGATGCGTTCATCAGAGTAACCAGTTTCAGAAACGAAAAAGTTAATAGCACCCCAGATAAGAGCCACCTAAATACTAGTATAATTATAGTATTTTGGATTGTCCTTTATTTACTAAATTTTCTTGCTCCATCTCAGACAGGTCTGACCAATCGGAAAAGAGAACTCTCTTACCTTTCGTTTCTTTGGTAACATAATTTGGTGTTATTGGGGGTTTCCCTGTGCACAATCCAGCAAAAAACAACCCAACTCAAACTAAACCTTCCAATTGTGCCATTTTTTTTTAATAATCCACAGATTAATTTAGAGTAAACCAACTAGAGGTTTGAAAGAGCTCTGAAAGATCAGACCACAATGTGTCTACAACATGTGTCAAACTATCTTCTGAAGATTTCATATGACCAGATATTAATCTCTTCAGTGCTTTTTAAAATACCTGATCAGATAGTGATCTGTGTTTAGTATGCCTCAAACGTCATTGTTTCAAAAGCTTCCCAAAATGCCACTTGAAGTGCCCGAGCCATCAGATAGCAATCTGTCTCCAATATGTCTCAATCTGCTTGAGTGGATAGCAGTCTGTGTCCAAATTGCCTGAAATGTCTTCTGATGTTTCTATTTGATAAGATAACAGCCCATCATTAATGTGCCTCTAACCATATCTCAGAGCACCTGAGAGATCAGATCACATCTATCTCGAATGTGGTTCAACCTATCTTATGAAATTTACATGTGACCAATCTCTCCAGGGCTCTTCAAATGACCTCCTGACTTGTCTATATGATCAGATAGCAATCTGTCTCTAATATGTTTCAATACAAACTCCAACACGCCTCAAACCAGATCCTGAAGAGTTTGTCAGATCAGCGCACAATCTATATCCAGAATGCCTCAAATCAGATCCTACAGAGTCTGAGATCAGATCACAATCTGTGCCCAACATCCCTTTCACAAGATCTTGATGAGTCTATGACAATAGATCACAATTCATCTCCAACATGCCTCATACAAGATCGTAAAGAGTCCATGAGATCAGATCACAATCCATCTCCAACCTGCCTTAAACTATATCCTGAAGAGTCTGTAAGATTAGATCACAATCTTATCTACAATATGCCTCAACCTAGATCCAAAAGACCAGATCAAAATCCGTATCCAACCTGCCTCAAACAAGATCCCAATAAGTCTTTAAGATCAGATCACATTTTGTCTCAGAAATACCTCAGACAAGATCCTAAAGGTTATGTAAGATTAGATCACTATCTATCTTCAACATGCTGCAAACCAGATCCTGAAGATCAGATATTTTCATCCCTATCCAATCTGTTATTTTCAGGTTCCGTTTTATAGTGTTCCAAGTTTCAGACACTGTTGCAGACTTTGGACCACTTTAGCAGAGCTTGAGCAAGTAAAGACTGCCATAGACAATCATGGAGACATGCTGCCCCAACAAAAGCAGACTTTGCAACAACCAATGTCCCTCAATGTTTTAAATAAACTGGCCTTGAGGTTGCACAGTTGCTTATATGAGTGGCAGAGGATCCTTGGAATAGTTTATTAGACTCAGGGAAACAGTCAAATCTCATTAAAAACTTTCTAGACTAGGTCAGGAGCTGCTAAACAATGCAAGCTGGCCATCAGTTGTTGAACATTTATCTCAGGTGCCCACAGTGCTGTTTTGTAATCAACACAAGTAATATTAGGTCAAATATACTTTATCCAGCTGTACTTCAACCGGACACGTTGGTGGCTATCAGCAGTCTTTTGATAAAATTCTGGTTGGATGTTTAAATACTATCCTTGTTAGAATTTAAGGAGTTTAATGAAATTTGTTGAAATGTTTTTGGTGGCACATAAAATTGGAATTTTTGGCATTTCATTGGGCTTCACCCATATAACACGTCTCTGTTAACAATTTTACATTCTTAAAATGTTCAATCGGTCAAATTTTCTTGATGTGCTTTTAACATTTCAATAATTTTAGTATTAGTCTAGCTGGGAACGTTATGTAAGAAACCATTTTAAATACGATCAAACAAGACATATATGATTATTATTCACAACAGTGCTCTAACAAAATGTGTTAAAATGTTTAGTTTATTCATAATTGTTGAAAAAAAATCAAAATAATTTCTGTTTTTTTCTCCACTTGCTTCATATTTGGTCTTGTTGCATGTGAAGGGTGAAGGTAGGCACTTTAAAACACTGGGTAGGGAACAAAGGAGAAATGGGATTTGAACAAATGAGCTTTAAGTCCCTGATGAGTGTATGTAAACTTTCCTCCCAAGCTGTATGTACCAACACATATGGGACATATCCTGACAAAGTGCTCACATGTGCAGAGTGTTCAGTTTACTTTCAGACAGGTAACGGAAGAGCTGCATTATTAATGCTGTTTGAGGAATGCAGAGCAAAGTGAAGAAGCTCTTTGATCTTGTGTAGACAGAGTGTCACGAACCATCCTGCTCAGATGGCACCTCAGCGCTTTTATCCTGCTCATTTAAAACAGACAGACGGGATAAGACTCCCAATTACCAAGCCGCTGTGACACACTGCAATTTCACCATTATCATTTTACCTGGAATTACCTTTAGTGATTGAGAAATTGTTGCTTTGCCACCAGTGCAGGAAAGCGTGAGGTATTATCAGAGAAACACACACAGATTACACGCCGCTCTGCCCGTGAGTGTCATACGAGGATGTAATTGCAATGCGCAAGCAAGTTAGTTATGGAAATGAGCATTAATTCTAAACAAATTTGAAGAGACTTGCTCTCCCGCAGTCCGGGATTCCTAGAATCCTAGCATAAAATATGCACAAGCTAATCAGAGCGATGTAGATTTTAATTTTCTTTCAAATTCAGTTATGACTTTCGGAGAAATACACACTAATAAGAGCTACAAACAAATACAAATGTGAATAAATGCGGTAAATTAGCTGTTTATTATGTTGATTGTCTGGGGCATATGGGTGTGTATTCTGAGCACAATCAATCAGTGTCCATAAAATAATCTGAATAATCTGAAAACTATAAAAATAAATTATTTCGCTTAATATGTGTTATAATTGGTGCACCTTATATAATACAGTGCGGCTTATCTATGGAAATAGACAAAAAAATAGACCATTCACTGATAGTGTACCTTATAATACGGTGCGTCTTATGTATGGAAATACACTAATAATAGACTGTTCACTGATAGCTTTTTATTTTTTAGTATTTTTATTTGTTAATAATAAGTGATGATATATGTTCTGCACTCACATAAGTGTTTTTTTTTATAAAGTTTTTATTATTTCTACACATACACATTTCAAAAAATAAATGAATTAATAAACAATAAATTTGTCTAAAAATATGTGCTCATGTGCTTTGTGGGCGTAGCCACAGTGATGTCACTCCAAAATAAATTAAAGCATTTCCCGGGTTGGATTCTGTGGTGTATCCTCAGCAGGATGTCTCTTTGAGGAGGATTTTTATGGAGTGAATTTTGTGCCAAAAGTTTTACGTAAAAAAATAAAATCCACAATCAAAATTTTAAGAATCAAAAGTAAAACATGTATGTTGCAAATTCAAAAGAGAAAAAATATATATCAAATATATATATTTAAATATACTTGGTTATTTTATTATTCTTTGCACTTATTTGAAAATTATTTTAGTTTGGATTTTGCCAGTCTTTGCTTTCATTTTTGGATTTTTTTGGATTTTTGTGGATTTTTCTGCTGCTAAAGACTTTTGCTTCTGGAATCTCTCCTTTGCTTCTGCTTCATTTTTTTGGTTCTGATTTTTGGCACGCTTTCACGGGTGGGCGGGGCTTAGAAGAAGGCGTTCCCCTTTAATCTCAATGGGCCCTTTTCACATTTCCGGGTTTGGAATGCGGAAGTAAAAAATAGCAGGGTAAACAACGCGTGTAGAACGTATAGACGAAATGGAGCAGCATAGGAAATGCTACTGCAGCGAGCCTTTCTGCTCAAACAGCAAACGCAAACAACCAAACCTGAGTTTCCACGACTTTCCAAATGTCACACGTTTACGCGGTAAATAGATAAGAGCAATTAGGAGAGAGGAAAATGCCACATTTACGGTTCTGCGCGGCAGTACATATGCGTGTAGCCAGCACTTCAGGCCGGATGAGCTATATGTCAAAGCGGGAGGGAACAGAGCCAGGAATCAGTTTCACCACGATTCGCCTGGAATAATTTTGGTTGTCGATATGAAAACCGCCTGACACCCTACGAGAGGGCAAGTACTCGTCTCGGTTTGAACACTGAAGCTGCCATGGGACAGAGAGACGAGGAGGACCTGAAGCTATGCTAACAGAGCCAAGCACGATTACTGCCGTCCACCGTCTCCTGGTGAGTAATTTTACAACTCTTATATCCATTTACACAATAAATACACAAGCCAGCTACCTAAATATCCATTTGAATAATTAATAATTACCTGAGTAATAGTCTCAAGACAGGATACCTACCAAAATAACATTGGAGATACAATATATACTGAATAACCGTATAAACTACAATTCATAACTGAATAAAGTCTTAATATGATATTTGCTAGTATTAACCCACGCCCTGATGGAATAAGATAGAAAGAGGAGGGGGGCGAACTCAGTGGATATTTTGGGCTAGAGTTCAGGGCAGCTACGCAAGGACGCGAGAAGCTGAAGCCCCCCCCCGCGATGAGAGGTAAAGAAGAAGAAGAAAGAGAAAAAGGTGGGAGATGGGGTGGAGGCGGGTGCCAAGTTGTACCACACGCAGGAGGAGAGGAAGTGGGGGTTTAAATAGGGCTAGTGGGTGGAGTAATGGGCGTGGATTATCTCCCAAAATTTAGTTATGAATAACTCCACTTTGCTAGTATTAACCCACGCCCTGATGGAATAAGATAGAAAGAGGAGGGGGGCGAACTCAGTGGATATTTTGGGCTAGAGTTCAGGGCAGCTACGCAAGGACGCGAGAAGCTGAAGCCCCAAAAATTAGACAGTAAGGGAAGCCAGGCGCTCGTGAGCAGCTAAAAGGTCGCTTGCGTGGGTTCTGATGTATCCATGGTAAGCTTGGGAGGTCCAGCGACCGAGGATTTTTACTGTGTGATCGGGTAAACCGCGGTGAGATGCTGTGGATGCGGCGCCGATTCTAAAAGAGTGGGCTGAAAAGAAGGAAGGGTTAAAACCGCTGAGTGAGAGAATTTGCTTAAGATGAAAATGAAACCAGTGGCGAGTGGCAGGTGATCCGGATTCTGTGACGAAAAGAGGGTCGTCTGGAGAAGCTTGGTGAGTGAGGCGGTGGCTGAGGTACGCAGTGATGGGCTCATAGGGGCTGAGAGGGGAAGTGAGTTTGAAGAGATAGATAGGGGCAGAAATGCCGAGCTGGTCAGTTTTACTGCGTTTGATTCTGAAGGTCAGTGTTCTTTCGTCCAAAATAGATAAATCAGAAAGACAGGGGTGAAAAGCAGGATTATGGGAGGTAGTGGAAGTTGTGAATTCCGAGCAGCGGAGAAAGCCGAAGAAGGCGAGGAGAAACATAGATTCAAGCGTAGAGCAGATAGAGGGAGCAGCGTATCCGTGGCGGAGCGTAAAAAGACAGTAATGCAGTATATGGGAAGTGATGGGGAGGCGCCGATTGGGCGAACGCGGCTCTCGTCTTCTGATTCCTCTGATAAGTAGGGATATTTGGTGGTGTTTGGAAAAGGGATGAGGAGATCCTAATAGCAGAATAAGAAAGAAGTTGATAGCAGACAGATATACTTTTAAAGTGGAGGAGCGGATCGAAAGATGAGTGCTGGAGAAAGTGAGAAAGGAGGACAGAGTGTGAAGGTCTAAAGAAGGAAAAGGAAGGTTTTGGATATGGTGGAAACGTTTAAAACATTGCCAACCGGTCCAGTAGGTGGACAAGGTGTTAGGGGATACGGAGTCGATGATGAGATCTTGAGAAGCGGTGGTGAGTTGGTTCATGCTGGATGTAGCTAGAGCGGGAAGATGGTATCTGAATAAGGTGGAGTCGGAGTGGGCTGAGGGTCCATATATGGTGCCAAGGTCCTGAATTTCTGCAGGTTGAAACGAGAGAGAGCGTCAGCAGTGGGATTAGAGAGGCCAGGTATGTGTAGGGCTTGGAGAGAAAATTGGTGTGTGATGGATAACCAAGTCAGACGACGGAGATAGAGCATGATGGATAGATTATTGGATCTGGATTTATTGATAATGTGTACAACGGTGGAACTGTCGGAATGGATGGAGACGATGCTTCTCTTCCAATGAGGACCCCAAAGCACGGCGGCTGCGACGACGGGATATAACTCCCGCAGGGCAGAGGAGTCGCCGTCTGTAGCCGACTGGTCGATGAGCTCCTGAGGCCAGGGAGAGAAAAACCAACGGGTGCCACAATAGCCTCCGTATCCAAAGGAGGGGGCAGCGTCGGTGAAGAGAAAAAAGTCGGGGTGATCCGACGCTTCGGGAAGGCGAAAGAGAGAAATGCCGTTCCAGTGGGAGAGTAGGAGGAGCCAGAAGCGCAATTCAGACAGGCATGCTTGGCCCAGAGTGACTGTTTGGTAGAGAGAGGTGGCGGAAGAAGACAGCGTGAGAAGGTGAGAAATGAAGGATCTGCCTTGGGGAATAATCCGCATGGCGAAATTTAAATACCCCAAGAGAGAGAGAAGCTGCTGTTTGGAGCAGTGCTGACGTTCAAGGAAGAGAGAGAGGGCATCCTTGATACGGACCAGCTTGTCACGGGGGAGGGAAGCCTGGAGAGAAACGGAATCCAGGGTAATGCCTAGAAATTCCAGAGATGTGGCAGGGCCGACAGTTTTGTCGGGAGAGAGAGGAATACCCAGACGGTCGAAAGCTGCAGACAGTCGGGTGATGCATCGGGCTGGAGGAGAGGTGGGGGCATCGAGGACGAGAAAATCATCCAGCAGATGGACGACGTACGGGATGCGATAAACGTTGAGAAGGATCCAGGACAGCGATTCGGCTAGGGAGTCGAATATCTTAGGGCTGCTCTTACAGCCGAAGGTGAGGCGGACCGCGAAGTAATATCGCCCGCGCCAACGGACTCCGAAAAGGTGCCAGAAATCGGGATGCAAGGGGACAACTTTAAAAGCAGATACGATGTCCGCCTTGGCCAGCCAGGCACCCCGCCCGAGGAGGCGGATGAGGGAGATCGCGTTGTCCACGGAAGCATACGACATGGAGAAGTCGGCGCTGGGAATCAGGCTGTTGATGGATGGTATGATAGAACCGTGAGGAGCGGAGAGGTCGATGACGATGCGCTTCTTCCCCGAGTACTTGCGCGTGGCAATGCCTATGGGGCTAATGCGATAGGTGGAAAACGGGAGAGAAGAGAAAGGGCCGATCATAAAACCCTCCGCAACTTCTTTGCGCAGAAGCCGGGAAACGACCTCCGGCTCGGCCTCAGCCGAAAGGAGGTTAGCGCAGGAGCAGGAGGAGGAAGGCAGGACGGCTAGACCAGGCGAGAACCCAAAAAGAAATCCATCCAGGAGATGAGAGACGAAAGCAGGGTCGGGATGGCCGGAGAGGCACGAAGCCAGCTCGGGCACGTTGACAGGTGTGGACAGAAAGCGGAGCAGTCAGCTTCCGCCGTGCTTGGGTGGGCGCCGGGGACAGCCGGAGCGGGAGTGTGCCAGCCCGCAGTAGGAGCAGGCGTGCAGCAGCTTGCAGGACGAGGCGAAGCAGCCGCCCCCGTTGAAATTGTTGCACAGCATGCGATGGCCCAGGAAACTCAGGCGTCTGCCGCGGGCATCACGGGCATCGACGGAGATAACGCGCTGGGGGGAGGGAGCGCGGCCGGCCGGGGCATCCGTGAAGCGTGCAGAAGAGCTCGCGGCCGCGCGCGGGCCAGATGAGGGGTCCACGAGGGAACAGGCAGAGGCGGGGTGGGAGGGATGCCCGCACAGCCCACAGGAAATGGAAGCACGGCCCGCGAAGATCCTGCAGTAAAGTTCCATATCCAAAATGCCCCAGTACGTGGAGACATTCTGCTGCAAGAGGCGGGCTGCAGCCCGAGCAGAAAACAGGCGGTGGTATTCCAGAAATCCCGAGCCACCAAAGCGCACGGCCAGGTCCATTATAACGGAAAGATAATCGTCAAGTTCCTGACGTCGAGCTGGGAAGGATGAGCAGATAATGTCTCTGAACAAGGCGAAAGCCAAGGCGAACTCGGGGACCGTGAGAATCCCCGAGGCGCGAGGCGCCGCTGCGCGGAGCGTGAGGGAAAGATCTCCCACATCAACAGTGCGCGGAGCGGCGAGCTGGGAGGAGGGACGCAACAACAGCGAGAGATCTACATCCGCACCTTGCAGAATTCGCTGGCGAAGCGCAGGCTGGACCAAGGGGGGGGTGAAGACCAGAGCGCCCGGAGGGGGCGGGGCTGGAGCGGCGGTGTAGAGTGAGTAGGAGGGGTCAGGAGGCGGAAGGCGGAGCCCAGGCAGCGCGAGGGAAGAGGCAGGCATGAATTCAGAGGCTGGTGGGCGGGCCAACAAGGAGGGGATGGCGTGGGAAGATGGGGGGATGGCGTGGGAAGACGGGGGGATGGCGTGGGAAGACGAGGGGATGGCGTGGGAAGATGAGAGGATGGCGTGGGAAGATGAGGGGATGGCGTGGGAAGATGAGGGGATGGCGTGGGAAGATGAGGGGATGGCGTGGGAAGATGAGAGCGCGGCAAGGGAGGATATGGGCGCGGCGAGGGAAGATAGGGGTAAGGTGAGAGAAGGCGGGGGCATGGCGAGGGAAGACGGGGGCAAGGTGAGAGAAGGCGGGGGCATGGCGAGGGAAGACGGGGGCAAGGTGAGAGAAGGCGGGGGCATGGCGAGGGAAGACTGGGGAACAGCGTGGGAAGACAGCGGGACGGAGTGGGCAGGAGGAAACAGAGAAGAGGAGAAGAGAGGAAGCGAAGATCGGAGGCGGGCAGGAGCCGAAGGGAGGGAAAGGAGAGGACGGGGAGGATCACCTAAAAGCGAGGAAGAGGGAACCCCAACGGGGAAGGAGGCCGGCGCCGGGCCAGGTGCGGGAACCGCCACGCTGGCAGGGGGCGCTGGAACGGGGACAGAGCGCCGGGAACGGCTGCGAGGAGGAAGCGACGCCGGGGAGGATCCGCCGCGGGCTGCAGCAGGCTGGGCAGAGGAGCGCCTGGAGCCGGGGCTGGAAGCCTGAAAGAGGGAAAACAGGCAGCGCTTGTTGGCCGACCGGGCGAAGGGAACGCCGCGGGACCGGAGCGCCTTCTGCAAACCAGAGACAGTCCAATCGCCAATCGAAGAAGCCGCCTGAGAGGCGGGAGAAGCAGGAGGAGGCCGCGAGGGAGCGGCAGAGGCAGCCGGAGGACGAGAACCAATCCTGGGGGTCGAAGGCCGCCGTCGAGGGGAAGGAGAAGCCGGCGAAGCCCGGCGGCGACGCGAGGACCGCGCGGAGCGCGGAGCAGCTTCGCGGGAGCGGCCAGACCGGGTCGAGGAGCCGGAGGAAGCGACGCCCGCCGAGGAAGCCGGAACGGACACCACGGAGCGCAGTCGAGGAGGCCGGCCGGGAGCGCCGGCGGAGGAAGAGCCAGAGGCTGAGAAGAGCTCGTCGTCGGAAGCAGCGAGCTGGAGATCCATAACGAATCAGGTGAGGTGTGCGATACGAAGCAAATGCCAAGTTGTACCACACGCAGGAGGAGAGGAAGTGGGGGTTTAAATAGGGCTAGTGGGTGGAGTAATGGGCGTGGATTATCTCCCAAAATTTAGTTATGAATAACTCCACTAATTATTTGGATAAAGTCTTAATATGCAATATTTACTTGAATAAAGTTTAAACTTACAATTAATACCTGAATAAAGTCTAAATATGCTATACTTATTTAAATAAAGTCTTAATATGCAATACTTACCTGAATAAAGTCTACACCTACAATTCGTACCTGAATAAAGTTTAAAATTGAAATACTTATTTGAAGTCTAACTTGCCTAAATAAAGGCTAAATATTCAATATTTACCTAAATAAAGGGTCAATTTGGCATGTTTACCTGAATTACTGACTTGTGTCCGAGATATCATTTGTTGTTTAAAAACTTTCCAAGCACAAGTATGGTTTATGTATTATACCAAAGAATACCAGTATTTGTTAGCTAAACATAGCACAGTAAAATATACCAGTTTACCTAATTAATAATTGGTGTACAATATAGGTCAATTCAGAGTTTGACTTAAATTTTGTCAGAATATCTGTCAATATAAAACTAAGCTAATGTCTTTTTTCCCCCCTTTTGTCGCAGGCAAAGTGGACGCTGCAGCTGCACGAATAAGGGAGCTGGAGCAAAAAGTGATTGAGCTGGAGAATTAAATAAAACAGCTTGCAGACCAACCTAGGCTTAACCATTTCTGCTCAACTAAAGAAGAGTTCCACTTTTTCCACACAATTTCCCTTGACTCAGTACAAAATTCTGTCTAAATATTTTAGCTTTAACTTACCATTTGTTTTTTGTATTTTTAGATTTTTTTAATTTGAGTGTTTTATAAATATAATAAATGAAATACATTTTAATCCTCTTGTCCCAGGTGCTTTGTATTTGTTTTATCTGTAGACAAAGTCATAGATGATTTGGTTACGACTGTATTCACTAGGCATACCATTGCAGGAAATACAATATTCTAAATATACAGTTTAAACAATATAGCTAGTTGTCAGAAATTATGCATTTTTTGAAGCACAACCAAAATGTTATGTTTACCCAAAATATCCTGATTTTTAAAGTTAATTAAAATGTAAAATAGTTCCATGACACCCAATACAAATAGATTGATTCAGTAAACAAAATGTCAATGAACTGAAATGTTTTCTTGCTTGTTGCTGGCTCTGCGCTACATAAAAAGACAATTCAAGCAAAGAATACAAGTTCATTTAGAAAATTCCATATTTCCACAAAAAACAAACTATAACAGAACATGCTGCTGGGAGAGAGACTGTTTTAAAGCCCATGGTGCTTTAATGGGCAATCTGATAAAGCAGAGCAATAGTATGATTGGAAAAGGCCTTCCCCGCAACACTTGCACGATGTCTTTATTACCTCCACAGGATCTGGGTGGTATGAAGTCACCTGTAGTGCAAAGCACAGACATACTGTCAGCTCTGAGAAACATTTTTTAAACGGTACAAAAAGCACCAAATGTTCATATCTATATTTAAGCCATTCACAATTACTACTACATCTTTAACCTCTTGGCTGACCCTAAACAATCTACCTGAATAAGTTAACCTCCTAAAAACCAAGCAAAAATTTAATATGATGGACAAATTAACACTTGACCTTCACATTCTACAAGTGGTTGGTATATCTGCTTCACTACAGACGACTAACTTTGGCCACTGGCTTAACCTACCTAGTGGGAAGCTAGCAACACATAGAATCATCTTAGGCTTACCTGAACTGTTTCACCTACAGTTGTGGTCAAAAGTTTACATACACTTGTAAAAAAACATAATGTTATGGCTGTCTTGAGTTTTCAATAAGTTCTCCAACTCTTATTTTTCTGTGATAGAGTGATCGGAACACATACATGTTTGTCACAAAAAACAGTCATAAAATTTGGTTCTTTCATAAATTTATTATGGGTCTGCTGAAAATGTCACCAAATCTGCTGGGTCAAAAATATACATACAGCAACAAAATTTGTCAATTTTGGTGATGTAGCGAGTTGTGTCAATCAAATTAGCTTCATGTCATGGCCTCTTCACTTCTTGTAAGTGATTCTGATTGACTACAGCTGTTGACTTCTCATGAGCCCATTTAAATAGGGCTCATTTGACCCAGTGATTAGACTCAGCTACAAAAGCTACAATGGGAAAGTCAAAGGAACTCAGTGTGGATCTGAAAAAGCGAATTATTGACTTGAACAAGTCAGGGAAGTCACTTGGAGCCATTTCAAAGCAGCTACAGGTCCCAAGAGCAACTGTGCAGACAATTATACGCAAGTATAAAGTGCATGGAACAGTTGTGTCACTGCCACGATCAGGAAGAAAACGCAAGCTATCACATGCTGCCGAGAGGAGATTGGTCAGGATGGTCAAGAGTCAACCAAGAATCACCAAGAAGCAGGTCTGCAAGGATTTGGAAGCTGATGGAACACAGGTGTCAGTCTCCACAGTCAAGCGTGTTTTACATCGCCATGGACTGAGAGGCTGCCGTGCAAGAAAGAAGCCCTTGCTCCAGAAAAGGCACCTTAAGACTCGGCTGAAGTTTGCTGCTGATCACATGGACAAAGATAAAACCTTCTGGAGGAAAGTTCTCTGGTCAGACGAAACAAAAATTGAGCTGTTTGGCCACAACACCCAGCAATATGTTTGGAGGAGAAAAGGTGAGGCCTTTAATCCCAGGAACACCATGCCTACTGTCAAGCATGGTGGTGGTAGTATTATGCTCTGGGGATGTTTTGCTGCCAGTGGAACTGGTTCTTTGCAGAAAGTAAATGGGATAATGAAGAAGGAGGATTACCTCCAAATTCTGCAGGAACACTTAAAACCATCAGCCCGAAGGTTGGGTCTTGGGCGCAGTTGGGTGTTCCAACAAGACAATGACCCAAAACACACATCAAAAGTGGTAAAGGAATGGCTAAACCAGGCTAGAATTAAGGTTTTAGAATGGCCTTCCCAAAGTCCTGACTTAAACCCCATTGAGAACATGTGGACAGTGCTAAAGAAACGGGTTCATGCAAGAAAACCATCACATTTAGCTGAACTGCACCAATTCTGTCAAGAAGAGTGGTCAAACATTCGACCTGAAGCTTGCCAGGAGCTTGTGGATGGCTACCAAAAGCGCCTAGTTGCCGTGAAAATGGCCAAGGGACATGTAACCAAATACTAATGTTGCTGTATGTATATTTTTGACCCAGCAGATTTGGTGACATTTTCAGCAGACCCATAATAAATTTATGAAAGAACCAAATTTTATGACTGTTTTTTGTGACAAACATGTATGTGTTCCGATCACTCTATCACAGAAAAATAAGAGTTGTAGAACTTATTGAAAACTCAAGACAGCCGTAACATTATGTTTTTTTACAAGTGTATGTAAACTTTTGACCACAACTGTACGTACAAGATAACTAGGGTTAAATGTGGTTTAATTTTTTTTTTTTCTCCCTGTCGATTAACTTTCCTAAACCACCTGCACTGTGTTTGAAACTGTATATACAAGGGTAAAACAGTTCTGTCTTCTATCCAACTCAAAGCCTTAAATAAGCACATCAGATCCTGGGCAGTAGCTACAGTAATTGTTAAAACAGAAAAGAAAACATTAACTAAACAGCTACTTAGCATTACTTGACGTACTGTTGTCTATCTAAGTTAGCAAGCTCGCTAGTTAGCGGTAGCTAACCTAACTGAATTGGAAGCCTCGCTAACTTGTATAAAAATAACTACTTACCCTCAAAATTAAAGATGTATTCCTCGACAAAAAGCTTGTAATCCTTTTCAACCTTCGATATTTTCGCTACTGATACCTCATCTATAATCAGTGAGATGTCGGAGAAAGAAATCAATAGAAGTTTGTGCAGAGACAGCAGTGAACTCCATTCTAGCGCCGCTGTGTTTACCCTGCTAAACCAAACCGGAAACACGTCATCAAGCTCTGTGAAAAGGGCCCATAGAGATTAAAGGGGAACGCCTTCTTCTAAGCCCCGCCCACCCGTGAAAAGTGTGCCAAAAATCAGAACCAAAAAAATGAAGCAGAAGCAAAGGAGAGATTCCAGAAGCAAAAGTCTTTAGCAGCAAAATCCACAAAAATCCACAGAAAATCCAAAAAAATCCAAAAATGAAAGCAAAGACTGGCAAAATCCAAACTAAAATAATTTTCAAATAAGTGCAAAGAATAATAAAATAACCAAGTATATTTAAATATATATATTTGATATATATTTTTTCTCTTTTGAATTTGCAACATACATGTTTTACTTTTGATTCTTAAAATTTTGATTGTGGATTTTATTTTTTTACGTAAAACTTTTGGCACAAAATTCACTCCATAGATTTTAAGTGGCTTCTTTTTTCTCCTGCGGTATTCGGACAGGTGGCAAGATGGCGTCACAAAATCATGCTCCAGTTCATGGAGGAGAGGAGGAGGATCGGTAGCACAAATAAGCAACTTTTGGGGTTTCTGGATGCCAATGTTCACATTAAAAATCTATAGGAGATTAGGTAGAGGAGAATACAAATAAGAATCTTTTTCAGGTTTGTTAGAACACCAGAGGGTGCTAAAATAAATGTGATTTGAGCTAAATCATTGTTTATGTAATTTTGATCATTTTTTATACTGAAAGTTGTACTCATTTCCTTCACACAGTACAATATCAAGTGTTTCAGCACAGCAGGCATTTTTCTAAAGCTTTTAAACTCCAGTTATAAACTTTGGAAACATGCTTTGGCTGTAACTTCAGTATCTGCTCGCCAACCAGCCAATCAGCTCACAGTAGCAGTAATGCTACCCTTTACTGCCAAAACCTGATAACTTGATACAGAAAAATGGACAAATACAGTTATGTTTGCTTTGTTTTTACCACACTACTTTATTCTACATTACAAAATCAATTCAATATCATAAGCTATTACTGTTTCCACCAATAAAGGAGAACTAAACTTTCAGTCAGACATGACTGAGTGCATTCCTGCCCCAGAATCTTGCCCACATAGACAACTTTTTTTTTTTTCATATTGGACATAGCTTTCCTATCTCTACACACCCAACTAAAAAAAGAGATATGCATCTTGTAAAGGCCAGTATTTAGTTATGTGTACACTTTCCCTTTTAAAGCCCCTTACGCCAAGCGTGTGGGCACATGGGTAGCTACACTGATAACAGAGAGAACCGAAGTGATGACCCATGCTCCTTTATTTTGTTTATTTTATATTTGTAGCAAAACCATAAGTGTTCTTTAATACCTCCCTAGTTCATGTATGAACTAATTAATGAGTCAGAGAGCGTGCTTTGTGTTTTACTTGCCCCAAAGCTCCCTATCTGGGCTGGAGCGTTACAGTCTATAGCAATATAACGCCTCCTACAGGTCCTAGGAACTGCATGCATATCCAGGACAATATTATGAATATAACATGTGTTTTGTGTCGCAGCATACTTGTTTTAAATTTTAAACAAACATTATATCCACCTGTGATCCTGTCTGGGACATAGGCCGCCAACCAGCTTCTTCCAGGTGCCTTGGTTCTGGGCGAGTTTCTTCAGCTGTCCCCGCGTCGATCTTGTCGGGCCAATGAATCTTTAGTATCTTCCTGAGGCAGGTGTTGATGAAGAGCTGGATTTTCTTAATGGTGTTGATGGCAATTCTCCAGGTATCTGCTCTGTAGGTTAGTATGGGCTTCGAGATGGAGTTGAAAGGCTTCATCTTGGTGGTGATTCTGATCTCACTGGATCCACAGATGTTCTTCAGCTGATGGAAAGCTTCTCTTGCTTTGCCAATGCGGGCTCTGACATCTGCATCTGTTCCTCCATGGTTGTCGAGATGCTGCCGAGATACTGTAGGTAAACTCTCCACCTCTTCCAGTGCCTTGCCTTTGACTGTGATGGGCGTCTCATTGGATGCGTTCGTCTGGAACACCTTGCTCTTCCCGCTGTTGATGTTGAGGTCTAGTCTAGCCATGTTGTCCGCAGCGATGTTGGTCTTTTCCTGCATCTGTAGTTGAGTGTGGGAGAGAAGAGCCAGATCATCTGCAAAGACGAGGTCATCCAACAGCTTCCAAAGTGTCCACAGCATGCCGTTTCGCTACAGGTCAGTCTATGTCTTCATGATCCAGTCTATGGCCAATAGAAACAGGAAGGGCGAGAGTAAGCAGCCTTGCCTCACTCCGGTTCTTACTTAGAAGGCATCGGTGAGCTGTCTGCTATGGACTATTCTGCAGGTCATCCCTTCATACGACTTCCTGATGATGCTGGTTATCTTCTCTAGCACTCCATAGTGTCTCAGTAATTTCCAGAGGATCTAACAAACTGTCAAACGCCTTCTCATAGTCTACAATCTGTCTTTCAGTAGCCGGCTTGTTGGTCACGGGTCCACAACGTCTTCCATTTGGTTCAGAAGGATGCGGTTAAACACCTTCCCTGGGATGGACAAAAGCATTTTTCCTCAGTATTTGGAGCAGGAATTGAAGTCGCCTTTCTTGGGGAGTTTGATTAGGTAGCCTTCTTTCCACTCTGTTGGTTTCTTTGACTTCAAAATAATGTAGTGTTTTCATTGATTCATTTAGCTATTTTCATAAAAAATATCAAGCTATTTAGACATGTCTAAGACATTTCTGTTCACTCTGTCACTTTGGGATAACCCCAAAATGTGTTATTACACAGTGTTTGTATGAAATTTAAAGTAAACTATTCTGCGACACAACAGACAGTCATGTTATTTTGATATAGGAACATGGTCTGTAGGAGGTGCTGTGTCTTTTGCTCTGATTTAGCACTGCTCTGACTGGTGCGAGTGGTAATACACGACCACTGTTGGAAATTGGAAAACCAATTTACCGTCTCTGTTTAACACATTTAACAGCAGCGTCAAATAAAGGCTATTTCTAATTAGCAAGGAACCATAATTAAAGCGTTATCACACCTGCAGCTGCTTCTTCACCAGGTGAAAGAAGTTTCATCTTCATCCATCCTGACAGACAGACAGCGCTCAGCTCAGACAGCTCTATTTTTAAAACCTCGCCCCTGCCCAAAGCGTCCACTCTCGGCCGGACCTCCTGACCCTCCCTCTATAATCTACAGCCACAATCAGAGGCCTATTTTTCCCCAGTCTGTAGATAACGTCACTCAGAGCGCTGCCGAGGTTTACGCTGTGCTTTCACATTGTTTTCTGCTCCAGAGTGCAGAACGATCCAGATTTAACTCTGCGGCTTACTACAAGGTTGTAGATGATTCAGTATTCACTGCCAGATTAAGAAGTTTGTAAACTGCCTTACACTGTTAGAAGTATATACTGCCTTAATAAAAAGTATTCATACTCTTGAACTTTTCTACATTTGTTTATGTTACACCCACAACTGTACATGTATTTTATTGGGATGTTATGTGACAGACCAATACAAAGCAGCATGTAATTGTGCAGTGAAAAGAAAATTATACTATAGTTACACATTTGACTCATCTACCTTTTAAAGCATACTTGTCTAAAGTTTGGTGGAGGGGGATCATGGTGTGGGCTCATTTTATAGGAGTTGGGATCAGCCCCCTAAGTTCCATTGAAAGGAACCCTTAATGTTTCAGCATAACAAGAGATTTTGGACAATTTCATGCTTCCAACTTTGTGGGAACAGTTTAAGGATGGCACCTACATGCTCAAACATGATTGTGCCCCGGTGCACAAAGCAAGGCCCAAAAAGACCTGGATGAGCGAGTGTCTGACCTCGCAAATGCACTTATGGAAGAATGGTCAAAAAACTCCATAAACACACTCCTAAACCTTAAGGAAAGCCTTTCTAGAAGAGCTGAAGCTGTTATAATTGCAAAGAGTTGGCCAACATCATATTAAACTATGGGTACTAAGGATATGAAGTCACTCAAGGTGATTTGTGAATGAATCAAACAAACAAATACTTTTGTCAATATAGTGCACCTTATCACTGAATGCAAATAAATCCTCACAGCAATGTGGGTCCAAAAGTCCTCCCTGTACAGACACTTACTGGAAAAAAGCAGAATAAGCCCTTTTTTGATTTCCTTTGATCTCTTAACAGACAATGAATCAGCATGTGTCCCGATACTTTTGTCCATGCCCTGTATCACCAGTCCTTAATGTAAAGCAGCAAACCTTTAGCTGAAGTATTGAAGTGTTTGGATTCTCTACCCTTTCTCTCCAGCACAGACACTCTCCACAGTAACCCATCGCCCGGGGCACAGAGAACCATGGCCTGGCACGTTTTTGGGCTGGCAGCTGATAGTCCAATTACTTCTGCTCCACTTCCAGTGTGAGCTGGGCATGAGCACCAGGAGGATCAGCCCATACCCAGCAGCTGCAGCTAAACGCCTGCATGCTGAAATCAACACACGCTTCAGTCATTCTCCACAGTCACAGACTAACACATTTACTGGGTGTTTGATTGATGCCGTTGGCTAAGGGTGAGTTCAAAACATACACAGCAAAGCCTTATCCTGAAAACCCCTGGTCAAATACCTTTCATTATATCTACTGGCTGGCCATTTATTAGAAACTCCGTACTGTGTCTTACGTTTCTTATTTTTTTAAATAATTTAATTTCTATTTTTTTTTCTCCCCAGTTTACATAGCCATTTACCCAACCCACTCATTAGGAGTCCCCCTATCACTAGTAATGCCCCAACACACCAGGAGGGTGAAGACTAGCACATGCCTCCTCCGATTCGTCAAGAATTGCTGAGTAACATCACAGCGCACTCGGAGGACAGAACAGAGGACAGGCTTCTAATACATCAGCTCACAGACGCCCTGTACTGCAGACATCACCCTAGGAGTGATGTGAGGAGAGAGCACCATATACCCACCCGGAGGGAGCAGGGCCAATTTGATGGCAATTTGATGGCAAAGCTGCATGAGCCGGGGTTCGAACCTGCGACCTACTATTCATAGTGTCAGTGATTTAGACCGCTGGACCACTCGGCGCCCTGTATCTTGCATTTCTACTCACTGGTCATTAGACTCTGGCGACCCTTACACTACTCACCACTGCACACTATATGATAGAGTTGGTTGGTCCTCACTAGCTGCACGAAGAGAATCTCATTGGCTATTTTTTTATATATAAATCACTCTCTGGGCATTTGCCATCTTATATCTCTTCACTGATCTCACTTAATAATAATGCATATCAGACTCGCTCCAGTGGCTGGATCACCGGTCAGGTACCAAGAGTTTTTAGTGAACTGGGAAAATCTGCTTTTAGCTACAGTGCGCCAGCGAGCTGGAATTCACTACAGGCAACGCTGGAGCTCAGCTCGCTGGGATCACTGAATCATTTAAATCATCACTATCAGAAAGCCTGTGACTGTTTTAAGTGACTTTTTTTATTAGTCTATCTTTTTTTAATATATTATATATATATATATATATATATTTTAATTTATTTTATTCATTTATTTTTTGTTTATTTATTATTACTTTTATTTTTTTATGTTTTTTTTAATGAATTTGTATATATTTTTTAATGTTTTGTATTTTCATTCTTGTTCTTAGTTCTATTACTCATTTAATCACTTATCATTTTTAATATTTTACTTTACTTCTACTATAATCTATTTACTTATTTTATATTTTATACATTTTTTATTTTTATGTCAAATTTTTGAATTTTCTGTTTTACATATATATTTTTATTAAATGTTGTTTTAAAATGCGTACATTTATTTTTTTTACTATTTTATTTCTTATTGTTTCCAAATTATCATTAAATGTGTTCAATCCCTTTGATGTTATAAAGGCTCGGCAACATTGTAAATGAGGGTTACCCTCAATGTTTCTTCCCGAGTGAAAATAAAGGTTGATTGATTGGAAACATACAATACCAGTTACAAGTTTGGAAACACCTTAAATTCAGTGTTTTTTCATTTGAAAAAATCTGCATTGTAGAATAAAAGTAAATATATTTAAACTATGAAGACATGCTGAATCATTTATGAAACAAAAAAAGTGTTAAACAGATCAGAATATGTTAATTATTTTAATTTCTGTATTAATGTGTTTGAGAGCACCAGTTATAAAGTAGTGAAGAGGTAGAGTTATAGGTATACAGTGAATAGCTCTATTTGAGTAATGTTCTAATACATATTAGGACAAGAACTACTCAACTAAATAAAAAAAATAATTATTTAAGGAATGAAGATCGGTCGATCCAAAACATTTCAAGTACTTTGAAAGTATCCTCAAAAGCAGGAAAGGCATATCAAGGGTTTCCTCTGTTGTAGAGGATTAGTTCATCAGAGTTACCAGCCTCAGAAATCACAAGTTAACAGCACCCCAGCTGGCCAGTTTATTAGAAACACCTATCTGTACATTGTGCTTCCATTCACTGGCCAGTTTATTAGAAACACATACCTGTATCTTATTTGTTAGCTAAGTACAGTAAGTCGTCTCTGGACAGTAGAGACAGTTCCTCCAACAAAGGCAGGGAGACTATATTTAATACCCTTGATTTTAAAAGGATCCGAGCTTGAGCAGGTGTCCCATTACTTCTGTCCAGTGTATAACAATGTTTATATGCAGACTCTCAGGTATGAATAGCTAAAGGCACAGCAGAGAATTTTAATCGGAGCTCAGGGCAGGGCAGCACTCAGCTCTCCAGGGCCCCGGCTGACGGACTGATTGATTGATCACTGTTATTTATCTGGCCGAGTCGGGGTTAATTGTGTGGAAGATGGGCTTAGCCTTTGAGGCCGGTTATTGTTTGAGTCTCTGTGAGAATGAATCAGATTCCCTGGAGATCTGATCTAGAGTGATACGACAAGGGCAATCAGATAATTACAACTGATTAAACTGCCTGAATATTGGAGAATCGATTTGAGATGCCTTCTCTGTGTTTGGACGAAAGACAGAAACAACACATATGTAGCAAAACAATTACAGTGTGACAAAAAGTAATTTTATTATCTATATAAGAGTATTCTGTTCCATGACATTTGCTATGTCCCATGGAAGCTGAAGAATGTAACAGTGACCCAGGGGCGTGTGTGTGGTCTCTTGCATTGAATGTGATTGATTTCTGACAGAGTTGCTTGTCTGTGTACACTGAATTTTCTTGCCAGATACAGGCCTAACATCGCTACATCAGCTCTGATCTTCATCCCATATTGCTTTTGCAGTGTTAGTGCAACCAGCTATTCCTTATGTGTTCCTTGATAGTCTGCATAACTTCAATATTCAATCAATCAATCAAACAACCTTTATTTTCACTCGGGAAGAAACATTGGGGGTGACCCTCATTTACAATGTTGCCGAGCCTTTATGACATCAAAGGGATTAAACACATTTAATGATAATTTAGAAATATATATGTAAAACTGAAAATTCTAAAATACCCTAAAAAAAACAACAAAATATTAAATTACTATGAAGCAAAAAATAATAATAATAATAATAAATGAGAAAGTGTGTCCAAACTTTTACCTGGTAGTGTTCTAGACATGGGGTGCATTGATTGTAGACAGTGAGGCGTAGGAATGTGAAGTTATAGTTGGTGTCAGTGTGTAAGAACACGAGGCCGGGGAACCGGCTCAGCGGAACCGAGGACCAGGACTTTAATTGAAATTGCGTTCAGGATTCTGAGGGGAAATGAAAGATGTCCAGCTAATCTCACTGATGGAGCATGAATTAGTGACGACTGCCCGTCATTTCCCCACAGCTCGTTAAGGAAGCCAGGGTCACGCCAGGGTTTAATTTGATGTAGAAGTTCATGGGAGTTCTACCTTCCGAGCCAGAAATGAGATGCCCAGTTCGATCAACTTTTAATTAAATTACTTTCATTTAAAACAGCCACAGAAAGCATGTGCAGTTAAACAATCACGTCCTGATAGAACAGCAGCTGAGGAAGAGGGATGGACTGTTTTAATCTGAAGGTTCTGGACCGGGTCAGAACAGATTTGTGTTTGTGGTTTATTAGACTGATGTTACAGTGAGTGTCCAAAGATTTGTGTATCAGTTTCAGTTAATGCTCATTAGTTACAGCTAATATTTGGTGACAGTTGGTGTACAGCATTTCAAATGTTATCCTAAAGGTAATATACAAAGCCATTTTTTTTTGCTATCTGAAGTTTTACTATTTACAGTGTAAAGTTCGTTACATTTGCGGATTAGGTGAAAGGTTAAATGCCTGCACAACTTCCAAACTGGAATATCCCTTTCGTCTGCACCCACTATCAGACCTCGCGCCAACTCACGCCAATGTTCTAATCCATATTATAGCAAGAACTACTCAACCAAATAAAGAAAAAAACTTGAGAAGGTCATTTAGTACAAAAAAACGTAAACAAAAATTAAACGTAAATCTCATTAGGACTGCCCATTAAAAGGAAAAACAAAAGTTTTTTATGTTCTTTCATTATGGAGGAAAAAAAAATCTAGCTGACCAAAATTAACATCTTTAAGATTAGAAAAATGAATGATTTGTTTGGCTGTTTTATTATTTTATTGGCAAGAAAAAAAATATTCCAATCGTTATTCATTATATATATGTATATATATATATATATATATATATATATATATATTTTTTTTTTTTTAAGTTAGCTAAAAACAAGAGATTACTCTTTCTGGCTCAATAGGTTTGGAGCAAGTACAGATTATCCATGATGCTAACAGTTGACCTCGGCAGGGTTGGAGCTGCAATGCAAACAGACACAGCAGACTCTGCAAGGTTGGGGCAAGTTTGCCGTGATGATAACCGCTAGGCTCAGCAGGGTTTGAGCCATGGTGCTAATGGACAGGGGGGAGGTGTGACTGAACATGAAGATGAGAGGTCTGAGATGCTGGTGCTCTTGTGCGATGCCTAATGTAATTGATCATATATTGCTGTTTTTACATTTTTATGGCTTACAGAGCTTTTACTACAGTTTCAGATTTTATAGTTTTGTGAAGCTAGACCTTTTTTGCTCTAGACGTCAGATTAATTTCACCCCATCTTCATCTGACCAAACACAGCGTTTGCTTTTCCATCAAGCGGAAATTGTGTTTCCGTTATCAAGCCAACATGAAAACACATTTTCTTCTGTCCGACATCCAGAAATGACTGGCTAAGCCCAGTGAAATATGCAGGCCAGTGGCTGAGTGGGCGCAGATTAATTTGTTTGATGAGGCAGTGTCTGTATTTGCGCTGAAGAGAAATGTGAGAGATGAAGGCTGAGGCTTGTTTACAGACCCGCCGAGCTGTTCCTCAGTAATGATGGGATTTATCAGTCAGCAGCACAGTCTGATAGAGCTAGAAAGGCATGAAATTGGAAATAACCCTTTAAATATATCAATCCATTGCATACTTTCATAAACCTATATCTTATATAACTGAGGGAAAGGGATAAGGGTATTAGGCTGGGAGGAGTGAAGACCTACTGGCCCAGGATATTTGAAGTGACATTGTTTAATTATAAAAGTTAATCTGTATTAGGAGGATGTATGATATATTTAGCCATGTCAAGAGGTCTTAGGTCTATATTTGAATAGTCAGAATTTGGAACTCTGTATTTAAAAAAAGAAGAGAAAGGGAAAATAAGAAACTATAGCAGATTTGCTGAGAATTATTAAATTCATAAATTAATGAAAGTTACTCAAGGACATTTTACAGTCAACACTCTACAGAATTAAATCAAGTCCCAGGCTTTTACAGGCAAGTTTCAACTGAAATACCAAGCTTCTACAATCAAGCCCAAAGTCAAGTTCCAAGTTTTGACAGTCAAGTCCCAAGTCAAGTCTCAAGTCTTGAACATCAGGTCCTAAGTCAAGTCTCAAGTCTTGAACATCAGGTCCTAAGTCAAGTCTTAAGTGTTGAACATCAGGTCCTAAGTCAAGTCCCAAGTCTTGAACATCAGGTCCTAAATCAAGTCCCAATTTTGACAGTCAAGCCCCAAGGCAAGTCCCGAGTATTGCGGTCAAGTCCTAGGTAAAGTCCCTGATCTTAAACATCAGGTTCTAAGTCATGTCCAAGCCCTGACAATCAAGCCCCAAGTGAAGTCCCGAGTCTTGACAGTCAAGTCTCAAGTCAAATTCCAAGTTGCCAAATGTAATGACATTTCAGTATTTAACACCAACAGTTGATTAGTAAATTAATCTGACATTAACCATGGTCTGCTTGCAAAGCAATGCATTGTTACATAAAATGAAAACCCACAAAAATACCACAAAAATGTATAATATATTCCCTGTAACCTAAAATGTAAATGAAATTATAAGAATATTTTTTTAGAGAGATATTTCATAAGCTCTGTACAACATCACGTCTTACTTCCAAGAAACTCTGGGCGACGGATAAAGGGAAGCTGATCAATAATAATATACATTCTAAGAAATGTTGTCAGCTTGCTTCACCGTAAGATCTTTAATATGAGCACTCTCTTTAGAGCTTTAGTGGGAGAAACGATGGTGCCTTTTTATGATTTTCATTTGTGATTTGACACTGAAGCAAATTATGTAAAAATTGGGTTGTTTTCAAGTCTTAAAGCCCAGTCCAATTTCAACTATAAAGACTATAAAGCAGGTGAAAGTAAAGTCAAATTTAGGTTTCAAGTCTTTTATTATTTTCATAAGTCAGGTCACCAAAACTTATCAAATAAGTGACTTGAGTCAGACTCGGTCCAAGTCATGTGACTCAAGTCCACACCTCTATACTTTACATTCAGCACAACACTCCAGCGAGAATGTGGCAATCACTCACAGCATACTCTTGCCCTGAAACCACTGTGCTGCATTAGACGTTATGACAATAGTGAGTGGCAATCCATATCTTATAGCACACATATCGTCGCTGTACTATAAAAAAAAACTTTTTCAACCATTTTTGTTGATTTTTAGGTTACTACATAATTTGAATAGACAAACTGTCCCTCACACTGTGCCGAAATTTCTTGATGAATGGACCAATAGAAACTCCTGAAATATGTCCAAAATGACCTGAAATAAACTCTTTTTACATTGACTTCCATTAAACGTTTACAGGGTTTTTTCTCTCTCCTGTAAAGTTGCTGTTTTGGAGATAAGTGTTTTTCATTGAACAGCGACAATATGTCCCTTTAATCCATGAAGGAATGCTGTTGCTGAAGGTAATAAAGTTCCAGTATGTAGAGGTCCAGGTTTCTCATTCACAACATCACTGCAAACAAAGACAAGGTTTGCTAGCTGACAGGTGGCGTAGATTGTGTGCCGTTCATTAAAATGACCATCCTGCTTCTTTCAGTCCAATGATGCACCTCCTCTCAAAGTCTGTCAACTGGGCAAAATGTCTCATAGAAGGCATGCCTAGCAGTCAGTAATCTCTCACTAAGGGGTACACTACCCAAAAGTGCCTTTTTATATATCAATGGTGGAAGCAATCATACAGCAAGAGCCAGTGTCTAGTCAGACCACACCTGTAATCATTATCATTCAGCAGCGTGTTTATAATCTGAATAATTCTGCTGGTAATCAGGATATTGGTTCCCGTCCCCCTGCTGTCTTGCTGCATTCTGAAACACACTTCTTGATTAAACAGGAAGTCACTCAGTGTGAAGCTATTCAGCTTCCAGAACACGCTCTGACCACAGCCTCGATTTAAACCACCCCGTTACTCACAACCGCTCACTTTATTACTTCCCCATTGATTTACTATAGGAGATCACCAAGGATATCTATAATGAGGAACTGCACATAAATACAAATCCTCCATTCAGCCTCGTCTCTCGCCCTTCAAAAACTTGCTCTGAGCTGCTGCCTCGGGCTATCTTCGTTTCAGCTGGACTGCTGAGATTGGTGGGATTTGTTCTAATACTGCTGCTGGATGCCATTTATTATATTTATATGTTTAAGTTGAATAAAAACACATTTTGTAAACTCTTTCACATAAAATGTTTTGTCCCTTGTAACAAGCATTTTAATTAGGCTTATTTATATCAAATGTTTTAACTAAAATAATAAAAAGATGTGTAGGATCTTTATGGCTTTGCTCCAATAACTCTTTGTAGCAATTTAAATTTTAAATAAATTGTATGTAAACAGACAAAAACAAACATTATTTATATTACTAAATCCTGTTATTCATTTGGTGAATGTATTATACATGGTCCTGAGTCTACGTCAAGTAAGGTGCATGCCTAAGTGAACTTAAGTCTTACAATCCTTACAGTGTCTTTCCTGCTTACTGTACAGTCTACAGACATGCCACATGTTCAGAAGGAATGGTGTGATTGTGTGGGGTGCAATTTTGTACGTCAGATCACCTACACTACAAGCCCAATGTTAAGCTAATGAGGTCTTGCAACCAGTGGCCCTACTTTTTCTGAATGCACACTCTGATGCACTGTTCCAACAGGACAATGCTCATTCACACACTGCTGCTGTCTCAAGAGCTTACTTTAAAGACACAGGTACTATACCATGGGCAGCTGCATCACCAGACCTATGCCATTTTGAAAATGTGTGGAATGGTATTGGACAGGACGAATACTTCAGCTCTTCCGCAAAAATCTGTAGGAACTGCGTCAGAATATTTGAGCTGCATCGGAGGGATTATCACAGAACACCATTAGGAACCTCTACAACTCCAGTCAAGATGTGTGGCATAACTTTGCACGTGTTCCACACTACTTTTGTATGTTTAGAATAACAAATTTTGCATAGATAAGTCTAAATTTGATTTGATGATGAGTGTACATGTCTACAAATGTGAGTGGAGAGAAACAGTCTTTGGTGGTGTGCAGTGTGCTGATGCATGAAATTAATCAGACTCATCAGCCATACCAGAGACTAGACCTGAATATGACCTTCTGCTTGTCCATCACTATGAGACGTTCTCACAATGCCACGCTGCATCATCCAGACACGCCCGCCAGAGACGCAGACAGACAGGT
This sequence comes from Astyanax mexicanus, assembly GCF_023375975.1. NCBI lineage: Eukaryota > Metazoa > Chordata > Actinopteri > Characiformes > Acestrorhamphidae > Astyanax > Astyanax mexicanus. The sequence continues at coordinate 36,598,985 of NC_064424.1, read as the reverse complement.
GTAGTGTGTATCTTGGAGAGTGTCACCATTGTCAGAAGCTGACTTTGTTGTTGTTGGTGTGTGTGTGTGTGTGTGCATGTGTGTATATTTAGTGGAGGTCAGTAAAGCCTGGTCTACACCATAGAGACAGAAGTGTCAGTTGTCATAAGATCAATGACCTGTGACAAATGGTTTATATTGGTGAAAGATCTGGACTGCAGGCTGTTGTGATGGATACAATATGATATTTAGCATTGTACTGCTGCAATATGCAATATTTCCCTGGATTGGAGCATACTATATGTTGTTTTAAAACCTTTATATGCTGTTCAGCATTGACAGGGACTTTCCAGATGTGTAAGCTGCTCAGGCCATAGGTGCTAAAGCAACATCAGAGACGCAGTGAACTGTGCACTGATGAGTTGGATGATCGATCTCTCTTCTTTTGTTTCCACAGGACATGATGCCTGTTGTCTGTCCCCAGAACGGTTTAGTTAAAGAAGCCATTCCACCAGAAGCTGCATTTTTTTCTGCATGTATAACACACTAAGTTTAAACATATTTCTGGAAACACAATCATATATTGAGGTGCACAAGAAGGGTAGCATGAAACAAATGGCTTGGTGCACCAATCTTGACCAACAGAGGAGGAGATTTTTTTTTCTGTTGCCATAGCCTTCCAGGCATCTACCAAAAAGGATTTTTTTCAATAAGGAAAGCATAATGCTGAGAAGTAGCTTGCTTTACCAGGGTTGACCACAAGGGGTGGCAGTTTTTGAAAAAAAAAAAAAAAAAACAGGGAAGCTAAATGCTAAAAAGTACAGTGCCCCTAAGGTGACATCATGTTAAAAAGAAACAATGCATGGTCATGACTTAAGGCATATGAATGAGGTCCTAATGCATGGCCACAGCTTATTAAGGCGTGGGAACAAGATAATTAGGTCATAGCCAGAGAATAATAAAGCTTGTTTTAATAAATTAATGCCCATGAAGATGACTGAATATTACATCAAAGCTCCAATCCAAGCATAGTCTTTTGTAAGAAAATGAAGAGTGATGACTTTTTTTTCATTGTAATTTTTTTTCATCTACGTAAATGACACTTAATTCTCACACTAAAACCTGATTGGCTCAGACGCAGACATTATGCAGACACGTTTACCTTCTTTACGCAGTATATTGTGCACAACCCCTGAGAGCTGCTTGCTTTGTTAGCTGTAAAACATAAGGACTTTGTGGCTACAACTTAATGGCTATGATTTAATTAACTTGTTCCCACACCTTAGGATCTCATTCCCATGTCTTAATAAGTTGCAGCCAAGCATTATTTATTTTACAAATAGTGACTTGAACAATGTCTACAACCAATAGGTGAGCTACAGGTAGAGGCAAGAATATATTTCACGTGACTGTTCACATTTAAACAATTTAAATTAAAATTAAATTAACACATTTAACAGTTAATAGGTTTTATTGGTTCTTACTTTAATATGAACAGTATTTTAAACACAGGTAGCACTTTAGTCATTATATTTAAAGTTATTTTATTTTGTATTATTGCGCAGTGTTATTTTTAATACAAACAAGTTTAATAAATACACATTTTGTAGGAATGATGTTCTTTATTGCAATAATTCTATCTACAACAAATGCAAATTTTCAACAGTAAAACTGTAATTCTTTGCTATTCCAGGTTGTAGCAAAAAAAGGGGGTAATGGAGCTTATAGGAGTTGAACACAAAATGTATTCTAATAAAAAAATATCAAGAACAGTGTGGCAGAACCGTTGATGCGGACAAAGGTTGTGAGTCTCTGATAGTCTTTGTAAAATCTTAGCCTGTGAGTACACTGTGAGTAAAAAGTCTTTGACTAGTCTTTAGATATGAGAGGGGGTCAGACTTCATTTTGTTACAAGATTTATTTATAAGATTAATTTAAATGTAGCAGTGCAAAATATATGTAAACAGTAGATAAATGAACTAGTGAATGAACTACTAGTGCAAAATAGGGTAGAACTATAAAAATAGTGTTATAGGCATCAGCAAGTCTGAGAGTGTGTCCATAGATGGGTGTGTGTCCATGGTGTGGCCAGAATTGCCGGAAAGAAAAAGTGTCACAGAGTCTTCAGTTTGCTGTGATTGAACAGTCTTATGGCCTGAGGGACAAAATACTTTTGGAGTCTGGACTGGGACAGTAGTCTGCCGCTGAATGAGCTCCTCTGCCTGGTGATGGTGCTGTGCAGAGGGTGGTGAACATTGTCCATGATGTTCAGCAGCTTGCTGAGTGCTCTCCTCTCTGCCAGTGGTGTTAAGGACTCCAGCTCTAATCCCAGCACAGAACCAGCTTTCCTCACCAGCCTGTCCAGTCGTCCAGCGTACAAGTCTTTTCAAAGTCGTGTAGTGTATTGACAGCTTAACTTGACATTAATTTAACCCATGTAGCATTACCACCAGTAATCACTACACAGAAATATAAATATTTATCCTCAAGTAACAAACTGTACAGTATCTGTGGACTGATATATCCAGAAGTTGATGTAAATGCCTTCTTGAATAAAATTATTATGACCCTACAATCAAATGTGCTCATCAATAGCATCATCGCTCAGTTTCCCCTCACAAATAATTAAGCATCAACTTTATCATTAATCATAAAATAAATAAAGCACTTGCACTGACCGTTAGATCCATTTTATTAGGTGCATCAGATACTGAATAAAATTGTTTTCAGGGCTGATGTGCAATAAATAAAATGCATAGAATTACAGTGAAACCGCGGTTAAAAACTACACCACTCACTTGTATTATAATTTGTCTTTTAAAGCAGAAAAGAGGGATTATTTCTTGACTTTTTCCTTCTCTATGGAAAGCATGGTCTGTGGAGTCAGTTGTGGGTCATTAGCTGGTAGCTGGAGTGTTTATGACGTGGGGGTCAAGCAGGCAGTCAGGTTAGCAGTGCAATGCTAACAGGTTAAGTGTGAGATCAGGATCGGACCATAAGATTGGACACTTCTAACAGCAGTACTGTCTCATAGTTATTATGAGGCGCTTGCTGGTTGTGATTTAAGTAAAAAAAGAAAGAGTAACTGGTGGAACAAGCCCGTTCTAATGCTTAGTAGCAAGTTGCAGCGTGGAGCAGTAACATGGCAACCAAACCTATCCACAGTGTACGGCAAAAACCAGAAGGCTCTGGAATCTCTGTCCAGGTCACATGTGATGCCCCCATAATTGGTCATAATTGGACGTTCAGAGGCAGGAGTGGTTGACTAGAACAGTCATAGTTATTTTAACACTGGGTGAATGTGCTGAAAACTCTTTCCTTTGTCTCGTCCTGTGTTGTGGTGTCATCCGATCACCCTAATGAAGAAATCATCACTGGTTGTGCCTATGTAAAGTTTAATACATTTCATAGGTTTACAGGTTTAATAGTGTACAGTTTATTTTAATGTTTATGCTCGTTACAAGCATCCAACATTTGTTATATAATTACTTGAACATTTTTATTTTGCAAATTTATGTTAAAAATCTTGGAGCAGATAACTTGAAATTCCCATTTATTGCCATAATTAAGTAACTGGCCTAATCTCTCCTAAAACTCAATACTCTGTAAAGTATTTAGATGAACTCCATTCTTCCTGAGGCTGATAACTCTGATGTATTTATCCTGTGCAACAGAGGTAACTCTTCCTTACCTGGGGCAGACCTAATGAGAGCCAGTTTCATCATAATGTTTTTGATAGTCTTTTCAAGTTCTTGATTTTTTTTTTTTGATTGACTGACCTTCATTTCAATAATATGGATTAGAACATTACTCAAATAGAGCTATTTACAGTATGCCAAATCTACCTCTTTACAACTTTACAACTGATTCTCTCAAACACATTAAGAGAACAAGAAATGAATGTAAGTTCAGCACAGCTGTTAACTGAAAGCCATTCCAGGTAATTACCTCATAAAGCTGATTGAGCTTTAATCCAAGCAAGAGGTGCTACTTTGAAGAATCTAAAATAAAAAATATATTCTAGTTTGTATGTTTGCTAAAAAAAATCCTAATGTTTTTCTTCATAGTTAATATATAATTTAGTTTTAATCTAAAATGCAGATGGATTTAAGGTAAGTCTTCCTTTTGACTGGTGCTGTACATGTGAGAACTCCAGACAAATTGTCATTAGATTTTATAATACAGTGAGTGTGAATGTGCAGTCTAAAAGCCTCCACACTGTCCTCTAAACAGAAAGCTCAGCATGTAGAAATTAGAGGTTAATAGTGAAAAACCCTTGAAAAGTCTGAGAACAGCATGCACTTTTAGAAAACCCAATTTGATCCAAATTGCTGCAATTTGAAGCCGAATCATTCTGTTTTGAAATAAAATATGAAAAAGCATATTCTCCAAAACTCAGCACTCCTGAACTCCAGACTCCCACTGCTCTGACTGAAGGGTCACATGACCTAGAAATAAAACTCTTAATAAACATTTCCCTCTCCGCTTCGTACAAACTCTCTGAAGTCAGACTGCACCAACAGAGGGATTTCAATTTTATGGTGTGTGTGTGTGTGCCTGCCTGATTGTGTGTGTGTGCACATCTTCATGGGTCACTCTGGACCATGACTAAGCCAGACTTAACCTCAGTTTCAACCCAAACCCTGACCACATCATTACAGTTCTCAGCTGGATCTACAGCTAAGAGCCTGTGTGACACTCCAGTAACTCGTTTTTACCTGCAATGATATACAGAAGGACAATAAAAGTAATCAATAAAAAGCAATAAAAAATAAATGATTAAAATTTAGATTGATATGATATATGATAGTGTGTAATGCATGTGTAAAGAGCATAAAGTTGTAGAGATTCCTGTCGGTGTCCTGCAATAATCTATGCCAGGCAGCTTCAGCATACTGACACAGTTCCTGCAGATAGGGTGTGATAGGGGTGGAGTGTTGATCATGTCCAGCAGCATCCCACACATTTTTAACCTGTGACAGGATTGAAAATGACTAGGCTGGCCATTGCAGAGCATCTGTGTCTTTAAGGAAAGCTTAAGTCTGCAGCAGTATGTGGAGGAGCACTGTTCTGTTTGAGTAGCAGAACAGGGTAAGGCTACTGGTTGCAGGACATCATTAACATAATGTTAGGCTGCCAAAGTGCTCATCATCAAGGCCAAAGGTGATCTGACCTTGTATAAGATTGCACCCCACACTATAACACCAGACCTTCTGAACGTGTGATGCATCGCAACAAACTGTAGATCTTGGCACTGACCATGATGCCTCCACACATGGATTCATTAGACATCTTCATTAAGACAAAAGCAGACTGACAGCAAGTCGTCTTTAGTAGCAAGTCCTGCTTTGTCTATAACTTCCTTCTGAATTGGACTGTACTCAAATAATCAAGGATTCAATGAGACTTTACTGTCATGCACATCAAATGTGGTACATGAGGGGGAACACAATTGTAATCTCACGGTCCAGTTTACATCCAAAGGGCAATTGTTAAAAAAAGGTAAATATAAAGATAAAAAAATAGAATCAAATATATAATACAGTGGGGAAAAAGTATCTTCTCAGTCACCAATTGTGCAAGTTCCCCACTAAAAAGATTAGAGAGGCCTGTAATTGACATCATAGGTAGACCTCAACTATGAGAGACAAAATGAGAAAAACCTTTCTGAAAATCACATTGTTTGATTTTTAAAGAATTTATTTTTTTCTCCACTGCAAGAATAAAATAGTTATCAAGATAAATACACAAAATATAAAAAAGTGTAGCAGTAAATTGAAGTCCAAAGTGCAAGTTTGCTATAGCAGAAATGATGATTATGAAAGAATATCAGTAACATAAAAGTGATAAAGTGTCTCAGTGCGGGTAACGTGGCAGTGTTGTTTTTAATATCTACTGTCCTTGTAAAGTGTCAGTGCAGTGTGTTGTTTAGGTGGAGTTTAAGAACCTTACAGCTTCCGGAATGAAGCTGTTTCTCAGTCTGATCGTTTTGCACTTGATGCACTGCAGCCTCCGGCCTGAGGGGAGTGGGACAAAAAGTGCATGTGCTGGGTGGGTGGGGTCCTTCCTGTTGCAGGTGGCCCATTTCCTGCATCTGGAGGTGTAGATGTCCGTGGTGGTGGGGAGGCTGACTCCAACAATCCTCTGTGCAGCCTTCACCACCCTCTGCAGTGCTTTCCTGTCTGCAGCAGAGCAGCTTCCATGCCACACATTGATGCTGGAGCACACAACGCTCTCCACCACACATCTGTAGAAGGAGGTGAGGACTGCGCTCCCGAGTCCAGCTCGTCTCAGCCTCCTGAGGAAGTAGAGCCGCTGATGTGCCTTCCTGACCAGAGTGGAAGTGTTGTTGCTCCAGGTGAGGTTGCTGCTCAGGTGCACACCCAAGTACCTGTAGCTGTCGACCACTTCCACCGCAGATCCTCCAATGTGCAGGGGGAGGTGGGCATGCTGGCCCCTTCTGAAGTCCACAATCATCTCCTTTGTCTTCTTTACATTGATGCAGAGGTTGTTCTATTTGCAACAACTCTCGGTGCAACTCTTTTTTGATTTTAGTTTAATTATGATTACAAATGTAACACTTTACATTTATTTTCATTTTTCAAAACAGTAACATATTTTGTGATATGTATTTTAAATATCACTATAGATTATAATATCATTAAATTTGTTTTTTAAGCTTTTACTAAAGCTTGCTTTTAAAATACAGTGACAAATACTACCCCTTGCTTAAACTATGAAACAAAAAATGTATAAAAATGCACTTCGGTGCATTTATGTCTCAGACTGAGCATATTTTCTGGAATATAAAAGTGTTTCTGAATGCTCAGAAACGAAAGCTGAAAATTGCTCCATTTAAGTGTGTCTCTGTCCGTCATTAAAGCTCCTCTCAGTTTAAATGGAAAACATAATGGCAACTCTTTCCTAAGATTTATAACTGCATATAATGGTGCAGCGAATTATGCAGAGACTTTTTAATGTAACGCTGACACTTAAAGGACAGCTCAGTCCCTTCCACACTCTTTATACACACTAACACAAAGTGAGCAGAACTTTTAATGGTAACATTAGTCTGTGTGCATCCATAATTTTAAATAGCTGTGAATACATATGTACAGAACCAGTCAAAAGTTTGGACATTTCTTGTCATTCAATGTGATTACTTTCTTGTGATGATTTCTTACATTGTAAATTTTATATTGAAAACATTAAAGCAATACAGATACAGAAAATGTTAAACAGACCAGAAAATGTTTTATACTTTAGATACTTCTAAGAACTACATTTATCTTTGAGGACAGATCTGCACACTCTTCGTATTTTAATCTCAGTGTCTTCATGAGGTAGAGTCGAGAATAGTTTTCTCAGCATATTGAAGGTGTTTCTGGAGGTGCAGAACAATATTTGCTGCTTTCCTTTCATGCTGTGAATCTCCTGCTCATCCTAAATCACCTCAAATCACCATCTCAGTTCATCAGATTTAGATCAGGGTGTCAGGAAATGGGGATGACCCAGGCAGGGAGACGGACGCAAGTGCAGGTAGGGTGAGAAATGAATAATTTAATAAATAAAAATATAAACAAACCAGGAAACGAGAAACAAGTAAACACTTAAACATAAAACAGGGAGATATATACAAGGATCTGTGGAATAAACTAAATAACGGAAAATAGATAAACATATAACCAAAAACCAAAACAAACGAGAGAAACTAAAGAACATAAACTAAACCAACTAGAGATAATAATGAGAAAATAAACAGGGAATATATATACAAGAAGATAAACGTGAAACAAGGGACTAAGGCTAAGAAAACAAGGTAAACACTGAGCGAAGCTATTAAACACAGAGAGAGACAAAACGACATGGGAAGGTGCAAAGACCGACGGAGACAAAGTGGCACATGGGATCTATTTAAAGAAACAGGAAACACACTAGAATTGGAAACACCTGGGGAAGGGGCGGAGCTACAAATGAGACACAGGTGGAAAAGTACTGAGACGGGAGACACAGGGGAGCACAGGTCACATGGGGAAGACACACAGAGACACGAGACGAGGCCAAGACGTGACAGAAGTCTCCCCCTAAACGCGCAGCTCCCGAGGCACGTAAAAACGAACCCCGGGGGCTGGCGGCGGGGAGAGGCCGGGGAAAACAAGACACGAAACCAGGGACTGAAACGGAGACAGGACAGAGGACAGAGACTGGACGGGAGACTGAACGGGGAACTGAACAGGAGACGGAGACTGGACGGGGAACTGGACAGGAGACGGAGACTGGACGGGGAACGGAGACTGGACAGGGAACTGGACGGTGGACGGAGACTGGACAGAAGACGGAGACAGAACAGGACACTGGACAGGGGACGAAGACTGAACAGGAGACTGGACTTGAAACGGGACAGGAGACTGGACTGGACTGGACATGGGAACAGGGACGAGGACATTAACAGGGACAGAAACTAACACTGTAACTGGGACGGGAACAGAGACAGACACGGGTACAGGTACATAGACAGAGACAGGGACCAAAACAGGGAGAGACATGGGGACCAGAAACATGGGTGGGTGCCCAGGACTGCAGCTTCAGCAGAGACGGAGGCTTGAGCAGCTTCAGCAGAGACGGAGGCTTGAGCAGCTTCTGCAGACACGGCAGGAGTCCGGGGGCGTGGCTCAGCAGCTGAGAGAATTTCAGAGCTGGGTGCGTAGAGAGCAGCAGCGGGGCTTGAGACCGCGGGAAGATCAAAAACCCGGACTGGTTCTGCAGCCTCGCCGGTAGAGTCAAGCGCGGAAAGCGCGGGGCCGCCGATAAAGTCCAGCGTGGAGAGAGTCCCAGAGCGCGGCTGAGCGGCCGCGGAGATGAAAGCCGCCATGAAAGCCAGCTCCTCAGCCTGAGGTGCTGGCGCTGCAGCTGCAGGGCTTGAGAGTGCGGTTGCCGCAAAATCCCGGACTGGATTTGTAATCCTGGAGAGCGGCTCAAGCACCGCAGCAGTGCCGGAGCGTGGCATCTCAGCCGCGGACTTCACGGAGTGCGGCGTCTCGGCCGCGAGAGTCACGGGGTGCGGCTTTGCAGCCGCGAGAGTCACAGAGCGCGGCGTCTTGGCCGCGGGCTTCACGGAGCGCGGCGTCCCGGCCACGAGCTTCACGGAGCGCGCCGTCTCGGCCGCAAGAGTCACGGAGCGCGGCTCGGCCGCAGGCTTCACGGAGCGCGGCGGCTTGGCGGCGAGAGTCACGGAGCGCGGCGGCTCGGCCGCGAGAGTCACGGGAGTTGGGATGGCCTTAGGAGCCGGGTAGAGCACCGCCCCTGGGGGGAACGGTAACGGAGCACGGGCCGGTGCGGGGTAGAGCTCCTCCTCTTCTCCGGAGCTGCTGGGAGCGCACCCGAGAAAGTCCCATGGGTCGCGCTTGACCCGCCTCTGGTCCTCGTAGGCTCCGCGCAGTCCAGGGTGAGGACCGAGGCTCACCGCGCCAACCCTTATCGCCCCCCCAAGAAAATCCTCCCCGAAAAAGGGGTCTTCTTCCAGCTGGCGGGACCCCTTAGAACGCTTACCCTGAGGCCTGCGGCGTCCATGAGGCCTCGAGTTTTCCTGTGCCGGGATCCTGCCTGGAGTACGGCGAATCGCCATCCTGGTGCCAGTCCAGGCAGAACCTGCTGTCTCCATGTTAAGGTCGGTCTTTCTGTCAGGAAATGGGGATGACCCAGGCAGGGAGACGAGGAGACGGACGCAAGTGCAGGTAGGGTGAGAAATGAATAATTTAATAAATAAAAATATAAATAAACCAGGAAACGAGAAACAAGTAAACACTTAAACATAAAACAGGGAGATATATACAAGGATCTGTGGAATAAACTAAATAACGGAAAATAGATAAACATATAACCAAAAACCAAAACAAACGAGAGAAACTAAAGAACATAAACTAAACCAACTAGAGATAATAATGAGAAAATAAACAGGGAATATATATACAAGAAGATAAACGTGAAACAAGGGACTAAGGCTAAGAAAACAAGGTAAACACTGAGCGAAGCTATAAAACACAGAGAGAGACAAAACGACATGGGAAGGTGCAAAGACCGACGGAGACAAAGTGGCACATGGGATCTATTTAAAGAAACAGGAAACACACTAGAATTGGAAACACCTTGGGAAGGGGCGGAGCTACAAATGAGACAGGTGGTGGAAAAGTACTGAGACGGGAGACACAGGGGAGCACAGGTCACGTGGGGAAGACACACAGAGACACGAGACGAGGCCAAGACGTGACACAGGGGATTGTGGAGGACAAACACTTTTTTATATAGTACGTAATTCCATTCGTACATGTGTCCCTTAAATGTTTTATTGTGCTTAATATTATTCTAAAATGTAGAAAATAAGTTAAATATGGAAAAAAAAAAAACATTTGTCCAAACGTTTGACTGGTACTGTATATAACAGCCCATGGAATTCTGTCCAGTGTACATTTCATACTTGTTTGGTATACAAAGGTTATTTAATGATTAATATGGATATTTGTATCATTTTAATGTAGTAGCTTAATTTATAACTGCACTTTGTGTGTTTGTTTGTGATTGTTTTAAATTGCCATGTAAACAGAACAGAACCATACATTTTATAATTTTATATAATTTTATTTATTGATCTGATTCTTCTTCTCTAATCTGTCTTTATGTATTTGAACAGTTAGTTTCCCCAATAATATATTTTTTTATTTCCCCCCAGTAATCAGTTTTGAAATATCTTTAGCATATTTCACAGGCAAAAAAACACATCGAGTTAAAGAAAAAACTTGCGTATAGTATTGGTGAAACTGAAGTTCTTTTTAAACGGAACCTGTTTGAATCACCAGAGAGAAACATAAACTCTGACTATAAAATTGCAGAGTATAAATATATTGCAGAGCAGAGCTGAACATCTGAGGAATAATGTACATTACAGACACTTTATCTTGCTGTTTTATAAAGTGTTTCATTGTGAATCGTAGTCTGTTTATGTTTCACAAAAAAAAACATTTATTATAGCTTCTCACTTCTCACCTTACTTACACGCTCACCATACCTGCCAATACCTATACACCTGTTAATAACATCCATACCTGTCAATACCCATCCATACCTATCAATACCCATCCATACCTGTCTCTATCTTCACCCATACCTGTCAATACCCATCCATACCTATCAATACCCATCCATACCTATCAATACCCATCCATACCTGTCAATACCCATCCATACCTATCAATACCCATCCATACCTATCAATACCCATCCATACCTGTCAATACCCATCCATACCTATCAATACCCATCCATACCTATCAATACCCATCCATACCTATCAATACCCATCAATACCTGTCTCTATCTTCACCCATACCTGTCAATACCCATCCATACCTATCAATACCCATCCATACCTGTCAATACCCATCCATATCTATCAATACCCATCCATACCTATCAATACCCATCCATACCTCTCAATACCCATCCATACCTATCAATACCCATCCATATCTATCAATACCCATCCATACCTATCAATACCCATCCATACCTATTAATACCATCCATATTTATCAATACCATCCATACCTATCAATACCCATCCACAACTATCAATAACCAATACCTGTCTATATCTTTAGCCATACCTGCCAGTACATATTCATACCTGTCTATATATTTAAACCTACCTGCCAGTACTCATCCATACATGTCTAAATCTTTACCCCACCTGTCAATAACCATCCATACCTGTCTATAACTTTACACATACCTGTTAACACCCATCTCAATCACACCAGAACCTCCCATGCCTGTCCATATCTATACCTTTATCCATCCATGATCATCCATTCTATTAATACCAAATGGTACAAATCCATATCCGTCCATACCTACACTAATACCCATGCTCACATACCTGTCCATACCCACACTCTCCATTCTCAACTTGTTTACACATGTTTTCTGCCTACATTCTCTTTATCTAATGATAAAACACCCACAAAACAAACTATTACTATTACTACATTATTTAGAAACCCATTTAGTGCCCTGAGCTGATTTATGAAGCGTTTTAAAAACAGCTAAACCTGGAATATCGCCATGTGTTCTTTGGGAAGCAGGGAAGGCAGTAATGCGGGGTAAAATAATATCTTACTGCGCACATAAGAAAATTAAAGAAAAAACTCGTGTGTCAGAATTGGAACAGAAAATAAAATCTTTAGAAACTGCCTATGCTGCTTCACCACAAGAACATATAATTAACACCCTGCGGAAATTAAGATTGGAACTAAATGAAATCATTGATGAAAAGACACAATTTATGTTGCAGAGGCTGCGTTTGGAAAACTTCGAGCATGGAAATAAATCTGGAAAATTCCTGGCAAACCAATTAAAACTAAATAAAGAAAAAACAGCTATTTCTTCAATTAAAGACTCTGTTGGTAACATTACTCATGACCCACAAGAAATTAATAACAATTTTAAAGACTTTTATGAGGCATTATACTCATCACAGATGAATCCATCTGATGCTGACATTGAAGAATTTTTGAAAAATATAAATCTACCTAAACTAGATGAGGAACAGGTTATGACTCTTGATTCACCTTTTTCATCTTCCAAATTCTTTAAAGCAATACAGGATCTCCCAAATAATAAAGCTCCAGGTCCAGATGGCTTTCCTGCAGAGTTATATAAAGAATTCTGGTCTGTGTTAGAACCCATTTTTTTTAGAATGGTCACTCAAATCAAGAAGGACCGCATAATATCTCCAAACATGAACTCTGCCAACATTACCTTGCTTCTTAAACCAGGCAAAGATCCAACACTCCCATCCAGCTATCGCCCAATTTCGCTTATAAATGTAGACCTTAAAATAATTTGCAAAGTTCTTGCAAGGAGGTTAGAAAAAATCACTCCATCCATTATACATTCGGACCAAACAGGTTTTATCAAAGGCCGGCACTCAGCCGATAACACACATCGACTAATAAATGTAATAGATTACTCTTCCATTAACAAATTAGAAACCATAGTTGTCTCTTTAGATGCAGAGAAAGCATTCGACCGGGTAAATTGGAAATTTCTGTTAGCAGTTCTAAATAAATTTGGATTTGGTCCATCCTTCATAAACTGGATTGAAACATTATATAGCTCTCCCAATGCACGGGTTAGGACAAATGATCTTATTTCACAAAGCTTTAGTCTGCAGAGAGGCACCAGACAGGGCTGCCCGCTCTCTCCCTCACTTTTTGTATTTTTTATTGAACCACTAGCAGCAAAAATACGACAAAGTGTAGATATTAAAGGAATTCAAACAGAAAATACAGACCATAAGATAAGCCTTTATGCTGATGATGTATTACTTTTCCTTAGGGACTCACAAACTTCTCTGCTAAAGACAATCACACTCATAGATAAGTTCTCATCTGTATCAGATTATTCCATTAACTGGAGTAAATCAACAGTTCTACCTCTGAATTGTACATTTCAGAGCACTACTTCACTACAGTCGGGCAACATTAAATATTTAGGTATACATTTTTCCCCCAAGCTATCAGACCTGATACGATTGAATCATACTCCTCTACTAAAAACAATAGAGGACGATCTCACACGATGGAATTCTCTACCTATATCTCTTATTGGGAGAGTTGCTACTGTAAAAATGCTGATTCTACCTAAAATCAATTATTTGTTTTCATTAATCCCTAATAAACCTCCTGCTGCTTGGTTTAAGTCATTAGACTCAAACATTTCAAATTTTTTATGGAAGAATAAAACATCGAGAATAAGTTTGAAGACTTTACAGAAGCTAAAATGCCATGGTGGTCTAGAACTACCTAACTTCTATCTCTATTTTTTAGCCAATAGATTGCAATATGTTACAAGTTGGATTAAAACAAACCCTTTAGGCAGCCCTTGGCTGGACCTAGAACAAACACTCAGTGGAAAAGTGAAAATCTCTGACTTACCTTTCATTAGCTCCAGTATTAAACACTATAGCTGCTTTAAAAGCCTGAACATAAACACCACTCTGACAGCTTGGTGGGAGTTTTTAAAGATAGCTAAGTCTTCACTAATACCATGTAAAAGGACACCCATTTGGAACAACCCAGATATATGTCAGAAAAAAACAGTTATTAATTTTTCACAATGGCAAGAGAAAGGAATTAAGAATTTAGAACATGTTATACAGGAGGGGACCTTTATGTCATTTGAAGATCTTATTTCAAAATACGAAATTAGCAGTAGCAAATTTCTGGAGTATCTACAATTGAAGTCCATTATACAAGCAAGATTTAATTTAAATAATCAAACATTAGAAATCCCAGTATTGATAAAAGAGTTCATGAATCTCTATACTCCTAAATTGTTATCAAAAATATATAAGTTATTATCCAAAATTAATGATTCAATATCCCTCACAATTACAAAATGGGATCGAGATCTCTCCATGAACCCAGATAAGAACTTTTGGACACAGATATGTTTAAACAATTTCAAAATGACGAAAAGTCCAAATTTACAACTCATACAATAGAAAATTCTCCATAGAACACATTATACAGGGCATAGAATGTTCCAAATGGGCCTTAGAGAAACAAATATATGCACTAACTGTTCGGGCAATCATATTGAGAATTATATACATGCTATATGGTTTTGCATGCCTGTTCAGAGATTCTGGCAGATGATATGTGAAGACTTATCTACCTGGTTTAATTGCAATATCCCAGCTTCACCCAAACTATGCATTTTAGGTGATGTAAGTGAACTAAACATGGAAACAAATATATTGCACATAGTTCTCACTGTCTTATGCATCGCTAAGAAAACTATCCTCATGAAGTGGAAATCAAAAAATGATTTATGCATAAATCACTATAGAAATTTACTTTTAGACCACATTAGTCTGGAAAGAATGTCTGCAACCTCAAAAAAAACAATTGGCTACATTTGAATCTCTCTGGTTCCCACTGATCAGCTCCATCACATGATGGGGGTGGGCGGCTGTAGTCGTGTCTCCTGGTGCGTCCGGCAGGTGGCTGGGGGGGGGATCGGGGGATTTGGGTGTCTGATGGCTCTTGGACTGGGGACGGTGGCTGCCGCTTGGTGATTTCTGTGTGCGGGCCCTGGTTGTTGGTGGGGGGGGCCTGGATGTATGCTCTTGTGGTCTTGGGGTGTGGGTCTGGGGGGCCCATGGTGGTGGGTGCTGGCCCTGTCCGGTTGGCTGGGTTCCCCTGTGGCGGTCGGGGTGCGGAGTCCGGGGCCCTGGTGCCCGTGGGCGTCTGTCGCCTGTTTGGGTCCCTCCCTGCGCTGGGGAGGGTCTATGCCTCTCTTGGGCGCGCCGTCGTGGGGGGTGGTGGTTTGGTCCGTGTTGGGGTGTCTGGTTGGCATTCCGGGATTCTGGGTGCCCTCCCTGTGGGGAGGTAGGGGCGCTCAGGTGGGGAAGCGGCAGTCTCCCACTTAAGACCGGTTGGTCCTGGGCTCAGGACCACTGTGTGTGTATGAGAAAGAGTGGGATGTTGAGTGTAAATGTGTCTGTGTGTGTGTGCGTGTGTGTAATATCTGTTGTCTTTTGTATGTGAGTGGGGATGTGTATTTATGTTGTATTGCAGTGTGGGGATGGGGGCGCTGTCTTGCAGAGCGGCGGTGTCCTGGGGCCGTAGCCGCTCTACACCCTGGACTTGCCTTCCCTGTACTGCGGTTGGGTGTATGGAACTGGGTGCCTAGTGAGCCAGCAGTAGTTGGCTCTCTTCCTCCGGGGGGTAGTCCTCTGCCCCTCGGTCCTTTCCTGGTCCTTCCCCGAGTCCTACTCAGTCTAACATCGCATTACACATACAAACTCATCATACAGCTTACACACATCATATTACACATAGGGTTTTGGGGGGCAGGTGCTCCCTGCTCCTCAATTTTATTTTTGCATTTTAGACATTGAGGGCCTTTGGGGGGGCAGTGTGGTTGGGTGCTGTTATTCAGTTCTCATATTACAGCTGTCCCTCCAATTTTAATAGCACTGTAGCTTTCATTCATTCTTCTCATTATACACATTCATATCACTGTAACATGCTGGGTGGGGGGAGGAGGGGGGTCAGGTCTTCTCACACCCTGGTTTCGTGCACCCTGCCTGGGGTGTGGGTCGGGTGGTTGTTCGGGGCCGGGCTGGCTGCTTCCCTAGGTTGCCGCTGGCTCGGTACTGGTGCCCGCATGCCCGCATTAGGTGTTTATGTATGTTCTGTGTGTGTGACTGGTGTGCGTGACTGCTGTGTGTGACTGGTCTGTGAGTGAATGTGCACGTGTGCGACGGGTGTATGTGTGACGGATGTGTGTGTGACGGGTGTGTGAATGTGCATGTGTGCGTGAACAGTTGGTCCTGGGTTTGGGGCTGAGTGAGCATGGACACCTGTGGGACATGGTTGCGTAGGGCGGGTTTTTGCCCTCCCTACCGCTCCACGCTGCTCTCCGCCAATCGTCACTGCCGTTCCTGGGGGGGTGGGCGTCCGTGGGTCCATGGGTGCGTGGCCGGATGCCCTAGTGTGGTCTCTGGCCCGCCCCCTTGGTGGCCGTGGCCTGGGGGTGGCTTGGGCCCCCTTGGCGTGGCGGGGGGGGGCCTGCCGGGTGTCGGGCTGTTCCCGGGTGCTTGGGATCTCGGGGGCCGCATGCTCGGCTCGTGCAGGGGGTGCTGGCCTGCCGGGGGGGTGGCCTGCTCGCTTCCTTTGGCTCTCTGGACTCTTGCTCTTTTCCATGGGGGCTTCATCTGGAGTCTCCCCCGTCCTCATCTGGGGTGTGCACATGGTTACCATCGGGATGTGTGGCCGCGGGTCTTCTGGGCTCCTAATGGGCTGTGGATGGTCTGGGTCCACTGGGTTCTTCCCTATCTGCCTCTGGATCGCAGGGGCATGGTGGCGGTTTCTTGCCTCCATTGTGGTAGGCATTTCATGACATAATCCGTAACACATGACATATTTTTGCAAAAAACAATAGAATAGAAGTAACTGTGTGTGTATGTATTTATGTGTATGTATTAATATGTATGTATATTTATGTATGTGTGTATATGTATAAGCATATGTATAGTTAGATATGTGAGTATGTTTATATATGTATGTTTGTTTATTTTATGTTTATTTTATTTTATTATTATTATTTTTTTTGTTTGTTTGTTTTTTGTTTAGTTTTTTTTTTTTCTTTTCTTTTTCTTCTTCTTGTACCCCCCTCCTGTACCTCACACTCCGATCCTTCCAACCCTGAACTCCCACAACTATATCCACAAAAAAAATATATATATAAAAAAATAATAAATAATAATAATAATAATAAAAAATTAAATAAATAAATAAATAAATAAAAATAAAGTATTAATTGTCCTCCGAAGAGGGGTGGTGGTGGTTGGGCCAAAAAAAAAACAACAAAAAAAAAACAGCTAAACTGAGATTTATCTTCCTCAGAGACCGACACAACAGGTGGATATATCACACGCATTCGATCAGCTCAGTTTATCAGAGTTACAAACGAGCAGCGTCATTTAAATGATACAAATCACCCTAATAGAGTGGCGGTTTAGTTTATTACAGCGTGGCATCCTGAATGAATGATCTAAGAGTGAATCGTGGGCTGATTCACATATCACTGTTCATGTTTCATACATTAATTGTGTGAAGTATAAATTTATAATATTATGGGACACCTGAACAGCCCCAGTCTGAGGCTTTGTCTCAGATCATATGGTCTGCATTAATGAGCAGCATTATTACAGTTTCGGCTTCACACGCCTTACTGAACACCCAGCTCGTCGTCCAGACTGATGTGGAATCATTTGCATATAGATTGGCTTGTCATTATTATTGCAGTGTTATTGCTCTCATTAATGATTCATGCTCCTCTGGTTAAAACTCTGCTTTGAATTCAGGGCCTGAAATAAGTGTTAGTACACTCAGCCGAGTTAGAAAATACTCATAAATATGAATACACTGTAAAAACAAATAGAGGCCATCACACAATGATGGCATGGCCATTTAACAGAAAAGCCACACACTAAACATGGCCTCAGTGGTTCTATTCCCTTCTGTTCTATAGGAATTAAACCAAAAGTGTCTGCAATCATAGACAGGTATTAATGGATATGGACAGTAATGGATGTGTATATAGAGTTATAGATTGGTATGGGAAGGTATGGGCAGGTATGGAATAGTATAAACAGATATAGATGGGTATAAGGAGGAATGGACAGGTAAGGATGGGCATAAACGGGTATAGATGGGTATGAGAAGGAATAAGCAGGTATGGTAGGTTATGGACAGGTATGGATTGGTATAAACAGGTATAAATGGGTATGAGGAGGTATGGGTAGGACTGACTGGTTATGGAGAGGTATGAACGTGTATAGACAGGTATAGGGGGGTATGGGGAGGTATGGGCAGTTATGGTAGGTCACAGACCAGTATGGATGGGTATAGACAGGTATAGGTGGGTATGGTAGGTTATAGACAGGTATGAATCGGTGCAGGAGGTATAGATGGGTATGAGGAGGAATGGGCAGGTATGGATTGGTATAAACAGGTATATATGGGTATTAGGAGGTATGGATGGGTACATAACATTGCATTACATTACATTTGGCAGACGCTTTTGCCCAAAGCCACTTACAAAAATGAGGTACATAGAGTAACAGAAATTCAAGGTAAAAAAAAAACAGGCATAGATGGGTATGAGAAGCAATGGGCAGGTAAGGATGGGTATAAACGGGTAGAGACGGGTATGAGAAGGAATGGACAGGTATGGATGGTATAGACAGGTATAAGTTGGTATGAGGAGATATGGACAGGTATGGATGGTTATAGACAGGTATAGATGGGTATGGGAAGGAATGGGCAGGTATAGATGAGTATTGGGAGGTATGGGCAGGAATGGAGGGGTATAGACAGGTATAGATGGATATGGGGAGGTATGGACAGGAATGGATGGGTATGAGGAGGTATGGATAAGTATAGACACGTATAGATGGGTATGAGGAGGTATGAGCAGGGATGGTAGTTATGGACATGAACAGATATTTATGGATGTGATGGATGCTATAGATTATAGGTTATTGGTATAGATTATCAGGATCATAGATTAATATTTATTGGTATGCACAGAATTGTACAGGTATGGATGGGTATGAGTGAAACTGTGTTATGTTCTGTTAGCTCTGTTTGTTCCTGTGTGCTGGGAGGGTGTTTAAAGCCTAAAATAGTTGAATTTTTAATTAGATAATTAGCATAGATGGTAATATTATATTTAATGTTTCCAGATAAATTTTAAAGAGGAAATAGAAACCGTCAGTGTTTTAGATTTTGTATTTTCAAAAAGAGACAGAGAGAGAGAGAGAGTAGCCTCTACATGCTGACTTTTAGCATTCTTATTAGGCCTGGAAAATGCTGCTAAATGTTTTTCATGACTTGTGCAGAAAATGGAATATGTTTGATGAAATATTCATAAACAGAAAAAAGAGGGAGAGAGAAAGAAATGAAGTGAAAAAGCCCTTCCTACATTTTAAACATGAATTGAATGATGAAATACACTGCTGAGCAAAAGTCTTTAGCTGTCATAAAACAGTTTAAAACTGTGGATCTCAGCAGGGAGTGTGTCTACTTATAAAACTCTATTTAACACTGAAATAAACTCAAAAAAAACCCAAATAAACATCAAGTCTGTGGTCAGTGGGAGTGTCTCTGCGTAATTAACTCTCATACAAAATAACTCAAATGGTCTAAATGGTTAGGGAAAAAGCTTAATTTACATTAAAACAATGTAAATGGAGAAACTGCATTATTTCTTAATGTGATTTTGAACACTTAGGAATGGAGCCATTTCTCAGGATGTTCTGGTGTTGGTAAAAGTAGACGTATGGGTGTTCAGCTAGATTTAGTTTTATATTTTGCTCCTTCAACCACAGACACAGCACCTCTTCTTTAATTCAGTGGTAGATATAAATTAAATTAAGCTAAATTCGATCTGTTGTAACACAAGAAATTTTGACACAAAACTTTAAAAAGATGGCCGGTCACTTGTGATGGAGAATAAGGTGGATAGGGAGTGAAGGTTCTGTGGTTAATAGCTGACAGAAGTGTGTGGAAGTGTGTGAAAGCTTAGCAGCAGTTGAATCTCAGCTTCTTTTTACTGTCTATAGATCAGCTGATAAACTCTGGTCTCAGTCTGACGGATGTTGCAATCGAGTTGCAACACAATACTGTGTGCTTTAGTCTCACGAGACGAACCTGCTTTACCTACTCTCTCTCTCTCTCTTTCTCTTTCTCTCTGTCCGGATCATGAAATGGATGTTTAAAATCATTTAAGCCACTTCAAAATGGAGCAGCTATGCCAGCAACTGAAACATCTTCACTGATCAGTAACTGATAACATTATTGATCTCAGAGGATACACTGGGATATAGACTTTTCTGATGATATTCAGTTATAAAAAAACAACCATTAGGACAAAGTGGATCAGATAATATTACATGACTGTATCAGAATTGTGGTTGGATGGCAGATAGCGAGACAGACGAGCATAAAAAAAAGATCTTTCAGCAGTTTAGCAGGCAGTTCGTTCATACGTTTGTTTGACAGGCAGTTCATTCAACAAGCACGTTTGCAGGCAGGCAGTTAAGCAGTTTGTTTACTTGTTTAGCAGTAGCTTGTTCCTCTGGAAGCCAGATTCTTCAGTTCATTAAGCAGCCAAGCACAGAATTTGTTCATCAGTAGGTTGGTCAGTCAGTTCAGCAGGCTGACAGGCGTTTTGGTAGACAGTTTGGCAGGTAGGTTGATTCATTCAGCACTTTATTTTGTTTAACAGTTTCTTTTCTTCAACTGTTTGTTTTAAATAGCATTTTATTCGTTTAAAAGTTAGTTTGACAGGTTGTTCATTTGGCAGATTGATTGTTTGGTAGACAGGCAGTTTTTCAGCAGGCAGGCAGTGAGTTTGGAGGCTGGCAGGCAATTCGGTAGGCAGCTTGACAGGCTGGCAGGCAGTTTACCAGGCAAACTGGAAGGCACGCAGGCAGGGAGGAAGTTCATCAGTTTGATTGCCCGGCAGTTTCTTCATTCAAAAGTTAATTCATTTGGCAGTTTGTTTCATTCAGAAATTTGTTTGAAAGTTTGTTTGTTTAAAAGTTTGTTTGTTTGAAAATGTGTTTATTAGAAAGCTTGTTTGGCAAGTTGTTCATCTGCAGTTTGCGACCCGCCAAACCTGCGTTTGGCAGGTTGATCATTGGGTAGGTGACCAGGTAGGCAGCTTTTCTGCAGGCAGGTAGTTCATCAATTAGTTCGTCAAACAATTTGAGTGAAGATAGACAATCTACAGTAGCTTGCAAAAGTATACATATCCCTTGAGATTTGTTACATTTTGTCACCTTACAACCACAAACTTAAATGTATTTTAGAGAGATTTTAAGTGATAAACCATCACAAAGTAGCACATCATTGTGAAGTGAAATGAAAATGATATGTTGTTTCCAAATTTTTTATAAAATAAAAATCTGAAAAGTGTGATGTGCAAAAGTATTTAGCCCACTTTACTCTAAACCCCCTACATAAAATCCAGTGCAGTCAATTGCCTTCAGAAGTCACTTCATCAGTTAACAGAGTGCAGCTGTGTGTAATTTAGTGTCAGTATAAATACAGCTGTTCTGTGAAGGCCTCAGTGGTTTGTTAGAGAACATTAATGAACAAACAGCATCATGAAGGCCAAGGAACTCAGAGATACAGTTGTGGAGGTCAGAGATAATGTTGTGGAGAAGTTTAAAGCAGATCCCCAGCATCCCAAGGAGCACTGTTGAATCCATCGTTCGAAAATGGAAAATGTATTCTACAACTGCAAACCTACCAAGACACTGCCGTCCACCCAAACTGACAGATTGAGCTAGGAGAACACTGGTCAGAGAAGCAACCAAGAGGCCCATGATCACTCTGGAAGAGCTGCAGAAATCTCAGCTCAGGTGGGAGATAACTGTAAGTAGGTGCACTCCACAAATCTGGCCTTTATGGAAGAGTGGCAAGAAGAAAGCCACTGTTGAAAGAAAGACATAAGAAATGCTGTTTGTACAGCAAACATGTAAAAAGAAGGTGCTGTGGGCAGATGAGACCAAAGTTGAACTTTTTGGCCTAAATTTAAAGTGCTGTGTGTGGCAGAAAAGTAACACTGCTCATCACACTTCATAGTAAACTAACACAATATGAACGCTTGTCTTATGCTCTGTTAACGTATGGATTGTACTAGGACTGAGAGTTATTAGCTGTACTGTGTTTATTACAGTGAGCTGTGATTAATAATTAGCAGTAATTAGCGTCTGCTGTTATTGTTGTCCGTGATCGGATCAGTGCAGCTGTGTGTACGACTCTGGACATTCCTGTATTGATCCTGAAATCGACACACTGCTCATTAATGCACAGAGCACTCTGACATTTCAGCAGTCCGAGCGGCAGATTAAAAGTTGTGGCGGAAGTCTCTGTGCCGGGTCGATAACGGGCTGAATGGTGCGGAGCGGCTGCTGGACAGCAAAGTGATTAGGTTGACGTATTGGTGAGAGACGGTGAAGCTGATCAATGAGTGTAGACCTGCTGTCATAATAAGTGGCATTTTTCTCACATTCACAAACAACAGCATAACTGAAACAACATTTACTGAAAGATGTTGGGGTGTGTGTGTGTGTTTGTATTGGGATGCCACATTGCAATAAAATATATGTGCTACAAAGTTATAGCATAATCAATACAGGGTTAACTCTATAGGAACCACCAGAGACTGTCAGAGAAGTCAAAAACTGGTGCAGTGTTTGATAACAGATTATTTTTGTGGTAAACTAAGTTTTTTAGTCTTGGTTTAGCTTTTTTCTTAAAATCAGGAGTAAGCTGAAACTGATCAAATACAGTATTAATACTGATTAATCTGACCACAATACATATTTCCACTGTGGGATGGTGCATCCAAAATGCATCTGGGCCTATAGAGAAGTTGACAGCACCTCTGGACATGTTTAGCATACACTGTAAAAATATCCACTAGAAAAAGCTATGAACAATATTATGGTGTCACGTCAATGTCAAAAATACCAGGTAAAAAAAATTAACCAGCGTTAATTTTTTTTAACATTTTGCGTGTGAAAAAATTTACTTCTTGCAAGCACAAATGTGAAGCTCGCGAGCAAAAAAAAAAGGATTTGTGTGTGCGCTGAACAGAATATCTCTCTTTTGAGGTTCATGTTTCTCCTCTCAGAGTTGTTTTATTTTCCTCTCAAATTCACATTTCTCCTTGCACGCCATGCGAGTTACCTGCGGCTTTTGTTTTTGCTCGAGCGAGGCTTTTGAAAGGGGTGCTTTTGACAGTTTGGGGGCGGGGTCAGGATCGCCTCCCTCAGCAAATTCTATTGGCTGATATCTCCAGAGTTTGTGGACACGCTGATTCATTTTTTTCACCTGGTATTTTTGCGCCCCTGACTTTTGACATTGATGTGACATCATACAATAGACAATACAAAAGTCAAAAGTTTGGACACACTTTATATTAAGTGCTTTTTCATTATTTTTTTAATTTTTGCCATTGTAGATTAATACTAAAGTCATGCAAACTAAGACTACATAACATGGAATTATTTAGTTACCAAACCAGAATATGCTTCATCTAGACACCACTTGCTTAGATGAGAGCTTTGCATATCATACTTACCTGAAATGTCTTGTAGTTAACAGCTGTGCTGAACTTGTCAAGAGTTAATTGTTTGAATGTCTTGCCTCTTAATGTGTTTGAGAGCATCAGTTGTAAAGTTGTGAAGAGGTAGAGTTACAGGTATACAGTGAATAACTATACTTTTCAACTTCTCTGTTCTCATCAGGACCACCCCAGGAAAGGAAGACCAAGAGTTACCTCTGTTACCAGCACCCCAGAAAAGGCTATTTTAGTTTCTGGATGACTTCACTATTCAAAATTTTGGACTGATACTGTATGTTAATTGAAATGTATATACTTATATTAAGCAAAAAAAAAATCTGCCAATGGGAAAGCAAACTTTTCTTAGTAGGATTTCTTAAACTAAGCAATCTTATCTCAAAATGAGTGAAGTAAGAATTAAATTTGGACACTTGACTGGTCACTTTTCAGGCAAATGTTGCATTCAAATTACTTAGAATAAGGTAAAAAAAAATAAGTAAGACTGATTAGGGTCATTATTCATAAAATAAGCAAGATATTACATGTACAGTGCTTAACAAGACAAGAATTCTCAGTTTGAAATCACATAATTATATCAGCCTTTCCTGATTAATGGATGTAGATAATGATATCTATTAACAGTGGTGGTCAGAGAGGTAATAAAGAACTAATACATGAATAGATAAAATTAACAAATTTTCAGCTTTCACATGAAATTTGATCGTATGCTTATAATAAAAATATATAATTTGCAAACAACTGCATTCAGGCACCAATATAAGCAATGTATGAACAGCAGAAGTTGTTCTAAAACAACTTTATCTGTTGTGCTCTATTTTAAAGCAGCCCTACAGTAACTATCTGAGATTAAATGGGACATCTGCTAGATTTGTTAGCCATTACAACTGTCCAGACTGTCCAGCTTATTCTGTATTTACTAACAGCTTACTCTGGCATGCCCAGACTGAGTTTAGTCAGGGCTTTAATTTTAAAGCATTAGTGTAATGGTGCTATCTGTCCACACTTGATGTAAGCAGTTGACACAGCACAAATAGAAGTGACTCTGGCAGCCGTTCTCAAACTGGGAATTATTCAGCTTTGTCTGTTTGTGTTGCAGTCGATTCCCTCAATTTAACTCAAAATGAAGATATATAAACCAATCAAAACACTGCAGACACAAAACAGTGGATCAGCACAATATCAGAACTCTATTTACTAAAATTAAATATTCCATACATCCAAAACTATGAAGAATTGCACCAACTGATGTCTAACAGACTGTACTGGGACATCTTTAACTCTTTTTGTTCCTGAAATAAAGTGTATTAAATTTATTCTGCATTTGTTTAAGAAACTGGCTCTACTGTCCAGGGAAGACCTTCTACTAAAGTTTGGATTCACCACATTGCTGAGAGAATTTGCCAGGGACAGTATAAGCATCATTACTGAGATCAAAATGTTAATTGATCACCTCATCCCCATCTCCACAACTCATCACATCCTGAGAATATAAAAGTAATATTGTATACCATGGTAATGGTATGTTCAAAAGCTATTATCTGAATATGATGTGAAAATAACTAATACATTCATTCATTCATTCATTCATTCATAAGCATTTAAGATGATCACAGGATGGGGGCGCTACCTGACCAATTTGACGTCACTCTTAAACAACACAGAGGCACCTTAGTTGTAAGTTTAGCAGTGTATTCTGTTCAAATCAATTAAAAAACTGTATATAGGAGTGCAAGATAAGCCTTAAAACACTCCTTAGACCTTTTACTCAACAGGTTTAAAGCTTTATCTACCAAAGAGTGTGAATGGAGTGGGTCTAGTCTAGTAGTTTAGTAGTTAGTCTGTTAGCTAATGTTATCAGTCTGTGCTGTGGTGTTAGCAGTTAACCTGTTAGCTAATGTCTGTTAGCTAATGTTATCAGACTGTGCTGTGGTGTTAGCAGTTAACCTGTTAGCTAATGTTATAGGCCTGTGCTGTTAGCAGTTACCATGTTAGCTTATGTCTGTTAGCTAATGCTATAGGCCTGTGCTGTGGTGTTAGCAGTTAGCTTATGTCTGTTAGCTAATGTAATCAGTCTGTGCTGTGGTGTTAGCAGCTACCCTGTTAGCTAATGTAATCAGTCTGTGCTGTGGTGTTAGCAGCTACCCTGTTAGCTAATGTAATTAGTCTGTGCTGTGGTGTTAGCAGCTACCCTGTTAGCTAATGTTATAGGCCTGTGCTGTGGTGTTAGCAGTTAGTATGTTAGCTAATGTTATAGGCCTCTGCTGTGGTGTTAGCAGTTAGTATGTTAGCTAATGTTATAGGCCTCTGCTGTGGTGTTAGCAGTTAGTATGTTAGCTAATGTCTGTTAGCTAATGTTATCAGTCTGTGCTGTGGTGTTAGCAGTTAGTATGTTAGCTAATGTCTGTTAGCTAATGTAATCAGTCTGTGCTGTGGTGTTAGCAGCTACCCTGTTAGCTAATGTTATCAGTCTGTGCTGTGGTGTTAGCAGTTACCATGCTATTTAACGATGTCTAGCTAATGTTCACACAGCAGGTAAAAGTTGCCCAAATCAAATTTTCTAGCTTGAATTCGAAGAGCTGTGAGTGGCTAAATGAGTTTATAGAGAATTGGCTCCAAAAAGGGACACATTATTCGGCCACGGTCGATTACACTGCAGCCTGGATCTGTAGCTGTGTTCAGACAATCCATTAGGAAAAATTTACGAGGATAAATAAAAAAAAGGGGCAGCCTCATCCATAATGTAGAACAGATAAGCACAGAAAAATGTTATGTCTTTAAAGTGTTTAAGACCCAGAGAGAGAAAGCCTAAAACTAAAAAAACTACACACTCCAACTCTCTATTCAGCACAGTGCTGTAACTAATGTATACATTTATAACACAGAACTGAAGTTTAGTCAATAGTGTTCTTCCTGTTCTTTATAGACAATGATTACAGACTGTGTCAAAGTGACAAATAATAAGAGATACTGCAAATACTGAACCAAGAAGCTGATAGTTGGAATGCAATGAAGCTTTATATGTTTGAATATAATGATGATACATTGGTTACAATATTGAAAGAAGTGAAAGAATATGTTAACTAGGGAAAACTGTAGAATTGAAAGGAGGCTCTAGTACTCTGTTAGACACCAGTAGCCTGGATACAAAATGACATATAGCTGGGAATGGAGGCATACAGGTTCCATATGGTATCCTGTGGTGCATTTGCCATTTCCACAGATGCTGCAGCTGGGCCTGTAGATCCTACACGCTCATAAGTTCCTAAAGCTGGCATCCCATCTGCTCCCATAAAATGGAGATATTTTAGGGAACCCTTGCTGTGTGTGGTTGAGCATTATCCTGCTAAAAAAGCCACTTGGAATCTCTCCCATCCAGATATCACTGAGCTGTTAGTGTAACTTGTATGTCTACTTAGGGTGACCGATGGTCATATTCAATGGCTCCCTGATCATCACACTAGCTTTTGGGACAGTGTGTCTTTCCTCAGCAAAGTTAGGATTGAGGCACTTACCAAAAGGCCTTTATAATCAAACTCAACTGCAGTCAGTTCCCAAACAGAATCTGGATTTGTCGTTAAATATGATTTGGTTGCAGTCTGACACAACACCACTGAAAACAAAAACAACAGTGACTAAACTAAATGGCAGGCAGTTCATGGGAAATGACTGTCCTTCTTCTCCTAGTCCAATGACGTGCCCCCTCTGAAAGTGTTTCAACAGGGAAAAATGTCTTTCAGTGATTGTAGAGTTATCTCACCAAGAGGTGCACTGCCCAAAAGTACCATTTGAGAGCTTCTTATAGGCTGTGGGTGATGCAGTTTTACAGACTCTTGTGGTAAGACCTAGTGTCTATTCAAATTTGACACCACACCTGTAATCATTTACATATCTGTAAGCCAAGGTTTGACTTCCAGTTTATTAACTGCAGTTGCCCTTCATTTGGCATTTGTCAATCTTGATAAACTACAAATAGAATTTCTATACACATTTTTTTAAACGAGCAGTCAGTTGTCATTATCAGAGCATGGCTTTTCTCCATTGCTTTTCATATACAATGTTTAATAGAACAAATCTGTGTAAATTAATAAAATGCATTACATTATAGGGTGTAACTGTATGTAAATCAATGCTGTAGTCTGAGTTCTAATGAAGAGTGACACAGCAGAGCGTATCTCACTCTGCTCACCCCGGAGAAGAGTGAACGCTACTGATGGGTATTGAAACTCACTTCACTGATTAAACTCATTTAAATGCTCTTGTTTGATTGAATCACTGTTTATGAATTCATTTGGATCTCTGCCCAGTCTCTTATTGGTTTCCACACTCATGTCTAGACCCAGCCAGAATAAAAACATGTCCTGAGCTGAACTTACTGAGACAGAATTTCAATGCAATAAAAATGATATATTTTCTTTATTTAGCTATGCAATTAATTACAGCAACAAGCCGCTGTACACATGGCCATGATGGATTGTTGTTCTATTAAAAATAACGAAAACGCAGTAAAATCTAATATGATAAAATACAAAGAAGTTTAATAACTCATTTAATTTATTATGAACAATAAACACACAGTAATTATTCATGTAGAGCTGGCTATTATGTTAAGCTATCATGTAGCTATACTACTGTTATTGCTACTAATATTACAACTACTAATAATATCACTAATATTATGTAAAATACTACTGCTGCTATGTGTACTCTTACTAATAGTAGTCTTATTATACATTCTACTTCTAAAATGTCAAGTAATATGTGAATGTCACATGGTCCCTGTCTGTTCTCATGTTTATGTGTTTATTTACCTTTTCTGGCCCAGTCTCATGTCTGTGTTGCAAGGGCGTAGGAGCGGGCTTGATATTGGGGGGGACACATTTGCCCCCCCCATATGAACCAATATGAATATGAACCAAAGCCCACCCTATAGTTTCCTAGAACAACATTTGTGGAATTATTTTTTATCACAAATAATCATTTTTTTCTGTATTTTGTTTATAATTAGTTACATCCAAGAAAAGGTGACTTTACAAACTAAACATGTTACTCCACATTACTGTTACTGTTGTTAGAAAATAAATATGCATGCAATGTCTGAATTATATACATAGCACAAAAACTGATCAGTTATCACCTAATATTTAAAATAATGTAAACAGATTTGGTTATTATTATTATTATTATTATTATTATTATTATTATTATTATTATTATTATTATGTATTGTATGTCAATTCTTTTGTATATTTACATTTTCTCCACTCTTTTTAAAAAGAACATTGGATCCTGCACTTTTAATTTTTTTCTACTGAGAGCACTTGTTTCTACTGAGAGAATGTAACTTCGTTTCATAGAGATTTTTGGCAGAAGTTAATATAAACGTCAGGACATGTGGTCTTACTGTTAACTACATATGAACAGAAGTCAGGTTAGATCAGTGTTTCTTAACCCTGTTCTTACATATTCTATAGCATTCTCCCACTGTTCTGCATATTCTACAGCTTTCTCTGTTTAAAGGCACTTAATAAAGTTAGTGGTGGTACGATGTCTAATAAACTGCTGATATACATAATGATTCATTTAGGATCCATAGGGGGCAAAGAGATTTTAACAGGTAAACTCAATAAATGATTGTTTATTAACTGATCAGTTGGATCTGATGGAAAACACAGTTTTGGGGTAGTGATCAGGGTTAAGAAACTGCTTTAAACTACCAACATAAAGTAAAGTTACTGTACTAAATTCTGCCTCTACATCCAGCTTCTAGCTAACTAGTTAGCTAAATTAATTTTCGTTAATTATAGCTCACAGTAAGTCATGTAATCCTAAATTAATAAACAGTTTGAACATGAAATAGTGATTAGCTGATCAGGTACAGGGCAAGTTGGACATTAGCCTACATATATAGTTTATTTTTTCTTTAAACTTGACTCCCAATCTAGCTAATTCCAAAGTTAAGCTAACTCGCTAACACAGCTGCAGTTTATTAATCACAGTGGGTTTAAACTGTGTGCTGATTCAGAGACGTGTATTTTTAACCAGCTATCAGAAACATATCATCACAGTTTTCATGATTAGATACCATTAACTTACTTTTAGAAAAAAAAAAATCGCTGTATATCCATATCTTAAAATCAGCTGCACCCCGATCCCGCTGCTAAATCTCACAGCGAGGGAGGGGCTTCCCCCACACCAACACACTGACACTGCGCTGCAAAAACAGCAAGCTGATTGGCTGTTTCTCCTGAGAGGCGGAACTTAATTCCTGAACTGGCTCCGTGATTGGTCCGGTCTGTCTCGTCATTAATAGTACTGCTGATCTGAGCGAAACGATATCATTTTTGGGGGGGACAAATCCACCTGTTTCTAATATGGGGTGTCCCCCCCGGTTCCTACGCCAAAGCTGTGTTATATCCCCACGTGACCTGTGCTCCTCTGTGTCTCCTGTCTCAGTAGATTTCCACTCACCTGTGTTCATTTGTAGCTCCGCCCCTTAGTCCCAGGTGTTTCCTGTTTCCCGTGTGTGTACTCCTCTATTTACAGTCCGTGTTCCCTTTCTCCCGTGTCGATCCTTGTACGTTTCACATCTGGCAGTGCTCCATGTTTTTGCTTGTTTCCTCAGTCCTGGTTTCTTTTGGTTATTCCATGTTTGTTTTGTATTTATTTTTGTTAATAAATTTGTGTATAGTTTGTGTTTGCGTCCGCCTCCTCGTCCGTCCTGCACCCCACCTGACAGTAAACCTTTTGGAATTTCATGGTTTCTGCATACATTTGTTATAAAATCGTATAAGATCTCACATTCATCCAAGTCAAGGGTATTGACAAATATAATGTACCTAAAGTAATTACATAAAATCAATATTATCTTGCAGGTCTTATTAAACACTCAAAGTGGTAGGGGTAAAAGTAAGTTAAAGATTGAAATCAACAGCTGCTTGATTCCACCTGGCAGCAATAACCTCAAGCAGGCACTTCCTGCAGCTGTAGATCAGACCTGCACATGATCAGGAGGAATTTTAGCCTATTTTTACATTCTTCTCTCTTCAAATCAGTCCATAGCATCTGAGATCTGGGCTCTGACTTAGCCACGCCAAAAGGCAAATATTGTTTATTAAGTCATTCTGTTGTGGACTTGATCTGGTGCTTGGATCATTGTCCTGTTGCATCACCCAACTTCTACAGAGTTTGAGCTGATGTACAGACACTCTCACATTATCCTGTAGAATTTTTTATACACTTGGGAATTTATCATCCCCTTAATAATTGTAAGGTACCCAGGCCCTGAAGCAGCAAATCAGGCCCAAATCATGATGTTCTCTCCACATACGTTACAGTAGGGATGATATTTGAGTGTTGGAGTGCAATGACTTTTTTTTCTAGTAGACTTCCTTTGTGGTGTTCTCCATAGACACCCTGCTTGTTCAAGGTTTTATATACTGTAGATTTATGAACATCGATGTTAGCCTGTACCAATGATGCATGCCCACTTTTTGACCACAGTCCCAAATTATCTCCATTTGTATATTGATCAAAATGATTTGTGTGTTATTATTTTAGGCACATTATATGTGCCAATATCCTTGTTTTGAACGAATATCAGATTATATTTTATGACAAATCTATGCTGAAATCTTGCCACTGTAAGTAATAAGTTTTTCTCATGTCTAAAGAAACTTGTTCAAGATTTCTTTACTTTTCTAAGGTTTTCTACCTTAAACCTAGATCAGTTCCAGTTACTGCTGTGCTGTTTAAGGTGGAATGTAAACAATATACAAGCACATACATAATATCCTTATGTAATATCTCTACACACATTAAAACTAAGTTGACTTGGTGATTTCTCAGGGTGACCATGTTGGTTGTGGGTTTCCAAACTCAAGCTCCCATAATTACCATAATCCATTATGCTACTTAGCTTTAGCATTTAGCTTGCAGTCATTTTAGGAGAAAGATGATGTTGCTTCTGGGGAAGCAATTTACTTTTTTAATGCTTTATCATTGTATTTTTATTCACTCTTCTAGTTTATGTATTTTGTATCTGTGTTTGGTTTTATGTTAAGTGCTCTTTTTTCATAATTGGTCCTTTTTTAGCTTTAAAAGGCAGCTTTTTAGATTAGCTTTTTACTAGTTCTGTTCCCCTTATACTTAATTATTTTTTATTTATAAAAAATAGTTTATAGTTTATTTTTTATTTTTTTTATTTAAATGCTTGTGCTGTTCTTATCCTTATTTTATCATTTTTGTTTAAATCTATTTTATTTTAATATAAATGTCTTATTTCCTACTGTTTTATGAAATTGTTACTTTTTAATTGTTTTATTTGTTTTATATTACTTTTACATTTTGCTAATTTATTTTTTTTATTGTGAAGCACTTTGAGCTGCATTTATATGTATAAAAGGTGCTATATAAAAAAGTGTATTATTATTATTATTATTATTATTGTTATTATTATTTTATTTATGTTATTTTTTGTTTGTGTGTATTTTTTTTTTTATTTCTATCCTTCATTTCATTTTTTATGTCTACTTTTTTATAGTGGTTCTTGTTTTTTTATTTTCTTGCTATTTTCTAAAGTGGTTTTGCCCTTAAGGGCCACCATACTGCAGCTTAGACTTGTATCTGATCTGTTTGATTGACAGTGTATCATTATATTTAAATAACATAGTAACCATATAAATGCAGACTTGTAGAACTGCCATCTAAACTGCCTCTAAAGGGTGGGACCAAAGAACGCAATCAGAACCACTGCAGATCTAATACAACTCCATCATGTCTGAGGATTTGGGGAGGTTTTCTTTGGCAAGGACACACTGTCCTCTCTGTGTGTGTGTGTGTGTGTGTGTGTGTGTGTGTGTGTAAGAGAGAGAGACAGATACATGAGAGTCATCAGGCTGATCCTCAGGAGGCGTTCTGATAAATCGAATGTGCTTGTGTGATGAACTGGTGAAGTAGGGCTTTAATAATCTGAGTTAATTGCTTCATTCATTATTGACTGATTGGGAGTTATCTTCAGGATTAGCCAGAAGAGCAGCAAAAGAATGCTGTCACACACACACACACACACACAAGTTAGTAAAATGTGTTATATGCATTGGGAAGATTTGGAGGCATACACTTACAAAAATATAAACAACACAAAAAATAGCACACATATATATATATAAATGATTACAGGTGTGGTCTGGTTAGGAGTAAAAGTGCTTTCACAGCTTCCCAATGAAAAGGCTCTCAGAAGCTACTTTTAGGTACCTCTTGGTGTGAGATAGTTGACTGCTAGTCACGCCTCTATGAGGCACTCAGAGACATTTCATGCAGTTTACAGACTGAGAGAAGCCTTCTTAGTGGTGTTATGAACAAGAAACTGAGAGCCAATGGCCTCGTGATGAGCACTTCAGTCTCACAATATAACAAAAATAAAAAAGTTAAATCATCTTCCCCTTTAGTTGTAATAACTTGATGTTCTAAGTTATGTTAACTTAAGTTTTCTTAACCTATTACTTAACATTTTTAAGACAGCCAGTTTCCTCAAATTCAACTTATCCGAGTTTACAGTGTACCAAGATCAGGGGAGCCATTGCAAATGAATGTCAGTCACCACTAGTA
This sequence comes from Astyanax mexicanus, assembly GCF_023375975.1. Lineage (NCBI taxonomy): Eukaryota > Metazoa > Chordata > Actinopteri > Characiformes > Acestrorhamphidae > Astyanax > Astyanax mexicanus. Next base: position 36,565,670 of record NC_064424.1, on the reverse strand, counting down.
GTGATACATTAACAGCTCAGTGATATGTGTACGAGATACTGTGGAGACACGTGTTGCCTCTCAGTGCTTTCAATTGCCATTTTTCAGCAGGATAATGCCCACACCTCGGTCGGATTGCAACACTTCATTATCCTGTTCACTCAATAGATTTACAGTCATTCAACCATATACTGTATACTGCATTTGGAAAATAGGTTAAAAGGGTGGAGCTGAACTGGTGTATACTGAATGGGTTTTGTGCAGTTTTCCAGTGCGGTAAATTTTTTTATTAAAAGCTTTAGTTATCAGAAATGTTGGTTTTGAATGTAAAGATGGAGAAATGTTCTTAATCAAACATATGAAAATGCAGAACTGACACTAGGTAAGGTAGGTAAATACACTGAGCCCAGTATTTGCTCTGGGAGCTAGTATGGTGCTAATGGACATGCTGCTGTGAAGCTCTTTCTCCAGAAAGATCCCGGACCCACTTTGGTCAATACACTCACTCACTGAAGCTGCAGAGGAATGTTAAACACCCCCTGAGTCTCTCATGGATTATACTCTTATAAACCTTGTTTAATTGTACTATTTCTTACTAAAACAGGTAGAGAAACCTTCAATCCATAAAACAATATATAGACAAAAGTATTGGGACACCTGCTCATTTATTGTTTCTTCTTAAATCAAAGGGTATTAACACACACACACACACACACACACACAATAATACATTGATTTATTGATATTTTGATGTTTGGTATTTTGGGTGCAGCAAGTAAGACTTAGTAACAAGCTTGAATATTTGGTTAAAAGATAGATCTCTCTTGTTTTGTCCTTGGTTCCATATTTTGTTAATTGTACTGTTATTTTTTGACTGATAAACGAAGATGCATTACTTTATTGGGGCAAACAATAAAACATTTTCAAGTTGTTATAAAAACTTGTCAAAACTTGTGTGCTACTTTAAATCTGTGATTTTTTTTGGCAATTATACGCCAACTAGTAAATACCTACACTCTAAAAAGTGATTTTGTGTTGTAGTCAGGAGAACTACTATGATCAAGTTGAGTGTACAACTTAAAAATGCTTATTGAGTCAATGAAAAAATGTGATTTGAACCAACTTTAGAATACTACACATCAATGCTCTTTCTACAGTGTTGGTTCATACAGCTTTCCCATAATGCTCCTGGCACCATATAATTAAATACTGATTGTGGCCTCTCCCTTACTTACCATCTTTGTGTTGTCTGTTGCCCAAAGCTACCTTATCCTAGTCATGCATTAATGTTGTGTATACATGTGTTTGCTAAGTCTCAGTTGCCTTTATTCGTTGTTACTAGTGCTTGCAGTATATTGGCTTGGAGCTGTTGAGTACTCTCTTATGCTTATTAAACCAATATGTTGTGGAAAAATATATATATACATATTAAGGAAGCTAAGTTCTTAAAGCCTTTTTTATTTTAAATTTCTGCTACTACAATTCAGTAAATAATAAAAGCCATGGAAGAATGTAGTAAAATCTAATTGAGTAAACATGTTGCAAAGTAACATTTACTGAAATTTTTTTAGTTAAAAACACTGAGAATTATGAGCAAATGTTACTTAAATATATGCTCTGTTAAATTTACTTGCTTGAAGAAACTTGCCTACATTCTTTAAAGTAAATCCTACTCCACATTTGTTTCAGTATAGGAAGTATAATTATTGCATGAAAGCATCATACAATAAGTCTTAAATAAGGATTAGATGGGTAGGAGCACAGTGACTATTCTAAGTGTGAGATATCTGTGTAGTTTGAGTTGGTTTTAGACACAACGCCGCAGTTATTTATAATTACAAAACAGTTTACAGACGTTTCTTGAAAGTAGGCAGGTATTAAAACCGACTAATTGTTCTGCCTATTGGCTATTGGCTTGGATGCTATAAGCATTAATAAAGTTGACTTGAGATGATCTAAAGCTTATTTTTGTGTTTATAAATGATCATAAATGAACTACCACCTATAAAACATGTTTTATGTCATTAGTAGTCAGTTGTAATAGTAACATAAATCCTTACTTCTTATTCATCTTAAAATAGAAGCAGTTTAATTTTATTTACTGTAGAAACATATTTTTTCTAAGTAAAGGCATGTAGTGAAACTCAGACTTGTGTCATTTTATGCTTTTTTGTAAAAATTATAAAAATGTTTTGTGGGTTAAATATATAGAGCAACATTTTTTACAAATGTATTATTAAGTAATGTCAGCAATAAGCACTATTATTAAGTAGTGAGGTAGGTCACTGGAATTAAAGCCCCGACCCCATTTACACAGGACCTGTATGCACTGTAAAAAATAAAACATTGGCTAAATGTAAAAAAAACATATTTAGTATATTATTATTATTTAACTGCCAATACTAACAGTATAATACTGGAGCAATACATGAGTAAATTCAGTAAAGAGTGAACTCTGTAGCTCAAAGTCAGCATACTGTGATCACTAGAAACACAGAATAAAGTTAATGTGTTCTTACAGCTCTACAACACTGAGACCTGCCAATCAACATGTATATTATAATTACTGCACGCCCAGGATAAGGTAGCTTTGAGCAACAGACAACACAAAGATGGTAAATAAGGTAGAGGCCACACCCAATATGCAAATATATGGTGGCAGGAGCCTATAGGAAAGCTGCATGAACCGACACTGTAGAAAGAGCATTGACACAGGTAGTGACTAAAAGTTGGTTCAAATTACATTTTTTGATTGGCTCAATAAACATTTTAAGTTTTCAGGTTGAAGATCTCTGAACTCATTTTATTGAGTTGTGCTGGCCGGTAAGTTCACTCCACTTAATAATATTAGTTTCCACTGACTAAAACACAGAATTACATTTTAGAGTTTGGGTGAGAAGAAATGGATATTAGTCCATTCTCAGAAGATATTTTTAACATGTATCCTTTTCATCTCATTCTTTTGCTTAAGACATTTCAGTTTACCCTAAAATATTGTTCAGAATCTACCTGCAGACACTCTGAAATCTCCTGCTTTACTTCTGAACGGATTAAGGTTGCACGTCCCTAATGAGCCTCAGTTCTAACTTTGTCATTCAGTCTCTCCCTTAAAGATTTCCTGTCCACTCCATACTGCCTTGCTAGCAGTGACAACTTCCTAATTTTTCCCTCTCAGTAAAGGTGATGCACCTCAATGATTTTAGAACAACTGCTGTCCTTTTTTTTTTTCTTTTGATATCTCTCTCTGTAAACAAATGATGGTACAGATTAGGCTACATAACAAAAGCTCTTCACAGTATGTGATGCGTTATGTAGTCTAGTTAATGATGTCAGGGAGATATAAGAATAGCAAAGTCACTGGATCACAGAAAAAAATAATATTTACTGTTTGCCACATTAAATGGTGCAGTGGTTTAGTCCAGTCATATTCTAATTGTTATGGGACACAATGTACACTAAGTTGACACTAGGAGGAGAGGGGACCCTCACTAATTTGCGGGGCCCTACACAGGGTGTACACAGCAATTTCTGGAGTTAAACAGAAATGTGTGAAAGTGTTAAACTGTGTGAGTTTATTCTCCATCTTAAACTACAAGTTGAGTTGAGGGGAACTCTTTGGTGGTGTAGAGTTTATTTCAGAGTTTATTCCAAGGTGTTGAGGAGCGTGACTGAACTCTCTAATGGGCGTGTCCTCCAATCCTAGCTCACCATCAGTGTGAAGTCTTGCCCACCAGGGCTACTTTCCATGGGGTATTACAGGATGTTTTATAAAATGTTTGTTTGCTTAGCTGATGTGTTGTTGGTTATAAGAGCAAGTTACTGTTTTCTGCACTGTGAAGTGTGATAAAGAGCTGGCAATGCTCTAAGAAGAAATATTTTTATAATAATATTAGTTTTATGTCACACATTTTTGTGTTTTTGTTAACACTGTTGACTGGTTAAATTAATTCCACCTCAGAGCTGTATTTGTTTTTAGATGGGATATGTATTTTAAGTCCCACAGCAGTTCAGATTTAACTTCTGAACACAGTTAAAAGGCCAACTTAAAGATACATAATTATCTGCCACATTGGTAACTAATGTTTCTTTGAGAATGTGACACTGCCACATTTTGGGACCAGTGATTTCATAAAGGTTAATAAGTAACACTAAGTCTAAAGTTTGTGTTCATCATTGTGAGTTACTTGTAAAGGCCTAGGTCAACCATGACTAATATAACTGGTCATTTAAAATGTGGAAAGTTTTTTTAGTCTGATCTTTACATGCTATTTATTCCTGTTTTCACCTAAAGGACTTTTATTGTGAAACAAACTAATGACAGGACGGGGTGGGGTTCTGGTGAAAGAGATGTATTTAGTATAGCATTGTCCCTTTGTATTAATTTCAAAACTGAATTTATATCACCTGCAGTGTTAGAGTTAAAGTAACTGTGAAAATGTCTATCCATTACAAAGTCAATTTCAGTGAAATCCAGGAAGTGCCTTATGATGCACGTATTAAAACTCAGGTTTTTAATAAGAGGGGGTGATGTCACTAATGACGTCTGAAACCATGCTGGTTCAAATAGTGTTTTGAGTGTTGGATCTTTGTGAGAATTTGGCCAGCAGGGGGTTTGTGTCTACATGAAGCTTCAAGAAATGAACCACTTTCTCAAACCACTTGGATGAAAAGCTTCAAAGCTTAATAAGGCTTCATCTGGCCATTACTAGTGATTACCTTAAACTTTTAAAGTAAATAAGTTTTTTGTAAATACAAAGACTCTAAGAAAACTCTAAGAAAGCTGTAATACTTTGTAATCAATTTCTGTACTTATTCTACAGTAATGCACTGTAATCCTTCTCCACAGTGAATCTCCGCATTTATACAGTGTATTTCCATGGGGTGTCAGTGTACGCATGACAGTACATAACAGAGTAACGTTATGTTAATGATTATTGATGATTAATAAAGTAATTCCTTGCAAAACCTTATACCTTTTAAATTATACATACATTATATGACATTTCTGTATTTCACTGATCATATTTAATATGGCAATGCTAATAATTATGCTCAGTATTGAGGCAGCTATGTACACTATATACCATATATAACACAAATCTGCCTGGATATGTCTGAATATGACCTTTAATAGAAGATCAGATGTGGATGTTGAGATGCTCCAAACTGCTGCTTCTTTCTGCTCTCTGGTAGAAAAGAGTGAAAGTGGTAAATTATTGCTTTCTGACTGGAAAATTACACTTCAGCTCAGACAGGTCAGATCTGGAAGTGAAGATGAGCTGTTTCTACCTGACCTTTTACACTCTCTACAGTCAGAAAAGTACAGTAACTCTGTGCATAGACTTACTGTATATAAATGTAATATTCAGCCAGCAGTGCTGCTTATTGCATTTGTTTCTTGCTATTTGTGACTAATTTGAGCAGATGGCAGCTGAGTGTACTGAATACACATCTACTGTTTAGTGGAGTATTGATTGTGGGAATACAGAAAAAAAACCTGTGTAATTCTCCTGAAGCTTCTACACTGTAATATAGGAACTTGTGAAGGCTGAGTGGTGTTTACTGCTGTCCAGATTGACAGATAGTTCTAAAGGCTGAAATACTAACAATTGGCTCAGCCTTAAAAACAAGATGGAAGGTATATCATTAAAAGCAAAATAAAAAAGGTGAAAAGAAGAAAACAACCAACCCAGTAATATACTGAAGGAACTACAGCTACCAGTACAGGACAGCAGCAGCAAACAAAGAACTTTGGGTTTTTCTTTTTTTTTTTTTAATGAATATTATTATTATTATTATTATTATTATTATTATTATTATTATTATTATTATTATTATTATTATTAGTAGTAGTAGTAGTAGTAGTAGTATTAGTATTAGTAGTAGTAGTAGTAGTGCACTCTGAAAACATTCCTGTATTTTTTATTTTTTTTAACCTGTAAGTTAATGGCTAAGGATTATAAAATTAGTAATTCACTGTAAACAAACTATAGAATATCACAGCTCTTTATTATAGATGTTTGCACAAACACAAATATTATGATAGTGTGAATATCCTTTCCATGTCACTGCGAATAAACAGTAAAAGCAAAGCAGTAGAAACACTGCAAAGCATAGCAACAAAGTCAGCACAAAGCTATGCATTGCAGTATATATACACCAAATATATACACTTACAGTCTACAAGCATTAGACAAGCAGTTGACGATAAAATGAAAGAAAAAAAAATGAATATACCAAACCTAACTAACTATCCAAGAGTCAAGCCTGCTAGTCAAGATTCCACAATGATGGTTAGTTAGATAGTTAAGGGCCGGGGGTCTTGCCCATTATGCAATTATAATATGTTAGAAGCAAAAGGGAAAGATTAAAGACTTTTATACGTTATAGTGCATCTTATATTGTGTCTTATATGTATTGATGTGTATCTGCTAGTGGATACCTACGCTTTTGTACATAATGTAATTTCAGCTGGTTTAATATTCTAATGTCATTTTATTCTCTATTAATAACTGATAACTTTCATATTGCCATACTAAAAAAAATTTATAAAAAAATATATAAATAAATAAATGTACATGCACACCTCTCACTTATTTTATTTATTAATTAAATACCCAAGGAGTAACCCTTGTCAACAAGACTACACGCTGATGGTGAGTTAGTTATGACAGACGCACCCAATAATACACGCAATACATAAATAAGTTATATTAACTTTGGTAATAAAAATTGCTGTAATTACTTACAGCAATATTTAAAGTGAGTACAACCTAATAGCATCCTAAGTACAGATACAGTATATCACACAGAGATGAGAATGGCGGTCTTATGGAGAGAGTAAACTCATAGTTTTCAGCCAGCATGGAGTCAGGCTTTGCAACAAACAACCCGACAACTGTCACTTACAGCCTACACCACCACAACCCACCCACAACAATTTATTTAAGTACATTCCCGACAAAGGTAAGGTAGCCCTGCTGGTCAAGAGTCCACAGTGATGGTAAGTTACATAGTTAAGGGTGGTGGGGTACACCCTTTATGCAAATAAAGTATGTCAGGGTCCAATAGAAAAGATTTAACTTTTGTGTGACATACTAAGAAACAGTTTATTTTTAGTGTGGGTCTTAAAAATCAAATTTACTGTATCATAGCTTTCATGAAAAAATGTACACAGCACTTAAAAACTGCAACATTACAATCAAACAAAAACCCTATACTTATATTAAATGCTTACCCATGGTAAGGTAGCTCTGCTAGTTAAGAGTTCAAAATGATGAATAGTTAGATCGTTAGGGGTGGAGGGACACGCCCATTCTGCAAATTAAGGGTGTCAGTATGCTGTTTGAACTCAAATGAATTAAGTCTGTTTTACAAACAATTTCTAAAAAAATACTGAATGCTGGAAATGTGTAGGCACCTATACATTTAAACTGAGATCTATGAGTTAATTAATTTATAATAACCGAGTTCAGTCTGTTGCCATTGGCAGCTTTTTTCCCATTGGCTTCTGTCACAATCTATTTGCATACTGGGTGTGTCCTCCAGTTTCTGATTCTCACCATCAGTGTGTAGTGATTCCCTCTGGGCTTCCTAAGGTATACGTAACATATGTTATAATTAAGTGTTCGGCTTATGTTGTTTTGGTGTTAAGAGTCTCTTTGAGCTTTTGACTTTTTGTTGGTTGTGCTTTCAAATACTGTTCACTTTATAATTAATTTGTGTGATGCTACTAATACTACTAATGTAAGTTTGTTTTGTGTGCTGCATTTCTTTAAGAGTCTATGTTAATTAAATTTAATTTGGAAGTCATTGTTTTTTTTTTGGGTTGTTTTGGTAGTGACCCTTTTATTTAGAATTTTTGGCTATAAAAACAACTACAATACGCATATGTATATAATGCTGTACTTCAGCAGAGTGGCTTTACTGCTCCTTAATACCTGTGTGGTATAATTCATACAGGTGAACCGGATTATAAGAAGCACTGTTGTTGATTTTTGGGAAAATCAAAGGATTTTAAATGCATCCTGTTAAAAAAAATGCAGCAGTTAACTATACAAGTTTACTCTTTCTAGTGTTTCAGTGAGCATGTGCAGAGGAGCGCTGCAGGAGAACTTTCCACTTCAAATTCAACTTCTTTTGATCTTTCGGTAATTTCTTCAAAAAAACACTAATTCACACTTTGTAATTCACGCTCACTGAAATACATTCAACTTTCCAAGTCATATTTTAATATTTTAATCCCTATTAAGAACCGATAATGAAACAAAACAAAAGCCTTAAGAGCACTTCCAACCTACAACACCACAAAAAAACAAAAAATGCCAGGTTTAAATTAACCATTCTACCCAAGATAAGGTAGCCCTGCTAGTCAAGAGTCCACAATGATGGGCAGTTAGATAGTTAAGGACCGAGGGACACGCCCATTTTGAAAATAAAGAAAGTCAGGGGCCAATAGGAAAAATTTAGAGTTTTGTGTAACATACTAAGAAATACTTGAGTTTTTTAGTGGTTCTTAACTGTTTAATTTAGTCAATATTTACTCATAATTAAGCAATCAGAATATTAGAGTGAGTGTCTGATATTGCTAAGAATCTTAAGAAATGTATATTGAATATGCTTTTATAGGGCACACTGCCCTCCACCAAAAAGTAGTTCCACAACAAATGAACTGTAACAGTTTCCTGGCCCGTCCCAAATTCTACAAAACGGCATATAGTTTATACAGGCTAACACCACGAATGTTAGCTTGAAATCTAAATAGTAATTAAGTGAAGATTAAACGGAAAGATTGCAAAATTCAAGGCATGTACAAATATAAGAATACCTAAACAATTAGAGGTAAGATAACTTTTAAGTATAAATGTGGTTAAGAATTTTGTGTATTTCTTTTTTTGTATATACCAGTTAAATCTGCACAGTTCCATTCATCATGCAGTTAGAAAAAAAGTGGGATGTGCATTAGCATCAAAAAGTCTCTGAAATGTGTCAGCTGGGTCCTGTTTTTTACTGAGGACTCCACCTTTTTTCTGTCAGCTAATGTGGGTCTCCAGTAGCTTTTTAACAAGCTCTCGCACTTGTAATTAATAATACTTTGAGAAAGTATTTTTTATGGTCATTTGATAACTGTACAAGCATATTAGAATTATTCTTACCGGTGTTCAGTAACAGACACAATCTCTTTTGACTCCAGACCGGAATCGGGTAAACTTTGAACTGCTGTGGCTTGTAAGCAGTGGTTTATATGCGGCTAGTGCCAGCCACTCTGCATATCTGAGGAAGCACTCTAAAAAGTAAGCATGCACTATATATATATATATATATATGTGTATATATATATATATATATATATATATATATATACACATATATATATATATATATATGTGTATGTACATACATACATTTGCTCAGCTTACCTCAGTCAAATCATACTTTTGCTTTGACTAAGTTGTAAATATATTAATTTTAAGCTCATTCAACTTAACTGAGCCAAACCTAGATGATAACTACAACTTAACTGAGTTTTTTTACACAACCCAAAATTATTTAAATCAACAGCTCTTCTCTAAGTGTCACAGGTGAAAAACAATAACTTACTTAATATTTATAGTTTTTGTTTAGCTAACGTAGCTTGCTTTTATAGAACTGCCAACATTGACTTCACAACTCTGTAGCTACAACACAGCAATCAACACATAGCATAGCAGTTGACTTCTTACCCAGGATAAGGTAGCTTTAGGCAACAGACAACACAAAGATGGTAAGTAAGGGAGAGGCCACACCCAATATGCAAATATATGGTACCAGGAGCCTTATGGTAAAGCTGTATGAACAAACACTGTAGAAAGAGCATTAACACTAACACTAACTGACTAAAACACAACTGGTTTACTCTTAGAGGACTAGCAATGTACCAAACTGCTTCTGATGCACACACTGTCACACACACTTGGGATGTAAATAAAAGACAGGTGCACTGGGTGACATTTTGCTCAGGTTTATTTTATGTTGCAACTGGGCATAGGAGGTCTCCAGGTTTGGCAAACATAAATCCCCTGTATTTTTCACTGTCTTGCTCCATGATGTCTTCGTGGTTTTTTATTTCTTCATTAAATGGCAGCGTTCAGTATTTTGTGCAATTTTCATCTGTTTTGATAACAAATGACTCCTTTAAAAGCTTTGTTGCCCTCTTTACCTCGCCGTCCAAAATGAAGCTGGATATTAAACCGAACATGGTTAAGGAGCCCTCTTGCATGGTTGTGATTACATGCGTTAGATTCTCTGATTATTTTCTCATCTGTGGGTGAAACGGATGGATGGTGGGTCATTTTGTATCTCCCTTCATGTCTCATTGTTTTAATAATTACAAGACGTTGTTGGCAGGTTTAACCTCAGGGTGTAAACTCGTTAAGGTACCTGTTGAGCTCTGTACGTAGTCCAAAAAAGCTGCTGATACTGTAAAGCTCACCTTTTGTGGTGTGGATTAAACCAAAGAACTGCCTAAGTATTAGGTTCAGCTCAGCCTTTTCAACATTTGCAAAATGATACAGATTTAGTTTGAAAATCAGGTAACACTTTATAATAAGGGTACATGACATGACATTAACTAAGGGATTCAAGTAAGGATGAATTAAGCAGGAACAAACATATTAATAACTGCAAGGTTAAATTCCTCATCATTAATTAATGTGTGTATGAATGAATGAATATGAAGGTAATGAAGGCTTTGAACACTATATTAATATACCAGTAATTGATATGTTAATTAAGCATGTGGTTTCCATTTGACATCCCACATTCCCTTCCTCATATAATTCTGTAAAACATCTGCCTTCTTAATGCACATGGTTTATTTTTTTAGTTCCATACTTTCATATTTTATAGAATGATAACATTTAAAATCATACATACAAAAATACAATTATATTTTTGAGTATACAACACAGACACCTGCATGTCCATCCTGTCATCTTTTCCAGAATGCTGAAACTTCTATTACTACTGTACACACATACCTGTGACTTACTGCTAATTCCAAGAAGATTAGTTGGCAGGAGAGTTTAATACTCTTTAATGTTTTATTGTTTTGTCATTTATTTGTAAAAGCAACAAGACATCTGAGGTCAGTACAAAATCCAGGTCCATATGTACATCTCCCCAAGGTCCAAAAAGCTGAGCCTCGGAGGCCCTTCCAAACCAGTCAGTCTCATCCAATGTTCTTTGGGCCGATAAAAAGTCAGAACCTAAAAGGGTAAGGTCATCCATATATAAAGAACAAGTCACTGTCAGTCACCCTGGCATGTCCAATACTTTGATCCATTTGTCCTTTCTCAAGAGAGCAACAACTATCATACACAACCTAACACACATCCCAAGGTAAGGTAGCCCTGATAGTCAAGAGACCACAGTGATGGTTAGTTTGAACCAATTTATAATATCTAAATTTTGGCCTGTTGCCACTGGCAGCTTCTTTTTCATTGGCTTCTGTCACAATCTATTTGCATACTGGGTGTGTCCACCATTTTTTGACACTCACCATCAGTGTGTAGTGTTTTCCCCCTGGGCTAACTTAGGTAAACTTGCAGCACATATGTTGTGGTTAATTGCTTGATGTTTGTGTTTTTCTTTTTTTGAGGTGTTTTCTTAAATCTGTGTTGACTGTATTGTAAATATTGTTCATTTTATTAATGTAAATTAATGATCGTATGTAAAGATTATAAATGTAAGCTTGTTTTGTCTACTGCACTCTTTTATAGCATAGTCTATTTTTATTCTTTTTTTGGCCAAAAGTCTAATATACTTACCTCTGACTAGCAAAAGAGCTAGCAGTGTTGCTTTACTACACTGTAACACCCGATAAGTTGACTAAACTCAAAACTTTTGTTGTAACCTAATAAATTTTAAGTTCATGTAATATAATTTTTAAGTACAGTGAACTTAACAAATACATCATATTTTCCGGAACCTGTATTTAGTCTTCTTTCTGGTTTCATTCAACTATTTTTTAAATGTTCACAGAAAATGAAAGAAAACAGTAAAGAATTAAAAGTACTGAGAGCACGGAGAGAACACAAAGTTACTGCAGCTCATTAAATAATGCTTTTTCCACAGCTACAACACAGAGACCAAGTGTTTAATCATAATATAAGAGCTCCGAGTTTATCTAAGGTAGCCCCGGGTGAATCACTACACACTGATGGTGAGTGTCAAAAACTGTTGGACACACCCAGTATGCAAATCGATTGTGACAGAAGCCAATGGAAAAGAAGCTGTTAATGACAACAGACTCAGTTATTATAAGTTGATTCAACTCAAAGATCTCTGTTTGAATGTATATGTGCCCACGAATGTTCAACTAACTCAAAATAGTTGAGTTTTGTTTAGAAATCTCCAATTTTATGTAAAACAGACTAAATTTATTTGAGTTCAAACAAATTTTGGGTTTATAGTGTGCTCCTTAATACCTGACTGGTATAATTTATAAATAAGGCACACTGTTGATTTTTGGAAAATATAAAATTATTTTAAGTGTGCTTTAAACTTCACTTATTTTAGAATAGATTAATAATAAACTCATGTAATTTTAGTACAGTTCTAATGTTTTATGAAAGATTCTGTAACTAAATACACTTGAGTAAACTTCACTCCACTATTTCTAGTTCTTTAGTGAGAATGTGCAGAGGAGCGGTGCAGGAGAACTTTCCACTTCAAATTTAACTTTTTTAACCTTTCAGTATTTTCTTCAAACACTTTGAAACTCAAACTCATTGAAATATATTTTACTTTACATTCAACACAGAGCTGAATAATTAATTCTTATTTATACATTCAATCAGAGGCGGTTGTTTAATTAGGCAAACCTAGGCATTTGCCTAGGGCCTCAACCAAATCTGTCCTCCATAGGGGCCCCCAAATCTGACCATCCCAGCTACAGTAAATACACCAAAAACAATGTTAATTTGTTACTTATGTAAAGTAAAGAAAAACATATTTCTATTAAAAAAACAACTGAAATATCAGTAGAATACCGAATTAATGTCCAAATACTAATGGTCCAAACACACATACCCCCCTCCGTTGCTTGCATTGAACTAGTCCATAATATGATAATGTAGCAATGTGCCACAGGACGTGACTTCAAACCAAAACAGCGGGAACTGTACGCGACTAGAGTGACAGCTGTCACAGTGAAAATGAAGCGGAGTTATGAAAGTGGTTCTGCTAAACGAAAGAAACGGGCAGAGAGCAAAAGAATCGCAGATGCACTGCTAAAATTCACCTCCTTTTTTTACACCTCCTGGACCGATCAGTGTTTTTGGGGCTGATTCCGATCACTGATCGTCTTTCACCCCGATCGCCGATACCGATATTGGGCAGGGCCAAATGCCACATTAATGCCACACAGGTGCCAGACAAACCTGGTACTGATTCCCCTAATTACATCCACGCCTTAGCAAACACTGGTAATTTACGCTCCTAGTAAATAAACACAAGAGTTACTGACCAAAATAAACACTTTTTAGGAGAGATATAAGTTATGTGTAAATATTTATAAGACAATAGCTGACAAAATCTGTTTTAATGACGTTAATAAACATCACTGTGACAGCGCTAGTCGCAGTTTCACCGCAGCAAAGGACGAGGAAGAAAATTACTTATCTAACCAGCCTTTACTGATTTCTGCCCCCAATAACCCTTTCAATAACCTCCAATAGCCTTTAATAGTCTCCAGTAGCCTTTAACAGTCTAACATTGCAGCCGTGGTGTGTCCATATAAACATCCTGAGGTTAGCAGCGCGCTAACTGACCTGTTTTTAATGTAATCCGAGCAGTGACTCCGTGACGGCTGCTCTAAACTGCTGCTGTTTGCTGCTTGGGCTGAAAGATGAACTGTAGAGAGCTGTATTATCCGTTTAGTGGGGTTAAAACCCTTATTTTCTACACAGATAACTTAAGAAAACTGTAAAAAAAAAAAAAAAAAAAAAAACGCTCCAGACTGACTGGCTGAGCTCTGTTGCCTGTGGCTGGGCTGTAGCTCTGACTGAGTAAAGACAGCGGGGCTTGTGCTGCTGCTGCAGCTCTGGCTAGTGGTTGGATGAGGAACTGCAGCTTCCTGTAAGCGGGCAGTTTCACCGGTTTCACCAGTTTCATCCACACACAGCTCTGATAAACTGCTTAACCCTAAACTCCTGAATCAGATCGGCTAAAATCAGAAGAATATCTGTTGATCGCCGATACCGTATTTTGGTTGAAAATCATCCGATACCAATACACTGCCGATCAATCGTTCCATCTCTAGTTATTTGGTTTATGTGTGTGTTTCAAAAATGAGGGCCCCAAAATGGCTAGATCAGCCCCTGCATTCAATAACACAGAGAGTGCATCTTTCTTCATAATATATGATCTAAGATAGCCCAGGGGGAATATCTACACACCGATGATGAGTGTCAGAAATTGGGGGACACACCCAGCATGCAAATAGGTTGTGCCAGAAGCCAGTGGAAAAGAAGCTGCCAATGGCAACAGACTAAACTAAAAGTTATTATAAGTTGTTTAATCTCAAAGATCTCTGTTTGAATGTTTATGTCCTATAAAAGTGCAGATAACTCAAAATAGGTGAAAATGTTTAGAAGTATCCAAGTGTATGGAAAACCAACGTATGGTTTTACAGTGTTGACCCCCGGATATCCTTTATTTGTAGAATAGGTATGTCCCTCCACCCCTAACTATCTAACTAACCATCATTATGAATTCTTGACTAGCAGAGCTACCTTACCGTGGGTAATCAGTGAACATAAGTAAATGAATTCTGTCTGCTTGCGCTGTTATACGTGCCAGTCACAACATTCTTTATTTTATTTTTTTATTGAAGCTTCATGTTGTTTGAGAACTACAACACAGTGTTTAAGTTGATCAAGATTTATTGGCAACACATGACCCCAAACATTTGAAGAACTGAAGAGTTCAACTCATAATATGAGTAAATACTGCCTTAATTGAACAATTGGGCAAAAATGGGCGTGTCCCGTTGACCTTAACTATGTAACTATCCGTCAATGTGGACTCTTGACTAACAGAGCTCCCTTAATTGGGGTACTCGGTCAATTACTGGGTTGTAGTTTTTAACAGCTTATCAGCAGGCTTGGCAAAACAAAAAGCAATGACTGCCAATTAAAGTCTAAAATGTTACAACTAGCCAAAAAAAAATTTATTTAAGGAAACTTACTACCACAGATAAAGTAGCCTTGCTTGTCAAGAGTCCACAGTGATGGTAAGTTAGATAGTTAATGGCAGAGGTCACATCAATTTTGCAAATAAAAGATGTAAGGGGACAATATGAAGTAAACACAATAAGTGCAAATTATTGCTTTATGTTTAGTGAACAACCGCTAACTGCCCTGTACATTATTTACTTCCGTTCAAAGGCGTGAAGTAAATGCTAAGACATGATGCCCACAAAGTGGGCGGGACTGGATGGCATGATGCTGATAAAGTGGGCGGAGCTGGACGGGTTGTGAGTCTCTGATAAATCACAGTATTGATATACACATTATTTGTAACTTAACATGTAATACGTATTGTACGTAAACTCCACCAGAAGCATGATGGGAAAGAATCTCAGAAAGAATCTCGTTGCAGTCTTGCAGTTAACCAGGCAAGACATTAAGAACATTTTCTTATTTGCAATGGCAACCTAGCAAGAGGCAAGAAGTCTCTTGAAACACAAATACAAAAAGTACAACAGACAATAAAAAGAACATCAGGCAATGTCAGACCTGCAACAACCACTTTTCTCATTTTAAATTTCTGTGACAGTTTTCTTAAAAACCGACTTAGGGATAAAACGATCCAGCTTTAGTTTATTTGAAGAGAGTTCCAGTCTTTGGCTGCAGCAATTTGAAATGCGGACCTGCAGCATGATATGCTGAGCAGTATGGGTGTTATAGGCAGGAGATGAATACTGTATCAAACTACACAGATAATGAGGAGACAAACCAAGAAGATTTTTATAAATAAGCATGTACCAGTGAATCGAGCGGCGAGTATGTAGTGATGACCAACCTACAGCAGAGTAAAGGGAGCAATGATATGTTTTAAAAGGTGCTCTTATGAGTGATAAAGCACATCAAGTTTCTGGAGAAGGCTTTTGCTAGCAGTTCTGTAAAAGGCATCGCTGTAGTCAAAAATAAGCAGGATAGTCATTTGGACTATGATCCATTTAGTAGAGCAACTTAAGGAGGAACTGGTTCTGTACAAATATCCAATTTTAGACTTAAGCTTAGACTGTGAGTTGTTGATATGAGTTGAGAAAGAGTATGGTATAAAAAGGTATTATCTAGTGATCCCCAGTCTTTGCCTAATCTTAGCCTGAGACTCTTCTGTGAGTGAAAAGTCTGTGACTGGTCTTTAGATGTGAGAGGCTGTCAGACTGTTCAGTCTGTTAAAAGTCTTTTCAAAGTTGTGTAGTGTATGGACAGCTTAAATTCAACGTCACTTTGATGTCATTTTTTATTTAGATTTTTTGTGAGAACAACTAAATGTAATCATTGCAATAAACTTAAACAAGTAAGATAGACTTGTTGTGCAATAGTTACTTTAATTAAAAAAAATACTTTTCAGGTACTCCACATTTTGGGGGTCAAGTACTTGTGGTTTGTCTGTTGAACTGAAAGACAAAGTTTACATTATAAGATATTTTTTTTTCTACACTAAAAAAATATTGTGCTTGATCTACTTAAATTAAGATAATTAAGTAGATCAAGCTAGAGGAGTCATTGTATTTACAACTTAATTTTCTCCAGTAGTGCTAACATACTTTTTCAGGTAGTGTCAACTTAAAAGAGTCTATTGACACTACATGGGAAATTTAAGTATCGTAAACTTAATTTTCTCTTGTACACTGCTGACTTAAAAAGCTGAGTTAACTCAATTTAAGTGTTTAATTTGTCCTTTTTAAAATAAATGATCTGTTTACTCAAATAAACTAACAATCTAACATCTTTATTTTAACACACACTTTCCAGTTAATAAAACTTTAGTAATATTCACATAACTTATCATTTTAAGTTAACCATCGGTATTCTCAACATATTTAGTTAATTATTATTTAACTGTCAATACTGACAGTATAATACTGGACCAATACAGGAGCAAACTCAGTAAAGAGTGAACTCTGTAGCTCAAAGCCAGCATACTGTGATCACCAAGAACACAGAATAAAGATAATGCGCTCTTACAGCTCTACAACACTGAGACCTGCCAATCAACATGTATATTACAACTACTGCACGCCCAGGATAAGGGAGAGAGTAAGGGAGAGTAAGGGAGAGGCCCCACCCAATATGCAAATATATGGTACCAGGAGCCTATAGGAAAGCTGCATGAACCAACACTGTAGAAAGAGCATTGATACAGGTAGTGACTAAAACCCTAGTAAATATAACAAGATTTTTGTTTGTTGTGCAGATTTGTTGTGTACCTAAAAAGATTTGTTGGGATTACATAAATAAATGATATTAAGGAAAAAATACTCAATTGTATTTTGAACAAATGTGGAGTAATTAAAAACTAGACATATTCATGTAAAGGTAGAAACATATTATTTTGTTGTTAATAACAGATTTAATTACGTTACATTTACTAACGCTCAGATTTATTTTTTTCAGTCTAGTTTAAGAAGTTTTAAAACCTAAATCATTTAAGGCAAAACAACTTACCTCATATGATTTGAGTAGACTTAACTCATTAGGGTTTACAGTGAATATGAAACATTTATTTAAACAAAGTGAGTTCAAATTGTGGCTTCATGTTTATTGCATAGATTTTATATGTTACTATATTGTTGGTTAAAATTTAGGAAGCTTCTGCATGTGGTAGATTTATGTGTGTTTTCTGAAATTTAATTTCACAATAAAACAGTAAATAGCTGGGAAACATTTTAAATATAAACACCCATTTTTTCCTCAAATGTTACTGTTTTCATATGCAGACTGTGGATGTTTTCATAGAGTGTCCCAAGATGCACTGCGTTCTAGAGATTTACAACAGAAAGTTGCTTAACTCACGAGCTTTCTGAGCCATATATTTAATGTGTATTGTAATCAACATACACTGTGACAATCATCAAGAAAAAACAGAGATAGACTTCATTATCTTCAGAAGCTCTTGATTGACAGGTTTACTGCTCATTACAGCAATGACAAGAGCTTGGAGAGTGAACCAATTACAGAACTACAGTTTGAAACCCAGCCAGGTGGATAAAACCATAGACATCTTATACGTAGACGCTGCATATCCTGCCTCCTGGCGTGTCTGCGTGGCCGCCATATTGGAGGAGGCAACCCTGCCCCCCCTAAGTGCATTAATTTACACTGAGGAAGGTGTTTAATACACCTATAATAATCACAACTCTACCAATTTACACCCGATTTACACACAGTTTGGTTTGTTTCATACAGCAAAGATGTAGTTATGATACAGGATGATGTCATACATTATAAATATGAGTTTGCATGCTGAAGCTTTATATTATACTCTTTAACAAAGACAGGCATATTGTACACCGTATGAATACATACACTCCACAAATTTACATCCAGTAAGAAGCAGCGCTGATGTGACGCCCTCCAGTGGGAAATGAACAATGTCTAGGATATCATAAATGGCATAATGTCTATGAAACTGCTATAAAACTACATTATGGTAAGCCTTCTGAACTGAACAACTAATTAACATAGCCACGCCCCATAGACAGCTGCATTGCATCCCATTCATTTAAATGGAGAAAAAGCCCTGCTCTCCGGCGAAAAAGTTCAACTTAATTCAAAGGAATCCGGGGGCCGTGCTGCATTCAGCCAATCAGGGAACAGCAGGCTGTGACGCCACACACAGACGAGCCTCACACACACAAAACAGCCCTCTTTTAACCACAGAAGAGAAGCTGAAAATGGCAGAATATAGATTTATAGAATATATAGATTTATATAGTTAAAAAACGTCATAGACACGCCCAAACAGACACGGACACGCTCACAAGTGGCGAGCCGAGAGATCCGGCACAGCCACACGAGTTAAAGAAAAGTGCCAGTGGACGTGTACCTTTATAAAAGAGCCCACAATACCCATAAAAACACACAAACACTCCCGCACCATCACAACACACTCCAGCCAAGAGGAATAAATTCTTGTTTAAATAAATCATTTTTACGATAAAGCAGCCCTGAAACTTTATTAAACAGTGAAACTGAAGATTATATATGTGTTCCATTTGGTTTTAAAATGTAATTTTCATTTACAGCAAAATTGTAAAAAATATATAAAACTACTTTACTTCTCTGTATTTTTACACCAAAAGACTGTGTTTATACGTTAGTGAGTGTTTTTACACTGAAACCCCATAAATTAACATTCAAACTCTTTAAAAATTGTACAGTTGAGTTAAAAAACAGAGGATTCTTGTAATTTATATTGACAGATTTTGACGTGCTTTTACAGAAGATTTATTGAAACAGATGTTTTCTCTATTTTATGTAAAAAAAAAAAAAATATATATATATATATATATATATATATATATATTATATATACGTACATATATATAATATATATATATATATTTTTTTTTTACATAAAATAGAGAATAAACTTATTTTCTACAGTTTTTTTTATTGTTTGTTTTACAGTGTAAAGAATATAACTGTAATGAAATGCAAACACTGGAGGAAAACACACTACAAAATGAACATGTTGTTCATAGCCAACCCGGAGTTAAGTTCAGCACACACAAAACCTGCAAATGGTACTTACAGTCTGCAACACTATATTCAGCCAGAATTTCACTACTTAAATTATCGTACTACCAGAGTAAGGTAGCTCTGCTAATTAGAGTCCACAATGATGGTTAGTTAGATAGTTAGGGGTGGGGAGACACGCCCATTGTGCAAATAAAGGATGTCAGGGAGCCAACACTGTAAACCCATAAGTTATAACATAATAACATTATGTCATGTGACTAAGAGCCAAAAAACTCACTGTTGCTTCTGTTTTTTCGATTGCAGTCCGGATGCAAGTGTTTTATCACTGAGTAAAAGCGTGAAATATTTTTTGCCCCAAAAAACAAATCCAGTCTGGATAAAGTTTATATTGTAGTTCTCAACTAACATCACACTTTGAAAGCAAAAAAAAAGATGTAACATACAACGATTCAATGAACCAGAAATAATTTGATTAAATCAAGAAACTACCTAAGGCAGGGGTCTCAAAGTAGCGGCCCGCGGGCCGCGGTTTCATACGGCCCCTCGCGGGTTAACAAAATAAACATACATCTGGCCCGCAATTCAATTTAATTATTTATGCTTTATTATGTTCGTTTTCATATTTTATCTTAACTTGTATTTTGGTGTGTGTGTGTGGTTTTAGTTTTTTTTTTGCTTACGCTGCGTTGCCTGCTTTAGTAGTCTTCAGTAGCCTTCAACAGTCTAACCTTGCAGCCGTGGTGTGTCCACTAAACTCCGTAGTTATAAACATCCTGAGGTTAGCAGCGCGCTAACTGACCTGTTTATAATGTAATCCGAGCAGTGCCTCCGTGACGCTGCTCTAAACTGCTGCTGTTAGCTGCTTGGGCTGAAAGATGAACTGTAGAGAGCTGTATTATCCGGTTAGTGGGGTTATTTTATTTCATACACAGAAGAACTTACAAATTTTTAAAAACGCTCCAGACTGGCTCAGCTGAGCCCTGTAGCCCGTGGCTGGGCTGCAGCTCTGACTAAGCAAAGACTGCGGGCTTGTGGTGCTGCAGCTGCAGCTCCGACTAGTGGTTGGATGAGGAACTGCTAAATCTGAGGAAATGCTAAATCTGTCACAGCTCACAATTTTTGATTTTATATTTATTAAGCCTTATTTCAGTATCAAACGTTTTGATCAAAGTTAATATAACTTATAAATTAAAAGGATTTATGTTAATAGAGCAACAAGCAATCATTTTTCCATGCAACTGTAATATTTGATTGAATAAATAATATATTGAGAGTTATTTAACATTAAGGAGTAATTAAATTCATTTTGTATTACATCTGGTTACATTTTCTTATATTTATAAGTTACATCTGGCCCTCAGAGGACAGCCAATATGCCAATGTGGCCCTCGGCAAAAATGAGTTTGAGACCCCTGACCTAAGGTAAGGTAGCCCTACTAGTAAAGAATCCACAGTGATGGTTAGTTACATAGTTAAGGCCAGGGGGACACACCCATTCAGCAAATAATGTACATCAAGGGCCAATAGGAAAGCTTTAACTTTTGTGTAACATACTAAGAAACATTTAAATTTTTTGTAGGTCTGTACAAAAAAGGCAATATTTGCTCATAAAACAAGGTGAACTCTTCAGTACTACAAATGTTTGGGGTCAGTGAGGGGTAAAGCACTGTAAAATTAAAGTCTTGTGTAATTCTTAAAAAAACATTTTTTTTTAATCAAAAGAGTGCTCACAGATTTCTCTCTTTAAAACCTTTTGTTTATTTACTGTAAGCTTAGATTTCCAGTATTTTGTCTAAAGGTGAGTTTTCAGTTAAATTTCTTCAGCACTAACCGCAGCCCTAGCAGAACATAAACGCTGCCCGATAGACTGAGGAACCCGGAGTGTTCCAGTAAGCAAGGGCACTATCAACTAGTGGTTTGTTCTATGGAGCTTTTTTTTAACAGAGTAAACACGCAGACTACAGTCCGATATACACTAAAATTACAATTTTTAGTTACTTTAACTAAACTGCATTCTAATTACATATGCATCACACATAGATGACAATGTTTGCATAAGCATGTATCTAGCATTCACTTAGCATATCATATTAAGGTTCTGAAATACCATTTAAAACCAGCAAACAGCAGCTAAAAAGGACAACTCCCCACGCCTGGTTTAATCACGTTTTTCCGTTATGTGATGCCTGGATGTACTATATATTGCTATTCTTTAAAAATAAAACAATATAAAAACAATATGAAACTGGTCTTCAGTTATCAGTCTAATAAGGAATCTTATGTGATGTATTATTTCTACTCCCCTTTACTGTTTTTTATTCTCTATAATCACCTTCTCCCCCAACGTAAATTAAAAGTTATTAACAACAAAGAAAAACAGCCAACATAAATGTAGCAACAACACAGAAGCTGCCTGGGAATCCTCCTGCCTTGGAGACTGGAGTAGCTGTGGATCAAACAGGAGTTGCAGAAAGGCTGTGGAGGTATTGTGGATTTGCGCTGTTTCAGATCTTTAATTTCCTTTGAAAACCTCTACTGGTTCTCAAATGCGATCTGAGATGCGTTGGTTTCATGCTCACATTGCTGAGAGTCTCACAACACACAATGCATTCTGGTCTGGGCTCCTCCATCCCACTGTAAGTGAATCCCAAACTCGCGTGATGCCGCTTTGTGGTTGTTTTTTGCCGCTTTCTAACACTAGCAGTTCAGTCAGTTAAATTAGCTTCAGCTGAATCAGTTGATAAATTATCCTCCTCTCAACAGGTGTGTTTGATTTTCCGGAGTAGGGCTTATTGCTCCAAGCTTCTGCCACTTTCAGCCATGAATTAATTTTCGATTTAATCACAGTATGCATGTTTAACCACAACTTCTTAAAAACTGACACCTCGGAAAGCACGAGACTGAAAACAGTGTAACATTGTAGATATATTGAAGTATGGTGTCTGCGTAGCCCATTCCTTATTTTTAAATTTCTTCTTATTTTTTTTTTACTATTTTATTAAAACAGATTCATGATAAATCCTGAAGTTTAAAACAAAACTTCCATCATTGTTATTAAAACAAATAATTTTGATTTAATTAAAGAAAACTGTGGTTTGTATAAAAAAGAAAAACATTTTTTTTTCAATCTTATCTGGGATGACTTTTAGTTAACTGTTGTGCCTCATCGAGAGTTAAGTACTTAAAATGTTACCCTCTTAATGTGTGTGAGAGGTAGAACAGTTGGGTTGTGAAGAGGTAGAGTTAATATATACCCCATTTGAGTAATGTTCTAATCCATATAATGGGAACTAAGATTAAAATTACTTTAAGAAGTGGAGGTCAGTCAATCTGAAAAAAATTACGAACTTAATAAAATAAGAAAGTATTCTTAAGCACAGTTGCAAAGACCATCAAAAACATCATAATTAAACTGGCTCTAATCAGGACAATCCCAAGAAAGGAAAACTAAAAGTTCCCTCAGCTTCAGAAACAAAAAGTGTTTAACTTCTGCAACACTCCACCCCCGCCGACCTTCACTGAATATTACAATAACTACATATTCTCTGTCTTAACTTAGCAATATGAACTTAATACACATTAACAGCCCACAAATAAACCTACAAACCACAAAAGTATCATGTACAGCAGAGCATAACAATCAGTGCTAAATTTCATACAAGCACAGCTGTAAGAAAAATACAAAGGTTACTATATGCCTACAGTACACCAGCAGAGCCAAAACATTAAGTACACACAAAAACTCACCAGTCAGACGGCCTTTTATAGTGAATTAGTTTCACGTTGAAGGGCAGCCTTTAAAAGGCTTTTTAATATGATGTGACACAATATCCGTTTCATTTACAGTCACAATTCCATGATAGCTTGTTAACTACTGAATTAAACCAGCATGAGCTCCGTTTATAACACAGCAACACGTAGCTCCTTTACTACAGCACTGAGAAGAAGTTAGGCAGCCACGGCCCCGCCCCCGCAGTGAAAATCATGAATCTGATTGGTTAGACTAATAGTCTCATTACTACACCCTTCTCAAAATCATGAGAAGGGGCACGCAGACATGTGTGGGCAGAAGACATTTTAAAAAGCAGTTTTGATTGGTTAGTACAACTGTCATTCAGATAACAACTGAAAAGATTTGAATTAGTTTAATGAGTTGTTGTTTTTCTGATGAAAGATGTGCTTACATTTACAATAACTATTATATATATATATATATATATATATATATATATATATATATATATATATATATGTATGTGTGTGTGTGTGTGTGTGTGTGTGTATATATATATATATATATATATATATATTTCCTGATTAAATATTATATTATGATTTACATGCACCTACTGTCACCCCTTTTTCCATTAGTATTTTTTATTTTCTGTAAGAACCCTCATATTGTGGAGACTCTAGCACATATGCACTCAGGTCTGAATACAGAACTACAGTGTACTGTGATCCACCCTTACTTTACCCAACTCCTTCTGAAATGGCCTGTTATCTGCAGTGTGCTATTCACACCTAACTGTAAACCGAAAAAGCACCATAATAACTCTATAATGATGTATTTATTCATATAGAGCCATAATAATCCTTGTTCCAATCACTACAGATCTTTAATCCTGTTGTATAATCATTACAGCCAGCTGTGCTCTATTAGTACATAATGAAATAATATTATAATAGTAATAACTGCTCTGAGGAAATGAGACTCCTCCTGAAGGTGACTCAGAAGAGATCAGGAGTTTGAATAGATAGATATATATTTCCTATGAGTTACTGAGAGAAAGAAAGAAAGCTTTCAGCAGTCTTGAAGAGTCTATGTTTCAGAGCTGTTATAGCTGATCAGTGTTAAACTACACTGTAAACCCAGAAGTAGTTTGAACTAAAATAATTTAAGTCTGTTTTACATAAAATTGTGGATTTCTAAACAATACTCAACTATTTTGAGTTAGATGAACATTTGTGGGCATTTATACACTTAAACTGAGATCTTTGAGTTGAATCAACTTATAATAACTGAGTCTGTTGCCATTAACAGCTTCTTTTCCATTGGCTTCTTTCACAATCTATTTGCATACTGGGTGTGTCCAAAAGTTTCTGAATAACACTCACCATCAGTGTGTAGTGATTCACCCGGGGCTACCTTAGGGGACTTTTGCAGGAGGAAGCATGTTTGGAAAAAAGGTTTTAAGTCATTTATATTGGTGCATTTAAAATGTGGAAAAAACTAATGGATATATATATATATTCCATTGAACAACAAAAAAGTATTTTACACCTCAAAGAACAATAGGTATTTCTTAAAAAAAAAAACTGAGCAATAGGTCTGCAGTTTAAAACATTAATTAAAGTAATAAATCACCTACAAAGTCTAGGGTCAGGTCACGATCTGTCTATGTAAATTAATTATAGTAAGAGCACCCAAACCTCACCCATGCCCTGAGCAGCTTTTAACAGCATAAAACAGGGCTGAGCCATATTCATCATGAGGTTATGTAACGATTTAATTCACCTTTACCTTTAAAGGGTCTGCAAGGCTTTATACTTAATATAAAGTACTGTCATACTTTTATACTGAATATTAGAGGGGTTTTTTTATGTAAAAGCAGTTGCAGTGCTATCCCAAAGTGGTTGAGTGATTGCTGTGTATATTAGATGATTTCTGTGCAGATGTTATGAAACTGAAGTGGGTAATATTTATATCCTAATATACTAAGTTGTTATATTGTATATTTGTTAATTACAAACTAGTTTAAAACTTGCAGTGATGTTTTTTTGATAATTTTTTAAAATGGTGGCTTGATTCTATTTGTTGGGGTTGAAAGGACTGAAAAGCAGCTCATTTCTTTACCACGCTAGTTGGTTTTTAGTTGTTGTGCTGGTGCACAGGTTTGCAAGAGTACTATGGTGCTCCAAAAGGTTGATGGCTACTACACTGTAAACCCATACATTGTTTGAACTCAAATGATTTAAGTCTGTTTTACATAAAATTGGATATTTCTAAACAATACTCAACTATTTTGAGTTAGTTGAACATTTGTGAGCATATATACATTCAAACTGAGATCTTTGATTTGAACCAACTTATAATAACTGAGTTTAGTCTGTTGTCATTGACAGCTTCTTTTCCATTGGCTTCTGTCACATTCTATTTGCATACTGGGTGTGTCCGACAGGTTCTGACTAACACTCATCATCAGCGTGTAGAGATTCCCCCTGGGCTACCTTAGAAATACATCAACTTCCCTTTAGTTGTAATGAGTTGATGTTTTCATTTATACTAACTCATGTTTTTATTCTCCATTCCTTAAAAAAAGCCTTAAAAAAGTTAGGTAAACCCAGAATTGCCAGTATAACAAAAATAAACAGGTTAAATCAACTTACCCTTTCGTTGCAACAACTTGATGTTCTAAGTTATGCTAACTTTAGTTTTCATTACCCATTACTTGACTTTTTTCAAGCAAATTTAACTTATCCAGGCTTTCAGTGTAGTATATATTAGGTAAACCCAGATGAATTGAATTTACTTTAAAATTTTAGAAAATAGGCAAAGGGAAAACAATGGAGAACAAAAATATCAAGTCATTACGACTTAATGGGGGAATTTGATTTATTTCTAAGGTAACCCAGGGGGGAATCACTACACACTGATGGTGAGTGTCAGAAACTGTTGGACACACCCAGTATGCAAATAGATTGTGACAGAAGCCAATGGTACAAAAAAGCTGTTAATGGTAACAGACTAAACTCAGTTATTATAAGTTGGTTCAACTTAAAGATCTCAATTTATGTGCCCACAAATGTTCAACTAACTCAAAATAGTTGAGTATGGTTTACAAATACTAGGTGTTTTCTGGGAATCTCTATTCAACATGCTGTATAGTATAGGACTAGGTGTATCCTTTGACTGGCAAATTAACCTATAGTTTATAAGGCAGTGTCTGAGGTATTCACTGCACTTCCAGTGATGTAACTCTGCCAGTTCCTACTTCCATCAAATGATGGAAATATTTCATACAGTATGAAACAATTAGTAAATTAAGGATTAATTTATATTCAACTCGTCAGTCTTTAGTAAATTTCAGGACAAAATTTTAAACATTTGGCAAAAAATGTTTTATAAAAACCTGAAAATGTCTAAAAAATGTCTAAAAGATAGTTTGATAAATGTATTGTCATTACTTTACTTTTATGTATATACATTCATTGTTTTTTTGTGTTATATAGATGGAATTTGTGTGGCTAAATAGTTACTATAATATACTTGGTGTTTTTGGGAATCTCCATTCAAAATGCTGTATAGTCCAAAACTAGGCTTAACCCCTTTTGGAAAACTGCCGATAGTTTATATCAGGGGGTTGCTGTGGTATTAAACTTGCAGTGATGTAACTCTGCAAACCTCTTAAAGTTTCAGACTGTTCTAGTTTGTTGAGTTTGAAAGGGCTAATAAGCAATTCAGTTCTTCACCACGCTGAGCAGATGTCACCAAATCTAAGATAAAAGAGAAAAACAATGAAGAACTCTTGTGTTCCTTTTATTAAATATTGTATTATGTAACACCGCATTCAGAAAGGCCTCTCCTGACTTTCCCTCATTAGGAATTCTGAAGCGCTCTCTCTGCCTCAGGAAAGGGTGCAGATATAATTTACAGCTAAACAATTCAGATGCCATTCAGATGAACAGAGCTGCATGTTAAAGTGCTGGCTGGATGATTGTAATTCTGCGAGCCACAAGCTCTGACACATTTTATTTACTATGTTCAAGAAGCATTTAGAGGTTCTTCATGTCGTAATGATTTCTTATGACAGGTTCGTCGCGCACTATTTGTTTTAGAACTGCAATTCAGGGGGAAAAACTACTACTTATGATGTATGCATTAAATCAAACCGGCGTAAAACAGCATTCAGCGCAAAAACCTCATCTAATCTTACAAACAACACGCCGATTAATCCCTGGTTAAACTCATTAAAGCCAGGGAGATTGGGATTTTAATTAAAGGAACGTCAAATCTAGGCGTGCAGGCCTTCTACACGAGTTCTGCAGTCACCCATGTTTAATTCATGGCATATTTTAATGTCAAAAGATACATTGCAGCGTCATGAAATATTAAGTGGCCCCTGGGTGAAGAAGCTCCTTTAAAGAAGATCAAAAAGGGAAGAAAACAGAGGCTCACATGCAAACAGGAGAAAATAAGTGTCTCCTCTGTCAGCGTTTCTGACCGTGTGATGGAACGAGGCTTTAATTAGAAAAACATCCCGGGTGAATTCTGAAACTACAGGAGAGAGAGAGAGAGGAGTGTGGGACCAGATGGGGAATCCAGTATTAAACACTTTCAAATTAGAAAAGAGCTTTTCCTGGAGAAAATGCTGAGTGATTTAAAGCAGTTCCCAGGTGGTTGCTGGGGAGTAGCTGAGCAGTTGACACGCTGTCCGGAGCGGTTAGTGTAAAGCCGGTAATTTGTTATAGATTACCACATGGTTGCTAATAGGGCTGCAGCTATCGATTAATTTAGTAATCAAGTGCTCTACTGAAAAATCGATTTGATTAGTCGAGTAATCAGATAAAACATATTTGCTTGGTTAAAGAGCAATTAAAAATATACAAGACATTTCACTTAATAATGAATGGCTCATTGGTTTCCTTTTTAGGATTTCTTTTATGTATCAAAAATATAGGGCATTAATTAATAACAAAAGGCATAAACATTAGCTTTATTTTGTGCGTCTTAGCTTCTGAACATCTGAACATGAACAGATTCATGCATGTGTAGTTTCACACATTTCTGCTGTGAGTGCTTTATACCAATAGATTCATCTGAATCAATGCAAAGGCCACAGTGTGTGTGTGTATGTGTGTGTGTGTGTGTGTGTTTGTGTGTGTGTTCCTTTAAAGGAGGGCTCATTCTCCTTTTTGGAGAGAGTATGTTCTCCAAAACACATCAATACCTGTAGAAGAATTGTGACAACAAAAGCATTAAAATGTTGCTTTTTTATTTATTTATATTTTGCACTTCAGTTGTTAGTCATTATCTGTATCAGTATGATTTTTCTATCCAGTATAATGCCTTATTTAGAAGTACTTCCTAGCACATCTTCAGGGAAGATAACACATAGTCCTATAAAGCAATCTGAAATGTATTAAAATCATTTACTTAACTCCTGCTGTACAGCATTTAACTGCTGCCTCTCATCCTGGTCTTCGTCACTGGTGGTGGTGTTTGAGTTGAAGAAAGATGTAGTCTCCTTAGCATATCTTCGCTGTCCAATGAAAAACACTTATCTCCAAAACAGCAAGAGAGAGAAAAAAACATGTAAACTTTCAATAAAAGTCAATGTATAAAGAGTTTATTTCAGGTCACTTTGACGAGTTTCTATTTGTCCATTTATCAAGAAATTTGGGCACAGTGTAAGGGACAGTTCATCTGTCATCAGGTGGTGCTAAAGCACCACCAACTCTGCCCTTTATCAAACAAAGTGCCCTTTTGAAACTTCGTTTTTGTTTTTTTTTGTTTTTTTAATATTATTATTATTAAGATTTTACTGAGGCCAGTTTGAAATGATCTTTTGAAAACCTGAGCGATTAAAATGAGTGAAAACAGAATGCCCTTAAATCAGCTCGCACACACCCGACCTCTCTTCCTCTGTCACATGACCCCGTGTGGTCGCGCTGCAGCAGCAGTTCAGTTCAGCGAGTCTTCAGCACAGCACACACGGCAACAGATAGGCTTCTTCTCCCCCCGTGTCCCACCAGCCAGGTAACATACACATCAAATAAAATCCTACCGTTTGCCCTCTAAGCCCAACTTGAAATCATTTTACTGTGCAGTAAAATGTCTCATACAGCACCAAACTACTATGTATTTTATCAGTTGGTGGTGTGACATTTTTCCATTGAAAACTCACGTTTAGAGAATGTAACAAATAAAAGTCAAATTTCATTCAACATGTGTAATTTTTTTTATAATGAAGTGTTCCACGTGCACTAAAAAGTGCCCTTTTCCCCCCCAAAAATGTCTGTGCCCGCCACTGCATACGGTGGGCTGCCTTACTTGCTGTTTGGCAGCATGTGCCATGGTTCTTACTGCATTTTGGATCTTAAATACTTCATCAGCAGGCAAGATCTCAGTTTTCAAAACCTGGGATTTAAAGCTGCAGGAAGCAGGGTGATGTTTGGATATTCAGGAGTTCCATCCCAGTGTTCTGTGACCTGATCTGCTGCATGAGTCTGGAATGACCTCACATGTGCATTCTCAAGTTCTGGCCTCTGTATGCTCCGTTTAAGTTTGTGCTCAAGAGGTGGATGTGAAAAAAGTGTGACATATTGTTGTCCACTCAGAAACACTGCACTGTAAACCCATCAGTGTTTGAACTCAAAATAATTAAGTCTGTTTTACATAAAATTGGACATTTCTAAATTTTACTTAACTATTTTGAGTTAGTTGAGTTAGAGTTAACACATATAAACATTCAAACAGAGATCTTTGAGTTGAACTAACTTATAATAACTGAGTTTAGTCTGTTGCCATTAACAGCTTCTTTTCCATTGGCTTCTGTCACAATATATTTGCATACTGGGTGTGTCCAACAGTTTCTGACAAACACTCACCATCAGTGTGTAGCGATTCACCCGGGCTACCTTATAAATAAATCCAGTTCCCCTTTAGTTGTAATAACTTGATGTTAACTCAAGTTTTCTGTTCCTATTACTTAATTTTCTTAAGTAAACTCAGCTAAAAAAAAAAAAAAAAAAAAAAAAAAAAAAAACACTGTCTGCCCTACAGAAGTTAAGCAAACTCAATTTATCCGGTCTTACAATATAAAACAAAACAAAAAAAAACTTAAAACTTTTTTAAGGAAACAGGTTTCCTCAAATCTTTCAAGTAAATTTTACTTATCTGGGCTTACAGTGTATAGCTGATTAAAACGACATGGTTCAGCTCCTCAACCAGGTTCAACTGTTCAGGTTATGTTTCCCTTTTTTTATTCCCATATATTATACTATTGAACACCCAGGATAAGGTAACTTTGGGCAACAGACAACACAAATATGGTAAGTAAAGGAGAGGCCACACCCAATATGCAAATATATGGTACCAGGAGACTTATGGGTAAGCGATATAAACTAACACTGTAGAAAGAGCATTGACACGTGTAGTGACTAAAAGTTGGTTGAAATCACATTTTCTCATTGGTTCATTAAGCATTTTTAAGTTTTCAGCTTGAAGTTCTCTGTACTCATTTTATTGAGTTCTGGCCGGTAAGTTTTTAGAGTGTGCTGGATCAGAGAGTGTGGCAGTCACTGGCCATCTCTGGACAGCATGGCGTAGGTGCTGTTCCAGCATGTACAGACATCTTTCACCAGCATGTTCTCCTTGACATTAATTTGTTTCTGCTTGTCCTTCAACTTGCTGCATGAAAGTTTACTTTTTAAGTGTTCCACAAGACTTCTTTCAGCCTCAACACACTTTGGGATAGCCTGATGAATCCTCAGAGAGTTAAAGATGTGCACTGATTCCCCTCCATGCCTTTCTTGCAAAATTTTCGATGCTGCCACAACATTAGCTACATGGTTGTGAATGACAGCTTTGATATACTCTGCTGTAATGTCAAATTTGATTATCACCTCCTTAATTCATTGTGCAATATTTGCAGCTGTATGTCTCTCCGCAAGGGGCATTATTGTCAGGCAGTGGGACACCATTGTCCAATTCTTCCCAAGATAGTGGCATGCACCCCCATAAAAGCTTCTGTTGTGATGCTCGTCCAAATATCAGTTGTGAGTGCAATGTTCTCAGCCTCTTGCAGGGCCTGCTTCATCTTGGCTTTGACATCCTCATATTTTTTTTATTTGTTTTGTGAAGAAAGTTCTTGATGGAAGCTCATAATTGGGAAGGAAAGTTGAAAAAATTGCTTAAAAAAAAGGGTTCCTTCACCATGCTCAGTGGGCACATGTCTGTGACTATCATGTTTAAAATGCTACACTGAAAAAACAGCAATTACACTGAAAAAAATAGTGTGCTTGATCTACTTAAAAAACCATGTCAACTTTTTGCATCAGATAATTAGGTAGATCAAGTAAGAGTAGTCATTGTATTTACTACTTAATTTTCTCCAGTAGTGCTAACATATGTTTTCAGGTAGTGTCAACCTAAATTCCCCATGTAGTGTCAATGGACTCTTTTAAGTATCGTCAACTTAATTTTCTCTTGTACACTGAGAAAACTTAAAAAACTCAGACTTAAAAAGCTGAGTTAACTTAATTTGTCCTTTTTAAAAAGTTATCTGTTAAGTCAAATAAACTAACAATTCACCCTTATTTCAACACACTTTCAAGTTAATAAAACTTAAGTATCATTTACAGATGTGACATTTATATTGTGCTAATATGGGTATATGTGTTACCACAACAAGCAATTTTTAATGTTTTTAACAAAACAATTTTGTTGATTAAGCTTTTCACATGCGTGCTGATGAAGAGGAACGAACGCTACGGGGCTTCCTGTCTTGCACAGCAGGAGTTTTGAAGGCACTGGCATATGCATCTCCTTGTAGGTAAGTTATTATGTCGAATTACTAATTAGATTAGTTGTTTATAGTTTTATATATAAGCCAGGAGCGGGCAAAAGTGGGCCCGCCTAAAACATGGCACTCTAAAAAGTGATTCTGTGTTTAGGTCAGAAACTTTCAACATAAAAAAACTTAAAAATGCTTAATGAGCCAATGAGAAAATGTGATTTCAACCAACTTTTAGTCACTACCTGTGTCAATGCTCTTTCTACAGTGTTGATTCATACAGCTTTCCCATAATGCTTCTGGCACCATATATTTGCATATTGGGTGTGGCCTCTCCCTTACCTACCATCTTTGTGTTGTCTGTTGCCCAAAGCTACCTTATACTAGTCGTGGGCTGTTGAAATATATGTGTTTGTTTTTAGGTCTCAGTGTTGTAGACTGTAAGAGCAAATTATTCTTTATTCTGTGTTTATTCTTGTGTTTACAATATGCTGGTTTGGAGTTATAGAGCTCACTGTTGTGCTGCTGCAGTATTATGATGTGGGTTATCTAGTTAGTGAGTTAGTTGATTACCTGCTTTGCACATGAATATTTAGCACACCTCGCTAATGTGAGCTTTTTTAATGGAGGGAAACACTTGCTTAGAGAATGAATGTAACATTAAAATGACGTTTGCATGTAATGTGCACTGGAAGCTGTTTGCTTTCCGTGTTTTTGAAAAAACGCATAAAACCAGTGGGGTGGGCGTGGTCAGTCTCAGACGAGGTTTCAGGGAACCCGTCAGTCCAAAACCAGCTGACCAATAGAGATTCAAGGGGAACGCTTGCTTCTAAGCCCCGCCCACCCGTAAAACACTGTGCCAAAACTCAGAAGCCAAAAACTGAAGCAGAAGCAAAGGAGAGATTCCAGAAGCAAAAGTCTGTAGCAGTC
The DNA here is from genome assembly GCF_023375975.1 of Astyanax mexicanus. Lineage (NCBI taxonomy): Eukaryota > Metazoa > Chordata > Actinopteri > Characiformes > Acestrorhamphidae > Astyanax > Astyanax mexicanus. The sequence goes on along the minus strand of NC_064424.1, from coordinate 36,532,486 downwards.
TGTAGAATTATTCCAAAATAATTCACAGAAAATTCACAAAAACACAAACATAAAAGCAAAGACTGGCAAAATTCAAACAGTTATAATTGTTAAACAAATGCAAAGGATAATTAAGTAACCAAGTATATTTAAATATATATTTTTGCTATATTTTTTTCTCTTTTGAATTTGCAACATACAATTTCAACATACAACTATGTTTCTATGTTAGCCATAGCTCTATAATTTGTGCCCATCACATTTTTATATTCATAAATTAGTACCTTTTATTTTAGATAAAGTTCACATTAATTCTCTGTACTGTTGTTTTGTTCTGTTATTTGTTTGCTCTGACTGAGTCTTGGTTCCTTCCAAGGTTTCTTCCTCTTAAAGGGAGTTTTTTCTTGCCACTGTGTCACCATAAAATTGGCATCTCTGTGGTGCTGCTCATAAGAGGCGTGGACCTGTTTTTCTCTGTGAAGCGACTTTGTGACAACCTTTGTTGTAAAAAGCGCTATAAAAATAGCTGTCCAATGCAGTTGCTGTGGGCTGCATAAGTGTTTGTTATAGTCTGCCAATTGGTTGATATGGGGTTGCTTGGCTATGGCTATTGTATACCAGGTGGGTGATACGGGGGTTAAAGGGGTTGATGTGGTATTGATAAGTGTTTTATTATAACTAATGGTTGGTTTAGGGGCTGCTAGCTAGTTGCGGTGCTGTCTGAAGTAGTTGCTTTGGAGGGTATACTTGTTTGTTATAATACACCAGGTGTCTCTATTGTGTTACTAAGCTGTTGATATTGCTGCCCAAAGTGACTCTGATGAATATTTGCCATAGTTTAACAGGTTGTTGCTGTGGAGTTGCTGAGTAGTTGCTGCTGCATTCTGTGACCTGCTACGGCATCGTAGACTGCGCCATTCAACGGATGTAGCCCCTAAATTGGGACAGCGCAATTGTGAGTGTATATAAACACATTATGCAAGAACAGTGAAATGTGTTCTTGTGTTTGGAATGTGTTTAGAAATGTGTGCACATCCCATTTGTGCACATCCACAATCTGGTAAAAGGCAAAGATAACAAAAGATCTTTAACATTTTCTAATTAATTAATATTCAGTTTTAATTAAATCCACAAAAGGAAATAAATAAATAAATATGATGCAGAGACAATTTTTATATTTATAAATAATATTTTATTGTAAGTAGAAATGGGCATTTCCTGAAGGAAATGGGATGATTCAGTGACAAACAATAAGAAGTAAAGTTAAGCTTTTAAAGCCATGTTTTTTAGGGCATGTTGATTTTTTCTCCATCATCGCTGCTCTGTTTCTTTATTAGCAGTCTGACATCCCGTCCACACCCTCAGACAGGGAGACAGGACAAGGTCAACACACTTTTAGAGCGGCTATATTTTCCTATTACTCCTCTTTCAGATATGTATTAATGGTGTATTGTGTCTGTTCATCATCCAGAAAAGCCTTTCCCTGAATCAAACTGAATATTTATGGAAGCAATTTCCACCTGATTGAATGGAAATGAAATTGACCGCAGAGCGATCGGTCCGGCAGGCCCGGACGTCCCCCGGGGAGAGCTTTAGTATTCTGATCACTCCGTCAGAAGGCCTCAGGACAGGAAATAAATGGAGAATTGAACAGGAAGGCGGTGCCGCTGTGAGTGATGTTGGCTTGTTTGGGTCTGAAATGGAGTTTGGTAGTCTACTGAAGTAATGAGGACCTGAGAAATCCTGAACAACGGAAAAGATTGAATGTCTCACCCGTGATTCATTCTGAGTTTTTAGAAACGTTACACTCATTTAATCCAGCAAGCTACCTATAGAGCCATTCACTACTTTCATCCCAGCTTCATTTGAGGTGTGTGATTTGTGCTCATAAAATAAGGTTGGCACATCTGCTGAAAGCAGGTTATGGAAGTTATGTTTGTTTATTTTTTATTCATCCATTCATTGTCTAAGCCGCCTAATCCATTTTGGGTCAAGGGGAGCTGAAGCCAATCCCAGCAGTATTTGGGCAGAAGTCCAGATACACTCTGGACATGTCACCAACCCATCACAGGATAACTATTTTTTATGAGTGATGTTTAATGCTTGTTGTCACTAGCAACAAATGCATCAAATTTGTTTTAAAATATATATATTTTTTATTTGTTCTAAATTAAAGCTCCACATTCAGTGCTGCTTAAGCTTTGCTTTCAAATAGGAAAAAATAAATGAAAGGGAAGCATAAGTTCTACTACAGACTCCAATGCTACGTCACTTAATTACCTATCACCTACAATCAGCCGCCCACTTCTTCCTTTAAATAACCAACACTCATGACAGATGACAGAGCCTACGCCAAAGACTTTATCTAGAAAAGGCTGTTTCTATATGACCTCTTTATAATATTAATGTATTTTTGTTTTGTTAAAATGTTAAATATTTCTGTAGAAATATATTTACACTGTAATACTGCACAGATCCTTATTTTACATCTCGTCTCTCACAGTGGATATTTAATGGAACAAAAGCTGCAATACACTTTTAAAAAATCTTGTTAATCACAACAGAATTTTCTTAGCTTTTTAAAATGGGTGTTTACATAAACAAATACATGTTAGATTTATTGCTTTTTTTGTCATACTTACATTTTTTAGATTATTAAAAAAATAGCAGAGACAAAGAAATTGTTAACTGATTTAATTTATTTAAGGGAAAGTAATCTAAACCAACCTGACCCTATTTGAAAATGTTATTGACCCTATGAATTAACTGTGATTAACTACATTTTTGGAGTTCAGTTTTTCAGCTACAACCAGGCCTGATTACTACCAGACCTGTAGAACTAAGAAATCACTTAAATAGGACCTGCCTGAAACATTTATCAGAATAAAAGATAAACATATAAAAAAACAAACTCATTGAGATCTAATAGTCTGGAATATGTTACAAATAATTTCTTAGGACTACATTAAGAGCTATTATTCCCAAATGAGAAAACATAGAACAGTGGTGAATAAAAAACACTCCAAAAGGGCATGGACAACTCATCCAGGAGGACCCAAAAGAACCCAGAACAACATTTAAAGAGCTGCAGTTCTTACTTAATGATTTAACTACAAGAAAGGGACTAGGCAAATGATGGAACAATGATCCAAAACACACAAACAAGTCCACTTCTAAATGGCAAAAAAGAAGGTTTTGGAGTGGCCTAGTCAAAGTCTGATTGAGATGCTATGGCATGATCTTAAACAGCCGGTACATGCTCAAAACACTTCCAATGTGGCTGAATTAAAACAATTCTGCAATGAAGAGTGCACTGTAAAAAAACAAAACTTAAGATTGTTCTGCCTAATGTGATTTTTCAGCTGAATGAGAAATATTGAATTACACCCTAAAATATAGCAAACTAATCACCCCAACTTACTTTATTAAGCTTCTTGTTAAAAGTAGGTCCAACTAAATAATCTATGTTGGCAAAATGTACTCATTGTAGTTAACCCTAGTCGAGGCCAAACCAACTACTCATGCACATGCTCAGTTTGACCACTTTATTTGATTGGGGTCTACGAAGCAATTCTGCAGGGGTTTTCACCTGATGTTAATCACGCTATTTGTATATTGGGCGTATCCTTCCACCTCTTACTCACCATCAGTGTGTAGTCATTCTCCATAAGTTGCCTTCTTTTTTGAAATTTGCATATGTGTTATATAATAGTATCTTTCTGGCCTCAGTGTTAAAGGCTATAAGAGCAAGTTACTATATTTTGAGTTGCATTAATTGCATTCTTACATGACTGACAATAATGCATGTTACTAATAGTCCAATTAGTAATCTCCAATTACCTAGTTGCTATGTTAAATTAACAAAAACATAGTGTGGCATTCAGTCATTCAGATTCATATAAAACATTTCATTGGTGAAACTTATTTTTTTTAGTTGGTCCTAAAGGATAGTCAGCAAAACTTGCAATACACATGTTGTAGAACTTAAATCTGACCTAATAAAGAAACAAATTACATTTTTAAGTTGGTGAGATTTAATATTTGAAGTTTCAATACATATGAAAAATTAATGATCTGGGCTAAAGATTTCTGGTTGGCACAACTGCATGTGATTTTCCTCAAAACTTAAAAGACTGACTTGGTCTTAAAACAAAAAAAAAATCTAGTGCAGTAAGTTGCCTTGATAATTTGTGTTTTCTCACACAATCAAGTTATTAGCTTTAGGGGGCAAACACATTTTCACATTTTAAACTTTAATACATCATATTTAAAAGTAGCTTTCTGTGTTTTTTATATGTTTTATTTTTGCTCATTATGTTTGTCTGATATTATAATGTGTTTATTAATTTAAAAAACTGTAAGGGGCAAATCATTTTTACAGCACTTCATATTTATAGGAGTGGTGTAATTCCCTTAAAAATAAATATTTACATACCACACACATACTGTGATTTATTCATGATTAAAATCATAATAGAATAACTTAAATGCTTTGACTTCCCTGTATTTCTGTGTATGTATATATATATATATATATATATTATTTAATTTTTTAATGGAGAGTTTTAATAGAATACATAAATGCTAGTGTAACTCCATATACTACCTTTAACAACTTGAGGAAACAATCCATCAGGTGTGTGTGCATGCGTGCAAATGTGTATGTGTGTGAGAAAGAGAGCATAAATTTCAGCATAGAAAAATGCACAAACAATGAAACATATATAGTAGGCATTTTATGAATCAGTTCTATGTTTCAGTCCATGTTCTCTGCATCACGAAAATAAAAGTGCCCTAAAAACTCTTTAAAAACCTTATTTTCCCATTTATATAAAGCCTAACGTGAGATCTTTTTGACCTCCCGGATTCACAGGTGGTGGATGGTGAAGGTCATTGGTTCTGGACTCTCAGCGAGGTGCATCCTGCACCACGTGCACCCTGAAGCAGCACTGTTCGCTCGGATCACGGCTGTGAGACTTTAAAGAGGAGCGACAGCCTCCCTCAGGAAACGCCACAGCCTCTCTCACAGAGCTGCGGAACAGCCGAAGAGACGGCTGCTTTATTCGGATCCAGCTACGGGCGAGCCACATCACCTGGAAACAGAGAGAAAGAAAGAGAGAGAGGGAGAGAGGATAAGAGAGAGAGAGGACAAAAGCAACAAAGCCGCAGTCAGCGACAGACTCACCTGCATTCAGATCAGCCTTGAATCATGCGCCTGAGCAGAGGAACACCACAGGGTTGGATGTTTGCTCCGAGTGAGCGGTAATTTCATCAAGCGAGTGCACGTCAAGGGTACTAACGCAACGAAGAAACAGAGCAAATGCGGTTATGATGCTGAGAAATGGCATGCGGCAAAAATAACAGCCAGTAACGTGGCTCTGAAAGCTTTAGCACACGGACTGTTACACACTCTAAACAGGTTTAACTGAGACAAACAGAGGAAAAGATACGAACAACACGCTCATGCAAATCTGTAAAAGCAAGAGGATAGTATTTATTGCATTTTTTTTCTAATGCAATTTATTAAATTCATTGTGATTTTGCAATTACTTTAGTTTTAGGTGTTCAATCATTCTTAAATGGCTTTTAATTAATAATTGTTGTAAAGTAATCGTCATCATTTACCGTGCGTCCACACCGAAAGCGACGCGAGCGACAACGCAGCCGGAAGTCATTCATTTTCAATGAGAGCGAGCGACACTGGGCGACAGGCAGCGATGCGGCGCGACGCGATGCGAAGCGGGCGGTTTGAGCGACGCGAGAGAGTTGACCAGAACTTAACTTTATGCAAATGAGCAGCGACGCGCGGCGGCGACTACCAATCAGAAACAGATTCTCATATGTCCGGCCTGAAATCGCTGCTCTGATTTTCGGTTCCTACTGAAGATTTATTCCGCCAGCAAAACGGAAAGAACAGAACTGAACTGAGCTGATCTGAGGTAAAATACTCCACTTCACCAGCGGCTACCCCACTATAGTACCATCCTTACAGAATTACCTTATTTAATAGAAAACTATATATTAAACTGAGGAAATTATTTATAAATTAACAGAACGATTTATGACAACTAAGGGAATATTTTTTTAAATTAACAGAACCTTTTATTGAAACAAAGGGAATGATTTATTAAAGTTAACATAATGATTTATTACAACTGAAGAAAGTAATTAATACATTTAACGTAACAATTTGTTCAAACTGAGGTATGGAATTTGAAACGATTTAGGTAAAACTGAGGGAATTATTCATTACATTTTACAGAAAGATTTATTAAAACAGAGGGAATTATTTATTAAATCAAGAGGATGATTTAATATATTTAAGTAAACATATTAATTACAATAATTTATTTAATACATTAAGTTAACAATATTTGAAATTATGGACAAATTAAGAGAATGATTTACTACATTAAGGAAAATAATGTATTATATTAAAGTAAACCCATTTATTGTAATATGAAATAATTATGTTAAATAATTGTACTTAAAAATAGTTATAAAAGTTTTTAATGTTTAGGAATTGTGTAGAGAGGCTGAACCCTTGTTTCTGTATGTGCCGTATTTGGAAAACGCCCACCAGCGGCAGCTCGTTCTGAGTGAGACACGCCCCCAAGCGACTTATCGCCTGTTGGACAGGCGACACAGAGCGATTTTATCGCGTTCGGTGTGAACGTACAGTTAGCCTCAAGCAAGACGGTTACCTCCACCCACTAAAACCTCAAGCAGTTTAGCTCCACCCATTTTTTCTTCAGTAGTTTATCCCTCACCCAAAGATGCCACAACCATGTACACATTTGCATAGGACCAACAAATCATTAGTCTCAAAGGCCATTTGCCCAGTTGACAGACTTTGAAAGTGGTGCATTATTGGACTGAGAGAAGCAGAATAGTCATTTCAACAAATTGTCTGCCATCTAGGCCACCCTTCAACCAGCTGTTATCACCTTTGTTTGGTCACCAATGGTTGTGATTGGGTATAAAGGCCTTGTGGTGACAGCTTCAATCCTGGCTTCGCTGTGGAGTGTTACACTGCCCAAACTACTGATGTGATGATCTGGGGAGCAATCACATACAACAGTCAGCCCCCCTTAGTAATGATACAAGGAACACTAAAAGCTCATTGATATGTGTAGGACAACATGCAGTTGCAGGTGTTGCCTCACATGGCAGGGTTTTCAACTGGCATTTTTCAGCAGGTTAATGTTTGCCCACACACAGCAAGCGTCTCACAGGAATGTCCGCACGGTCACCAGATTTATCACCAGTCAAGAATTTATGGGACCATTTTCAGCAACCTACGAGTGTGCGACATTTACAGGTCCAGCTAGATGCAACATATGTGGGTAAATAAGCTGCAGGATGCCATATGAAACCTGTATGCCTGCATGCCCGACCGTATCTCATCTCATATTCAGGCTTGAAGCAATAAATTAGTCTTTTCATGTCAATGAATGTATAAGAAAAATGGACTACAGGCCCTTTAAAAATTCCCACAGAGGCCAGTTTCGACACTGCCCACGTTTGTATTGTGTCCCCTGGGTGTCTGAATTGAGAGCTTCTGCTTGATTGAGGGTCTTTGATCGAGGTCAGCGATAAATCAATACTGTTTGTCTTAACTGTCCTGACCTGGCAGACCCCACAACCGGCCGAAGCCATCGAACCGGCCATGCCAGCCATGCGGAGAAATGCTGACTGCGATCACTGCCCAGATACAATCGATAAGCCTCTGCTGTGATGGAATGGAAATTTTCTTTGATAAGTGGTAACGTGACTGCACTTCTCACCACCGTCCTTCAGGTGACCTGCAGAAACAGCGGTTCAGCACGGTGGTGATTAATTACGCCAACTTATCGGAAACCAGGATGCAAATAATAGAGCCTTATAAATGCATCACCGTCAGACAGAAAGAGACACAGGGAGTGCTCCGTTAAATCTGTTAAAGTGCCTTTAGTGAGTTTCAGCCATGCCATTATACTTATGGTTACTTTAACACATACCTTGTATTTCCACCTACCATACCCTTGTGCTTCCATTCACTGGCCACTTTACTGAAAAACACCTACATTACTTTGTGATACAGAAACACCTGCCATACCCTGGCCAATTTATTAGACATACCTTGTAATTTGTGCACCCATTTACTGGCCACTTTAATAGAAACACCTACAAGTACCTTGTGATGTCCCACTCTGGACACTTTATTAGAAATGCAGACCACCTTGTGTTTCCATTTACTGGCCACTTTAATAGAAACACCTACAAGTACCTTGTGATGTCCCACTCTGGACACTTTATTAGAAATGCAGACCACCTTGTGTTTCCATTTACTGGCCACTTTAATAGAAACACCTACTGTACCTTGTGATTCCACTTGTTGGTCATTTTATTAGAAACATATTAGAGAATCTTGTGTTTAAACTCACTGGCAAGTAGATACAAGTATGTGTTTCTAATAAAGTGGCCAGTGAGTAGAGGCACAGTATATTGGGGATGTGTTTAATAAAGTGTACAGGGCTGTGTGTTATTATTTAGAAGGGAAGTTGGGTGGGACAGTAGGAGTTGTCTGTGGCTCGGTTCAGCACAGGGTTGTGTAAATTAAGAAATAGCGACACTGTGCATGTCTGCTGATAGCGAAGGACAGCAGGGCTGTGTTCCAATAAGACTCACAGGGGCGACTGAGGAAAGGTCAGCGATGATAAATCCTCTGTCCGGCGCCGGTTAAACAGCAGAACAATTCCATTACACCGCCATGTCTGACATGTAATTCTGAACGCTTATTAAGACATGTCTGGGATTAAATTAAAGTGTCAAAGAGAATTTCTAGTTCAGAAACAGGTTTTAGAGTCTTCCAACCTTTTAACATCTTTAAATGATTTAAAGAAAGCAAGAGTTATAATTTGCACTAATAGTACAGTGGGATTTACACAGTGTTGGGGGAATAGCTAGAAATAGGGGGATATCAAATAAATAGGTATTGGGTAATCAGCCTTCCAAATTGGGGAGAAAGTGTGATAAAAATAGGAATAAATAAAAAAATAGCACGATTAACAAGAGTTAATATTGTTTAATTCTACAGTGTATGAAGTCATATATTAACTCTGTGTAATGCATTTTTATGTTTTCAACTACAGTGTTGCTTAAAATTTTATTAATTTAATTTAGTCAATTTAGTATATTGTTATTTTCAGATTTTTTTTGTTTATTCCTTTTACTAAACAATAAAACATTGTATCTTTGGGAAACTAGAGAAAAAGAAGACTTTCAAATATACCACAGGACCAATCACAAATTTATTCACACCAGGTCATCCAGAAAAGAAGCATACAAGGACCCTGGAGTCCGCGGTGGAGGTGGCGGAGCGGTCCGAACTCATCCTCTCAAGCCATCCTGGACCGTGGCGGGCGTCGCTGGGTGCCCGTGATTCGCAGAGGTGGGGTCGGAGCCGGTCTGATGCCCAACTGGAGTGCTGGCGCTGCGGGGGGCGTGGCCACAAGCGAGCGCACTGCAGCCGGCCGGGAAACGGAGCCGGGACCACCCAGTGAGGGTTACGGTGGCCCCAGGAACGCTATGCTTACCCTCGGGATCTGCTTCCGGAACTGCCGGACTCAGCGGTTACTTCCTGAGATGCACATTGAATGGAGTGACGATGAACGCGCTGGTGGACACGGGCTCGTCAGTCTCACTGATACGGCCCGAGCTCGCGACAGAGGTAGCGGGCGAGTTCGTGACTGACAACAGCCAGCGCATCGCTCTCTCTTCAGTCACTGGGGAGCCTATAGGTCTCCTAGGATTAACGGAGTTGACTATTGATGTTGGCAAGGGGCCCTTTCAACAACAGTTCTGGGTAGGACGCATCAACGACCCGTGCATTCTGGGCAAGGACCTGCTCTCACGCGTCGGAGCTATCATTGACTGTGCACGGGGCTCGGTGCTGGTGACTGGACTCCCCGTAGAGCTACGCGACGAGTTAGGGGTAAGTGAACTGGTGGGAGGGAATGTGTGTGATTCGGTGCGTGATACGGTAGAGGGTCTGCTGGATGCGGGGTTGAGTGTAGATCCGATAGAGGAGATGCTGGAGCGCAGTTGTGTGGGTTTATCTGGTCCCCAACAACTCCGTTTGCGCGAACTGATCGGCCGTTTTCGCACGAGTTTCGCTGTGTCTGAGCGCGAGTGTACTAAAACTAACCTTGCGGTTCATTCGATAAACACGGGTGACGCCCAGCCCATCAGGCTGAGGCCGCACCGTCTGGCGTTAGCAAAGCGCGTAGCGGCGGAGCAGTTAGTCCGCGAGATGGCGAGTACGGGCATTACTGAGCCTTCGAGCAGCCCGTGGTCGGCCCCGGTGGTGCTTGCGAAAAAGAAGGATGGAAATTGGCGCTTTTGCGTGGATTATCGGCGACTTAACGCTGTCACGAAGCTTGACTCCTACCCGCTCCCCAGGATCGACGATACGCTGGACCAGCTGTCTGGCTCAGCCTGGTTCAGCTCGTTAGACCTGAGGAGCGGATATTGGCAGGTGCCCCTCGCGGCGGGGGATAGGGAGAAAACCGCTTTCTCGCTCGGCTCAGCCCTATGGCATTTCACGGTGCTTCCGTTCGGATTGTGTAACTCGCCGGCTACTTTTGAGCGTCTTATGGAGCGTGTTTTATGCGGAGTTCCACAGTCGTGCTGCGTCGTTTATTTGGATGATGTCTTGGCGCACGGAACCGACTTCGACTCCGCACTGTCTCACCTTGAAATGGTGCTCGGCGCGATTCAGGCGGCTAACCTGAAGCTCAATCCGGCAAAGTGTAATCTGCTAAGGCAGCGCGTGAGCTTCCTGGGCCACGTAGTGAGCGGTGCTGGCATGGAAACCGATCCCAAAAAGACGGAGGCGGTCCGTGACTGGCCCACTCCGCGAGACGCAAAAATGGTTCGCAGCTTCGTGGGGCTCGCCTCGTATTACAGGCGGTTTATTAGGGGGTTCGCGGACGTGGCAGCGCCGCTTCATGCTCTGACTAAGCCTAGTGTGAAATTCCGCTGGTCTGACGAGGCGGAGCGGGCATTCGAGGAGCTAAAAAGTCGCCTGTGCAATGCTCCGATTCTAGCGTATCCGAAGGTGTCTGAGAGTTTCATTGTGGATACTGATGCGAGCGACCACGGCGCGTAATAGCGTACTATAGCCGCTGCCTGGACAAGGCGGAGCGCAACTATTGCGTAACGTGCCGGGAACTACTCGCAGTGGTCGAAAGCCTTAGACATTTTCGAGCGTACGTGTATGGGGTGCCCTTTCTGCTGCGCACCGACCACGCCTCGCTACAGTGGCTCATGCGTTTCCGCGAGCCCGAGGGCCAACTCGCGCGCTGGTTATCTAGACTCTGGGAGTTTCATTTTGAGGTTGTGCACCGCCCGGGCCGTGGCCACAGTAACGCAGATGCTTTGTCGCGGCGGCCGTTTGTGGCTGCCGACTGCAAACATTGTGCTCGTGCTGAGGAGAAATCTGCTGAGACTGCGCGCTGCGCTGTAATCTCCGGGGATGTTACTGGCACTGTCGGGGTGGCTCAGGTGTCCGTAGAGCAGCTCCGCGATGCGCAACGGGCGGATCGCGAATTATCGTGGGCAGTACACGCGTTCAGCGCGAACGTCACACCGTCGTGGGGGGAGGTGGTGCCGCTGGGCCCGATTGCTAAGGCGTTGCGCTCCAACTGGGCTAGTTTTAGTTTGTCCGACGGCGTGCTGTGCCATACCTGGGAGGATCCGGCGAACGGGCGGCGCGTTTTTCAGGTGGTGGTACCGCGGGCGCTTAGGGGATCGGTCCTACAGGGAGTTCATGAGTCACCTGGGGCTGAGCACTTTGGTGTCACCAAGACTCTGAAGCGCCTGAGGCAACGCTTCTATTGGCCTGGGTGTAGAACCGACGTGGAACTCTTCGTGCACTGCTGTGACGTGTGCGCTGCCAAGAAGGGCCCCTCGAGGGCGCCCCGCGCCCCACTTCACCCTTACCAGTGCGGCAGCCCGATGGAGCGGGTGGCCGTGGACGTGCTGGGCCCCTTTCCGGTGACGGACTCTGGAAATCGCTTTGTTCTGGTGGCGATGGACTATTTCACGAAGTGGCCAGAGGCCTACGCGGTGCCGGACCAAGGGGCGGTCACTACTGCGGATATCCTGGTGCGGGAGTTCTTTTGCAGATTCGGGGTTCCGGAAGAACTGCACAGCGACCAGGGGAGAAATTTCGAGTCGGAGGTCATGGCGGAGGTCTGCTGCATCATGGGAATCCATAAGACCAGGACGACACCCCTTCATCCGCAGAGTGACGGACTGGCGGAACGTTTTAACCGCACGCTGGCGGCGCAGTTGGCCATGGTATCGGACAAGAACCAGCGTGACTGGACAGGCACCTGCCGGTAGTGCTGCTGGCCTGTCGCTCCGCTGTGCAGGAGACGACGGGATTCACGCCGGCTCTGCTTATGTTCGGGCGCAAACTGAGGACGCCGCTCTCCCTGGCTTTTGGGGCGCCTCCTGACGGGGGCGGGTACGCTTCGGACACGCCCACTTTCGTCTCGGACCTTATGTCTTCGCTGGAATTAGCGCACCGTCTAGCGCGCTCCAACCAGTCTGCTGCCGGGCAGAAGCAGAAGTGTGCGTACGACACGCGCTGCTTTGGGGACCCGTTGGCGGTGGGGGCGAGGGTTTGGCTATATAACCCTCAGCGGAAGAAGGGACTGTGCCCGAAGCTCCAGTCGGCCTGGGTGGGTCCGTGCTTGGTGCTGTCCAGGCTGGGGGAGGTGGTGTATAAGATCCGGTGGGGCAGACGCACTATGATTGTGCACCGTGATAGGCTGGCCCCCTATAGGCCGAGACTGTCGGACACTGTGGAAGGTGGTGCGGAACCGGCCGGCCTTGCACTCGTGCCTGATCTGAACTCTGGCTCTTCGGAGCCGCTGGCAGGCGGTGCCGTGCCCGGCCCCTCCAGGCTGCCGCAGGCACGGAGGCCGCCCGCTCGTCTTAATGACTTTGTTTGCGACTGAGTTTTGTTGTACACGGGGTTTGTGTTGGGTTGGTGGGGTCGCCGGGACGGCTGACCCTTGGGAGGGGGGCTATTTGGCGGCTCTAGGTTGTGTGTGTGGCTGCCTGTAGGCATGTTTCTATTCTTCTGTGTGTGGGGCCTCTTGTGTTTTGTTGTGCTGTGTTGCTCCAGCCTACGTAATTGGTACCTCCCCCGTAACCTAGGGTATGGGGAGGGGCCATGCAGATGGGTGCTGGTTAGGGCACTCACCGTAAAGTAGGTGGATAGTGAGTTCAGTCACTTGGCTCTGTTGGTAGTCTATAGAATAGAATGGTTTTAGCTTTCCTAGTCTTGTTAAAGACTGTAAGTAAGTGAGTTGCAAGCCTGTTTAATAAAAGAGCTTATGAGCATTCGTCATGAGTCTCACGGGTCTTCCTTCCTCTTCCACACCACAATATTGTCATTTCCTCTGTCAAGGACTCTAATAACATGCCCTAAAACTAAACAGCACAGATAAAGTTTTATCCTAATAAGTAAATCTGATCATGATTAGGTAATATAATGTAAACATATTGATTAACACTGCTGTCTTTACTAAATACATGCAATTTACTAATATGGATATAATAAAAATAATAACAATAACAAATAACAGTAAAAACATGCATACATAGATAACAAAAAATCAATCCAGTCCAAAAAAACTCACCCCATTCTCACTCCAGTCTCACTCCAACATCCTAAAACTCTCACCCCAGTCTCACTCCTGCCACCTAAAACTCTCACCCCAGTCTCACTCTTACATCTTGAAAATCTCACTCCTGACTCTCACTTCAGCCACGTAGAAAAATCTCACTCTATCCATCTTATTTACCCCAAACTTAGTCCAGCCAACTTGAAAATCTCACCCTAGTCTCACTCATGCCACCTGAAAATCTCACCCCAGTCTCACTCCTGCCACCTGAAAATCTCACCCCAGTCTCACTCCTGCCACCTGAAAATCTCACCCCAGTCTCTCTCCTGCCACCTGAAAATCTCACCCCAGTCTCACTCCTGCTACCTAAATATCTCACCCCAGTCTCACTCCTGCCACCTGAAAATCTCACCCCAGTCTCACTCCTGCCACCTGAAAATCTCACCCCAGTCTCACTCCTGCCACCTGAAAATCTCACCCCAGTCTCACTCCTGCCACCTAAAAATCTTACCACAGTCTCACTCCTGCCACATAAAATTCTCACCCCAGTCTCACCCCTGCCACCTGAAAATCTCACCCCAGTCTCACTCCTGCCACCTGAAAATCTCACCCCAGTCTCACTCCTGCCACCTAAAAATCTCACCCCAGTCTCACTCCTGCCACCTAAAAATCTCACCCCTGCCACCTGAAAATTCTCACCCCAGTCTCACTTCTGCCACATGAACACCTCACCCCAGTCTCACTCCTGCCACCTAAAAATCTCACCCATGTCTCACTCCTGCCACCTGAACATCTCACCCCAGTCTCACTCCTGCTACCTAAATATCTCACCCTAGTCTCACTCCTGCCACCTAAAAACCTCACCCCAGTCTCACTCCTGCCACATGAACACCTCACCCCAGTCTCACTCCTGCCACCTGAAAATCTCACCCCAGTCTCACTCCTGCTACCTAAAAATCTCACCCCAGTCTCACTCCTGCCACCTAAATATCTCACCCTAGTCTCACTCCTGCCACCTAAAAACCTCACCCCAGTCTCACTCCTGCCACATGAACACCTCACCCCAGTCTCACTCCTGCCACCTGAAAATCTCACCCCAGTCTCACTCCTGCTACCTAAAAATCTCACCCCAGTCTCACTCCTGCCACCTAAAAATCTCACCCCAGTCTCACTCCTGCCAACTAAATATCTCACCCCAGTCTCACTCCTACCACCTAAAAATCTCACCCCAGTCTCTCTCCTGCCGCCTGAAAATCTCACCCCAGTCTCACTCCTGCCACCTAAAAATCTCACCCCAGTCTCACTCCTGCCACCTAAAAATCTCACCCCTGCCACCTGAAAATTCTCACCCCAGTCTCACTTCTGCCACCTGAAAATCTCACCCCAGTCTCACTCCTGCCACCTAAAAATCTCACTCCTGCCACCTGAAAATCTCACCCCAGTCTCACTCCTGCCACCTGAAAATCTCACCCCAGTCTCACTCCTGCCACCTAAAAATCTCACCCCAGTCTCACTCCTGCTACCTAAATATCTCACCCAGTCTCACTTCTGCCAACACAAAATTTCACCCCAGTCTCACTCCTGCCGCCTGAAAATCTCACCCCAGTCTCACTCCTGCCACCTGAACATCTCACCCCAGTCTCACTCCTGCCACCTGAAAATCTCACCCCAGTCTCACTCCTGCCACCTAAAAATCTCACCCCAGTCTCACTCCTGCTACCTAAATATCTCACCCTAGTCTCACTCCTGCCACCTAAAAACCTCACCCCAGTCTCACTCCTGCCACATGAACACCTCACCCCAGTCTCACTCCTGCCACCTGAAAATCTCACCCTAGTCTCACTCCTGCCACCTAAAAATCTCACCCCAGTCTCACTCCTGCCACCTAAATATCTCACCCCAGTCTCACTCCTACCACCTAAAAATCTCACCCCAGTCTCTCTCCTGCCGCCTGAAAATCTCACCCGTCTCACTAATGCCACCTAAAAATCTCACCCCAGTCTCACTCCTGCTACCTAAATATCTCACCCAGTCTCACTTCTGCCAACACAAAATTTCACCCCAGTCTCACTTCTGCCGCCTGAAAATCTCACCCCAGTCTCACTAATGCCACCTGAACATCTCACCCCAGTCTCACTCCTGCCACCTGAAAATCTCACCCCAGTCTCACTCCTGCCACCTAAAAATCTCACCCCAGTCTCACTCCTGCTACCTAAATATCTCACCCTAGTCTCACTCCTGCCACCTAAAAACCTCACCCCAGTCTCACTCCTGCCACATTAACACCTCACCCCAGTCTCACTCCTGCCACCTGAAAATCTCACCCTAGTCTCACTCCTGCCACCTAAAAATCTCACCCCAGTCTCACTCCTGCCACCTAAATATCTCACCCCAGTCTCACTCCTACCACCTAAAAATCTCACCCCAGTCTCTCTCCTGCCGCCTGAAAATCTCACCCGTCTCACTAATGCCACCTAAAAATCTCACCCCAGTCTCACTCCTGCTACCTAAATATCTCACCCAGTCTCACTTCTGCCAACACAAAATTTCACCCGTCTCACTCCTGCCACCTGAAAATCTCACCCCAGTCTCACTAATACCACCTGAACATCTCACCCCAGTCTCACTCCCGCCACCTGAAAATCTCACTCCAGTCTCACTCCTGCCACCTAAAAATCTCACCCCAGTCTCACTCCTGCCACCTAAAAATCTCACCCCAGTCTCACTCCTGCTACCTAAATATCTCACCCTAGTCTCACTCCTGCCACCTAAAAACCTCACCCCAGTCTCACTCCTGCCACCTGAACACCTCACCCCAGTCTCACTCCTGCCACCTGAAAATCTCACCCCAGTCTCACTCCTGCCACCTGAAAATCTCACCCCAGTCTCACTCCTGCCACCTAAAAATCTCACCCCAGTCTCACTCCTGCTACCTAAATATCTCACCCAGTCTCACTTCTGCCAACACAAAATTTCACCTCAGTCTCACTCCTGCCGCCTGAAAATCTCACCCCAGTCTCACTAATGCCACCTGAACATCTCACCCCAGTCTCACTCCTGCTACCTAAATATCTCACCCAGTCTCACTTCTGCCAACACAAAATTTCACCTCAGTCTCACTCCTGCCGCCTGAAAATCTCACCCCAGTCTCACTAATGCCACCTGAACATCTCACCCCAGTCTCACTCCTGCCACCTGAAAATCTCACCCCAGTCTCACTCCTGCCACCTAAAAATCTCACCCCAGTCTCACTCCTGCCACCTAAAAACCTCACCCCAGTCTCACTCCTGCCACCTGAACACCTCACCCCAGTCTCACTCCTGCCACCTGAAAATCTCACCCCAGTCTCACTCCTGCTACCTAAAAATCTCACCCCAGTCTCACTCCTGCCACCTAAAAATCTCACCCCAGTCTCACTCCTGCCACCTAAATATCTCACCCCAGTCTCACTCCTACCACCTAAAAATCTCACCCCAGTCTCACTCCTGCCACCTAAAAATCTCACCCCAGTCTCACTCCTGCTACCTAATAATCTCACCCCAGTCTCACTCCTGCCACCTAAAAATCTCACCCCAGTCTCACTCCTACCACTTCAGTCACCAGCAACAAAACTCCCATCTTACTTCAGTCACCTGGAAATATTATGCCAGTCTCACTGCAGTCACTAAAAATCTCAATCTACGTAGTTATCTGATATTCTTAACCCAGTTTCTTTTTCAGCCTTTTTAAAATCTTACTCCAGTGTTGCTCAAGCCTCCTGAGAATCACCCTGAGTGAGCTGTCACTCCAGCATCACTAATCCACTGAGAACCTCAATCCAGCCACCTGGAAAAAACTGTCTCACCCCACCATCAAAACAATCTCACACTGTCTCACTTCCACCACTTAGAGTGGTGGAATAATAACAATGTCATGTTAAAAATATATATATTCTTACATCCAGACATTCTCACTCCATTTACACTCCAGCCACCTTAAAATATCACTACAGTCTCACAGCAGCGCAAAAAACACAAATCAACTAATCTACACCCTTATAACACACATACAAACAAAATACTTTTACAAGAACAAGCATATGTATAAAGATTTGAGACAGCTGATTTAAATTCCTTCAGTGAAATAAACTGATCTAATCTAAAATGTTTCTGAAGATCATTCCAGGTTGAAGGTGCATCATAACTGAAAGACTTCTTTCCAAATTCAGACCGAACAGCAGGAATATCCAGTGTTATATAATTACTAGAGCGTAAATTATACAAGGAACCATTTCTTATCAAAAATTCAGACAAATATGAGGGAAGCTGACCAATAATTCCTTTATACACAAAAACTGCCCAGTGTATTTGGCGTCTTACTGATAGTGGAGCCCAACCTGTCATTTCATACAGTTTACAATGATGCGTTAAGAAATTGGCACTTGTTATAAATCTCAATGCAGAATGATAAACAGAGTCCAGCGATTGCAGTGTCGTCTTTGGGGCAAATCTGTAAATTATATCCCCATAATCTAAAACAGGTAAAAAGGTTGCTTCAACTAATTTTTTCTTAGCCTGTTGAGTGAAGCAAGAACGGTTCCTAAAATAAAATCCAAGTTTCAGCTTTAGCTTTTTAGTGATATACTCAATATGTGATTTAAAAGAGAGCATTTATAAGTATTTATAAGATGAAACTAACTCTATTGACTTACCAGACAGTGTACATATTTGAGGGACATGTAGGTCATGTATCAGATTTTTGGAAAACAGCATATATTTTGTTTTCTGATCATTAAGGACTAATCGTAGATCATTAAGATTATGCTGAAATGTCACAAATGCTTCCTGTAACTTTGAAAGTGCTTGTACCGGTGATGAAGCACAGCTATAAATAATAGTATCATCTGCATAAAAGTGCATATTGGCATTAGAAATATTACTACTTAGATTATTTATATATATAGTAAACAACAAGGGGCCTAAAATAGAACCCTGTGGCACTCCAGCACTGATATTCATCCTATCTGAAAGAATCCCCTCAAAGAGTACCTGCTGATATCTATTACTTAAGTAATTATTAAACCAACCAACCGCACTATCGGCCAATCCAATACTAGATAGACGGAACAATAGTACATCATGATTCACTGTATCAAATGCTTTTGATAGATCTACGAATAGGGCAGCACAAGATTCCCTACAATCAAGAGCACAAATTACATCATTAAGTACTTTGGTGGTAGCTGTAATGGTACTATGTTTTTTTCCGAAAACCAGATTGAGAATTATTTGCATATCTGTTACATAATAGTAATGGCCTGGCCTCAGCGTTAAAGCTCGTAAGAGCAGGTTACTATATTCTGTGTTGCCAAGTCAGTCTGGTTACATTTGCATTAATTGCAGTAGTTTTACATAACTGACAATAAGATGGATATGTGATTGTCATAAATTCCAATTACCCAGTTGCTATGTTAAATTAACAGAAGTATAGTGTTGCACCAACTAAATGATTTTGATTCATGTAAAACTAAATTTTATTTTTTTAGTTGGTCCTAAAGGATAGTCAGCAAAACTTGCAGTACACATTTTGTAGAATTTAAATCAGGCCAACAAGAGACACAAATTACATTTTTAAGTTGGTGAGATTTAATATTTAAAGTTTTAATACATATGATCTGGGCTAAATATTTCTGGTTGGCACAACTGTATGTTTTTTTTTTTTTTTTTTTCAAAACTTAAAAGACTGAGTTGGTCTCAAAACTCAAAAATGTAGTGCAGTAAGTTGCCTTAATATTTTGAGTTTTCTTTACAGTGTACCTATCTCACTTCCACCACCTAAACAATCTTGCTCATTACAGCCACATTAATTTATGTGAAGTCATTTGTTCTTTTCAATTGCAATTGGCATGTTGGCAAGTTTAGGATATTGAACTCAAGTTCCTTCGGCTTCAATAAAAATAACTTAAAGTAACATATTGTCTGAACTTCCTGTGCGTTATTCAAATTTGCCCAAGTTTACTTAACTTACGTTTTTAAGTTATTGGTTGAAAAAAGGAAAGTGGGAATATTTGTAAATGCAGAGAGGTAGAGTGATAGACAGCAAGTTAGAAAAGACTGGAGTACTTTTTACAACTTTAAAACCGTGAGCACATTGGGCCAAACACTTTTTAACAGATGCATAGCAATTAATAATAACAAGGAGCAAAAACTAAAGGGGATTACTTTCAGCTGCGGAGGGACACGCCTCTCTCCGGGCTCCTTGAGTGCAGCGTGAGTCACCAACACTCTAAAAAGTGATTCTGTGTTTTAGTCAGAAGAACTAATTTTTTTTAAGTTGAGTGAATTCATAATAATATGAGTTCAGAGAACTTCAACCTGAAAACTTAAAAATGCTTAATGAGACAATGAAAAATGTGATTTCAACCAACTTTTAGTCACTTCCTGTGTCAAATTTCTACAGTGTTGGTTCATGCAGCTTTCCTATAGGCTTCTGGTACCATATATTTGCATACTGGGTGTGGCCTCTCCCTTACTTACCATCTTCGTGTTGTCTGTTGCCCAAAGCTACCTTATCCTGGGCGTGTAGTAATTATAATATACATGTTGATTAGCAGGTTGTAGGCTGTAAGAATACATTAACTTTATTCTGTGATTCTAGTGGTCACAGTATTCTGACTTTGAGCTACAGAGTTCACTCTCATACTGCTCCAGTATTATACTGTCTGTATTAGTTCAATAATAATAATAATAACATACTAAATATGTTGAGAATATTCATGGTTAACTTAAGTAAGTTTTGTGAATATTACTAAAGTTTTATTAACTAGAACAGTGGTTCCCAACCTTTTTCTTCAGGGACCCATATTTTTACCATTGTAAGCTTTGGTGACCCCCCCCCCCCCAAATGTAAAAGATGTAAGTGTATAATTGGGTTGGGGGGGGGGGGGGGGGGGGTTAGAAATGACAAATAAAAACTGACATTTACTATAGATGAATAAAATAAACACGTAAAAAAGGAAAAATTGATACATAAAACATAAGGAATTTTTATCTTATGAAGAAAAAAATAATTAGATCAATAAAATAATACAACTATTTAAAATGAATAAAAAATAATTTATATAAAATAAAAACAAACAAACAAAAAAAAAGAATAATATCAGTTTCAGTTTCAAATCAGTAAAACAGCTCACCAAAACCTCAACCTGTCCAAATATTGGACAATAATTGATTAACTTTACAGGCCCTCACTCATTTTCATTTATTTAACTAAACTGAGTTTTATATTATTATATTATTATATTCAGCCTCGCGCTGAATTCAGCTCCGCGCTGCCGGAGAGAGCGCCCGCGCACGCGCCAGAGAGAGAGAGAGAGAGAGAGACTATATATAGTATTAAAATGAAACCCCTTAAAATCTAGAGGGCTTCGCGACCCATCGTGGATCTTTGGCGACCCATAGGTTGGGTCGCGACC
The DNA here is from genome assembly GCF_023375975.1 of Astyanax mexicanus. Taxonomy (NCBI): domain Eukaryota; kingdom Metazoa; phylum Chordata; class Actinopteri; order Characiformes; family Acestrorhamphidae; genus Astyanax; species Astyanax mexicanus. The sequence continues at coordinate 36,511,372 of NC_064424.1, read as the reverse complement.
CATAGGTTGGGAACCACTGAACTAGAAAGTGTGTTTAAAAAAAGATGAATTGTTAGTTTATTTTGTTTTAACTCAGTGCATCAAGCATCCAAAGGTTTTTATCAAGTTGAGTTAACTCAGCTTTTTAAGGCAGCAGGGGAAATAATGTTGCTGAGTTTAAACAACTTGAAATGTTTTACAGTTTAACCATCTTCAAATTTCACCCCAGTCTAACTTCATTCGCCTGAAAAAATCACTATAGTCTCACTCCAGTCATTTTAAATCTCACTTCAATCTCCTTTCAACATTCAGATTTAATCACTTCCATCTTACTAAAGATTCCTGAAAATCTCATTCCAGTCTCACTCCAACACCATGGAAACCTCAATCCTCTCACTCTATTCATCTTAATTTTTAACCCAATTTTACTTCAGTCCCTTCAAAAAATCTCGACCCTGCAACATGAAAATCTCACTTTAGTTACCTCACCCAAGGACATTTTATGGGTACCATAACAAATTGGAAATTGAACACACTTTATTTTTTTGTTACCAGGGAACAGATAGTTCTGGAATGGGATTAGTATCTGTTACGTGCTGTAGAGCACAGCAGAGAGGAGAGGCAGACTGCCTGAGATTAAGGGATTAAAAGGTGTTTTTAAGAGACTTATTTGTAGCATTATTTCACAAACAGTTTAAATTGCTATGGATGCTTCCAGACTGTGGAATTCACTTCAGCTCCTTCAGTATTATATAATAACTGATTTGTAATATCAAAGGAAACAAATGTAAAATAATTGGCCTGACAGCAGATGTCTGCGCTTACAGAATTCTGTAGAACAAACTCTCAGAACCTGACTGTTTGATAATGAGTGGAGTTTATTTATCACTTTTTCTTACTTTTCTACCCCATGCAAAGTCTTATTGCCTTATTAGATTAATTAGTTCAACACACTGTTCATAAGACTGCCAAAACCAACATCTGTGACCATGTCAGATCTGATTATAACAGCTTATAGGACCTATAGGAAAGAGCCAGAGGGTAACATGGACATGAGGGCACCCTGAAACACAGGCCTCCACTCACTCTACCATCCACAAACCTTAGTGATCGCTTGCAAGCAGCAGAACACAATTTTAAATGTCTATAACCACATAGAGCTGGGCGATTAATCGATTTTATCGATTAATTCGAATTTACAGTTAAAGACGATGTGTTTTTATGAAAATCGATTTTCTCTTGGTTTTAATTTTCACCACCGACGCTCCCCTGAGCTTTGCGACTCTTAGATGAACACATGCTCTTCAGTTACTGTCCTCCGTGCTGGAGTGGGCGCTGCCCTGAGCCCCGCCCACAACACTCACAGTGCAGTCTCTCACACTCAGAGCACCCACACCGCTCCAGGAACGCACTGTGCATGCTGACTGACCCCGCCCCGTATTTACAGAGCAGAAATATAAATATAAAAGTGTCTTCAGTGTAACACGAAAAAAAAACTTACTGAATTTAACTCACACAGTCTCAGTCATTCACTCACCTCATTCACCACGTAGCCTGTCACTCACCTCCTCCACAGTGTCTCCCTCTTTATAAAAAGCTATTCAACAATTTGTCTATAATAGGTTTGAAAATAAAGAAAACTTAAGGAAGCTAAAAAAAAAATGTTTAATAAAATAAAAAAAATAAATACAAAAAAAAACTGCTCTTATAATAACATTTAACAACACGGCAAAAAAAATGATTTATGTAATTTACGTAAAAATGAAGTTATTTTGAGATGTGACTGCCTATTTAAAAAGCAACAGAAGTTTATTTGTATCATTTCTAACATATTTAGAGTGTTTTTTACTCACTTTTTTCTGGGAGTTGGCCTTTTAACTGTGTTCAGGAGTTAAATCTGAATTATTGTGGGAGTTAAAATATTTATCCCATCCAGAGTTAAATACAGCTCTTAGCTGGAGATGGTTTAACCTAAATTTCATCATGGTATTAACAAGTAATGCAAAAGTTTGTGTTACTAAACTAACATTATTATGGAAACAACTTAATTCTGTATTGCAATTTTTAATGCATTAACAACACTTAACAGTGCAGAAGATGGTAACTTGCTTTTACAATCAACAACACATCAGCTTAGCAAACTACTATTAAATAAAATTTCACAAAATACCCAATGAAAGCTAACCCTGGTGGGCAAGACTTCACATTGATGGTAAGCTTTGATTGGGGGACACGCCCATTAGAGTGTTCAGTCACACTCCTCAACACTTTGGAATAAACTCTGAAATTAACTCTACACCACCAAAGAGTTCCCCTCAACTCAACTTGTAGTTTAAGATGGAGAATAAACTCTATTAGGGACATTCCAGGATTTTGGTACATTTCCTGTCCCACCACTTAAATTTCAAATGTACCTATCCAAAATATCTAAATGACTATTTCTTGTGAAAAATGTACTTGTTATAAGACAAACTGTAAAATATGGAGGAAAAATAAGCTCCTTAGATATTATTCAAAAGACAGAATACCTTTGGACCACCTCAAAAAATGGCCGTTTTCTCTTGTCCCACACATTGGGTGACCAACTCCTTTGGCAAATTTAACAATTAAAATAAGCTCTAAATAAATGACTTCCTCTTGTATATTGTTGATATGCATCTCCTTTACTTATGAAAACAACTTCTTTGCTCTACATTGTATTGCATGTTACAGTTTTTATGCTATTAAGTTGTGTCCCACAACATGCAGCAACCCTGTTACCATAAGGAATTTTACCTGGCAGAGAAAGAGTTAAAATATTTGTCTACTGGCACAGGAAGTGACATCACAAGGACATTTCCTGCCCACATGGCAAGACCAAGAGTAAGTGCTCTAAAAATTTTCAAGTTTTTTTTTCAAATATGTTTGTCCAGGTTGTGTGTGTCCCTCAGTGAACACCATCCTGTTACTCATATTGTAATACTAATAATGAGTAGAGTCAAAATTACTTTATAAACTTATATAACCATGTTTGTCCTTGATCTTGTATACATAGCTACATTTTACAGTTAGCATCTGTTCCTGGGGTAAACCACAACTTAGCCTAGATTTGCAACCCTGTTACTCGCAACCCTGTGACTGTAAGTTACCAAATATATTGCATAATCCAATTAAAAAACTGCTTTGATACCTGAGCTTGACGAATCAAATTTTTGCTAGTCTATTACCTGTATTTAATAAAAATATGACTAAAAATGATTAAATTGAAGATCAAATTTTCAGAAGTGACCACCCCTGAAATGTACCAAAATCTACAACTTCTTTTGTAAAGGGAAGCATTAGTTACAAAGAACTCAACAAACTCAAAAATGAGTTTTATCATATACTAGAGACTGTCTCTGAGTCCCAAACATCTTCTGTAATTTAAATAAATTGTGATTTAAATAATCATGAAGGCACATAACAGAAAATTAGATATTGCAGACAATAGAAGTACATATTAAGAGCTTTATGTCAGTAGCTGTAAAATAATTTTAGAATCAATGGGGAATTTAACCCTTAACCCATCTCAACCCTAACTCTTCCTTTAATAAAAGAATATGATTCTGTCTTCTGTCTGAAGATTTATAACAGAGAAAAGCAGAACGAATGTGGCTGAAGTGACATTGTTTTCTCAATTCTTCTTCATCACATGAGAGACAGGTTGTGTGCATGTGGCAAACAGCGCCCACCAGTGGATGTAAACTGTAGTGTTATGGTGTCATGTTAGTTAAAAACTCTTTTTTTGTGATTAATCATGAATACAAAATTGATAGAAAAAAATAATGCTTGTAATTTCCTGTGTTTTAAGGAAATTTCAGCAAAAATAAAAAGTGACTTTCTGAACTCACATCAGTGACACCATGTTTACATTAATTGTACCCAGAATCTTTAAATTTGGTAACATGATACATTTTTCTGCAGGAACAGGAAAAGGAAATGAAAGAGAGCCTGAAATGGTTATAGCAGTCCAATTTCAAAACACCACCCACCCCTCCACAGATGTGAAGCTCACTCGGGTTGCCAAGCTCAGGACACTGAACCTACTCTCTTAGACTTCTCTATCTGTCAAAGTAAATGCCATTATTCACTCATTTTTTCTGTCTTTGAGCTGTTTGGACGAATGTTGAGGCTGTTAAGGCTGTGTAAAGGTAAGGTCTCAGCTTTCATGGCAGTAGAATTGCTGTTGTGTTTTTAAACTTGGCAAACACGTGGGTGGAAATTGTGTTGGGGCATGAGCAGCAGGTGGAGTCAGAGGCCACACCCACACAGATTTCCGTGGCATAACACACAGTTATGTCAAGAGATGACAGAGCTCGAATTGTTCAGTTTTCTTAGTATCTTTTTTTAGATGATTTATTCTGATCCTGAGTTTTTTAATGTTGATGTAAGATTTTTTTTCCAGCTGTCTCTTTTGTGTCGTTTCAATGCAAATAGAAAAAAAAAAAAAGCATATTAATACCAAAGTATTAATAATTGAAAAAAAAAATGCATTTTCTGAAAGAAGTTCAGGGGTGCTGAGGTTTTTTTGTTTGTTTGTTTTTACCATGACTCTTATCATAGTCAGTTACATAGTGTATTACATTCAGTTTCACACCTCTAGAATAAATAAGTGAATTTGAATCATTAGAGAGAATAATATCATCAATATACTTAACAAATAAATGATAAATAAATGACCTTATGTGTCCAGATTTATTTCTTATCATCCTGTGTTGATTTACATTTCAGATATGAGCATTTATTGTGCCTTTTCATAAGTCAATGTCATTATTTACCCTTTACTTCAATGACAGCTTTATCAATACACACCACTAATTAAATCCTGCAGCCAGAGAGACACTGAAAAGTCGAATCATCTGCTTTTATTGTTCCATTATTGAGCAAAGTCACAAAGACTCTGGCAAATGTCAAGGTTACAAAACAAAGTCGCAGGTCTGGGAGTAATGGGATTGGAATTGAGGATGATTGAATCACTAGGATAAAGGTGTGTGAAATGTGTTGGAAAGGCAACACCAGGCCAGCGTTCTGCCCGAGGTGTGATCTTCAGACGACTATAATTTTGTTTAAGTTCAGTCTTTCAGTGACATCTACTGTTTAAATCACTTTAAAATGTATTCCGTGTCTGTAATGACTATAATTTATTGAATTTGAGTTTCAGATCTTCTTCACAAAAGCCTTTTTTCCTAGGGAAAACTGAGGCACTGCAGTTTTTTGGATGGAAAGTGATGTTTTATTCAGTCAGATTCGCAGCTTTAACAAAGTTACAGAGTGGATAACATCATTTCAGCATGTTTTTGTTTGATGGATAGGTCTTACAGATGCAGAGAAAGTGAAACTAGCAATTTTACGATTTTTTACAAAAAAACTTCTGAACCTCCAAATGAGCTGTTTTCTATGAATAGCCTTATCATTCACACCCATGTGACTGGCAATCTTACCCAGAACTATTCAGGCTATTCATTCTGTAATTACTAACTAGATTTAGCTTTTTAAAAATGCATGAAATCTTCTCTTTTTAAAGAAAAAAGCCACACTTTTCATTCAACTTCCAAAAAAACTGATCAAAAGTGAAGTCAGCTGAATAAAACAAGGTTAAGCGATTGTGTTTATGAAGTACTGCAGAGTACTGCAGAGTATTGCCATCTTCAGCTTTGTGGAGATTAATCAGACCATTGTTTTTAGCTTCTCGGCTCTCGCTTCCCAGCCGTCCTACTTTAAAACTCATTATTTCAACAAACCTGATGATTGGCCAAAAGCATTCCCTTTCAAGATGAAAAATTATATCAAACTCAGCATCAAAGTTCATCTGCTGCAGAATTTTATTTAATAAGGACACGCTGTGCTGCCAGGAAAGTTCTACAAGTTCCTTCGGTTGAGAGCAAAAGGCTTAAGTATTCCGTCAGGACGTGTCTCTCAGAGGTCGGCTTCAAATCCCACCACATCTCTACATCTGCTGGAAATCGCTGATGCAATCTCGAGACACTGAAACCTTCACAGAGTCTCAAAACCCATCAAAAAGAATTAGCTGAAATCGGGCCAGAACAAACAAGCCTTTGTAATCAGAATCACCTCTGTACTCTTTACTCTTTTAATTCTAATGAATGATTGTATAAAAGCATGAACAGCGCAGCGTCTCTCAGTAGTGAAGCTGCTGATGTCTAGCACCTCTGCAGTACCTTCACCCACCCCCACCCATTTTTGATCTCATTGATCTCCTCAAAAACTGCCAAACATGTTCCATCTCCAGTGTCTGATTCCAGCAGTCAGTTTTCCCTGAACTAATATTGTTACATTTGTTTAATCCAGAAATTCATTTTTAAACCTTATTCTGTTATATTGAAAGAAGGCGAGGGAGATACACTTAGGAATGAAGTGACTGACCGACAGTCTTGACTGGAACAGACTATCTGCGGTATATAGGAGTAAGCTAGATGTAGTCAAGCTGTAAGATAGCTAATTAGCTAGTGAATAATACTATTATTGATCATGTGTTATTATGAGCTGTTGGTAGTAAAAACAAAAACTCTGTATGAAGTTCTTTGTAGTTTCTTGGTAAATTTAAGCTTAGAGTAAATTGACCAACTTGTAATCTAATATCTGATTAGTTGTTAGCAGCCAGTTAACATTACTGTATTAATGCATGTTTTTTAAAAAAAAAAGGTTTGTTGACATAACAAAATTCAGATAAACATTTCAGTTTTTAATTTTTACCTGATAGAATGAGTTAATACTTTAAATATCATATTGTTTATATTATTTAGTCTAAAGGATGCTCACAATTCCTTTGGTTGTAGCAATATCACAAGAACAGAAAAGAGTACATTTACATAAAGACCTAAATTACCCTCTTTTTAAAGAAAATTTACCCAAAAGAGAAACTAAACAGCAAGCCGTTTGGATATTTTAACAAATCCAGCGTAAAAGGTCACTAGTTTGTCTATCGCTATTGTAAAACCAAAGAAAAATCTATTAAAGCAACTTCATCAAACCTGTTGACAGTACAGAGCGTTTACCACTCTGGCTTTAGTGATAATATGGGTTTGGAATGATTCCTAACATTTTTATAAATTTAATGAGCAGAGGGGATTTTAGGATCTGAAGTTTAGGTGTGTTGAGCACACGTCCAATACAATTATACACACAAACTATGATGTACAGGGCACATGTGTGTTACTTTTTTAAAATATCTTCTCAGCAGATAAGGAGATAAAACATTTTAAAATATTTCTATCAAAAAACACCTCCTGAAGCTTTGTTATCTGGTCTAATTTAAGCAGCTAAAAGTGAAAAGCTACTCAAAACTCAGGATGGATATTCCAGGGCTTCTGCTCACACTGAACAATGAAATACTGTTTATTTATTTTTTACCTTTTTACCTTATTTTTTCACTTGAACCTAAATTGGGCCCTTTATTGTAAAAAATAACCCAATTTACACAACTGACTGATTGACTAGCCACACACACGCGAGCACACACACACACACACACACGCAAACGGACACAGACACACACACATGTGCGGACACACACAGGATGTATCAGGAGTGAGACATCACGTCAGACAACGGCAGAATAAAGTGTTTAATATAATGTGTGTGTGTGTGTGTGTGCTCAGCGGAGAGAGCGTAGATTATTATTGGGGGTTCTGAGCCCCTAAAAAAGGACTGCCAATGTTTCTGGTAACGAGTAACAAAGCTACAAGTTAAAAATGTATCGGAGTAAAAGTTTTAAACTCAGTGAAAATATGTAGTGAATTAAAAGTGGAAGTATGAGAAAAAAATAATACTCCAGTAAAGTACAGTAGTGAAGTAGTTCTACTTCCTTAATATACATCTCTGATTAACACGGAATGCCAGTGGCATCTGAATATTTCTGGCAATATGGCCATTAATTAAAGAGGCTTACAAAGTTACTAATGCACACTGTTAAATGAAATAACCAAGTCTTAATTAATATCAACTTACACTCGGCACATTTTAATTGAGTTTGTTTAAAGATGGAAGACCATGGGGAAATGACCACACATTGATGGTGGGCAAGTCCAGTGTGCAAATAGTACCAGAACCCATGTGGCATCTGTTAATGTTTCCGTCATTTAAAGCCTAAGAGATTAATTAGCAACACAACATCTCCTAAATGTGAATTTGAGTGATGTCAGCTTACAGAGTGGATGTCACCTGAAATGATACTTGTGCAAAATTGTAATTCTAAGTCTATACTAAGCCACAAGTATATGAAAGTGCAGATAAAGTTCTACTAAAGACTCCAACACTACGTCACCTAATTACCTATCCAATCAGCTGTTCCCTCTGCCTTTAAATAAGATCACTCATTCAGTAACTTTGCTGCCTTTCAGACGCTGATGGTCGTTCTTACCCTCCTCCTTCCAAACCGCCTCCAGGTTGGTCCCGTTTGGTTGCCCGGGGGTTGGCTCCGCCCCTGTCTCCAACGTATGACAGGATCTGCAGAGCCCAGATGTATGAAGTCCTGGGCTGATGACGGGGCCTACGCCAAAGACTCTACTAGAAGAGACTGTTTTTATATATCCTCTTTATAATATGTATCTTTGTTTTGCTAAAAATGTTAAATTGTTAAAAATTAAATTGTTCAACTAACAACATTTATTCCGGAGTCGTAATAGTAGAAATAAATTGCTAGGTGCTCTTTAGAAGCTTTTTTAAGTTGTGAGAACAAAAGTGGTTAGGTTTGACTTATTTTTAAGTCATCCATGTTGAATATACATAAAAAAAGGTCAATGCAAAACGTCTTGATTTTTTAATAAATCCAACAAAAATTTTTTTTATGTAATATTATTACTCAGTCTCAGTCAGCACTCTCATTACATTTATGTCCTGATCTGGAGCGAGTTTAAAACATATTTTTCTTCATTTAATCATCACTGCACAGTAAATTTATGGAGTTCAAAAATCTGGAGTTAAACAGAAATGTGTAAAAGTGTTAAACTGTGTGAGTTTATTCTCCAACTTAAACTACAAGTTGAGTTGCGGGGAACTCTTTGGTGGTGTAGAGTTTATTTCAGAGTTTATAACAAGGTGTTGAGGAGTGTGACTGAACTCTGAAGTAACAGAAAATTACTTTTTTCTGTACTGTGACATGTGATAAAGTGCTAGCAAAGCACTGAGAACAGCACTGAAAATGTACACAATCTTTTGCCTTATTTGTTAACACTGTAAAAGAGTTTATGATAAAATTAACCCCAGCTGAGAACTGTGTTTTGTTCTAGATGGGATAAATATTTTAACTCCCACAACAGTTCAGATTTAACTCCTGAACAGAGTTAAAATGCCAACTCCCAGAAAAGAGTTACTTTAACTCTGCTATAGAGTGTATTTGATGATCACGCATAAACACTTCAAGTGAGTTGATATTAACTCTCAGGGGGTTTATACCAAAAAAAAAAAACAGATTTGCTGTGTGGTGTGTGCTGACTCTCTTACAGCAGCTTTGGGGTTAAACTGGACTGTGTTTACTTCGTCTTGTCTCAGCAGTAAACAGATCCAAGTTTGGTTCTGTAATTTGATGAAAATGGAAAGGGTTTGCTAAAAAAATTCCAGGAAAAGCACGGTTACTGGTGGGACATTGCACTTACTGAACAAACTGCAAAACTAGGGGAAAAATAGCTCTTCTTATGTTACTTTATTTTGGGCTGTAAAGGTAATGAAGGTGGTCTGAGACACTCTTTATCTGGAGGAAGGACACAGGCCTACCGAGTAGACTAGGGTGACCAAACGTCCGTATTTCCCGGGACATGACCGTATTTCACGTCCTGTCCAGGGTTTTTTTTTTTTTCAAAAAGTGAGGAAATGTCCTGTTTTTTAAATTACCTTCATTGGACCATTCAATTTACAGGCACTAGGGCACTATGCACGGCGCTGCGTGTGACATAATCCCTGAGTCGCGTCAGTGAGAGCAGCCCTGTTCTTAAGGGGGGGGGGGGGGGGTATTCAGCCTAGAGGGGGCGCCAAATCAAATCTCCACATAAATGTATGGTGTTTTTTACTCACGTTTTTCACTCCCACAACCTGAATCCTTTACAGCTTCAAAAACACATATTATGCAAATTAGGTGTTGATGTCATTTAGCCAGGTGTCCTGGTTTACCCAAATGAAAATATGGTCTGATGGTCCACGTCTGATCTCTATACAGTGTAGACTGTGGTGTTTGTTGTTGGTAGTTTGCATTTTTGGCAGTTTTTTCTGTGGCTTTTATGTTACATATTGACATTTGAATTCTACTATATCAACCAAAATTAAGGAATATATTAGGATATACATTTTTGGACGTATCATCTAGCCATATCTAGTTTACATTGGATTTTAATGTTGTTCCATATCACCTTTTGGGTATACATACTTGATCAGTAAGGTCAGTAATACAATGGCTGGTGTGTGCCTATTAATCTTCACAAATCTTCCAGTCACACTTCTGCAGTTTCACAGTGTGAATATAGGAGAATATGAGGCGAATTACCCAGAACAAAGAGATTTAGCACTTGTGAAAAATTGAGCCCTATTATGGAATGTATCGAGGGAGCTGACTAATTATTAGCAGACTGTAGTCGTATCAAACCTTCTCTTTCATACGCCACTCACCAATCCCCAACACACCCTGCTCCCGGCGCTTCAGCAGGACCAAAAGCCCAAAGCCGGTGAGAAACAGTGGAAACAGTGCAGATAACACAGCCTTTACCACTCCTCAGAGGACTCACACTACTCCAGACCACTCAGACCTCTTTATAAAATCCTGTTAAGTCGATGCGAAACTCCTCTGAACTCAACATTGCTCATTTATTGCATTTCCGTAAGATGTAATATTTAGATTTTCAACTTTTCTTTAATCTGAACAGTCTTTAAGATACGTGAGTTTATTTTAAATGAGAACCATTTAAGATATTGGAAGCAAGGGTACAAGCCCAAGCTAAACATCCATGATCTTGATCCCTCAGATGGCACCACACCAAAAAACGTCATTCACTAATACTTTAACAACAATACTTTAACAACAATTACTTTTGTCAAGCACTACAAAAAAGAGTAACATTCTACTTAAATAGGGTGACCATATTTTCATTTGGGTAAATGACGTCAACACCTAATTTGCATAAGACATGTTTTTGAAGCTGTAAAGGATTAAGGTTGTGGGAATGAAAAAAGTGAGTAAAAAACATCCAAAATATGTTAGAAATGATACAAATGAACAACATCTGTTGCTTTTTAAATATGAGGTCACCCTAACTTAAAAGTTTACTGTGCAAAACAGAAGCTTTTTCTTAACCATGTCCACAAGAGGCATCAACTTCTCTGAGCTCAGTGGCATGTAGGATTCACTATCACACAGTGAAAATCAAAAAGGAGATCTCTTTATTATCTCTGTAGTTTCTGCTCTTACATTGTGCTGAGATGTGCCACAATAACTAACAGTCATTTACTAAAGATGGGCGTCTCAATATGAACTCAAGGTGAATGTTCATGCTGAATACTACATTTTTTTTTTTCATTTTAAATTAGGTGTACATTAAAGTTTTTGTTCGTGAAATTGTACCAGCACTTCTACATAATTATTTTTTTTATTTCTGTTTAAAAAAGGTAAAACTAATTGGACAGTTGTTTCTGTTCTTTGAACTGCATGTGTTAAATTAGGGTTATAAAGCTATAGTTATTAATTTTGAATGATTTTACTAGGTTGTGGTCAGTTGTGGCATATTGGCTAGAGCACTGGGGTATCAGTGACAAGGTTGTGGGTTTAGATTCCCAGATTTGGTAGGCTGTGAAACATCTGTGATGTTTATTTCTAAATTAAACCTAATTGAGAATCACATATGTGTCTATCTAGATACCAAATATCAATATTTGAACAATAAAATGTTCCTCTGCAGTGGTCAGACAAGTCTTTATTCCATGGATGGCATGCCATATTGTATCTTTTCATGGGACAATACTATAGACATGAAACTTAAAAATACTTTAGAACAGTAAGTGTACAACTTGTATAGATCAACAAACATCCATTAATGTCTAAATTGCTGAAAAGGGAGTATGCCTCAAAGTTAAAAAGTGCCAAATTGTGCCCAAAGTGTCAATATTTTTGTGACCACAATTATTATCTAGCATTACTTTAACTCTCTTGAGTATAAAGTTCAACAAAGCTGCACAGGTGGCTACTGGAATCCTCTTCCACACCTCTAAGATGACATCATGGAGCTGGTGGATGTTAGACACCTTGTTCTCCCCTCCCCTTCCACTTAAGGATGCCCCACAGGGGCTCAATTGGGTTTAGGTCTGGAGACATACTTTCCAAGTCTATCACCTTTACCTTCAGCTTTCTCAGCAAGGCAGTTGTCATCTTGGAGGTGTTTGGGGTCGTTATTATGTTGGATATCAATATAATTTTGGATATATTTTTGCTATTTCTCATAAACAGGTTTAGAAAAAACATCTGTGACAAAGTTAATCTTTAAATGAAACCATATGTAGGAATTACATATGCACATAAACACATACCTGTGATTGATAGATCAGCATTTGAGTAATAAAATGTTTCTGTGCAGTGATCACATAAGTCAGTATTTCAGCTTTTTTTTGCAAGAAATACATGCTATGTGGATGTGCTCCGAATCAAAGCTGCAGAAGGACCATCCAGACAGTTACCAGCAACAAGTCCAAAAGCCAGGGTGTGGCATGGTATGGGGCCATGTCAGTACACTTCTGTGATGCAACATTAAAACAGAAACGTGCATTGAGTTCTTATTAGAGTAAAATACACTCCAGGAACAATAAAGGAATATTGCATTTAGGAGCTGTAACAAGTAAACACATATTTTTATACATTTATTTTTATTTACATTTAGTTTACATCAAAACATCAAAGAGCCCTGCACATCCTACACCCTGTGCATCACAATGCTCATTGCCATCTTCCACCTCACCAACAGTCTATTTTCACACTTTCGCCCTGCAACATTCAAATAGCAAAGACACTCATGAATGTGAATATATTTACCCTAATGGGCATGGTGCTCTTGAAACTATGTATGTTCATGTGAAACCCACAAAACGTGGTCACACTTGTGTTAATAATTTAATTTAATATTTTTATTTATTAAATTAAATTTGCCATGTAACACTTTTTTATGTGCTTCAGTTCTAAGCATTTCCCAGGCAAAAACACCTGCTATTTCCTGATGCTGCCAGTAGGTGGCAGTGGAGCGCGGGCTGTGCTGTGACTGACTGTGACTAGCTGTGGTAGCCCTGAATTCTCCTCTCAGACCAGAGAGGCATACATGAAAGCATGACTATAAGTAAATGGTTTGTGTCTCATGCTTTTAAACCTGTTTCTCAGGTGAGTTCTGTGCTAAAAATGCACCAAATAATTTCAATTCAGTTAATAAATCATACTAGTTCCTGTTTAGACACCTAGGTTGAGCTGTGAATCTAATAAATGCTTATTATTTGGTAGAAATGAAGACGTGGATGAGGGTAAAAATAGCAGTTGTGTTTCAACTATGTTAAAAATGAGATTGTTCTAAGTTGTTTTGAGAGTGTTTGACAAGCATATTTTGTCTATTTAGCTGGGTATTGACGTGTTTTTTTTTTTTTTAGACAGTCGACAGTTGCTGTTCTGAGGTGTATTAACAGTAGTAGCAGTTAGCAGCTTTAGCATTTGTTTTGTTTGTCTCCCTCTTCAGTTCAATGTAAATAAGTTTGCAAGCGAACCTCCTCTGAATTTTGGTTGTTGGAAAATATAGTGTATTAAATGTACAGTATTGTGTACATTTATAGCCCTGTATCAGGCTAGTTGCACCTACATTTGTATAGAGTAATTTGTGATTAACCAAAAAACGGAATATCTAAAAAATATTTCTTTATAGTAAAAAATGTGTTTAATTAAACCAGAGCCTAGGGAGACATTCATGAAACCAACACAGTACTGAAACTAAAACCTCCTACCAACACAGTACTGAAGCTTCATACTGGAATCGACACAGTACTGGAACTTTTAGGAACTGATGCACTACTGCTTATACTTGCACTGTCACACCCACTTTAATTCCCCATAAAACTGTAACTAAACTTAAAAAACTGTATGCACGCGTTCACTACCAGCCTTAAGCTTTTTTATACCTCTATATTGCACTATTGTCTCTTGTCTCATGTATGTCTATATATGTGACCTCTCTCTTTCTTTTATATTTATATTTAATTTGGTTGTAACTTTGGGAAGGAGAGTAATGTAATTTTAATCCTCTGTATATCCTGTTCATATGCAGTATTGACAATAAAACTACTTGAACTTGAAGTCATTGTTTCTGTATCATGTTTTTAAACATGTTTATCAGGATATTATTTGTTTATGGGTCTCAAGACTGGAACCTACAACATTCAGATTTTGGTTTTGGATCTATTGCTGTTTTGCCAATGGGATACACAGGTGTGCCACTTACTGAAATTAACCTAGGCAGACATCAACAATTAGATGTTCATCTATTGGCAGTTATGCAAAGTTTTACATCAACAATAAACAGAATGAATGAGTGTGAACGAGCAGGCCAGTTTCCTCTGCTGACAAGCACTGGACACGTCCAGGTAACTCCGCCCCTGAAATAGCAAGGCGCCAAAGTCAGAGGGCACCTGGCTCTAAAAGGGAATGACAGGTGATATGCTGATTGGTTTATTGCATGTTAAGCCCACAACACATCCATGACTAATTAAGAAAATTAGCATGTTTCTTTAGCGTGTAAGGTGTACTTCTCCCATCGTTACGATAGCAAAGACGTACTGACACGGCCTAAATCAAGCTGCGCTGGTTAAGGTTGACTGCTTGCCTATGGCTGGTTAAAATCTGTTTGTCTGCTACGGCTGTTCTCAGATAATGAAAAGGGGGAAGAGTTCAGTAAATTAATTTTGTGAGAAATATCCAAAGGTTATTGTGTATATCTGTGTATATCTGTGTGTATATCAGTCTGTGTGTGTGTGTGTGGTGCAAAAGAGTACACTGACAACAAAGCAGACTGTGGATGGTTTAAACAGGACTAAGTTTAGCTAGCGGGGAGGTTATTAAGTTTGTTGATCCAAAGGCAGCGGAATAAAGCCTCTTAAAGCCGGAGAATGCCAGGCAATTAAATTCTGCTGCTTCCAGCCACCATCGCAGCCTCGCCCTGGCCAGCCGGGCAGTGAGAGAACACGCCCAAACGTCAGCCCGGCGCGAAATCCCCCAGTGTGTTTCCGTTAAACCTCTGATCTTTCGCTGCGAGTGAACGAGGCAGCCGAGAACACAGAGCATGAATTATACATGCAGCCTCTGTTCGCAGAATTAAAACACTGGCTCCTCTGATCTCAGAAAAAACACAGCGCTCTGAGAGAGAGCAAAAGGCTCCAGCAGAGCACTGACGACAAACTGCGACAATAACTCCACACTTAAGAGCAGTTTAACACCCCCGTTCACCTCCGTTTCATTCTGAAGGTGACGGATGTGTTAAAGGTACAATACTGTAGGTGCTAAAAGACAGCAAGCAAGAAAAAAAAAGAAAAAAACACAGTCCCATTATAAAACAATGCGGAGGATTATGATCATGCTCATATTGGTTGTCAGGTTGAGGAAACAGAACTTACACAAACAGATGTTTGTAGTGTAACCATTTAATCATATTCATAGATAAGCTGAGTCAATATGGAGTCAAACCTTCATTTGGTCATATATAAATCTGTTACACTGTGGCTTGTGTGATCCACACTGAGTTTACCTTAGCATGTTGTAGAATGATGACAGAAGCTCACTGCCTTGATAACCCAGCTGCAAAGTTGGATGGAAAAGACTGACTCTGTGACAGGTGTCTTTTATGCACATGGTGAGGTGAGAGTGCTTTCTTAAAGAAACAGGATTGATTTGTGTCCCTCATGGGCACTTAACTGCTCTGTGAGGTCAGAATTGTTGCTGGTTAGCAAGACAAATATGTATTTCACTTGCACTTAATCAAATGGCATTTAATTAATAACCTTTATTTAATGTTTTTATCTATATAAGCAGTGGCGTGAAAAAGAGTTTGCACAGATTTCCTTTTTATCCCACTTAAATGTTTCAGATTATCAAACAAACTTTGATATCAGACAAAGGTAAGCTAAGTAAATATAAAAATTAATTTATGACAATTTATTAAGTGAAAAAAGCAACCCATGAATTAGTTAATTATGAATTATTGATTAACTAGCTGAACTGAATCAGCTGACTACTGATAGACCTGTAGAGAAATCAATAAAACACCAAATAGAACCTGTCTGACATTGAAGCTGGATAAAAGACCTCAAAGAGCAAAACATTATGCCCCAATCTGAGAATAATTGAAGAACAGAGGAGAAAGTCATTGATCATCTATCAGTCTGGAAATGGCTACAAACATCTCTAAGGCTTTGGAAGTCCTCCTTTGGGACTGATGGAAAAACCTCTAATGTGGCTGAATTAAAACAGTTCTGTGAAGAAGAGTGGACCAAAATGCTCCTTAGATATATGAAAGATTCATTGCCAGTTTTTGCTACAGCTTGATTGGCTAGATTGGCTTGAATTTAAGATTTTGACCTGTAATAAATTATAATAATAAACTGATTTATTGAAAAAAAAAAAGACAGGAAAATGGCATATCTGCAATATTCCCCAAGTGTGTGTGTGTGAGTGTGTCTAAATAAGTCTGCACTATTTGGATAAAAAATATATAAAACATCACCTTAAAATTGTTTTCATCCTCTTAATGTACAGTGTACAGTGTTTCAACAATCTAGAAGAGTTGCTACAGCTTCAAGAGCATCAGTAAAAGGGAAATCAGGTGAATCTGATTAAAGCTGCTATAAAACTCTACAGGAAGCTCAGCAGGAGCTCAACTCATTAACAATCACTTACTGCACACATTTAGCTACAAACGCATCTGTTCTGAATTCATAAACATATTTCAGCCAGGTAAAAAAAAAAGATACATTTCTACACTTAGTGCTGAATCCAAACTAATTGGCTTTGCATCCAACCTGTGAAATTCCACAGACTAATCAGGAGGAAGATGCTGTTTTTTGGAGAGATTCTGAAAGGTTTTTCGCTTTTATATCTGTAAAGAAGACGGCCCTGTGAACTGGAGTTCAGCTAAAGAGGAATTTTCAGCTTTGAAAATATCAATCACGCAATTTCTTTCTTTCAGTTTCCCCTGAAAAACACCCCGATCACACCATCCCGCCAAGCAGCCTCTGATTAATGCCTCCCTCTTTTATTCTGACAATCTTTTAAAATTCCAGATTCACCTTTCCCCCTCTTTTCTTCTGGATGACTGAACGAGGTTGAGGAAGGCAGAGGCCTTTCTGCTGCCACGCTTTCACAAAGACAAATTGGCAACAAGTCAGAAAGTTTCACGGGGTAATTCCAGATCATGCATTTTAATGAGAGGTTATAATAGTGAATTATGCCGAATGAGAACACCTAGAACTCACACGGCCATAAACCTGATCTGAACAGAACACTGCACACACATTCTACATCTTGATAAAAGTGATCAGTGTTTGTTCTTATTACACCCTGAGCCCTATTTTAACAATCCTTAGATGAGCCGTCAACCGTGCACTGCACAGCTTGATACATGGTGTGTCAGTGCGTCTTGCTATCATAATAACGGAAAAAAGTGCACCATGAATGACTTTAAATGTGCAAAATTCATGTACTAATTCTCTTAATTAATCATGTGTGTGTTTTGGCCATAATGTACAATAAATCAGCATTCCCTTTAAGAGCCAGGTAAGCTCTGGCTTTGTCAGATTGCTATTTTGTGGGTGCAGCTACCCGGATGTGTCCAATGCTGTTCAGCAGAGTTAATGTCTGTCTAGGTTGTTTACAGTTGTTTACAGTGGCGCAGCTGTGTTCTCCCTTGGCAAGATATTTGCCAGAAATTTCTCTGAACACACCTCATTTCCAGACCACCATGCCCATCTGCATTGATATATTCCCAATATATTTGCTATTTATTTAATGCAGATAATATGAAAATAAACTTTTGGCGGCGTGTAAACTAGCAATGAGCATCGTGGTGCACTTTGCTCAGGGTGTAAGATAAGGCCCTATACGTTTATTTTTACTGAGTGTCATACACAGTGCCAATAGAATAAACTAAGAACATATAGTTTATGTTTATTATATGTATAGTATTTCTTATGAGATCTAGCTTTAAGTAATCTACTCTCTAGAAAACTTACATAATCTTACAGACAGATTTATATAAAACATTTGAGAGCATGGATTTTGTGATTCCAGTTTGCTCAGAGTAATATTCAAGTATGCTTAGCTAGAAATAAATGATAATTAGGTCAATTTTACATATCCTTACCATACTTAACAACATTCCTATTTTTATTATTATATTATATTATATTATATTATATTATTATTTTTTTCCTTTATTGTCTTATGAAAGATTTCATATTTGGTTGAATATATGTCACCGGGGAAAGGATGCAAACCAAATGACAAAAGATCTTTTTCGGGTATTTTATTCTGATTAAATTGTACGCAAAACAATAAAAATAAAAATGAATACACTGTAAAAACCCTAACTAAGAACACAGTACAGTATTTGGTAGTGGCACTAATTACAGAAAATAGATAAATAACATTAATACCACATTAATACCATTAACAGAGCTCTTTTTATATTTGTTTTTAAGCTCAGCTCGATTTACTCAGCTTTACTCAACAAGACTTGAGCATTTCTTTAAGAGAACTTGGATAAACAGCTTCTGTAACCCAGAAAAATACAAGGCTTGAACACGAGGAGCACACTACCCCACTGAAACAATTCCATCTGCCCGCATCTGGTTGTGATTCATTCAAAATACATGTTTAGAAAGGCAATATAGGCATCTACTACTGTTATAGGCCAACTAAACCTTATATTGTTCAGTATTTCCTGATTTTTACCTCTTATTTCATTAGGATGGCTCTGGATGGATCCTAAAATGGAACACCACCATTCACTGCAGCTTGAGCCTCCTTCTCTACCATGCTCTTAGCTCCTCCCTTTCCTCTCTCAGGGTGACAACACTTCTGATTGTGTTTCTTAAAGTTACAGACACACATTTTAAAGGTGTATTCTCAATTCACCACCTGGCTACATATATTCCATCAGTGAATCCATAATTCCTTAATAAAGTATGCAAAACAGTATGTCAACAATGGATTCCATGTAACAATGTAATAATGTACACAATTAATAATCTTGAATTAATACTTCTTTCTCTGATCAGTCCAGTCCTGATCAGTTTAGTTAATTTCAGTCCTCTCCACGTGTCCTCTCTCTCCAGTTTAACTATCTCTTCTACCCCTTCTAAATAATAAATTACACCACCGTACCTGAGAATTTAACAAATTCCAACAACTGACAATTCCCACACTGACCCTCCTCCTCGTGCCAGAACACCAGCAAGCTGATTGGCTGTTTCTCCTGAAAGGTGGGACTTTCTTCTTGATCCGGCTCCATGATTGGTTAAGAGATTTCCCATTCACACAGTGCCTGTCTCCTAATATTTTTTATTTTAATATAAAATGGGAAATTTACAGGAAATTATTAATACAGGAAGACGGCGGGAATGAGCAGTAAAATACGGTAGTTTCCCGGCCAAAACGGGAAACTTGACAGGTATGCGAATAGGTTATGTTCATTATATGTATAGTATTTTCTATGAGATCTAGCTTTAAGTAATCTACTTTCTAGAAAACTTTCACAATCTTACAGACAGATTCATATTAAACATTTGAGAGTGTGGATTTTGGGATTCCAGTTTGCTCAGTGTAAAATTTAAGTTTGCTGAGCTAGAAATAAATGATAATTAGGTCAATTTTACATATCCTTACCATACTTTCTTATTTACACAACATTCTTATTTTCTTTATTGTCTTATGAAAGATTTCATATTTGGTTGAATATAAAAGGAAAGAAAGGAAAGGAAAAGATGGTGCACACAATCATTGTTTTATTCCGCTTTAACCCGATCAAATACTGATGGTTAAAACGCTCCTACAGTGCTCACAGTAGGTGCATCTACAAGGCCAAGTGTGAATGAACATGTGTTTCACAATCATTTGTTATCAGATCACCCAGGATGGTGTAAACGGAGCCTATAAGTGATCAAAGGTTGTTCTTATCAGATTCTACACTCTGTACAATTAATCTTCACACAGAAAGTTCTGGAATATAAACAGGTCAGTGTTATTGGAAGGAGAAGTAATGCACCTGCAGCTACAGCCAATCAATCATGCTCCTCCATTATCTTAATAGCACAGGGAAATATTCATATTCAGGAGGAGTTGGCGGGACACAGTAGGAGAAACAATGTCATCAATTTATAATTTTTTAGAAAGAACAAAGCGTTTTATTCTATATATTTGTCCTGATACGAGCGTCCTGCTTTTCTTTGCTCTTCTTTTTTGGGTTTTAATGATCCTCACTGGGACTTGCTCGCTCTGGAGAGAGAAGCTCCTCCCACAGAACAGTGCCCACGGAGGATCCCTGACCCCATTTTCATATGTCAGTGTGGTCTAATAGGCTTGGACACCACATGCCAGCCAGGTCTGAGATACGGGTCCGGCCCGAGAGGTTCTGACGGTGTGTTAGTGGAGAAGTCTTTGAAGTGGATCTGAAGTTCACCTCAAGTTCCTCAGGATTAACAGAGTAGAACCCTTTGATAACTGCAGAATACAGTTAGGAGAGAAAGGGGAAGAATGTAGCAAACCTGATATATATATATAAATATATATATACATTTATATCATATCGTTATACTTTCGATAAATACATAAATTACATGAGAAACCATCAACTTTATAATGATTATAACATTTTAATCTATACCTAATCTTAACTTTAATATCAACTTTAAACTTAATCACCTAAAAGTTCAGACTAGGGTTGCACAAATAAATAAATAATCATCATATAGTCAACTTATGCAATGCTTAAACAATGCATCCTGGGCGTGTGTAATTTCAGTTTGGACCACTTTCATATACAGAACCAGTAAAAGGTGGACACACCTTAAATTCATTGTTTTTTATAATGTGAAAATGTTCAGTGTTAAACTGTTCAAAAAACCAGTTTTGTACATCTTGGCTGTATTTTCTCAGTCAGTTTTATGAAGTAGAGTCACCTGGAATTCAGGCTTTCAGTTAACAGCTGTGCTGAACTCCTCAATAGTAAATTACATGAATTTCTTGTCTCTTAATGTGTTTGAGAGCATCAGTTGTAAAGTAGTAAAGAGGTAGAGTTACAGGTATACAGTGAATAACTCTATTCGATTAGAGTTCTAATCCATGTTATGGCAAGAACTACTCAACCAAATAAAGAAGAAATACTTCAAGAAGTGAAAGTCAGTCAATCTGAAAAACTTCAAGTACTTTGAAGGTATCCTGAAGTGCAGTCGCAAAGACCATTCAAAATATTATGATGAAACTGCCTCAGAAGTGGAAAAGCAAGAGATACTCACGTTGCAAAGGATAAGTTCATCAGAGTTACCAGCCTCAGAAACCACAAGTTAACAGCACCCCAGATAAGAGCAACTAAATGTGTTCTAAATGTGTGTTTTTGTTCAATTTTTGAATCAATCTGATTCAGAAAATGCCAAAATGTGCAAAAAAAAAATTGTATTTTGGTTTGTTTAACAATAAAGTTTATTATAGGATTTCCTATGTGATCCTTCATAGTCTGGATGACGTCAGCATTAATTTATAAACATTGAATAAGAAGGCTTGTCCAAGCATTTGACTGGTACTGCTAATCATATGTTATGTTCAAACAGCAGGTAAAAAAGTCAAATTTTCTCACAAAATTGAATATGGGTCTAAATAGTTTGCACTCCTAAACTGACGGTCCTGCACTAAAGAGCAAAGCCTCATGTGAAGTTTTGGTTTCAGTTTTTTCAGTATCACAGGAGCTATCAAGGAGTTTCAGTGACTGTGCTTGGGTTTATCACGGGGCATGTGTTCCAGCTCACTTTAAAACAAACACGTTATTCAGCCACACTCACTCCTTTTTTTTAAACCCTGTTTTTAAGTTTTTATCTTTCTTTAATGCTGCAGAAACATTCTGTGGCCACATTTGACCCCTTTGTTAGAAATACTGAGCAGTTGCAACAAAAGCTAATGTGCTCAAATAATTTGGGCCACTTTTACCAGCTGTGTAAACATTATATGCAGCAGTGATACTCTGTCAGAATTTATGAGCCTTTTACTTCAGTCCAACTTCACATTAACCATAAATGTGGATATGGGCCACGTTACCTGCTGTGTGAATGTAGTCTTAGACCAAGTGTGAGGGTGAAAATGTGGATCTTAAATAGGTGTGGTTATACATTTAGAATAAAAAAATAATAAATCCTGGACATTTATAATAATTTAAAATTCCCAGTGGAAGTTTGAAGACGTAAAACCATGGAAACCATGAAAACATGGTTGAGCTACAGAATTTCAAAGATACATTTTGATTTTCTAAAACTATTTTAATCACTGTATTATTTTACCATTACAGAGTGAACAGCTTATCATTTACCTCAGAAAAGTATAGAGACAATGTAATAACAATAATAATATTATTATGATTGATATTATTAATTGTTGAATATGCAGCAAGTGTCTTCAGTCCATTGATAATAAAACTGCATGATGCCTGTAATGTCACTAATGATAGTTGCTTTAAATACAATGGTTATATAATGGTTGCTTTACAATTAAGGGACACAAATGAAATTATGTAGTAAACAAAACAAGTGTTCGTTCTCCACATTAATCCCCTGATCTAAACCTGGTCAACTAAGATGGTGATTTGAAGTGATTTGGGAGAAGCTGGAGCTTCACAGTGTGAAGAAAAAGCAACACCTCCAGAAACTCCTTCAACATGCTGAGAAAACTATTCGAGGTGACTCTCCCTCATGGAGAGACTGAGATTAAAATCTCACCAAGAGTTTGCAGATCGGTGGTACTTAGAAGAATCTAAAGTGTAACACATATGTTTGTTTAACTGGTTTGTTTACCAATTTTCAATATTAAATTTACAATGTAAAAAAAAACATAAAAAGAAAGAAAACACATTAAATTAGAAGTTTTGACTGGTTCTGAGTATCTATATATTGTATGTAATAATGTGTTCATTTAGAGAATTCACAATAAAATTCATTGTTACACAGTGTTGGTATGATGTGTAAACTACTACACTGTGACACTATATATTTACACATTATTTTTATACTGACTTTTATGTGCATTTGGGACATTTTATCTACTGTGTGAATGCAGCCTTAGACAGAGTTTGGCGTTGAAAAGAAAGCAGGACTTAAAGAGTATGTTTCATAATGTAAAAACAATACCCCAATGTTAAATCAGTGTAAATTCCTGGAAGTTTTATATAATTTACAAATCCCAACTGAACATTTAAAGCTGTATCTCATAATGAGGACATGTCTAGGAAAAAAAGAGGACATATGGTCACTCTAGATAAATAAAAATCCAATTTATTTTTTGTTTGTTTGTTTTTATGAGCGTCCCCATTACATGAGCGTGAGCTCGAGTGTCCGAAGCAAACAAAGACTATCTAACCGGTTTGGCTGAAAGCCGCAGTGGCATGTTAGTCATTAAAACAAATGATATTGTTTAATTTTTGACTCGGCAGCTCATTAATCACGGCCGAGAGAAAGAGAGAGAGAGAGTGCAGTTCATAAAAGAGGAACCTGTCCAATTTCCGCAGACTGGTACAGATATTACAGTCTCTCCGGCAGCAGCCCGGCCCAATTAAGCCGTGACTCAAACCGAGTCGACAGAAAACACGGAACACTGTTCACCGGCAGCTCGCTGACATCAGCCAAGATCGCCCGCGCGCCGCTATTACAGCTGACAGACGGCTCATACTCTCGCGCTAATTGGAAACGCAACAGTTCGGCGCTCACGTGTCTGGAGCGAACAGGTGAGGCCGCGGCACTAATGAACACAGCACAACCCGGCAGCAGAAAACACAAACAGAACCGAGCGAGGCGGCAGGTGTTCTTTACTGCTCTCACAGCAGAGCTGCAGCGGTGGAGGACTGAGAGAAACGGGGACAAAGTTCAAATTATTTATTTATAAAAAAACCTGATTATCTGTGCTAAACCACCTGTAGTACCATGTTAACCACCTCCACTCTACCTGTGACCACCTCCACTCTACTCTTAGGAAGATTCACCAATGTTTCATGTTATCTTAAGTGCAATTACTTTTAACATAGGTCCAGGTTTTTGTTTGCATAGATTTTTTTCTCTTATTAAATTAAAGAATTATTTAAAAATGCTTTTATATTTTTTCAGGCTATCTTTGTCTGATATTACAGTTTGTTTAATAAATCTGTAAGTGGGCAAATACCTTTTTCACAGTATTGTAAGCAGAGGCGTGCAGACATAGACATCAACTCTGCTCTTTATCAACCAAAGTGCCCTTTTGAAACTTTTTTTTTGTTTTTTTTAATATTATTATTATTAGGTTTTACTGAGGCTGGTTTGAGATGATCTTTTAAAAACCTGAGCGATTAAAAACGAGTAAAAACAGAATGCCCTGAAATCAGCTCGCACACACACGACCTCTCTCTTCCTCTGTCACGTGACCCCGCGCGGTCACGCGCAAGGCACATTAGATAACGCTGCAGCAGCAGTTCAGTTCAGCGAGTCTTCAGTACAGCACGCACGGCAACAGATAGGCTTCTTCTCCCCCCGTTTCCCACCAGCCAGGTAACATACACATCAAGTAAAATCCTACCGTTTGCCCTCTAAGCCCAATGTGAAATCATTTTGTTGTGCAGTAAAATGTCTCATACAGCACCAAACTACTAAGCATCTTTTGCTAGATAACGTGAGGACGACCACATACAGCCCCGGTTCTGGACTGATTTGCTTGGGGGGGCAGTAACATTAAAAGTGCGCTAAAAAGTGCCCTTTTTCCCCCCCTGAGCACTTGCCCCCCAAAATGTCTGTGCACGCCACTGATTGTAAGGAATGGAAGTTTATTAAATGAAATGAATTTGAGCAAATAAAACATAAAATATGTTGTGTTCATAGGCTATTGTTGACAATCAAATAAAAGTCACAGCAACTGTAAGAACCATTTATATTTTTTTAGGCTTGTTTGTTTATTTCAGCTTTAATACTGTTTGAACATTCTAAATTAGAGTTTAATTTTGTCTGTAGATTCAGTAAAGCTAGTAAGATTGGTAATTATTATGAAGTTATATAAACACTTAAAGAAAGAAAATTAGTTTCAGCCACCATTCAGCCACCGGGGGAGCCGCTTTAGCTGGCATTGTTCTGAAGAGCTCCGAGCTGCAGGATCAAACAATTAATCTGCCAAACGATCTGGTCCATATGCGAGTTTCAGCAGAACACCGGCCGGCCCAAATCTGAAACGAGTCTCCAGAGAAGGAAAGCTGTTTTAAAGCCCGGATCAGCCGCCGCTGGGACGCAGCTGCAGATGGAGTGATAAGGCATGCTGATGGGGATATTACCGCCTAATGCCTTCATATGCTGAGCACCCCCTTTCACCCACCCTCGTTTCACTGGCTTATCAGTGCACTGGCCGTGTGTTCCATAAGTTTATGGGACAATATCAGAGTTTATAGGACAATCGGAGGGGATTTTGTGAGCTTTGTGGGCCATTCAGAGATGACCTAGTGATTTGTGGCTACATTTGAAGGGACCATTTATTTTTATTTCATGGAAAATGAAATCTTTTCATGTTTTGTGTTCGTCTGCTGTGTGATATATATTTAACTGAAATTGCTGATCCGAACAACCAATGATTTAATATCAGGGGTGCCCACACTTTTTCATTCCACGGTAAATGTCGTGTTCATTTATGTTAGACATATGTTAATTTTTTTGTGTAAGTTTATGAAAACATCATATATACAAATATGCTGTGTGCTGATCATATTATGTAGACTTGAATATGAAACTATATTATTTTTAGTTTATAGGACAATCGGAGGGGGTTTTGTGAGCTTTGTGGCCCATTCTGAAATGACCTAGTGATTTGTGGATACATTTGTAGGGACCATTTATTTTTTATTTCATGGAATATGAAATCTTCATGTTTTGCAATAGTGTTCTAGTTTATTTTTAGGTTTAAAAACGTTGGGAAAAAAATAGTCAAATCCAGACCTCTGCTGGTATCTGATGGTTAGATACTTTAACATATTCTGGACTGAAGGTCCTTATGTCAGATTAACTACCAAAATGATTAGACAATGACAGTGGAATCTACCAATGATGTTTTTTATTTTTAAATAGGTAAAGTAGTCTTCTGAGAATCCTAACTGAATTTAATCTGTAACTTAACTAATCAGTATCTGCCTGAAGCTGGAAGTCATTTTTAGGGGTAGGAGTTGCACAGAATAACTGACTAGTTGATCAGAACATCCACTAGTTGCCACAGCAGGGAGCTTTTAACTATCAAATGAAATAAAAACAGTAGTAAGATCAATGAGGTTTCTGTGTGGGTGGGACTTGAGAGAGCGGGAGTCTTGAACAATGTTTAAGAATCAGTGTGAAAGTTGAAGTTGTTCCAGGGCTGAATACTTCAACAAGACAACGACCCTAAACACCTAAACTCTGCTAAATCTACTAAAGCATTCATACAGAGGAACAAGTACAACGTTCTGGAATGATCATCTCAGTCCCCAGACCTGAATATTATTGAAAATCTGTGGTATGATTTTAAAGCGGGCTGTTCATGATCAGAAACCATCAATCCTGACTGAACTGAAGATGATTTGTAAAGAAGAATAATCCAAAATACCTTCAACCAGAAGTTAGACTCTCATTTGGAGCTATAGGAAGAGTTTAGAGGCTGCTATTTCTGCAAAAGGAATATCTATGTATTTATTTTTTCTGTTGGGGTGCCCTAATTTTTCTCAAATAATTATTGCACACTTTCTGTAAATCCTATGAACTTCATTTCACTTCTCAAATATCACTGTGTTCATCTGATATATGATATATTTAACTATAATTACTGATCTGAACAACCAATGATTTATAAAGGAAAATCATGAAAATATTTTGTGCGCTTATCATATATGTTATGTAATATAATAATATAACTATACAGGTCAGGCATATGTGTGATCTGTTTCAAAACGTATATTTTACACACATGAGCATATATATACATATATACAATTTCTCACAGGTTTCATGTATTGTTCAGATGTATGTACAAATATATATTTTTTTATTTTATATGGCCTTTGAGGCCATATAAAGGCAGGCTATAAACAATGATTTGTGACTTTTGTCATGCCATGCACAGCAAAATAAAAATAAAAAACACTTAAGTTTTTTTTAACCCTTGTTTTCCGCAGTATTTAATGGACTATCTATCTATAGGTGAATTTACAGTTTATTAATATATCCTTATGTTAGTAATGTAAGCTGATGTTATTTTTACAGCTTGTTTTTCAGAAGTAAAATATGTTTTTTCTGCTACACAGCTTAAAGCTGGGAGCTTTATACCCCTCTCGCTTATGTCTGGATATGGTTAATGCGTAAAACAATGCAGAACGCATTTATTAGAAGTGATATTCACTAACATCTACAGTCATATGAAAAAGTTTGGACACCGCTATTAATCTTAATCATTTTTAATTCTAAATATTTGGGTGTTTGCAACAGCCATTTCAGTTTGATATATCTAATAACTGATGGACACAGTAATATTTCAGGATTGAAATGAGGTTTATTGTACTAACAGAAAATGTGCAATATGCATTAAACCAAAATTTGACCGGTGCAAAAGTATACAGGAAATTTGGCAGTGTTAAATCAACACTGTAAGTGTTAAATTAACACTGAGAGTTTAAAGTTTAACACTAATAAGTGTTGATTTAACACTGCCAAATTTCCTGTGGTGGGCACCCTTATCATTTTATTGATTTGAATACTCCTAACTACTTTTTACTGACTTACTGAAGCACAAAATTGGTTTGGTAACCTCATTGAGCTTTGAACTTCATAGCCAGGTGTATCCAATCATGAGAAAAGGTATTTAAGGTGGCCAATTGCAAGTTGTTCTCCTATTTGAATCTCCTCTGAAGAGTGGCATCGGCATTTCGAAGTTTCTGCATTAACACAACATGCATATGAATAATTTGAATAGTGCTTTATGTCCGTCATTGATAAAATAAAATGTTATCAGCTGCATGTAACTAGTATGTAGCATGTAGCTAGCTGGCTGTCGGTTTTTTTTTTTGCTAGCTAAACGTGGCACAGTAGGTGCTGTCAGATTATTTAGGATCACTGAACGTCCTAAACTCGACGACATCGGATTTTAGAGACGTTGATTGTGATCATGTCTGGTAATACTGTGAAGGCTACATTTCAAGCTCACCTTCAGGGCAGTCGCACTACTCCCACGGCATCTTCAAACTCCTCTGCTAGTCGGCTGAAGCACCGCCCGGTCGTGTGCTGCGCTTCTTTTTGTTTTTCTAGTGAAGCGTGCTGCGTGTCCTCTGCTACGCCCGCGCCCCTCCCTTTTGCCTCTCTCGAGGTGTCTGAATCTTAATGAATGACTCTGAAAGCTTTGTTTTACGAAACTTCAATCAAAATTACGAATCATAAAGAAAATCTTGTTGAACTATGAAATCATATTTGCCTATATTATTTTTTCCCCCTCCCTCGGAAGGGCAATATCAGCCAAGGACAGCAAAAGGCAGTTTCCCAAGCACATTGGGCCATAGCATCTGCACGTCACTGATTACAATTAATAGGGGTGCCCAAACTTTTTCATAGGACTGTATGTTGTGTATGTTAATGCAAAAACTGCACATCATCATCATCCTGATTACTTGTAAATGCTTTATAGTTATGCAGAGCTGAATGCTGTCAGTTGAGCTGAAGTGCTGTTGAAAATAATCTCAGTCTCATGCCATTACCAGGGGAAGCTAACGCACAATAATTATGTTGTTTAATATGCGCCAAGTCACGCCGCAGGCAAGTCTGCACATGAGCGTGGAAACCAATAATCAGACTGGGCAGAGATCCAAATGAATTCATAAAGACTGATCCAATAAAACAAGAACATTCAGTTGAGTTCAATCAGTGAAGTGAGTTTCAATACCCATCAGTAGCGTTCACTCTTCTCCGGGGTGAGCGGAGTGAGATACGCTCTGCTGTGTCACTCTTCATTAGGACGAATAACGCCAGCACTCGGGCTGCAGCTGGCATCGTTACTGCCATTGCCAGCCAGCACAGTTATGACTGCTGTTTGGATATATGTTCAATTTGTATTACATAATCATTTGGATGTAATTACATAAGTAATTACATATACTTACGTTCAGTTATGGTGCAAGAGCTGCTTGCAGTACACTGGTAAACTGGTATCATACCAGCATGAGGCTAGAATAAATTAGCATTTGTTTGTTTTAAACCCCTTAATATGTGGAAACCAGAAAAAGCACTAGACCATTAAACCACTGCATGTTGTTGTGGTTTAAGCTCTGGTATACTGGTCCAACCATACTGCATTAAGACCAGCTTAAACCAGTTTTGCTGTTAGTATTAGTATAAGCAGGAAAGCTCAAATTAATTTGCCAATATACATGTTATAGATGATCTGCTGTAAAGTTAATCTTAATGCTAGAGATACCAAACTAGAGTTAAGAAATTCAGCCTGACCTCATACACTATCAATATGAGCCCAAGCCCAATTTAAACCCATTATTTTTTGTAAGTAGAGCGTTAAAACTGAGCATTTAAAAAATATTTTTTGGCTGTTTGAATAAGAAAAATCTGTTCAGATTTCAAGTCAAGTGCATAATGCAGACACCTGAATATTATTAAAAATCTGTGGTGTGATTTAAAGAGGACTGTTCATAATCAGAAACCATCAAACCTGACTGAACTGGAGATGATTTGTAAACAAGAATGATCCAAAATACCTTCAAACAGAAGCCAGACTTTAAAGGCTGTTATTTATGTAAAAGGAGGATCTACTAAATATTTATTTATTTTTTCTGTTGGTGTGCCCTTATTTTCCTCAAATAATTATTGCAGACTTTCTGTAAATCCTATAAAATTCATTTCACTTCTCAAAAATCACTGTGTTCATCTGCTATATGATATATTACTGATCTGAACAACCAATGATTTATAAAGGAAAATCATGAAAATATTTTTTGTGCTTATCATATATGTTATGTAATATTTCACATCCATAACTATACAGGTCAGGCATATGTGTGACCTGTTTCAAAACTTATATTTTACACACATGAGCATATATATATGTACATATATACAATTTCTCACAGGTTTCATGTATTGTTTAAAGTCAAGTGCATAATGCAGACTTTTTTTTTTTTTTTTACAAAAACTGTGATATTGAGATTATCACATTATAGCTTTATATAAAACAAAAATAGCATTAAAAACAGAAGCCTGTCACAGTGTCATGCCTGACTGTAAACAGGCAGAGAGAAAATAAGAGACACTGCTGGGATGTAGAACGAAGCAGTAAAATTTATTGAAATAAACAACAAAATAAACAATATAAAAGAGGACTAGAGCAACACACTAAAGTAGGGCAAAACTGAAAACAAATATAAACACTGACAAAGTAAACGGGACTGGGCCAAAAGAAACAGGGACTAAGGAATAAGTGAAACGGCCAAAACAATAAAACCAGGAAGTAGTAAGGGGAATGGGGAAAAACGACCACGGGGCCTGGGAGCCGGCCGGTCTGGGTGTCGAACATGGAAGTCACGGAGGAGGTCGGGGTCAAGGACTTGGGAGGCCGGCACCCAGGAGCGTTCTTCGGGACCATAGCCTTCCCAGTCAAGAAGGTACTGCAGCCCACCCCCACGCCGCCGGGAGTCCAGCACCTCTTTCACCTTGTAGGCCGGGGCTCCCTCCACCTCCAGGGGCTCTGGAGGGGTAGCGCTAGGCGTGGCCTCGTCCAGCGGACCTGGGACAACAGGTTTGAGCAGTGAGACATGAAAGCTGTTGTGAACCCTTGAGTATCGGGGTAATTGAAGCTTATAACACACATTATTGATTTTACTGAGAAAGGGGTAAGGACCGGAGTACTTAACTTGGAGCTTCTTAGAGGTCTTGTCTCCGGTCCTCAGGTCCTTTGTGGCCAGCCAAACTCGGTCCCCTGGTTTGTAGTCTTGATCCGGTCCCCGTCGACGATCAGACTGGGCCTTGTAGCGTCGCAGGAAAGCCTGAATGTGTTGGTGGGTGGATGAACAGACCTCTTCACAGCGCCGCATCCAGTCGTCGACAGCGGGTACAGGGGTCTCCACAGCAGTCCAGGGGGCTAGAGGAGGCTGGTAGCCAAGATAGACCTGGTAAGGGGTCAGACCTGTGGTGGTGCATCGCAGGGAGTTCTGGGCCATCTCGGCCCAGACCAGGAACTTGGACCAATCCTCTGGATTCTGGTGACAATATGAGCGCAGGAATCTCCCTAGTTCTTGGTTAGTGCGCTCACACTGGCCATTGCTCTGGGGATGATAACCTGACGTAAGGCTGACACTCACCCCCAAATGTTGACAGAAAGCCCTCCAGACTCCGGATATAAACTGGGGTCCACGGTCGGATACGATATCCTCAGGAGTGCCAAAGTTTCTAAACACCTGGTCGACTAGGGCTTGGGCAGTTTGAAGGGCGGACGGCATACAAGGAAACGGTACAAAGCGAACCCCCCTTGAGAAACGATCGACAATAGTCAGGATTGTGTTATAGCCCTGGGAGCTGGGGAGATCGGTTATGTAATCTACCGCAAGATGGGTCCAAGGGCGTTCTGGAATGGGAAGTGGCATGAGCTTGCCTGCGGGTAGAGTCTTTGGGGTTTTACATTTTGCACAGACGCTACAAGATGACACTACCTTATGAATATCAGCCCTCATACCCTCCCACCAGTACTTTTGAGAGAGAAGGTGATAGGTCCTCCTCTCTCCTGGGTGACCTGATGAGGGTGAAGTGTGAGCCCAAATGATTAGCTGGACCTGAAAGGGGACAGGGACATAGGTCCTACCCTGGGGACATGCTTGGGGAATAGTGACATCCTTAAGGGCCTGGGAAAGTTCAGTGTCCAGGTCCCACTGGATAGCCTGTATGCTAACGCTGGTGGGCAGGATGGGCGCTGAACTAGAGGGAACAGGGCAGTCTTTCTGGAAGACTCGAGACAGGGCATCTGCCTTAGTGTTCTTGGACCCTGGTCTATAGGTTATAGAAAAAGAAAAACGTGAAAAGAAAAGGGACCAACGGGCTTGACGAGAGTTGACAATCTTGGAGTTTCTGAGGTGTTCCAAATTCTTGTGATCGGTAATAACTTGAAAGGGGACAACGGCACCCTCTAGCCAGTGCCGCCACTCACCCAAGGCCAATTTCACGGCTAGAAGCTCACGGTCTCCTATGCCGTAATTTTGTTCGGCTGCACTTAACTTGCGTGAAAAAAAGGCCACTGGGTAGAGTCTGTCACCCTCCCCATGCCGCTGGGAAAGCACAGCCTCTACTCCAGTGTCAGAGGCGTCTACCTCTACCACAAACTGTTTCTTGGGGTCAGGATGCTTCAGGATAGGAGCCGAAGTAAAAGCCTGCTTTAGGGCCTTGAAGGCCTTATCTGCCTGAGGGGTCCAAACAAGCTTCTTGGGAGCACCCTTGAGGAGGGAGGTGATGGGTGTTGCCAGGGTGCTGAAGCCCCTAATAAACCGCCTGTAAAAGTTGGCAAACCCTAGGAAGCTCTGGACGCCCTTCACCGAGGTAGGTGTGGGCCAGTCCAGGACAGCCTGCACCTTCTCCTGGTCCATGATCACCCCGTCTGCACTAATAAGATACCCCAGGAAGGACACTTGGGACAGGTGGAATGCACATTTTTCCAGTTTAACATAAAGCTCATTCTTGAGCAGACGGCTTAGGACTTGGCGGACATGGCCTACATGGGACTGGAAATCTGGGGAGTAGATTAGAATGTCATCTAAAAAAGCAATTACAAACTTTCCTAGGAACTCCCTGAGAACATCATTAATCAAATTCTGAAATACAGAAGGGGCATTAGCTAAACCATAGGGCATAACCCGGTACTGGTAATGGCCAGAGGTGGTGAGGAATGCAGTCTTCCACTCGTCTCCTTCTTTTATCCTGAGCAGGTTATAGGCACTTCGGAGATCGAGTTTAGTAAAGACCCGGGCACCCCTAAGCTGCTCTAAAGCTGATGGAACCAGAGGCAAGGGATAAGGGAAGCGCTTGGTAATAGCATTAAGGGCCCGGTAGTCAATACCCCCCCACCCTTCTTCTTGATAAAGAAAAAAACGGAGGCTACTGGGGACCTGGATGGCTCTATGAAACCCTGAGCTAGGGCCTCCGTGATGTATTCCTCCATGGCTCTCTCCTCCTCACCAGTCAAAGGATAAACACGGGCCTTAGGGAGGACTGGATTGTCAACAAGGTCAATGGAGCAGTCATAAGGACGGTGAGGAGGAAGTTTGGTAGCCTTTTCCTGACTAAAGGCCCCGTGGAGGTCTTGGTATTCAGGGGGAATGGTTACAATGTTTTGGGGCTCAGGACTCTCTACACTAGTAGAGTGGACTCGGACTGGGACCTGGTGAAGGCAGTGGCGTTGACAGTATGGGGACCAGGCTATGATCTCCTTCTCAGGCCAGGAGATGTGGGGATTATGAGTCATTAGCCAGGGAAGACCCAGGATGAGGTCATGGTCGGTTTGGGGCAGGATTAGGAGACGGATCTCCTCAGTGTGAAGACTTGAAACTGCCAGAGACAAGGGCTGTGTGACGTGGGTGAAAGGTGCTAGACCCAGGGGTTGACCATCCAGAGCGGTGACACGGAGAGACGGCCTGACAGGTTCTGTAGGTATCTGGAACAGCTCCACCACCTCCGCACTGATGAAGTTGCCCTCTGCACCACAGTCTATCAGGGCTAGAACAGAGAAAGTCTCATTTACGCAGTGAATCTGAACAGGCAACAAAAATGATTTAGAGACCAACCCCCTGGTTGCAGTACTCACTACATTAGCGCGTGGAGTAAACTCCACACGCTGTCCAGAAGGTTGGGCACGGGCTCCTAATGGACGCAGTCCACAATCACGCCTAGCATGATTAGAGCCTCCACAATACAAACAGAGCCCCTCTCTGAAACGGCGCTGGCGCTCCTCAGGTGACAGTCGACGGGAACCCAGCTCCATAGGCTCCGGAGTAGGTGGCGTAGGCATAGTGCTTGACCTGTAACCAGTGGCATTACTATGGGTTGCTACAGCGTTACGTGCCTGTATGGGGTTGGGAGCCGCTGGGCGGCTCAAAAGCTGATCCAGCTTTATGGACATGGAAATGAGCTGGGTAAGATCTAGCTCGTCATCTCTACACGCCAGCTCTCGCTGGACCCGTGTGCTCAACCCATGACGGTACATAGCTAGAAGCGCGTTTTCATTCCAACCGCTTCCAGCAGCGAGCGTCCGGAACTCAAGCGCATAGTCAGACACAGAGCGACTGCCCTGGGTAAGCCGTAGGAGAAGCTCTCCTTTAGCCAGTCCCTTCCTGGGGTGCTGAAACACAGCACGGAACTTCTCTAGAAATGATTGCAGGGTTCTCCTTTCATAAAGGGGGTAAACAGCGGTGGCCCATTCCAGAGCTCTGCTAGCGAGACAGGAGACTACGAAGCCGATCTTAGCTTCATCAGTGCCGGTGGGTTGGTTCTTAAAATAGACCGCACACTGCAGCAGAAACCCCTCGCAGAGTTCAGGATCACCATTATATGTATCGGGTCTACTGACCGGATACGTGTGGGCAGGGACTGGGACAGGGTCAGGGACACTAGGCAGGTCTAGCGAAGTTTTGATTAGTGTCGCTAGGTCTCGAACCTCACTGGCTAGTCCAGCGACCTGCTGTTGTTGGCCTTCCTGGTGTTGCGCCAGCGAACCAACAACCTCTGAAACGCGAGACAGCGTTTCCTGCTGTTGACCCAGGAACCGTCCTTGGGTCTGAACAGCTGTACTCAAGGCTTCCATCCCAATGGTCTCAGGGATGGCCGAGTATTCTGTCATGCCTGACTGTAAACAGGCAGAGAGAAAATAAGAGACACTGCTGGGATGTAGAACGAAGCAGTAAAATTCATTGAAATAAACAACAAAATAAACAATATAAAAGAGGACTAGAGCAACACACTAAAGTAGGGCAAAACTGAAAACAAATATAAACACTGACAAAGTAAACGGGACTGGGCCAAAAGAAACAGGGACTAAGGAATAAGTGGAACGGCCAAAACAATAAAACCAGGAAGTAGTAAGGGGAATGGGGAAAAACAAAGGGAGCACTAGACTACAAAATAGCAAACAGAAAACTACTAAGCAGAGCTTAGGAAAATGGCTAGACTAAGAAAGTAAACAGGGCAAACAAACAAAACAAGAAATAAAACAGGGATACTTAGGCCGGGAGGAGTCCAAGGAAAAAACAGGAACTAGGGAAGACAGGCTTGGGAGATAGAACGCTTTGTAGAGTAGCAAACAGGCTGGAACCACAAGGAAACACAGACCATGAGAGCGACCAATACTCGGCAACAGCAGAGAGGAGCAGCGTGCTTATAAGCAACTCTGCCCAGGTGAAGCTGATCTCTAATCAGGGCTGGATGACTGCATGAGCGTGCCCTGATTAGAGGAAGTCCATATATGGGCATGGAGTGCCTCTCAGAGTGTGTGTGTGTGTATATGTGTGTGTGTGTGTGTGTGTGCTCTAATTAGGGGAAGTCCTTATTTGGGCATAGGGTGCTTGGCTTGGCTGGACGGGCCTGACACACAGACCATTTGATTGAGCTCAATCTGACCTGGCCCGAGGAAAGTGGTGGGAAATCTCTGCCCAATCCGGCACGAGTTCAGGTCAGGCTCGGGTAGAGAGTCTAAAACTCTATACAGAACGTCTTGTGGAGTTCGTGGCACAAGGAGAAATACTTTCTTGAATGCCAAACAGGAATTCGTTAGTGGTATCAGATTATACCAAATCCTTATGGCAAACACAAAAATATCCATCACACACTAAAAGACTAGAGATCATACACTACATGACTCCAACCTGCTGCTGAACCAAACCGAACATGACCTAAAGCACACACCTCACCTTACCTAGGAGACTCAGAGTTACATTAACTAAAGAGAAGAGAGAGACGAGAAAAACGGCACGGCGAGATCAGGGTGAGAAACCAGGGTCAGCATGTTGTGCACAGACTGTGGGGGTGGCTGGAGGTGAGGAACACAACCGTCCATAGAGAGTATGTGACATGTTGACTTTTTAAAAGTTAGTTCCATCATAGTAGTATAGTATAGTGCAGCAGTATGGGACATCATTTATATTTACAATTACAGTATTTAGCAGACGCCCTCATCCAGAGAGACTTCTGAAAAGTGCTTCATTGTTTACTTCAAAATATTCATAGCTAGTTTGTTAAAACTAGAATCAGAAATATACATCATACTTCAATACTGTTTAAAACCTTGGAGAAAAGAGTTAGTTTAGGAACTCTTTCTAAAGGTTAGCCTTCAGTTATTGTTTGAAGCCCGCGAGTGACTCTGCTGTTCTGCCACCCAGTGGAAATTCATTCCACCACCTTGGTGCCAGAACAGAGAAAAGTGACAATGTCAGTCTTCCATGGGTCTTGAGAAATTGTGGGATAATAATTGAATCTGATGCGGGCTGCAACAGTAAGCCAGTGGAGGGAACGCAGCAAAGGAGTTACATGACTGAACTTTTGTAAGATTGAAGACGAGTTGTGCTGCCACATTCTGAAACAGTTTTAGGGGCCTGATGGCTAACGACAGAAGACCAACCAGAAGGGGGTTGCAGTGGTCAAGTTTTAAATTGACTAAAGACTGCACAACCACTTAAGTGGATTCCTTAAAGAAACTGTTGAATTCTATAGATGATATAAAGGAGAAATCTACATGACCGATTTGCAACATGGTTTAACAATAATGGTAACTGGTCATCCATAACTACTTAAAGGTTTTGTGCTTCTGCTGATGGAGTGACCAGTGAGTTCTCGTGAGGACATGTACAAGTGTCACTGTGTCACATCTGGCCCTGAAAGTGCTCTCTTTCATCCTACACCTGGGTCTACCTGTGATCTCCCAGCCATTGCCCAGAATGCGCCACACACTGTCATCACACATTCACTCTGACATCACATGACACCTCCCAGACCACAATCACCTGAATATTGATTTTACCTGTTCACTTTACTACATATACCCCTCGAGCATTAGATCTGGTGCTGTCATTCTATACCAGAGATCAATAATGGGTGGACCGCGGTCCGGGTCCGGACTCAAATGTTGTCCAACGCGGACCCAAACCTACTGAGAAGGATTTATTTGTATATACGCTTTGCGGCGCAGTAAACTCACAGACCAATCACGTGTGAGGTAAGATCAGACCTGTGCAGAAGCGGTAAGGAAAAAATAAATAAATAAACACACCGCTCCTCATGTGGGATTGAACCAGTGTTGTCAGGGTCGCAGTACCGCTGCTCCGGCTGTTGAATTGCGAAGCGGGCGTGAAAAAATCCTTTATAAGGAGATAGGGAGCCGAGAACGGGTGGAAAAACAAGAACAGGCGGAAACTAAAGTCACGCCCAGCGCGACAGAGAGACAATCTGACCAGAGAGGCATTTATTATTATTATTATTATTACTATTATTATTATTATAGATTTTTTTCATCATTCAGTTCAAACAACAAGATATAGCACTAAATTATAACACAAGTTAAAAATCGGTCCGGACCTTGGACTGTCGAATTTTTTTTCTAACTGGACCCTACTGAATTCTAATTAAATACCCATGTTCTATACTAAGCATTTGTTTTGCTAGGTATTGTTAATTCTGTGTTTGACCTTGTTTTTTGTATTTTCGCCGTTCCTTTCTATACTGCCAACCTTGTTATCAACCTGGATTATCACCCAATTCTTATTATGTTCTCTGCCCTTTGTGTTTGTTTTCTTGTTTTGACCTTGCCTGTTTTTATTTTTGATTAACTCATTTTAATAAAGCCCATTTATTGTATTGCTGCCTAATAAGAAAAATAAAAAAATAAACACGTTTGATATGCTTTAACTGGTCTTAACCACAACTAGTGCACCACAAATTGGAGGCTTCACCCCTTACACACTACTCAACACTCTGTCCAACTGCTGACTTACTAAACATCTGGCAACTACAGCCAACCAGTCAGTAAGACTGAGAATTGGGAAGAAGTTGTGTATTGTATCCCTGGCTTGTGTCTCCCATTACTTGTGTCATATGCCATGGATCTAACTCACCAAAGCACTTGTCACAAGGTCTTCCATACTCTACACCCATGAGCATGTTTCATTTTTTTCTTTTACTAGTCAGCGGCATTGGTATGTTGCACCACTGTATTATAAAGTAATTGGAAGTAATTTTCCAGTAGGCCAACTTTAGGGCGACAGCTTTGACTGTATTGTTCTGGACACCAGTAGGATATGTTTAAGATATATAAAAAAATGTCTGAAATTTTCTTAAATGTTCTCCTTTGAGGAGATGACAGACAGGGACACCACTTTTCTCCATCTCACAAGTTCCCGAGAACATCTTCCACCTGCCTGTCATTCAGACCGCAGCTTTTTAAACACATTTAACCTTCCCCGCCTTGCTGGGCTGAGATTTCACTGCAGTGCCCCCTGGGAGTGGATGCAGCACTTTCTCTCCATCAGGCCGTTGATGAGGACGCTGGTGGAAGACTGAGTCGTCTCTGAAGACCGGCCTGTCAGGATGGATGCTTTAACAGACATAATTAGGTGTTTCATTAGCATCCTAGATCACGTAGCCATGCGCTAGGTGCTTAGTTGCAGCTCGCCCTTAATTGACAGCCGAAATGGCTCAAGCTCTCTCTCTCTCTCTCTCTCTCTCTTTTTTTCTCTCTCTCCTTTTTTCTCTCTCTCTCTCTCTTTTAATTCAGTTCAGTTCACTGAGCTTTATGATTGTGACCAAATTAGTTACAGCACTGCTTATTAAAATAACAAGAACAAGCAAATAAATAGTAGAAGTTGGAAACTGAGAGAGTTACTGATGGGCACCTCTAGCCTGGATACAAGATGAAATACAGTTGGGTATCCTAGAACACAGGTTCTGGCTGGTATCCTGTGGCTCATCTGCTTATAGATGTTGCAGTTGGGCCTGTAGGTCCAGCATACTAGTAGGTTGTATCTGGAACATCAACTCGCCCCCTAAATGTTCAATTGGTCATAATTCCGGTGAACAGGCAGGCCAGGGAAGATTTTTTGACTGTGGGAAAACCCCTGCTGTGTGTGGGCGAGCATTATCTTGCTGAAAAATCCAAGTTTAAGCCCTGCCCTGAAAGGCAATGAATGTGGCTGAAGGATGCCCTCACATATTGCTGAACTGATAGTGTGTCTCCCATCACTCGTGTCATATGCCCAGTGTTGGGCACGTTACTTTGAAAAAGTAAATAGTTATAGTTACTAGTTACTTCTCCAAAAAGAGTTAGTAACTGAGTTACTCCACTACAAAAGTAACTAGTTACCAGTAAAAGTAACTATAAGTGCTCACTACAGAATACTGTCTTCCTTTGAGGACGAGCCTGCGGACCCCTAGAGAAACCCTGGTCTCATCCTCCCCTCCCTTGTGACTCGCACACACACTTGCGCCTTTGTCTGTACGCACAAAGTAAAAAAAAAGGTTCACTGAGCTGCTAAAGTAACGTGCAGTAACGTGGTGTGGGATATGGTAACGGCGTTATAGTTAGAGTCAGAGTAATTAGTTAGATTACTCGTTACTGAAAAAAGTAACGGCGTTAGTAACACCATTTATTTTAACGTCGTTACTCCCATCACTGCATATGCCATGGATCTAACTCACCAAACCACTTGTCACAAGGTCTTCCATACTCTACACCCATGAGCACGTTTCATTTTTTTCTTTTACTAGTCAGCGGCATTGGTTCATGTAAAGTTGTAAAGTTCATGTAAAATACAGCTTTTATCAAGAACTGATTAAGGAGAAATATGAAAAAATGCCAAGGGAATGCTCAGCTTATTCAGACCCACAGACAATGTGAACAAAACTTCTCAGAAATTTTACAAGAAATGCTTGAGGTCCAGACTAACTGATTTTCATTTATGTAACATCACAAATACAACTGTTATAACATACCTAACACGTATAAAGCATTTTTAGTAATAAGACATGCTTTGCTATTGAATTCCACACGTCTGGTAATGCACAGAATTTCTACCTGAGAAATAATAATGGAAAGTACTTGACATGTTTTTTAAAATAACTCAACACACAACCAACTGCTTGCAACTAATGTGAGTACGTTCCTGAGTGAAAATGGCCAAATTGTTTCGAAAGTGTCATTATAATGTGTGGCCACCATTATTTGTTAGCTCTGCCTTAACTCTCTTAGGCATGGAGGTCACTAGAGCTTCACAGGTTGCCACTGGAATCCTTTCACTCTGCTCCGTGAAAACATCACTGAACTGGTGGATGTTAGAGACCTTGCACTCTTTCCCCTTTACTTTTAAAGATACCCAAGAGGTAGGGGTGTGACGAGACACTAATATCACGAGAACGAGACGAGATTTAAAAATAACATTTTAAAGAAAAATGAAAAATGGAAATAAAACTAGAGTTTTATTTGACAAAATCATATAACGCAAACTTAACAGACTGATTTCTCTCAAATATTGATTTTATAAGAAATAGAAATAAGAATAAAAAATAAAAATAAAACTTTTCTAGGTCTTATATAGTGCAAACTATGCTTGAAGTGCAATCAGAGACAGCACATTTTTTTTAAATACAGTATAGAGCTAAGGAATTAGTAACAGATTCACTGGTCACTTGTTTCCACTGGAGCCAAAATGCATCCAGACTTACAACTTGAGACTTACAAAAAGTGGGTATGCAGCCTATGGGACACATAGGGGCGCTGCACTAAAGGGGGCGCCAAATGAAAGCCCCAAATATTTTTTTTTTTCTCAGGAGAAACAGCCGGGGACGCTGATATTATGTTTGCATACACCACAAACAGAATGTAGTTGCACTCCTGCTGTATCTCGTCACACACCTACCAAGAGGTGCTCAATTGGTTTAGGTCTAGAGACATATGTGGCCATCACATTTACCTTTAGCTTCATAAGTAAAGCTTAGTTTCTATGCATAATAAAATAATATATGTCTAATGCGACATCACGCCACTGGTAACCATCATTAACACCCACTGCACTGTAATGCCTTTTATGACATTTTCTTCCAACTTCCATAATTCCACATCAGCCATAAGCGAACTGTTTTGCCTTTCCTTTCATCCATCCATATCCCATTTACTCCGCCTCTCTCTTGGTAGTTGCTGTTTTAAGGCCTTGACTCCGAACTTACATAAGTAGGTTCTGAACTCTCCGCCCACCTTCTCTCAGCAACAACATAGATGACAGAACAACAGTCTCTCTCTCTCTCTCTCTCTCTCTCTCTCTCCCCTGACTCGCCCCCCTCTATCTGAAACCCCTTGTTCTATTTGACACCCAGCCTTGTTTTCTCCGACCCGACAAACAACATCAATTTCACAGAAAAAAACCTGCTACAACACCCCCCCCTCTCTCTCTCTTTCTCTCTCTGATTTTTAATCTCCAGTTCAGCACTTAGACTCAGACTCCTGCTAAGTCTGGAGGATGACACACTCCGCAGTATTTCAAGCTCCACAGGAAGTGATTATGCGACTGTAAGTCGCTAGGCGAGCGTTCCCTTAATGAGACCTAAAAAGCAGAAACAGGGTCAGTCCACGAACCTTCGGAAAGTGCGCAGCTGATTATGTCTGCAAGTCAGGAAATGATTATTAAGGTTGCAGAAATTAATAATTCATGCACTTCTTTCAGTTCAGATATTCGGTTTCATTTCCGAACATGTTTAGTTGGGTTCAGAAGAAAGTATCTTATACATTACTAGCAATGCTAAAAAATATTTTAATGATGCTATTCATAAACAATACATCTATTTTAAATAGATACTATTTCCATGCTTAATTTATTCTCCTTTGTGCACCTCTGTTAAACAGACACATTTACATACATTTCCAGTCATTTATACAGTGTGAAATGGGTCAGGGCTTTTGAAGGAAAGTGCAGGGCCTGCCTGCATAAAAGATCAGGGTGTAACACAGCGCCATTGCCTGGATTTGTTTAGTGCTAAAATGAACCATGTGGGCGAAAGCATTGGGACACCTGCTCATTTACTGTTTCTTGTGGAATCAAGGGTATTAAAAAGAGTTTATACTGTTTTAGTTGGAGTAACTATCTCAACTGTGATTATTTATTTGCAATAAGAACATTAGTGAGGTAAGGATGTTGGATTAGTGACTGTATGTGTAAATTGTGGTTTGTGGTTCCATTGCATTATGTACTGTATATAAAATTTCAAAAAACAACATAAAGTTTGGTCGCTTCCTATAACCATCCACAAGCTTCTTAACCTCTCAACTGGAATTCCGGACCACTTCTCTTTTGAAAACTGCTTCCGATCTCTCGTATTTGAAAAGTGCCAACAGCAATTTTGAGATCTCTCCATATGTTTTTAGTTCTCTATAAGTGATTTAGATCCAGATTCATTGCTGGCCATTTCAGAACTCAGGCCATTTCCAGCGTTTTCTATCCATTTCTATCCATTTCTGGGTGCATATTGTGAAGTATTTTGTGAAGTATCTTCAGATTCATGATGCCTTTAACACAATCAAGGCATCCAGTGCAAAAGGCAGCTTATTGGACTTTAGGTCCTGTGTTTTTATTTGCAAGCCTCATTCCTTTTTTGGTCAAATGTAGAATGATATGCTTTGACATAACACTATGGTAGGAGACCCAAAAGCCTACTTATCTACATTTTGGCAAAATGCATTCTACCATGTCTCTGTTTCAGCGGTTTGGTCCTCCTGGATCTACTGTCATAGTGTTGATGGATAGTTTGCATTGACTTAATTGGGGCTGCTTATCCACCAAACTATTCTGTGTTGTTTCATATGGAAATTTCTCTACAGTGCCATGGGTTGTAGAGTTCTAGATTATATTGCACACCACAAACAAAGAAACATTAAGATCTCTGTAGATGGACTTGTAACCTTGCTGCTGCTGATGCAGCATTGCCGAGCAGCATCACAGTGCGCTCGGAGGAAAGCGCAGTGGCTCGGTTCCAGTGCATCAGCTCACAGACGCCCTGTGCTGCAGACATCACCGTAGGGAGAGAGCGCCATCTACCCACCCGGAGGGAGCAGGGCCAATTTTGCTCCCTCTGAGCGCCGGAAGCTTGATGGCAAAGCTGCATGAGGGGGGGTTCAAACCTGCGA
Organism: Astyanax mexicanus; assembly: GCF_023375975.1. Lineage (NCBI taxonomy): Eukaryota > Metazoa > Chordata > Actinopteri > Characiformes > Acestrorhamphidae > Astyanax > Astyanax mexicanus. The sequence continues at coordinate 36,467,952 of NC_064424.1, read as the reverse complement.
CCTCCTGCTCATAGTGGCAGCTTTAGACCGCTGGACCACTCGGCGCCCAAGATTGTTGATATTTTTTTTGCAATTTATTTTTTTTTAAATCCTCAGTTCTTTTTCTCCTCTTTTTGTGGTACACAAAGAATGAGTTTGTGTGGTTTCAGGTTTGATTGTTATATTGCCCACATAGATAAGCATCACATTCTAGAAACAAAATTATTAAAAAGGTTCCAATAATTTTGTCTGGCCTTTTTTTTTTGTTGCAATGTTCATTTTTATGTAAATTTTGTTAAACGTAATATTTTCTTTTTAGTTATCTTAGTTTAATGTCCTATTGCACCTTACAGTTTTTTACAACTGTTTACACACATTTTCCAAGCTCTGTGTCTATTTTTTAAAACTCTACACACAAAACCCACAATCGCTCACACAAAATGCAAAATGCCTCAAATCTCCAGCAAAATGACACACAACATTCAAAATGTCACCAACACATCTCAAAAGCAAGCACTGACCTCACACTGCCAACACCTTTGTCATAATATGACATTTTGGATTCATTGTGTGCACACTGTTGATCAAAACCTAAAGCTCTTCTTTCATTCATGGGATTCTGTGTTTATTTCCATACAGAAGTGCACAGTTTTCAAACCCAAAATATTTATTTTTTCCAAATCAATGTTCGGATTATGGCGGTCACCGTGAATCGACTCAAGTTTGGCTGGACCAGCCGTCCAGCCTCTCTCATGGTCAACCCATGATTGATCACATGATCAACCAATGTAGCCCTAATCTCATCTGAGACAGCTCTCCTTGCTTCCCTTCTTTGCCCTTGTCCTCTTCCCTGTCCAACTCGTCCTCTTCCTCCCCTTCCAACTCCTCCTCCTCAAACCCGAACTCCTCGTGGGCGTTCTCTGCCTCTACCAACTCTCCCAGCTCTCTCTTCGTTCTCATTCATGGTTCAAAACAGACATCTTGACATTTGACCTATATATAGGCCTATACTTAGCCAATGATTCGTTGGTGTTCAATAAAGTAATGAGTGCTTACACATGTGAGGGGTGGGAGTGAAGCACTGGTGATTTAGTGTGGCATTTTGATAGGTTGTGTTTGAAAGATGAAATCAATTAACTTCCTGTTTGATCTTTGTGTGTTAGGTAGAAACTTGTGTGTAGAGTTTTGCAAAATATGTGTTTGGAAATTGAAAACTGAGTCAGACACTGAGAATTAGTGTATGGTTTTGCAGATTTGGTGTGGGGTTATGGTTTTTGAAGGGCATGTTTAGAAAATTGTGTGACAAGCAAAGATTTAGTGTGTAAACAGTTGAAAAAAACTGTAAATGGTGCAGCAGTAGTTATTTAGTTGGAATAGGGTTTTTAAAGGGTTGTTCCATTTCCTAGAGGGAGGATTTCCACCACTTTGCCCTGTAACTGAGTTAAAAACAAGGGGCACAGGTACAAATGAGAAATGGGATTGTGCCAAATGTAAGTGTTTGTTAGCATTATTAGCATAGCATCTCTAGCTGTAAACTAAAGAAGCACAGGCCAGATACCAAACATGCCCTGACTATTCATGTTAATCTTTTCTCCAAACTGATGAGCTGAACAGTATTTTGTACTGCCAGATTCAGGGGCTTATGTATAAATCTATAGCTGACCCTTCACTCTAAATGACCTTTCTATACTGGAGGCCTCATCGATATTCTCCTCTCTACAGCTTCTTCATGTCTCAGGGTTATGGATTAATGAGGAAATCATTCACCTCGTCCGTTTCATAGCGGAGAGAGTGACCCCATAACTTTCTCTATATTGCCTTTATGCCTGAGTCCACTGTGCTATCCACAATTTACATATGGCGCACTCTCATGACCCTCCATAGCTTGAGCTTGAGAAAAAAAGGCTCGCTCAGAAAACTAGCCGTGTCTTGACTAGGTAGCGCAAAGGATGAAAATGTTGGGTCAGATTTCATTTGCATTTGATTATGCAGAGCAGTGCTGTGAACAAATGCAGCATGCAGTACTGGCTGGGGCCTTTAGGGGCAATCTCACCTAAAGCAAGCTCAGTGATTTACATTATTCCAGTTTTATACACCATTCAAGCGTAATATTATGACCACCTCCTTATTTCTACACCCATTGACCACTTTTTCATCTCCACTAATCATATATGGGTAAATCATATATTACTGTGCTCTTCATTAGTCAGAAAATCAAAGAAGAGACCACCAGAGAGCAGTTATTATTTGGGTGGTGGGTAATTTGGAAAAAATGAAAGATAATAAAAACTAATTTTATTTTATATTTTATATTTTTTATTAAGGAAATAGACAATAATGACTAATGACTAATGACACTGTGACTGCAGTGACACTGAACATCACAGTGTCACTGCTGGATTAAGATAAATCCAGCAACACTGTTATACTGTACTGTAATATTATCAAGTTAGGTTAACTTACCGGCAAGTACAACTCAGAAAACTCCAACTTGAAAACTTGCAAATGTTGAAAAATCGAAACATGTGATTTGAACCAACTTTTAGTAAACTATACGTGTCATTGTTTTTTAACAGTGTTGGCTCATACAGCTTTCCTATAGGCTCCTGGTTCCATATATTTGCATAATGGGTGTATCCTCTCTTACTTACATCTTTGTGTTGTCTGTTGCCCAAAGCTACCCTATGCTATGCTATGTTTCACTGTTGTTGGTTGTAAGAGCAGCTGACTTTTGTTATGTGTTCCTAGTGCTCACAGTGTGTTGGTTCAGAGCTGCAGACTTTCAGTGCTGTCAGTATTTGCAGTTCTATAAAAATGTACTGAGAATATATATACAATACACAAATATATTAAAAGAACAAAACTTGGTTAAGTTGAATAAACTTTAATTGAAGTTATCATCTAGCTTTGATTCAGTTAAGTTAAACAAACTTAAGATTGTATGTATTTACTAATTAACTGAATCAAATCTAAATGATAACTGAGTTACGTTGAATGAACCTAAAATTGTATATATTTACAAGTTAACTAAGTCAAACCAAAATGATGACTGAGTTAGCTTGAGCCAATTAATACTTTTTTTTTAAGTGTGACTCTTCCCCTTAGAACAGAGTTACAAGCAGTGGAGAGCTAAAGATCAGCAACCTAGCTGCTGGTTAACTTTAGGGCATTTTATGTCTTCAGAAATAAGGCAGGTGTTGCAGCAATGAATTATTATTGTCCATAGTCATCCTAACTCCTCTAAAAAAAAAAGCTTTTATTATCTTTTATTGTTCCAATCAACCTTTAATGCTGCAGCCTTTGTCTCTTGTTGCACCAGTTAAGGCTTGCTGGCTATAGCTACTGAGAAAAAAAACTACTAGCAATTTTTTATGCTTGTTATGCAGAGAAAATGCTTCTAAATCATATATACTGTAGTTACACGTTGGTTATTTTAATGTGTAACAAGAAATATATACTAACATTTGTGGATTACTTTGGTCGCTCATTTCATCATCTTGCCAGTGATTCTCATAGCCCTCTGTTTTGAGTGTGCCTCTGAAAATCTCTGTTTTAAAGGTCACATAGCTCTAGAACTTCTCCATCCTCCTCCAGCCTAACAAGAATCAGGACAGCCTAGCCCTAGACATGCACACGCAAAACAGAGGGGTAGAGCCAAGGGGTGCTAGGTAGTGGTGGCAAAAACTGGGCTTTTGGGAGATCAAATCAAATGAACCAATTGATTCGGAAAATGATTCGATCTTGTGAAACGTTTGAATCATCACACGCCACAGTGACATCTAGTGGGCAACCAGGGCCTTAATCCACAACTTTTTCTTAACAGAAACAGGAGTGATGTGTTTTTTATGAAAAATTAAATAAATATTCCCCCATAGCATGTTTTGTCCCTAACTAAATTTGAGTCATGAAAACATAACATTTTGCAGAGAACAGGGTTGTTTTAGTGATGTCATTAAGATGTATTTTTCATTATGATACAAAGTCAGTGGATTTATATAGCTGACATTATTCATTTTACATTGCAAGGTAGGGAAATGCTTGTGTAATACTTTATTTATTAAACATTACAAGTAATCAGTTGTTTTTATTAATAAACAGGATCTGTTCCACAGTGCTTGGACTGCTGGGTTGCTGGAATTGAGAGATATTTTTTTGTTAATTGAAATGAGGGAAGACGGCAGAGTGTCTGAGCCAGTAATCCATAGGGTCTTCTTTTCCTCTGGGCAGATATGAGACCAAGCATTCTGATGTCAGACCAGCTGCTTGAACTTAAGCGCAGACTAAAACGCGCGAAAAGATTTGAAAAGTTTCGAATCTGCGTGACGTAACGAAACCCGTTTTAGGAACAGTCACGTGGCTTTCCTCTTTTGATACGGACTTCAAAATAGTGTTTCAGAACACCGTGATTCAAATGACTCGATTCAGTTCGATTCCGCGTTTCAAGTTTGACATCACTAGTGCTAGGAAATCACACCTACATCTACAAGGTGGAGCAGATATGTAGAAGTATCTAATAGAGTAGACAGCAGCAGTTCTGTGCCTGATCCACTATCGGATCAGCACAACACACACTAACACACCACCCTCATGCCAATCAGTGTCACTACTGTGATGAGGACTCAGATATTAGCTGCTCTGTTGTGATCATTGAAGTAACAAGGAGGTGTTCATAATGTTATGATACATCAGTGCCATGCACAGCTCCCTCTTTCAGGTTTTATAAAAACATTAGGTTCTCTATGAGATTACGCAGGCGACTTAATCACATCACTGCTGCTGGTTAACACCCTGCGGGCTCCGCAAAGTCAACCACAACACTGCATTCATTATTTCACCAGGCGAGGGCTTTAATAAAGGAGAACCATGCAAATCGTTTTCCCATGAATCACAGCAGCTAATCTGGTAGATATATGTCCTATATGATGCTGCATTACTGCACTTCACTATCAGCCTGGAGTGTAAAACAGAGCGCTGTGTTTTAAGGATTAGCTACCAGGAGAACGGTGTTGTTGAAGGTTTATGAGATGGAAAAGTTGATTTTAAGAGATTTTTTTTTCTCTGAACACTGATCAAAAGCTTACAGTTTACACTTGTAGTTTACAGAGCAGATTGGAATATAAGCTATAATATAGAGAATAATGAGGAGGAACAGATAATAATGAATATATTACAGGACTGTGCACTGGACCGTGCAACACTGTAGGCCTCATGTACAGGGGTTGGACAATAAAATTGAAACACAATAATTAATTGTGGTGACGGACAGTTCTGGTGGAAACAGGAGAGTTGAGGTGCACATTGAATTCTGCCGTGATTTGATCAGCCGTGTTTTTTTGTTTTTTGGATACAATCCGGGTTAGCACCCGAACATCCCTTTCAGACAGCTTCCTCTTGCGTCCACAGTTAATCCTGTTGGATGTGGTTCGTCCTTCTTGGTGGTATGCTGACATTACCCTAGATACCGTGGCTCCTGATACATCACAAGGACTTGCTGTCTTGGTCACAGATGCGCCAGCAAGCCGTGCACCAACAATTTGTCCTCTTTTGAACTCTGGTTTGTCACACATAATGTTGTGTGCATTGCAATATTTTGAGTAAAACTGTGCTCTTACCCTGCTAATTAAACCTTCACACTCCCCTCACATTCTTACTGGTGCAATGTGCAATTAATGACGATTGGCCACCAGGCTGCTCCAATTTAGCCATGAAACCTCCCACACTAAAATGACAGGTGTTTCAGTTTCATTGTCCAACCTCTGTACATACAGTATATCTTCACTTTCCGATGAAAAACATTTATCTCCAAAACAGCAACTTTACAAGAGAGAGAAAAAAACTTGTAAACTTTCAATGGAAGTCAATGTAAAAAGAGTTTATTTCAAGTCATTTTGAAAAGTTTCTATTGGTCAGTTCATTAAGACATTTTGGCACAGTTTAAGGGACAGTTTGTCTGTTCAAATCAGAGACTGTACAAAAAGATGGACGTCGTGTCTCCATTTCCATTCATTCAGTGAAAATGGAGCCAAAATCTTCCGCCATGTTTGCGATCCTGAAACCCGAGTCTGCGCAGTAGAGACCAGAGGAGGGAGAAAGACTGTGGAAAGACAGCCTACTCATTTAAATAACCCCGCCCCTGAAGGCTGCCTCGAGGTCACAGGCTGCAGAGCAGAGCGGAGCTGACGGTCTGTTATTGGTCCCGCCCATAAGCAGCCCTTTTACAATAACCACACCTTTTTGAATAGAGCTGAATAACGTTTTAAAAAACGAATTCTGTGTGGATATAAAAATTTGACAATATAAGCAGAGGTTACACTAGCTGTTGCGTTTAAATAATGGAGGTAGAATTACAGCATATTGGGAAAAAATGTGATTGAAAGTTGTTTGTTTTGCCATTGAAACCTATGGGGATGGGTGGAGTTATACAGCTTTCTGAAACCAAACAGCAGGGGGCGCCCGACCTGTGGTGGCTTCACTTTTGAGAGACGATGCTCTGTCTAGCTGTACAGTCTATGGTTCAAATTATGTAGAAAAAAAAAAAAATGACAAGAATGAAGATAAGTGTTTTTCATAGGACTGCAACGACATACAAGTACAGGTAAGGTGGAGTACCTGTCTGTATGTTACACTGTAAACAAAACAAACAAACAAAAAAAAAGAAACACAAAAAAATTGGTATAATGTCTGGCAGCCAAAGTTAGCAAACCATTTTCATTAAATTAGGTAAAATGTATATAATCTGAAGTTTGCAATCGTTTAAAGGGCGGAGACAAGGAGAACAACACAGAGAGCCATGTGTTACATGGCTAGGAAAACATGGAACAGCATGAGAATGTGACAGTACACAGCAAATTTCTGGAGTTCAAAAATCTGGAGTTAAACAGAAATGTGTGAAAGTGTAAACTGTGTGAGTTTATTCTTCATCTAAAACTACAAGTTGAGTTGAGGGGAACTCTGTGTTGGTGTAGAGTTTATTACAGAGTTTATTCCAAGGTGTTGAGGAGCGTGACTGAACTCTCTAATGGGCGTGTCCCCCAATCCTAGTTCCTGAGAGCTGTATTTTACTCTAGATGGGATAAATATTTTAACTCCCACAACAGTTTAGATTTAACTCCTAAACAGGACTTTAGGAGTTAAAAGCACAACTTAACGATATTAACTCTCAGGGAGTTAAAAAAAACAGAATAATTATTCAAACAATGTACCACATGTACCTGTCAAAATATTGCTTCTCTAAAACAAAAGAAAGTCAGTCTTTTAAATCTTATAAAAAATTGACAAAAGAGGTAACCTGTCCATAAGTGTCATTGTCCCATTAATGTACAGAGGATAACAGTTAAATATTGGTTGATGTGCCTACTATCTAATACTCTCACTGTTACAGTACTGGATTCTACTGTTAAAATATAGAAAATAATGTAAAATTACACCTTCATTTTTATTTACAGTTTTATCTGTCAAAAAAACAACAGAAAGGCACTGTTCGATTAAAAAGCCCAGATGTACATAAACTGTTTAAAGTGTTCCAAAAATATGTTTTACCTGCTAAAAAATAAAGTAAATACATAAAAAAAAAGATTATTTTACAGTTCATTTATAACATATATAATAGGTTTTGCAGTACTCAGTATAAAACAAATATAAAATCATTAGAACCTTTAGATCTCTGCCCAACCACAACAGGTTTTAACAGCACAACCAACAAAAAACAAGAAAAAAACAAAAAAATGTTCTCACAGAGAGGGAAGATCTCTAAGACACTCAAACTCTAGATCTTAGTCTTGGCTTAGTTTTCATCAGCATGGTGATTAATTAAAAATACCCTAAAACATCCAACCAACCACACAACATCTTTTACAACATTAAAGAATGCCACATGACAATACTTAACAAAACTACTACTACACATCCTTTCTTTTTACCTAAACACAAATCCCAAACAAACCCCAAAGTAGCATGGGAGCACTCCAGCGTGACTAAACTTTCTGAATATGACTGCTTTGGTTTTTGACGGGCAGAAAATGCATGTAAAAACAGTCACTTTCTGTCAGCAGGAGTAATAGAAAATTACTGTTTTTACATTTATTTTCTGGCACATTTTTGAAGTTATACTCTGTAGTTTAACAGTGATACATCCGTGTAGTTATTTGTTATTTTTAATAAAATTACAGAAAATGTTCCTTAAACACAACTTTGAAACTTATTTCACAAAGATGAGTTTTTTTTTATATTAACAGATAAGAGCTTTTAAAATGGTAATTCATGTATCGCACAATTGTTTTGTAAAATCACTTGACACACTTATTAACAAAAACAGTCTATTCTTGTCATTTTCTTTTTTTTAATTACAGGAAAATACTGTAAAATATTACTCTGATTATTAGATCAGAAACTGATTCAGTCTCCACTCTAATTCATCCCAAAGGTGTTTTATTGGGTTGAGGTCAGGACTCTGTGAAGGCCAGTCAAGTTCTTCCACACCAAACTCGATCATTTTGTCTTTATTGATCTTGCGTGAACGAGTTCAAAGGAACACGTTCATTGATCATGCTCATTTTTTCGTGAATGTTGAACTGAATGCAACACATTTTTAATAAAGAACTTGAATGTGAATTAGTTCACAGGATGTGTCATGAACGACAGACATCACTGTAAATGAACGCTGGCTAGTTAATAACATACTGGCAACGACGCGGAGAGCGGGAAGCTCGAGGGCGAGAGAGAAAGAGAGCGCGGAGCAACGACGCGGAGAGCACGGAGCGCGAGGGCGAGAGAGAGAGGAGCAACGATACGGAGAGCGCGGAGCGCGAGGGCGAGAGAGAGAGATACAGAGAGAGAGAGGAGCAACGACGTGGAGAGCGCGAGGGCGAGAGAGAAAGAGAGAGAGAGAGAGAGAGCGCGGAGCACGAAGCGCGAGGGCGAGAGAGAGAGATACAGAGAGAAAGAAAGAGAGAGAGAGAGAGACCAATGACGGGAGTAAGAGAAAGCGCTGCAATTAAAAAAAAATGGATAGTGGAAGTGATGCATGGAGACAGACACAGATTCTCCTTATGAACATTTCATCACCTGGTAAGAAACCCACAATTGCAGTATCATGAGCAAATGTCTACAATGAGCAGTTTCAAAGAACGTATAGTGATTTCTAGCTTGTAGTGTGAAAAAAAGTATTTATTTGAATATCTCACGAAAAAAGTAAAATGAACTGAACTTTGAACTAGTTCAGAATTAAAATTGTGAACTTTGAACGTGAACTGTTCACTTTGAGCATGTATGAACTGAACTTGAACTAGTTCAGAAAAGCTGTGAACTGGCACAACACTGGATCTTGATTTGTGCACTGGTGCTCAGTCATGTTGGACAGGAAGGGGTCGACCACAAATTCGGGAGCATGAAATTGCCCAAAGTCTGTTGGTTTGCTGAAGCATTAAGAGTTCCTTTCACTGGAACAAAGGGGACTATCCAAACTCCTGCAGCCACAACCCCACACCATAACCCCCTCCACCAAACTTCACACTTAGCACAATGAAGTCAGACAAGTACCATTCCACATACCATCCCAGTCTCATCTATTGAATTACCAGCACCGTGCTTATCACCAGTCCTCTCTCTGGTAGCCATCTTGGTTTCTGCATTAAAATGATTTGACTCCTCCCCTAGTTACTCAGTCAGGACTCCCATTGGTGGCTGGATTCCATCTTATTAGGGCCACCTTATTTTTCTACTTTTCACAATAGTTTAACCATTCTGTACAACATTTTCGAACATTTTAGAAGTTTTAAAGTTTTTAACACTAATAATTTTAATGCTTTTAAAAGTTGTAAAATATAATAATATGATTATTAAAAATAAAATTATTATTATTAACAGTATTGGACGCGTTATTGGTGAGATTTTATGATTTTTTGGTCTGTGCGGTCACCCTCCATGTTCCGTTCACCTTTAGCAGCAGTGCTGGTGTTGACAGCAGGTTAAATATAGGCTATGCTGAATCCCAGAGCGTTTAATTAACAGCTGTGCTCTCAGTCTGGGTAAATTTAGACTGATCCAGATTGGGTGAGGCAGTTAAGTGTGCTGTTTAAGGAAGGGCTTCACACTTTCTAACCCTGAATTCAGGCCTAACACATGTCACGCTTAATTATAAAGCTTCATTTAAGCCTTCATTTACATATGAAGAACTATTATAGAACTATTAGAATTAAATAGTGTGGGTGTGAATAACATTATTATGGTAACACTTTATTTTGAGTGGTTCAGATTAAAAAAATAAATAAATCAGACTCAGTGACTTATCCACAACGTACAGGAGCTATGATGTAGAAGCATCTGTACATTCAGTAGATCATCAAGCAGCTTTATCTAAAGATTTCTGCTAAATACAGTTTTTTTTTGTTATATGGTTTCTGTAGAAACTGTTGTGTAAGATTTAAAGTCTACAAAAATAAATACACATTTTTTTTGCATTCATGGTTTCCATAAAATACATAACAATATCAATACTAATGATTTTGGCTGTGGGGTTTAAGGAAAAATATATTTTGCAATAAATAAAAAAAGCTGTTTCTGAAGAATGCCTTTTCTGAAACTATGGGCCCTATTTTAGTGACCTGTAGGTGAGCCTTGCGTCAAACGTCCAAAGTGCAGTTTGATTTGGGGCGTCATTATGTCTTTGCTATCGTAACAATGGGAAAAGTACACCTTTCATGTGTAAAAGACATGTACTTATTCTCTATTAATTATTAATTAATCATAGGTGTGCTGTGGGCATAAAGTGCAATAAACCAATTCATATGTCACTTACCATTCCCTCCAAGAGCCAGGTGCACTCTGACTTTGACACATTGACATTTCAAGGACGCAGCTACCTGGACGTGTCCAACGATTCTCAGCGTTCTGTTAATTGTTGATGTACACATTTGTGTAGCTGCCAGAAGGTCATGCACTATGTGTTTGTGCACAGCTGTTTGTCCATGTGTGTGTAACAAGATAGCAATGAACGTCTGACTGTGGTCTGTTGTCTGGGTTGTTTTCAGTCAGTGGTGCATCTGTATTTTCCATTGCCAAAATAGCAAAACGGCAGAACACACCTCAGTTGCAATTTAAAAGATTTAAATGATGCAGACACAAGGCATGAAAATAGAATGCACTCTAAAAAGTGATTCTGTGTTTTAGTTAGGAGAACTAATATTATTAAGTTGAGTGAACTTACCGGCCAGAACAACTCTATAAAATGAGTTCAGAGAACTACAACCTGAAAACTTAAAAATGTTTGTTAAACCAATGAAAAAATGTGATTTGAACCAACTTTTAGTTAAACTACGTGTCAATGCTCTTTCTACAGTGTTGGTTCATACAGCTTTCCCATAAAGCTCCTGGCACCATATATTTGCATATTGGGTGTGGCCTCTACCTTATTTACCATCTGTCTGTTGCCCAAAGCTACCTTATCCTTGGCGTGTAGCATTATAATATATGTGTTGATTGCCAGGCTTTAGTGTTATGGGCTGTTAGAGCACATTAATTTTATTCTGTGCATCTATTGTTCTCAGTATGCTGTGTTGGAGCTTCAGAGTTTACTCTTTATGGATTTTTCTCTTATACTGCTCCAGTATTATACTGCCAGTGCTGTCAGTCAAATAATAATATACTAAATAATCTTCATAATACTATATATATATATATATATATATATATATATATATATATATATATATATATATATATATATATATATATACTAAATAAACTAAATTAAAGTCCACAGAACTTGTTGAGTTAATTAAAATTTTGTTGTGCTCCAATATTATATTATCAGTATTGGCAGTTAAATAATAATATACTAAATGTATATATATTCTAAATAAATTATTTCTTTATTTTTATTAAAAATATTTTGAGTTAATTACATTTTTGTTGTGTGAACAAAACTTAAGTTTATTCAACTTATCTGACTCAAGTTATCATCAAGCTAGATGATAACTTGAATCAGTTAACTTTATTCAGCTTAAGTTTTGTTCACACAACAAAAATGCAATTATCTCAACAGTTTACTTTATTTAGTATGAATATATACATATATATAAAAATTTTTAGTATATTATTATTTGACTGCCAACACAGACAGTATAATACTGGAACAATACAAGAAGCTCAAAGCCAGCATACTGTGATCACTAGAAACACAGAATAAAGATAATGTGCTCTTACAGCTCTACAACACTGAGACCTGCCAATCAACATGTATATTATAATTACTGCACGCCCAGGATAAGGTAGCTTTGGGCAACAGACAACACAAAGATGGTAAGTAAGGGAGAGGCCACACCCAATATGCAAATATATGGTGCCAGGAGCCTTATGGGAAACCAACACTGTAGAAAGAGCATTGACACATGTAGTGATTAAAAGTTGGTTGAAATCACATTTTTTATTTGGCTCAACAAACAAACAAGTTTTTAGGTTGAAGATCTCTGAACTCATTTTATTGAGTTGTTCTGGGCGGTAAGTTCACTCAACTTGATAATATTAGTTCTCCTGAATAAAACACAGAATTACTTTTAGAGTGAAGTTTTTCTGTTGTCATATTGTAATTGTAATTATTTACATATTGTAATTAATATTAGCACTTCATTTTCACTCTAATCTCAGATTTCTTATTTCTTATTAAAGGTGTAAAATTGCTCGTCTTTATTCATTTCTAAATATAAATCATGCTAAAACTCCTGTAATGATTATTGTAATCCCCTGTTTATAGAGTTGTCTGCTGAATATCTGAGCAGACTTCTAATTGTAACACACATTAAGGGATCGGCACATTTTAGTCCTATTCTTCATGAGGTACGCTGGCAGCATTCTCCTTATAGATCAAATACAGATTTATCTTTCCCACATTCACAGTCCTTTGAATTCTTGCTCTATCTTATCTTACAGAACGTCTCTAACCTAACATTTTCACACTCTTAGATCATCTAGCAGTAATCTGCTCACTCTAACTCTTTCCTATGAGTGACACTTCTCTATGGGTGGCAGGACATTTAGGGTTTTCTTACACTAGCCTTTATTCTGGTATGTTTCTGTGGTACGTTTGGTCAAGAGTGTAAGCTGTTTGGGAGCCTGGGTGTGGTCCAGAATACTGATCTCTGGTACTCCTGAAATTTAAGGGCTGGGTTGTCTGATTGGTTTATTTTAAAACGTGACACTTCCACATATTGCATATTGCATTACCCTTTCCTTTACTACAATAATAGCTATGTAAGGCCTAATAAAGCACACTGGTATAGGAATGCATCAAGGGTACTCTAATGGTCATAAATGTTCGTCGTTGTGCTTGCCTGCATGGAAGAAAAAAAATCTTCTTATACGAGAACAGTTGCAAACTAGCAAGCTACAGAAAAGTACAAAATCAATCCACGGATCGGAAAAAAGTTTTTATGCGTGAAAACAAACCAGTGACTATGAGCTCATTTATGTGTGGAAACATTTTTTTTGCTGTGGCACCCAATCCCTACAATCTCTCCATGACTTTTTTCTCAATTATTTGTTGTGGCATTAACTCTAAAAGCATTCTTATATTAATAAAACAAACAATTAAACAAATAATCTTAAATATAGAAAGCTTTATAGAAATTTTATAGAAATTCACTTTATATCTTTTGCTTAAAATGGAAAGGAGGCCATTTATTTATCACCTGAACCTGGACCTGACTTTTCTAGACACTACACTACCTACATGCCTATTCCAGTTCCTGGGGTGCAGGGACTTAGAACAGCCACTGATTACAACTATTTGGCATCCCTACATTTTGGACGACAACAGACAACACAGCAGGGGGCTGCTGGAACAAGCCAAGGCTACTGAGAATGAAAAACAACTTCTGGAGAACCTGTGGTTCACTTGGCTGACCAGCTAGACTTTGTGATGAGATCTCTGTTTTAATGAAGGAGACATTCATTAGATTACACTTTAGATTACACTTACATTAGACATTGTTACACAGTTGTTTGAAGGATTTGATTGCATTCAGCCCTGCCAGAGCACCAGTGCGGCCCGGTATTGATGCGGAACTCAGTGCTGGGGAGCTTTAGCAGTTTAGCCAAGGTTCAGCATTGAGCACATCATAGGCGTTGCTAGTCCTTTTTAGTGCAACTCAAGCTCCCTTAAAGGAGTAAGTCCCAGGTTTTGAAAGCAAATTGATTTTGAAATTGAAAGCAAAAAGTTCAGTGATTATTGATAATAATGCCAAAGAAACACAAAAAAGAAAATAATTGTGTTTTTAGTTTTTTTTTTTTAAGGTTGCCTCTGATAAGCTACATAATGTTCAAGTCTCAGAAAAAGTATATTTAAACAGAATTTAAGAATTAAATTATAGGAGTCTCCTATAGCAGTGGAAATGGTATGCTCCACCTTCCCTTGCACGCTGCCCTGTGGTGACTTCTCGCTCACCATCGTACCACACTCTTTAAATTATATTCTTTAACGCTTTTTAATGTATTAAGCTACGGCTGCAGATTGCAGTCACTGTCCTCTGTTTAAACTGGAGTGAGAGAGGCTAGTTTTGCTGCCATTGGTCAGGTTGAGTGTTTACATTAAAGCCAGTGTGCTAGACTAGTACTGTCTGTGTGTATCAGATCATTTTGCAACAGCTAATGTGGGAAGAAAAGTTGTTGAAAAGATGTTTAAAATAAAAGTAACACACCTGCCTCCTGTACATTATAGTTTGTGTTTCTGATTTTAATGTAATTAATTCTGTTTCTCAGCCCTCATGGGAACTCCTCAGTTGTATTTACAGTCAGATTATATTTTATATTCATAAGAGGATGAATATGTTATAGGTTTTCTTTTTCTTCTTTCTTTTTGCTGCATTATGAATTTCTGCAGTTAAGTAAGTGTGTGCTCACAGTGACTTTTCATTATAAAAAAAAACTAATTAATGCTACACTATCTCTGTAATTGTGATGTTTATAATTAAAGTAAATGTAAAATTGAGGGAAAGGATATGTACAATTATCTTTGACTGGCTTCCTTTCTCTCTGATCACGTAATTGCTTTTCATCACAAGGCCACAATTAAGCGAGTCAGTTGGCCCACGCTGGGTAAAATAAGCGAAGATAAAGCTCACAATTTCTCTTCCTCAGAGCCGAAGTCAAAAAATCTTCTCCCAAAAAAAAAAAATTCCACAGAGTATTGCTTTTATAGCGGTAAAGAGAGCTGATGTGAGCTCCAGAGATTCAGCTCTTTCCCTACGTTTGGAAACAGACGCCCAGGGGGAAGAGGAAATGTTAGAACCATAAATAAAGTTCAGTACTGCATAATTTATGCTGGGATTGATTAGTTTAAATCAAAGCCAGTGGCCAAATGTCTCACAGCATATAATATAAAATGTCATTTTCCACAAAATTGCCTTTAGCATGAGAGATCTGAAATGTATCAATAGCCAAACTCCAACCAAAAGTTTGAAAAAGTCGCAGAAAACATGTTCCGTTGTTTCAAAAAGGCAAAATCATTTTTTATTAACAACATATTATTACTCTTCCATTTTTTTAAGGTCTCATGCTAAATTATGTATTATAGCAATGGGAGGATTATGAGTGGTCCAGCAAAGATGCTGCTACTTTAATCCCAGGATCGCCAGTTCAAATTCAGGGTCATCAGCAGCCAGAGTCTGAAAGAGAACCCATGTTGGTCAGCACAGGTGTCTGGTAGATGATGTTTCAAAGCCAAGTGCACTGGTTACCCAGTAATGCTTTAACAGCAGCAGTGGGAAAAGAGGCTGAGTTTGACTTCACATGTGTTGGAGGGAGTATATGCTTGTTTTTGCCCTCCTATTGTTGAGGGCCTTACTAGTGATAGAGGGGGAGTCCTAAAAAGTGGCCTTTCAAATTGGGCAGTAAATAGGGTAACATAAAAAAGATGTATATCAGAAAGTAATAGTAACAGACTCAACATTTAATGTAGTAGGTCCACACATCTCTCCTCACCTATCAGTAATATGCATCAGAAGAGAAGCACACTGTTCCAGTCCAATTAAAAACACAATGTAAAACATTCTGGATTCATTTTGGATTCTGGATCATTTTCAATATCTTTCAGTATTTCTCTGAGCACTGCAATAGTGCCAACATGCTTCTAGCCCACCATCATCGTTCCTGTGCTAAAGCCGTCCCCAGTGTCCTGCCTCAATGACTACCGTCCCATTGTACTAATTACTCCCATCATCATGAAGTGCTTTAAGAGGCTGGTCATGAGGCACATCAAAAACCAGTTTCCCTCGTCACTAGACTCACTGCAGTTTGCATATCGTTCTAATCAATCCACAGACGATAGAATCTCCACCACACTTCATCAGGCTCTTATGTTCGAATGCTCCTTATTGACTTCAGTTCAGCATTTAATACCATCTCTCAGCATCTGATTAGAAAACTATTTTAACGTTTGTTCCGTGTTTCACTGTTCATGCAGTGTGTACTGGTGCTCAAATGAAATAAAAATAAAAAACCCTTTGCCTTGAATTGACTTGAAATGCTCACATTATGTATGATAAACTCCTACTTTACCTAGACTCACATTCATTTTCTATCTGCTTCCACTACTGGTTTGGTTATTCACCTGAATTTATCATACCTGTGTGGATGTATAATACATTTTTAACATTAATGTATAAGTTTTCTCACCAGAGGAGGATGGGTCCCCTCTTATATTAGCCTTAATAGTAGATGTGATAAGACAAGGTACATTTTCCTCACCTCCATTGCTCACTGGGCATCTGTGTTCTATATTCAATGTTTTGTTTGGTTCTCTGTCCTGATATTACATCACCTGATATTACAGCTGCATATGCGATAACTTCAGTTGTAAAACAGCTAAATTGCTATATTAATAAATCTAATTTGACTTGATTTGATTTAACCTTTTCCTGTAAAGTCATAATTTTTGAGATACATGTTTTTACTGGACAGTGACATTAAGCTCTGGTATATTCAATAAGTCAATGAGTCAAACTTATGGCAACTAAGGCTTGCCTGTATCCATCTGTACTTAAAATGGTCTGGAAGCATTATAGGGTAATCAATGGTGCCAGCAGCAAAGATTGCTTTAGGCCTTCAGATGCATTATAAAAGCCTGGAATCCATTTTTAACAGTTTAAATGTGCTAACCAAAGAAATTATTTATATATATACGTATATATATATATATATATACATATATATATATATATACGTATATATATATATATACGTATATGTATATATATATATACATATACGTATATATATACATATATACATATATATATATATGTATATATGTATATATATACATATATACATATATACATATATATGTATATATGTATATATGTATATATACATATATATATATATATATATATATATACAGTGAGTCCAAGAAGTATTTGATCCCTTGCTGATTTTCTTTGTTTGCCCACTAATAAAGACACTATCCTTCTGCACTTTTAATGGTAGATATATTCTAACATGGAGAGACAGAATATCAAGACAAAAATCCAGAATATAATTTTAAAGAATATATTTTAATTAATTTGTATTTCAATGAGGAAAATAAGTATTTGATCCCTCTTGCCAAACACACTCAATACTTAGTGGCAAAGCCTTTGTTTGCAAGCACAGCGGTGAGACGTTTGTTGTAGTTAACCACAAGTTTAGCACACACACCAGGGGGAATTTTGGCCCACTCTTCTTTGCAGATCCTCTCTAAATCATGAAGGTTGGTGGGCTGTCGCTTGGCAACTCTGACCTTCAGCTCCCTCCATAGATTTTCGATCGGATTGAGGTCTGGCGACTGGCTGGGCCACTCCATGACCTTAATGTGATTTTTCTTGAGCCAATCCCTTGTTGCCTTTGCTGTATGTTTAGGGTCGTTATCATGTTGGAAGACCCAACCACGGCCCATTTTCAGATCCCTGGCAGAGGGGAGGAAGTTGTCCCTCAGGATTGTGCGGTACATGGCTCCATCCATCTTCCCAGTGATGCGGTGAAGTAGCCCTGTACCCTTGGCAGAGAAACACCCCCAAAACATTATTATTCTCTCTTTGAGTCTTGTTTCCAACCTGTAGTTCTTTCTTGCAGTCTACGGGAAATTGCTCTCAGTAAAGTGAATCTCCCAAAATGAATCTTTAATTATTCTCCATTTATCCCGCCTGAGAGTGAAATCAATAAACCCAGCTGCTGTACGATGCAGCTGCACCTCTCTGAGCTCGGTAAACTGCAGGTCCAGGTGGAGAAAAGCTCCAGAAGTGTTATGCTAACAGCACGCTGGGGACCGTTCATAGCATTAGCACTGCTAACCCCAACCTGAAAGAGTGGGTTTGTTAGCCAAATGTGTCCAGGATTCCAGTTAAACAGCATTCTGAGTGGAAAGATGTTAAACTCCAGGCTTTTATTCAGAAATTCACTGAGCAGCTGAGTCACAGCTGCTGGGTTTAGACTACAGTTGAGTGGTGGAGTGGTGGATTAGTGGGGGCCTGCAGCTGGTAGAGGGAGTGAAGAGCTTCACTGTTTATAGTAAAGTGTTTTGGTTGTTGGTTTTGTCGTTGATGTTGACAACAGATTTTGTTAGTTTAAGTTCTTATTGTTATTGGTCTAATTAGCAAAAAGAAGTTAGAACAAACAATAAATGATCAAAAATTTAGACTGATGTAGCCAGGTGGTGAATTGAGAATACACCTTTAAAATGTGTGTCTGTAACTTTAAGAAACACAATCAGAAGTGTTGTCACCCTGAGAGAGGAAAGGGAGGAGCTAAGAGCATGGTAGAGAAGGAGGCTCAAGCTGCAGTGAATGGTGGTGCTCCATTTTGGGATCCATCCAGAGCCATCCTAATGAAATAAGAGGTAAATCAGGAAATACTGAACAATATAAGGTTTAGTTGGCCTATAACAGTAGTAGATGCCTATATTGCCTTTCTAAACATGTATTTTGGATGAATCACAACCAGATGCGGGCAGATGGAATTGTTTCAGTGGGGTAGTGTGCTCCTCGTGTTCAAGCCTTGTATTTTTCTGGGTTACAGAAGCTGTTTATCCAAGTTCTCTTAAAGAAATGCTCAAATCTTGTTGAGTAAAGATGAGTAAATCGAGGTGAGCTTAAAAACAAATATAAAAAGAGCTCTGTTAATGGTATTAATGTGGTATTAATGTTATTTATCTATTTTCTGTAATTAGTGCCACTACCAAATACTGTACTGTGTTCTAAATTAGGGTTTTACAGTGTATTCATTTTTTATTTTTATTGTTTTAAATACTATTAAATCAGAATAAAATACCCGAAAAACAAAGTTATTTTGTCATTTGGTGTGCGTCCTTTCCCCGATGACACTGATATGAGCAATTGAGCTACATATACAGAAATGGTGTATAACATGTGAAACACAACATGCCAGACATCTCAGCATGGAGTTGTAGAGGTTCTTAATGGTGTCCTGCAATAACTCATGCTAGGCGCTTCTTTTCCTGCTGCACCTGTGTCTACCAGTAATTGCCCAGCCCCAGACTTCATTGCACAGAATGCACCTCACACTGACATTCCCCCTTCACTTCTCACATATCACCTTGCAGACCACAATCACCTGAATATTGATGATTTGACCGGTTTCACGCATTATATATACCCCATGCACTTCACTCACTCCCTGAAGAGTATTTGATAGTTTTGTCTGTCAAAGCTTGTACAAAGCTTTTCTCTTGTATATGTGATTGTTTATTCTGTGCATAACCTTTTTGTTATTTCGACTACAGTTTTTGCTTTGACCTCTGATACTGTCCTGCAGTGTGTTTACCTGAACTGTCTTACTCTCCCTTGGTATCTTCACTGCTCCTGAGTATTGATAGTGTTTTCAATAGATTCCCGCACATTTTTAATCAATACGTCTGGCCACAGCATAGTATAGTGTCTTCAAACCAAGCAAACCAAACATGACAACATGGTATGCACTATCCTGTTTGAATAGTACAGCAGAAAATGTGTTAATAACAGTTTGGGCCACTGATTGCAGGACATTATTAATGTAATATTGGGCTGTCAAAGTGCTCGAATGAAGACCAAAGGTCAAAGTCCTGGTATTGTACCAAACTGAATCCCACACCATTACAATATGCCTTCATTTTTGCTACAACCAAGACGACACTTTTTTCTGGGTGAAAATATGTTTTTGAAAGAGAAATGTAGTTCTATAAATTGTATGAATTCATTTTAAATGAGATTTTTCTGGAATTTCTGAAAAGGCTGGTGCTTGTTGCTAGGTTACAGGTGAGTTAGGCATGAACTGATACTTAAAGTAATGAGGTCAGAGTTCTATTATCACAAGATATTGGGTCTCACACAAGCCCTCTCAGCCAAAGACATTTTGATGTCTGAACTTAAGGGTATATTGGGATAAAAATGGAAATCCCAGGCCTGATTCTACACTGCAGTGGCAGAGTCATTTGCATTACTTTACATGTCCTCACTTGAGAACCAATCACAGTATTAATTATGCAGTCCAGCACATCTAAACAGCAGGGATTTAGCTTTAGAGACCCCCTCCCACACACTGCTGTGGGGTTGTGTTGTATAAGTTACTGCTGACACAGCTGATTGCAATGTCACTACAGGGAATTCCGGTGGGATTTTAAGCAACAAATGTTAAACAGCCAACATCATCTGACTTTAAAAACAACAAGATCTGCTTCAGGATGGATCAGAAGCACTAAATTTGAGATAAAGAAAGTCATATAGAGAGTCAAAGACTCATGACATTAGATTGTGTATTTGTGCCACAACTAGTCTGCTGGCCATGTGCACAAATCCTATCCTGCAAAAAATAATTTGCTCATTAATTTTTTAAAGATTTATTTGTAATTTTCTCCCCTTTTTTCAAAATTTAGCTAGGCCAATTGTCCCACCCATTCAGCTGTTACTCAGCAGTAAATCCCACAACACAAGGAGGGTGAAGCCTAGCACATGCCTCCTCCATCACAGTGTTCTCGGAGGAAAGCGTGACACGGTTCCAATACATCAGCTCACAGAGGCCTTGTGCTGATTGACATCACCCCTAGGAGTGATGAGGGGAAAGAGAGCCATCTACCCACCCAGAGAGAGCAAGACCAATTGTGCTCTCTCTAGAGACATGCTTAGCCAGTCCAATAACTTTACTCTCAGTTTCTTTAGCAAGGCAGTGGTGATCTTGGGTGTATGTTAGGGGTCATTGTCAGGTTGCAATACTGCCCTGCGGTCCAGTTTCCAAAGGGGATAATCCTCCACTTACGTTACCTCCCGTTCGCTGCGCTCCTCCAATTAACATCCCCTCGCTTTGCCAAACAAACATTCACACAAAGCAAAGAACAATCCAGACTGTTCTCATACAGAGTTCCCCAATGGTGGAACAAACTACCTTCCACTACCAGATCAGGAGAATCTCTCACTATCTTAAATAAACTCCTGAAGACTGAGCTCTTCAAAGAGCCCTTACTCTCCTAACACCTCTAAAAAACTACTTCTAACCTCAATTTCTTCTTCCCCTCCTCTAGTCCTCTATCCCATTATTTCTCTTTGACCTCCTTTAGGCCCTATCTAAAGATGTTTTTACCTTTAACGTCTATAACTATATGTACATCACTATTATAAGTCACATTAGACAAAATGTAATGTAATGTCACAGTAAAAGTTGGCATTTATGATTTTCTCAATGAAGTTTGGCTCCCCACAGTCAGCAGCACTCAGGCTCACCATGCTTGACTGTAGGCAGAACACACTCGTCTTTGTGCTTCTCACCTGGTTCCCACAGCACACACTTTACACCATTTGAACCAAATAAGTTTGGTCTTATTAGACCATAGGACATGGTTTGAGTATTTTACTACTTGTTTTTAGCAAACTCTTTGGAGGCTTTCTTGTGCATCAGCTTCAGAAGAGGATAGCTATTTAATACAGTGTATGGTATATGGTCTGTGCATTGATAAGTTGAGCCCCCATCTCTTTAATCTTATTGTTTTACAGCAATTCTGGCAGCATTCATATGTCTATTTTCAAAATCCAATGTCTAGATACAACACTGAGCATGAGAACTTAAATTAGTTAGTCATCCTTGGCAAGGTCTGTTCTGAGTGGAACATGTCCTGCTAAACGGCTGAATGGTCTTGGACACTGTGCACTGTTTCAGGGTGTAAGCAATCTTCTTACAGGCCATCAGCATGTAGAGCAATGATTCTTTTTTTCAGATCCTTAGAGAATTCTTTGCCATGAGGTGCCATGTTAAACTTACAGTGACTGGTATAAGAAAGCTTACTGGTCTAGTAAACACAGAGATAGGCAAGTTCCTTACTATTTATGAGGACCCTTCAGTCACTCATATCTTTTATTGAAGAAATTATATCAGATCTGGCTTTAAATAATTATGTTCCT
Organism: Astyanax mexicanus; assembly: GCF_023375975.1. Classification (NCBI taxonomy): domain Eukaryota; kingdom Metazoa; phylum Chordata; class Actinopteri; order Characiformes; family Acestrorhamphidae; genus Astyanax; species Astyanax mexicanus. The sequence goes on along the minus strand of NC_064424.1, from coordinate 36,445,561 downwards.
GATTACACATCATTATGTTTGTAGTTATTACATAGAAATCTGAATTTTACAATAAATAAGCCGAAGAAGTGAGCCTGGAACCCAAGATCACCACAAGCAGCAGCTCAAAATATTCAAAATTAAAAGTTTTATCTGCGAATGATCCTCAACTGGTTTCACCTACGTAAGGATATTGTAATGATCTTCCCACGTTGGTTCTTGGTCATATTGCTGAGGGACGTGGGGATCATTCTGTTAGCCTTAGTCGTCCAATCAGTTCCTACATTAAGAGTATTCAGGAACAGTAATCTCATAGGATCTTACCAATTTGACACACTGAAGCATGACCAACATTTGAGTTAGAAGGAAATTCTTCATATGCCTTTCATTATATTCCATATATCCCAACAGAAATCCTGACACACCATCTGATTTTCCTTTTCCCAAAAGCACTGATCATCAACTACACCTTTAAACTGGATATAAACAGGGTTGGATTAATTTGGATGGATTTGGTTTCTACCATAGCAACTGTCCCTTGACCCATGCTACAAATAATATGATATAATATTAATATATATATTATGTGAGCTGCACTACATGTACAAAAGTATTGTCACACTTTTCAGATTTTTATTTGGGTCCCACTTTATAATAAGTGTCTCTAAGTACTATGTAGTTACATGGTAACAATCAATGTAACTACAGTGTAACTACTGATGAAGTACACATTGTTATAGATTAAGAGGTTTAGGGTATGTAATTAAGGTTAATTTTGACATAAGTACAAATTACCCTTAATACACATGTGTAATTACATACCCTGTACCTCTGTAGTTAATCTGTAACATTGTGTACTTCTTCAGTAGTTACACTGTAGTTACATGGATTGTTACCATGTAACTACATAGTACTTAGAGACACTTATTATAAAGTGGGACCTTTATTTGATTAAAATTTTAAACCATTTATCATTTTCGTTCCACTTCACAATTCTGTGCTACTTTGTGTCGGTCAATCAATTAAAATCTCATTAAAATACATTTAAGTTTGTGGTTGTAAGGTGACAAAATGTAAAAGAAAAAAGTTTCAAGGGTTATGAATACTTTTGCAACGCACTGTAAAATCAATTCTGGTATTTTTTATCTGCCAAGCATGGTACAGAATCCTTGACCTGTAAACACACTATAAACCCTCAGTAGCACAATGGGGCCGTCTTGTACCACAATGCCAAATCCACAAGCAGTTCTGATTAACCAGACGCCTCTATAATATACAGTATTATACATTCTGACGTATATACTACAACACAGTGGAGCTCTTTTGATCACTCTGGGTTTTAGCTCCTATATCCTGCACAGATTTCCACACTAATATATCCTGAAATAGCCTACGGTAAGCCAGGCAGCCATAATTCAATTATGTTTCCTTTATTTAGCCGCCTGAAGAACACTGGCGTCCAAAACATTTATAAGACACATGACTGGAGGATAATGAAGGGTTTTTACTCTCTACAATAATGAAATTTAAGTGATAGAACTGGCTGTGGGGTTCTAATTTCCACCTCAATTCACTGCACTCACCTTGCGGTTTTACTTTATGGATTTCTTCATTAACTTGGATTTCTTCTCAAGGAGGTTACTGCTTCACTTAGGTATCAAGAAGTGTATAAATGACTGGGACAGGCAGCACCCTGCTTTATGTTTATATATATACTGTAGTATGAAAACGTTTGGGTACCCCTGATGGTAATTTTCATAATTTTCCTTCATAAATCATTGGTTGTTTGGATCAGCAATTTCAGTTAAATATATCATATAGCAGACGAACACAGTGACTTCAGGGAAAATACACAAAAGGATACAAAAATCTATCTCAGAGATTTCAGCTGCCAGTTTCCACTGTGAGAAACAGAGTGAGGACATGAAATACCACAAGCACAGTTCTAGTTAAGAGCTAAAGTGGCAGAACAAGAAAAATCTCAGATAAGCAGAGGGGAAGGATGGTGAGAACAGTCATAGTGAACCTACAAACCAGCTCCAAACACCTACATCATTGTCTTGCTGCAGATGGAGTCACTGTGCATCATTTTGCTATTCACCGCACTTTACACAAGGAGAGGCTGTATGGGAGAGTAACGCAGAAGAAGCCTTTTCTGAGATACGCCAAAACAGAGCTAAAGCTAAAGCACATTTAGACAAGCCAGCTTCATTTTAGAATAAGGTGCTGTGGACTGATGAATCTAAAATTGAGTTATTTGGAGAGAGGTATGCATGGCAGAAAAAGAACACAGCATTCCAAGACGTTGAGAGTTGCATTGATAATAATTCTTTAAACAAAATTAGGCAGGTGCATACATTTGGGCACCTTTTGCCTTGTCATTTTATTGATTTGAATACCCTTAGCATAAATTATTGAAACACAAAATTTGTTTGGTAAGCTTATTTTAATAAAAGAAAAAACCTACAACTCTTTTCAAAGAATCCCTATGCATGCACCCATATTAATCATAAGATAGATAGATAGATAGATAGATAGATAGATAGATAGATAGATAGATAGATAGATAGATAGATAGATAGATAGATAGATAGATAGATAGACAGTGTAAATGTACAGTCTTCGTGTGTGTGTGTGTAATGGACATGGAGAATGGAGGTAGTGCAGTTGAACACAATAGACAGTGAACACCAGTTGATGTGCATAATGTGAGGATAACTGATGTCAGCCAAACAGAAAGTGCAAATACACAGTTATATAATAATTTAAATTAAATTAAGCAGTGCTTAATTTAAAATAAAATATAAAAAATAAATATAAACATTTACTTATTCATTAAAGCTAATAATTGACCATAATAATGTATATAGCCTCAGTAAAAACGTTTACGTTTTAGGACTTTTCATCACTTTTTTCTTTAATAATAATAATAATAATAATAATAATAATAATAATAATAATCATCATAATAATATCACACTAAATTGTATTTATTTATAAATTAAATTTTATTGTTTTTAACTGTGTTTAATGTAGGTTCTGTACAAGCAGACCAACAGTGAAGGAAAGAATGTGGGCTTATATAGATCTCAGGTGGTTGATATGGTGTTTCAGGTGGTTGCTCAGGAGTTGCTAAGTCATTTCTGTGCTTCCCCTGTAGATGGTGAGGTTCTAGATGTGTGTTGGCATCATATATCATTTATGACATCAAAAAATCTATTAATCAGCTTTTTTGTAAAAGTGCAGTAATCTTCTAATCTCAAGCAGCTTCTCTAACCTTTAGGCCATGGCTGCCTTTAGCATCTGCAGCTAGCAGCTCTTTCTTCTCCCTCCCCAAAATATTCGCTTTGCCGGGTGTTGTTATGGCAGGCGGCTGTTGTTAGCGACCCGCTAAGCCTTTGATCTCTGGAAGGCAACAACTGAAAGAACCCCGAGCCGCAGGTTTGCTGAGACAGATAGACCCATCTGCTCGGAGACGCCGGCAGAGTCTGTCAAAACCCCACCGAGATCCTCACCAGCTCCCGGCTGGCAGGAAGCCAGAGCAGGTGTGCCCGTCTGTCCTGTGGCGGCTCTCGCTCCCCTCACATCTTCCCGTCTGATGTCTCGGCCCAGCTCTTCCTCACCTAAACACCTTTCAAGTCATTTCCAAGGATGATTAAAGGGAATAGAGAGCCCTGAGCAAGCCTCACCCCACGCTAAGTGTGCAGAGACACTGAAGCTGAGGGAGCTTTTAACCCAGAGGAGAGGAACACCAGAAAACACACTTTAAACTTTTCCTTTCAACCCGTAGATACATTCCTCAGCTTTCTACTGACCCCTGACCTCACCTTCTCCCCATAGCCAGAGACAGATCACATGACCAGGATTTATATCACAATATACAGTGGCAAAGAAAAGTTTATGACCGCTTTGGAATTTCATAGTTTTCTGTATGCCCTCTGATTTTTCTCATTTTCATCTTAGTCAAGGGCATTGACAAATATAATTTATCTTAAATAATTGCACAAAAAAGGAAGTGTTTCTAATAGAGTGGCCAGAGAGTGGAAGCACGTTATAGTAGGTGTTTCTAATAAAGTGGCCAGTGAGTGGAAACATGCGGTACAATAGGTGTTTCTAACAAAGGGGACAGTTAGTGACAACACAAATGTAGGTGTTTCGAATAAAGTGGCCAGTCACTGGAAGCACGCAATACCGCAGGTGTTTCTAACAAAGTGGCTGAAAAGTGTAATCACAAAGTACAGTAGGTGTTTCTAATAATGTGGCCAGTCAGTAAAAGCATGAAAGTAGCTGTTCTGAAAAATGTGGCCAGTTAGTGGACGCACATAGTACAGTGTTTCTATTAAAGTAACCAGTGAGTGAAGCACTATGTGGCAGAAGGTGTTTCTAATAAAGTGGCCAGACAGTAGAAACATATAGTCCAATAGATGTTTCTATTAAAGTGGCCACAAAGTGGAAGCACATGTTAATGGAAGTTTTTTTTTTATAAAGTGGCCAATGACAGTAGGTGTTTCTAATAAATTGACTGATAAATAGTATCATATGTTACAGTAGCTGTTTCTAAAGTGGCCAGTCAGAAATATTACCAAATGTGGGTGTTTCTAATGTGTCCAATGAGTGGAAGCACATGGTACAGTGGGCGTTTCTAATAAAGGGGTCAGTCAGTGTATATACAAACAAAAGAGTTTCTAACACAGTTTTCACTCATCATAAATCCATTTTAGTGGGAATAATAGTTACTTGATTTTTTTATTGATAACTTGTTGGCTACATTAGCCTGGTGTCTCCAGTCTAAAGCTGAAGAAACTTCAGACACTGAACATGACCTGGCTGTTCAGCTGCATCTGGAACGGGGGGAGGTGCTGCCTGTAGCTTCTCTCAGGATCCAAGTTTATATTCATGTTCTCACTGCAATTCCAAAAATAAACCCGGGCCTGTTTTGTAGAATCACCTGAGAGAACTGGTCTGACTGCGGCTGTCGTTTGCTCTGGCAGTTAACGCAGCAGCATCGCAGCTTTACTCGTCTGCCTCTGCTAACTGGAGAGGAATGCTAACGCGGCTGATCTGTATGCTGGCTGCTCGGCCTGCCGTCTGCAGTTGTTGGTATGCAGGCCGCCATCTGGAAGTCAGGGAAAATTGGCTGATGGTCCAGCGCAGTCGTCAAGGGCAGGGTTAGCCCTAGCTTCATCCACTCGCTCTCATCAGGGGCAGGACGAGAACATAGCCGCCGGGAGCCACCGGTTGCTCTGAATTCAGGTTCAGCCTCCGCAGGTTCGCTGAGCGTTCACGTAGCTCCAGGCGTGTTACACCGATAATAGCGAGGAACGGTAATGATGGGCCGGAATTTCACCGTTGTTTTTCTGTCCAGCGCTGATGATTTATGACGGATGAAGCCGTCTGAAAAAGCCGTACTTATGCCTCCGGATTCTCTCACCTCTCATCACATTGATCAACGTCAACGTCCAGACGGCCATCATCCATTATCCTGTCACGGCTTTCCATCATCCGGACCGCTATCTCACACATAGACAGAAAAAAACCAACAGGGTCGTGTGAAGGCAAATGACATGCCAAGGTCATCTCAGCAGCCAAAGACATGGACATTCATGACATGCAAATTGGTGACACCATCTGACCTCTTGCCATTTGGGTTCAGACTGAAATTGCCCAGGACTCATAGTCACCCTGCTGTTCAGCTAAAGAAAAAAAAGAAGCTGGTCCATATGGAGCATGGATCCACACTCTATTCGCTCCCAGGCTAAGTGTTAAGTGCTCTAAGACATTAATTGCTAATTGCTACTGACTTTAAGAACCTAAAGTCTATTAAACCTCAAATAACTGTTAATAGATATTCAATTAACTCAAAGTATAAGAGAAGAAAATCAGCATGCCAGGTTTGACTGATCTAGATAGGGCCCGTGCGATAGGGCAACTTCAAGCTGGTGTTCTGTAAAACCAAACTGCGGCATTGTTTGGAGTCAGCCTTAGTACCATCTCCAATTAGAAGATTGTCACTGAAAGAGTCAATGGCAGAATAAGATATTAGACATTGGCAGAGGATTTGGCAATTTTTTTGTGTGCAACCCACATACTCAACTCTTCTGCTCATCCCGCAAATGCATGTTCTTACAAATTTCTTTCTTTATGTGTTATGTTAATGTAAGTAATACTGCCCATCTTATTAGCACCACTGATTATATAGAACACTGTGTAGCTCTATATTTACAGACTTCAGACTGTAGCCTTTCACCCTGTTCTTCAATGATCAGGATCCCACAGCACCACCAAAAAAAAGCTAAAACAAATTAAATGGTGGGTCATTCTCAGCACTGCAGTGACAATGATTGGCATGGTGGTTGGTGGTGTGTTAGTCTGTGTTGTGCTGGTACAAGTGGATCAGATACAGCAGTGCTGCTGAAGTTTTTAAACACCTCAGTGTTACTTCTGGACTGAGAGTGGTCCATCAATAACATCATGTGATGACTGAAGAAGGACTAGAGGATGACCAACACAAACTGTTGGTAAAGTCTCTGACTTTACATCTAAATGGTGGAGCAGCTACATGTGGTGGTCTATCCTGTGGGGTCCTGCTTATTAAAGAACAGGCTGAATGGACGATAATAAGGTATGCAGGGAAACAGAAGGACTACAGTCTGTAATTATAGAACTACAAAGTGTCCTATATGAGCAGTGGAGCTAAATATGGGAGTCATTGTGTTCTTATGTAACCAGGGAAATACAGTATGCCATGTTTAAGTCCAGTCCAAGTGCCCTGAGTCACAGTGTTTACTTCCTATTTAAAGACAGGAAGCTCTAAAAGAAGATATCCTCTGTGTATTTAGCATTCAGTTAGCATTCAGGCTTAAACTCTGCAGACACGTGGAGGATAAGAGGAAGACTCTGCTCTTTAATCACTGTCTCTCACTCTGACATCAATCTAACCGTGTGTGACGGAGTACACCCGGGGGTACATTCATCTTAAACACCACAACAGCCCCCTGCTCAACCACAGGAGCGTCAGAGCTGAGCTGAAGAAACGTGATGGAGTATCTGACACTTACACGTGAATACACTGCACACGTCCTGTCAAACCTTCAGGCGGACCTAGTTTTTCAAACTGTAATTTTCAATACAAATCATCATATTTTCTGTGTCAGTTTATAAGTTATCAGCATATTAAAGGCTAATCAGGTGGCTTAGCAGTTAGAGTATCAGGCCATTGACGACAAGGTTATGGGTTTGATACTTGGGTTTGTCAGGTTGCTACTATTGGGACATGAGTCTTCACAGTGTGCTCACTAGTGTGTATGTGTGTGTTTACTGCATAAATTGAAAAATACATGGAACACTGGTGAACCTCTCCAGGAGTGACTGGCCTACCAAAATTACTCCAAAAGCTCTTAGACAACTCATCCAGAACGTCACAAACTCAGAACAACATTTAAGAAACTGCAGAATTTCCTTACATCCATTAAAGTAAGTGTTCTTGATTCAATAGTAAGAAAGAGACTGGGCAAAAAACTTTTTCACAGCACTATATATGGTTGTCTTGTCTTGTCAGGAGAAATTTTTTGAGAGTGGTCACATATCAATCTATATGAAGTATTAAGGGGAGTTCTCCCACACAGGTGATGATGGCAGGACTTAGTAAAGTTCTTTAGTGCGTTAAGTCAGAAAACTCAAGTATAAAACCAAAACTTCTGATTCCAGACACATCACTGAGGCAGTGTAGCAGGGCATGTGGTCCAGATATTTGAGCTGCGTCATAATCTCACTAAAACACTTCTGTGCTATAAAAGAACCCGGCCGTTTCTTCAGAACTCTGAAAATATCATCCAGTCTGTGCTGCTGCATCACGGGGAACCAACACCACCAACATTTTCACCTCCCATTTATATCCCCACAGATATCTGCCTCTCACACCCTCTCGCTGACAGGGAAATCTGCACAGCCCAGTCACCAGTGCTTATATTTAAAGTGATATGTTGGTGATGAATCAAAATTCACAGTGTTTTCTGACAGTTTGAAATGGCACATGTCTTTATTTTTCTGTAACTATCACTCCTGGCACTGAAGGCACTCCTGTCTCTCGTACACTTAGCTCTACCTGCTATCATCCAGCCTCTGGACTACGATACCCAGAATGCACCTCACACTGACATCACACCCTCATGCAATCATATGACAGCCAGAGAGAATAAACATAACATAAACCAGTAGTAGTCCAATGGTCATACACAAAAAGGCAACAATGAAGGGCAGGTAAAGTCAAAAGGGTACCAGGTTGTAACCGGATGGCAAAAACAGGCAATGAGATAAGGCTTTATCAAATCAAATCAAATTTATTTGTGTAGCGCTTTTTACAACAGGTGTTGGCACAAAGCAGCTTTACAGAAACATGATTACAGGACAAAGAATCAGGCAAAACATTACACATAGAAAATACAGAATACAGAACCCCCAGTGAGCGCGGAGGCAAGGAAAAACTCCCTCAGAGCTGCAGGAGGAGGAAGAAACCTTGGGAGGACCAAGACTCACATTAAAGGGGGGACCATCCTACCACTGGTCAAACGGCTTTTAAATTAAAATTTAAAAAGTCTTTTATACATCCATATAGGTTTTATGTACTCAGGAGTGTAATAGCGCCACTAATGGCTTTGATGTAATCAGTAGTGGAGAGTAAGATGGACAATGAGCAGCTGATCTGTGGTGGTGGTGGAGAAGAGCTGACTTCAGAAACTTCCATCAGTCTGGCCGGACAGGAGACGCGAGAGCCTGAGGGTCCAACATCGGTATCGGGTCAGACAGGTGGGCAGTCAGTAACTCGGAGGAAGGCAGAGAGATGGAATTAGTTTTGACTGGATTTATGCAAAACTGAGAATATTAAAACATTATCAGAGTGTGGCAAATGACTCCGGCAGAACTGAATAGAACAGCCTAACTAAAGGCAGAGAGCCAGAAGGTAACATAGACATGGAGGCACCCTGAAACACCAGCATCCACCCACTCCACCGTCCACAAACCTGAGTGACCGTGTGCAGTGGGAGAACAACAGCACCAGCATCTCAGTTTACCACAATTTTCTCTGTCCATGAACCCCTGAATCTGCAGCCTTATCTAAAGGGAAAAACATTAATTACCAAAAGCTAAACTAAACAAGTAAGTTTTCAGTCTAGACTTAAAGATTGAGACTGTGTCTGAGTCCCGAACATATTCGGGGAGATTATTCCAGAGTTGAGGCGCTTTATAAGAGAAAGCTCTTCCTCCTGCAGAGCTCCTCTGAATTTTAGGAACTACTAATAAACCAGCACCCTGAGATCTAAGTAATCGCGGTGGTTCATAACAGGAGATGAGGTCTTGTAAATACTCAGGAGCGAGCCCGTGTAGGGCTTTATACGTTAACAGGAGAATTTTATAGTCTATGCGGAATTTGACTGGAAGCCAGTGCAGTGCTGATAAAAAGAGGAGAATCTACAATACTCAGCGAGGAGTGAGTTGACTGAAGGTGTATCTATAGGGAGGTGAACAGGTGTGCTCAATATTCTGGTGATTGACTTCCTGGTGAATTGTCTTTCTGGGTATTGTAGTCTGGAGGCTGGAGATCGCAGGTAAAGCTGATTGTGGGAGACGCAGGAGCACCTTTGACACACCGACATCCAAACACACCCAGTGCTCGGGTCCTCAAAAACCTGTACTTGTGAAAAATCAAAAAGAAAGAGGCTTAGAGAAAATAATTGTACGCTGATGGTGAGTGTTAGCGACAAATACTGTAGGCAACACCAGAACCCTTTACAACTTAAAGATGGGAGTTTTGCTCATCAAGGTTGCTCTGCTCAGACATAAACCATACCAGACACCAGATGCTTTCATTTACAGTTGAGCATTTTTTGGAAATAAATCTTATACTAATTTAATACCATGACACATGTTGATTTGCATTACTGAACAAGGATTAGCATTATAAAACTAGCCAGGTCTCGCATTCAAAGCCAGCAAAAATGTTGGATAGACATTTCAGTTAATTCTCACACAAGAAAACAATTTATTTAACTAAGGCAGCTTACCTGATGGACCATGATAGTATTATCCACAGGAGCATCTGGTGGTGGATGGCCAGGCCAAATGACTCCAAAAAACATATCCAGGAGGTCACAAAGAACCCAAAACATTTAGGTAACGCTTTCTTTTACAGTACCCTAAGTTCTAGGTATTAACCAGGTAATAGTGAGGTACAAACTCGGAAGTACCAAGTAATTATTTTTGGTAACAAGATGGTAAGTACCAGGAAAGTCTTGCCTAATTACACTGAAATGTCTAGGTATTACCCAGGTAATAGTGAGGTACAAACTCGGAAGTATTAAGTAATTATTTTGGGTAACAAGATGGTAAGTACCAGGACAGTCTTGCCTAATTACACTGCAATGGATGCAGGTAGGTAATAAACAGGTACATGGGTGGTACAAACTCCAAAGTACTAGGTAATTACGTTGGTTAACAAGATGGTAAGAACAAGGACAGTTCAATTTAATTACACTGAAATATCTCGCAGGTTCTAGGTAATAACCAGGTAAGTGTGAGGTACAAGCCACAGTAACATGATGATAAGTACCAATACAGTCTCCTTACCCTGACATACCTCACAGGTTCTAGATAATAACCAGGTAAGTGTGAGGTACTAACCCCAGTAACATGATGATAAGTACCAATACTGTTCATTTTAATCAGTCTCTATTTATTTGATTTAAAAATAAAAGGTCAATACCTGATAACAGAGAACAAATAGCTTATTTCTCTTTACTGAGTTCTTACCATGTAGTTCAACAAAGTCAAGTTAAGTCAAGTCAAGTAGTTTTATTGTCAATACTGCATATGTACAGGACATACAGAGAATTGAAATTATGTTACTCTCCTTCCCAATTTTACAGCAAGTACAGATAATAGATATAATAAAGGAGAATGGGAGACACTATGTGTACAATACAGCAGGGACACAAATAGACATACATGAGACAAAAACAAGGTGCAGTGGTGTGGGGGAGGAATAGATATATAAATATAAGTAAATAAGTAAAAAATAGATATATAATTATAATATAAAAGAGTGGGAGACACTATATGTTCAATACAGCAAGACACAATAAACATACGTAAGACAATAGTGCAATATTGATGGTGATTGAGATGGAATGACAGTAAAAATAGTACATAACAGTAGTGCAAATACGGTATATGGTATATAGCTTAAGGCTGGTAAAGTGAATGGGTGCGTAAGTCCTTAAAGTTCACAGTTTAATTAAGTGGAATTAAAGGGCGTATTGACAGTGCAAGTATATCAGTAGTGCAGGTGTTGTGTAGTGCAAGTCCGTTTGGAAGGGACCAGTACTTTGTGCATTGTAGTGCAGAGTTTCAGTACTTTATTAGTGGGGGGGGGGGGTTCAGGATGCTGAGTGAGTGTATGCTGGGGGCAGGATTGGGATGGGGGGTAGAGCAGGAAGAGAGTTCAGCATCCTCACAGCCTGATGGATGGGGCTGTCTCGCAGTCTGCTGGTCCTCGCCCCAAGACTCCGCAGTCTCCTCCCTGATGGCAGCAGGCTGAAGAAGCTGTGTAGTGGGTGAGAGGGATCTCCTGCCAGACGGAGGGCTTTCCGTGTGAGGCGGGAGCTGTACAAGTCCTGAAGGGAGGGGAGAGAGGTGCCAACAATCTTCTCAGCTGCTCTCACGATGCGCTGGAGGGTCCTGCGGCAGGATGCTGTGCAGGCCCCGTACCACACGGTGAAACAGCTGGTCAGTATGCTCTCGATGGCCCCTCTGTAGAAGGTGGTCATGATGGGGGTGGGGGCTCCAGCTCTTCTCAGCTTGCGGAGAAAGTAGAGACGCTGATTTGCCTTCCTGGCCAGTGACGCTGAGTTGGTGCTCCAGGAGAGGTCCTCTGTGACGTGCACACCCAGGAACTTGGTGCTGCTCACCCTCTCCACAGCAGTTCCGTTGATGGACAGAGGAGTGTGCAGTGTGTGAGTTCTCCTGAAGTCCACAACAATCTCCTTGGTCTTCTCTGTGTTCAGAGAGAGATTGTTGTGTTTGCACCAGGAGGCCAGGCAGCTCACCTCGCTCCTGTAGTGTGACTCATCGTTGTTGCTGATGAGACCCACCACCGTCGTGTCATCCGCAAACTTGACGAAGAGGTTGGAGGTGTGTGCTGGTGTGCAATCGTGGGTCAGCAGAGTGAACAGAAGGGGGCTCAGCACACATCCTTGGGGAGCCCCTGTGTTCAGTGTGGTGATGCTGGATGTGCTGCTGCCAACCCGCACTGCCTGTGGTCTTCCAGTCAGGAAGTCTAACAGCCAGTTGCACAGTGAAGTGCTCAGCCCCAGACTGTCCAGTTTGTGTATGAGCTGTTGGGGGACGATTGTGTTGAATGCTGAGCTGAAGTCAAACAGCATTCTGACGTAGGTGTTCTTCTTGTCTAGGTGTGTGAGGGCTGAGTGGAGAACAGTGGAGATGGCATCATCGGTCGAGCGATTTGACCGATAAGCAAACTGGTAGGGGTCCAGGGAGGGGGGGAGCAAAGACTTGATGTGATGCATGACTAGTCGTTCGAAGCACTTCATGAGGATGGGGGTGAGTGCAACTGGACGATAGTCATTGAAACAGGATGGCGATGCCTTCTTTGGGACAGGGATGATGGTGGTGGCTTTGAAGCATGTGGGAACCACCGCCTGACTCAGAGAGGTGTTATAAATGTCAGTATAAACCTCTGCGAGTTCCCAGGCACAGTCTCTCAGCACACGGCCAGGAATGTTGTCAGGCCCAGGAGCTTTCCGAGCATTGATCCTGCTGAATGCTCTCCTCACACTGTCTGGGGACAGCGTCAGCACCTGGTCACCAGGAGGAAGGATGGATTTCTGGGCGGGTGTGTTGTTGAGTGGCTCGAACCTTGCGAAGAACCCATTCAGGTCGTTCAGCAGAGATGTGTCGCTGTCGCAGGTCTGTGGATGTGGTTTATAGCCTGTGATAGACTGGATACCCTGCCACAGGTTCTGTGTGTCTCTGCTGTTACTGAAGTGTTGGGAAATCTTCTTTGAGTACAGCCTCTTAGCTTTCCTGATCCCGCGGGACAGGTCGGCCCTGGCTGACCTCAGGCCTGCCTGGTCACCTGTTCTGAAGGCTGCATTTCTGGCCTTCAGGAGCTTGTGGACCTCTCCTGTCAGCCATGGTTTCTGATTCGCTCGAACAGTGACGGTCTTGAGGTCGGTTACATCATCAGTGCACTTGGTGATGTAGGCAGAGACAGTTTCTGTGTACTCCTGAATGTCTGTGGAGTTGTTGTGGGTGGCAGCCTCTCTGAACATATTCCAGTCTGTTGTGCTGAAACAGTCCTGAAGTGCCTCTGAGGAACCCTCTGGCCATACTCATACCTGCTTAAGAACTGGTTTGGTGACTTTAACCAGTGGTCTGTAAGCTGGCATTAGCGTAATGGTGAGGTGATCAGAGGCTCCCAGGTGGGGGAGGGGGGAGGCTTGGTAGGCTCCTCTGTGTGTAGTAAAGACCTGGTCCAATATGTTGTTTCCCCTGGTTGGAAAGTCTATGTGTTTAAAAAGTCCAGAAAACACACTCTTTGGGTCTGCATGGTTGAAATCTCCAGCCAGAATGAGAAAAGCATCTGGGTGCGCTGTCTGCTGTTCACTGATGTACTGGTACAGTTCATTCAGTGCTTCACTCCTCACGCTGTTGTTGGAGGTCGGAGGGATGTAAACAGCAGCGATCAGAACGGCAGAAAAATCTCTCGGTCGATAGAACGGACGGCATTTGATAATCATCAGTTCCACTACCGGTGAGCAGTGTTTACAGACCACAACAACGTTCCGACACCAAGCATCGCTGATGTAAACACAGAGCCCGCCGCCGCAGCTCTTACCTCCGTCAGCCTGTTGTCTTACCTCCGATAGCATGTTAGCCGCTCCAGCTGAACGCCGTGGTCCGGGACGCTGTTGTTGAGCCAGGTTTCGGTGAAAACATAAACACAACAGTCTCTCACGGTCTTCTGAGTTGACTGAAGTAAGCGGATGTAATCCAGTTTATTGTCCAGAGAGCATACATTGGCCAAAAGTACGGTGGGGATAGCTGGCTTGTGTGGGCTAGCCGCTAGCCTCGCTCGGATACCCCCGCGCTTACCCCGTTTCTGCCTTCTCGCCTGCCGCCTGTGGCGCTTCCATTGTGGGCGAGCTGCAGCGGTGGGGGTCGGTGGGGGTGCGGGTGTCCGGAGCACGCCGCAGACTTGCAGTTCTTCTCGGAGTCCGCGGTTTAACTCCAAAAGTGAGTTTCTGCCGACTCCAAGCAGAAACTCACGGCTGTATGCTCTCAGAGGACGTCACAGAGGACCTCTCCTGGAGCACCAACTCAGCGTCACTGGCCAGGAAGGCAAATCAGCGTCTCTACTTTCTCCGCAAGCTGAGAAGAGCTGGAGCCCCCACCCCCATCATGACCACCTTCTACAGAGGGGCCATCGAGAGCATACTGAGCATATTCCAGTCTGTTGTGCTGAAACAGTCCTGAAGTGCCTCTGAGGAACCCTCTGGCCATACTCATACCTGCTTAAGAACTGGTTTGGTGACTTTAACCAGTGGTCTGTAAGCTGGCATTAGCGTAATGGTGAGGTGATCAGAGGCTCCCAGGTGGGGGAGGGGGGAGGCTTGGTAGGCTCCTCTGTGTGTAGTAAAGACCTGGTCCAATATGTTGTTTCCCCTGGTTGGAAAGTCTATGTGTTTAAAAAGTCCAGAAAACACACTCTTTGGGTCTGCATGGTTGAAATCTCCAGCCAGAATGAGAAAAGCATCTGGGTGCGCTGTCTGCTGTTCACTGATGTACTGGTACAGTTCATTCAGTGCTTCACTCCTCACGCTGTTGTTGGAGGTCGGAGGGATGTAAACAGCAGCGATCAGAACGGCAGAAAAATCTCTCGGTCGATAGAACGGACGGCATTTGATAATCATCAGTTCCACTACCGGTGAGCAGTGTTTACAGACCACAACAACGTTCCGACACCAAGCATCGCTGATGTAAACACAGAGCCCGCCGCCGCGGCTCTTACCTCCGTCAGCCTGTTGTCTTACCTCCGATAGCATGTTAGCCGCTCCAGCTGAACGCCGTGGTCCGGGACGCTGTTGTTGAGCCAGGTTTCGGTGAAAACATAAACACAACAGTCTCTCACGGTCTTCTGAGTTGACTGAAGTAAGCGGATGTAATCCAGTTTATTGTCCAGAGAGCATACATTGGCCAAAAGTACGGTGGGGATAGCTGGCTTGTGTGGGCTAGCCGCTAGCCTCGCTCGGATACCCCCGCGCTTACCCCGTTTCTGCCTTCTCGCCTGCCGCCTGTGGCGCTTCCATTGTGGGCGAGCTGCAGCGGTGGGGGTCGGTGGGGGTGCGGGTGTCCGGAGCACGCCGCAGACTTGCAGTTCTTCTCGGAGTCCGCGGTTTAACTCCAAAAGTGAGTTTCTGCCGACTCCAAGCAGAAACTCACGGCTGTAGGTGCGTTTCAGGACGTGAACGCACGACAAAGACGTACAAAAACACTGCGACTTACGAGACAAAAAACACGAAAACGCTGTTTCCTCGGGGGGGGGGGAGAAGCCGCAGCGTGTGCACGCGCCGCCATCTTGGATCAAAATAACCCTCTGTAGAACATCGTTCTGTAAGTACCACGTAAAACACTGTGTAACTAACAGAACTTTCTGCTTAATAAAGGAGTAAAAGGACTGTAAAAGAAAGCAGAGCTTATTTCTCTGGTTTTACTCAGTTCTTACCATGTAGTTCAACAAATAAGCACTTCAAAAAGAACAACATACAACTTCGAAACAAAACAGAATTTCTCACAATGGTGAAACTGTTTACTGTTTATTATTTATCTCTTTTTTGACACAACCAAGCATGCATGACTGAACTTATATATATATATACAGTGAAAGCTGAGGACAGCTTTCATTGGGGTAAGCAGCTTGCGGGCAGGAGCTTGCCTTCGCCCCCTTGACCCTTCCAAGCCACTTCAAATGTTCTATTTCTCTGATCTTACTATGTATAGGTACATGTTTGAGTAAAATGAACACTGTTATTTTATTCTATAAACTACTGACAATATTTCTCCCAAATACTAAATAAAAATATTGTAATTTAGAGCAGAAAATGAGAAATGGTCAAAATAATGAAAAAGATGCTTTAGTGCTTTCAGATCTCAAATAATGCAAACAAAAAGCAGTTCATATTAATTTAGAAACAACTATAATAAAGGTTTAAGAGTTCAGAAACCAATATTTGGTGGTTTTAATAACCCTGATTTTAATCAGTTTTAATTCATGCGTCTTGGCATCATGCTCTCTCTCCTCCACCAGTCTTTCACACTGCTTTTGGATGATCTAACTCCGTCACTCCTGGTGCCACAATTCAAGCAGTTCAGTTTTGTTTGACGGCTTGTGATTATCCATTTTCCTCTTGATTACATTCTAGTGGTTTTTGAAGTGGTATGTTCATTTATATATATTTAACATGTAAGACCTTATTCTACAAATTATGTTTAAAAAGGGGGTAAATACACATATTCAACACTTTATTCTTATGGTATACTTTTTCACCCTTAAACCTTGTGACATTCTCTAATGTCTTTAAACAAACGGCCAAGTATTCCATTCCTGTGCTGTCTTCCTAGCCAAGAATTCCACTCTATAAACCTTAAATTCATTTTTAGGGATTTCTCAGTCAGGTTACCTCTGTACCTATAGATGTCTTCTTTATAATTTCGCCAGGCTCTTTCAATATGCTGGGCATGAGCTCCATTCCCAGGATGTACAAAATGTTGCTGGTGATTGACTTGATAGTGGATATAGCCATGCTGAGCCAATGTGTTGTATGCACCCCAGGAGTCACTAATTACATGAGATCCAGGTCTAACATACTTCCTTATAATTGGCAACAAACGCCTCCTGGAACGATTTTTCACAAGCTTTAAAATGGGGCGCCTTCTTGAATGCTTCACCTCCAGCATGCCAAAAACCCATGAGCTCCTACGCCATGTAGGCCCTTGCCTCCCACGTCCATACTAAAAAACAAACAAACATTAGTCAGCAGTCGATTGTGCACAAGCAGACATATATAAAGTACTAGAGACCCCTGCTTGAGTAAAAGTACAAGTACAAGTGTCTTGAGTAGAAGTGTTCTTTAAGAACTATACGTACTAAAGTAGTCAACATTTTTTGTACTTAAGTACTGCAAGTAGTTCATTCTAAAATGTTCGACTCAAATACTGAAAGTAAAGTACAAGTATTGGGAATGAACAAGATAGAGTTCATGTACACGGAATGTTCCATTAACTCTCTAAACAAATCTGCCAATAGAGAAGCTAAACACAACTGACAACAAGAAATTAGGATATTTTAACCAAATCATAAAAGCATAAAAAAGGTGACTAGTTGGTTTATCACTGTTGTAAAATAAACTAAAGAAGTCAAAGGCCAGATACAAGTGTTTCTTATGTAAAAACAAATGATTAGCACCTTAAAACACTGAGCTTAACTCTTTATAAACAAAAACATATTGAAAATGATCCTTTCTCATTTAATTTGTCTACACCCATTGCCTGCATAAGCCAATAAAAAAATAGGCAGTAAAACGAGTGAATCAGAAGACACATGCGCACTCTCTCACACACACACACGCGGGTGCGCACTTACAACCACACGCACACACACGCGCACCTCCACACACCAACATAATACTCCAGTAGATACAGATACAGCATTTTAGTACTTAAGTACAGTAGTGTAGTAAAAATAATACTCCAGTAGATACAGCATTTTAGTACTTAAGTACAGTAGTGTAGTAAAAATAATACTCCAGTAGATACAGCATTTTAGTACTTAAGTACAGTAGTGTAGTAAAAATAATACTCCAGTAGATACAGATACAGCATTTTAGTACTTAAGTACAGTAGTGAAGTAAAAATGATACTCCAGTAGATACAGATACAGCATTTTAGTACTTAGGTACAGTAGTGAAGTAAAAATAATACTCCAGTAGATACAGATACAGCATTTTAGTACTTAAGTACAGAAGTGAAGTAAAAATAATACTCCAGTAGAGTACAGAGACAGCATTTTAGTACTTAAGTACAGTAGTGTAGTAAAAATAATACTCCAGTAGATACAGATACAGCATTTTAGTACTTAAGTACAGAAGTGAAGTAAAAATAATACTCCAGTAGATACAGATACAGCATTTTAGTACTTAAAGACAGTAGTGAAGTTAAAATAATACTCCAGTAGATACAGATACAGCATTTTAGTACTTAGGTACAGTAGTGTAGTAAAAATAATACTCCAGTAGATACAGATACAGCATTTTAGTACTTAAAGACAGTAGTGAAGTTAAAATAATACTCCAGTAGATACAGCATTTTAGTACTTAAGTACAGTAGTGTAGTAAAAATAATACTCCAGTAGATACAGATACAGCATTTTAGTACTTAAGTACAGTAGTGTAGTAAAAATAATACTCCAGTAGATACAGATACAGCATTTTAGTACTTAGGTACAGTAGTGTAGTAAAAATAATACTCCAGTAGATACAGATACAGCATTTTAGTACTTAAGTACAGAAGTGAAGTAAAAATAATACTCCAGTAGAGTACAGAGACAGCATTTTAGTACTTAAGTACAGTAGTGTAGTAAAAATAATACTCCAGTAGATACAGATACAGCATTTTAGTACTTAAGTACAGAAGTGAAGTAAAAATAATACTCCAGTAGAGTACAGAGACAGCATTTTAGTACTTAAGTACAGTAGTGTAGTAAAAATAATACTCCAGTAGATACAGATACAGCATTTTAGTACTTAAGTACAGTAGTGTAGTAAAATTAATAGTCCAGTAGAGTACAGTGGTGAAGTAGTTCTACTTCATTACTATGCATCTCTGTGCACAAGTTATTAAACAAAAAATTCAACAAGAATTCAACAAGAATTCAAAATAACTCACCTTTCTTTTGTGTCTGAATTTGCTTTCATCAATTGTGACAAAAGCTCTCCTCCCTCCAACTTTCAGTTTCCTTCTTCTCTCATATCGCCTTATTGCTCGTCCACACACTTTCCGCAGATGTGTAGTCACCCTGGTCAAGGACTTGCTGCTCCCACATACACCATCTTCTATCATATCCACATGTCTCTTCCTTAAACCCTGAGCCAGACTAAAAATAAAGAATGGGACACTCAGGACAATAAAAAAACAAAAGGTATAAGATGGGATGAACTAAAGAGGGTTTTCATAGTCTCCTCATATCTACCACAATTTCCGGGCTATTGAACGCACCTGAATGTAAGCCACACCCACTAGAAACTTATTTGTACATATACAGGCCACATTTGACTATAAGCCACTATTGTCCATGTTATATAACATGATGTAGTTACACAGAAAGACACAGTTACAGAAACTTTTAATTAACCCTTTGATGTGCAAGATATGCACACCCCCTCTAATACGCAACATGGGTCAAAAATGACCCGCATTCACTTTCCATGTAAATTCATGTATGGCTGAGGGTTTCTATGATATATCTTAGCAATAAATTAATTCAGAAATTCTGAATTTATAGTGTTCCTCAATTAACTTGTTTTTGGTCATCATACATTGTTATTTTATTTTTACCTTTCTTACTTTTTGAATAAAATCAATTTTTGTTTCACTACCCCTCTAATGCACACATGGGTCAAAAATGACCTGCATTCATTTTCTATGTAAATTCGTATATGGCTGGGTTTTTTATGATATATCTTAGCAATAAATTAATTCACTCATTCAGAATTTAAGGTATTCATCATTTAACTTGTTTTTGATCATTATACATCCATATTTAATTTTTTACCTTTTGTGCTTTTTGAATAAAATACATTTATATGGAACTCTCCCTCTAATGCACACATTAAAAATGTTAATTCATGTATGGCTGAGTGTTTCTTTAGCACAAAACTTCGTTTTTTTTCCTTTATGAAGAAGTTTTTGTATTTCTACATCATTTCTACATTGGGTGTCTATTTAGGAACGTGGATAACTTAAAAAAATCCATATTGTGATACGGTTTTTGTGATACCTAGCAACCACCTAGCAACACTATAGCAACCACCACGGACACCATAGCAATTCCTTAGCAACCACCTAGCAACCACTTAGCAACCCCTTAGCAACCACCTAGTAACACCTTAGCAACCACCTAGCAACACCTTAGCAACACCAGCCACACATCAGCTCTGCAATCACACTCGCAGTTTCTTAACACAATCTGTACAGATTGTGTTCCATTTTTGGAACCCAAGTATCTACTTTCACATGGTACAGGGGTACAGTGTGTGTTTTTTTTAATATTCTAAGCTGAACAGAGTGTAACCCAGGTCTTAAATGGGTCACAAAGACAGATAAATTAGATAACTGCAGAAAGTAAATAATGAATATATATTTTTATTATTTCTTTAATTATTCTGAAACAGTATAAATTAATTAATAGAAAAAAAGAAAACTCCCAAACAGTGTTTAAAATGAAAAGGAAATCGTTTTTATTTATTTTAGATAATAAATGAAATAGAACTTTTAGGCGCTAAACAGCAGCCAATCAGTTCTTCAGATGATCCAAGGTGCTAAACAGCAGCCAATCATAATAATCCTCTAAGAGACAGAGGCGGAGCCTGTTGGTTAGTGGACGTCAATCCCTGGCTGTTTTACCCAGAAAGTTCTGCGGGAGGAGAAGAGACAGGTCATGCAAGAAGTTCTCTGCTTAAAGTATTAAAAAAAAAATACTAGAAAACGCTAGAATTCAGCGTTGTGGTTAGTGAGTAAATCACTACCAAGCTGACCGCTGTTAGAGTTGAGGCTGCAGAGTGGAGAAAGGGGGAAAGTCTCACTTATTGTGCCTCGTGAAACTTTGCCAGTTACACGCTCCGGTAATCTCCAGGTGGAGGTAGAACCTGGTGTCCATGTGCCCTGGGGTGGTGTGTGAAAACCTTGGATAGGATTCGGTGAGTTTAGAGTATATTTAAACATGTTTTCTGACCAAATTGCCGAATAAATAGAGGAATAAAATAGCGCTAATTAGCCTAGCGGCTAACGCGTTTTGTTATGCTAAGCTAGCCCATTGAATCTAGCCTGTGATAAGCTAATGCTAAGCTAATTTAGCCTACGCTAAGCTAATGTGTTGAATTTAGCTTATTAAGCTTATGCTAAGCTAACCCTCGTGTATATATTTCAAGCCTGAGGCTATGCTAACGCTATTGGTTAAGGTGTGAGATGAGTTTATCCACTTATAAATGTAATTTTATGGAACGGTGGAGATTTATTAAGCTGTATTTTGGATGTTTAAGACCTGTTTTGAATGTAATACTGTTAAAAGTAATGTTTTTTACTGAGTTCGGTTATGTAAGTGTATTTAAAAAAAAGTTAAGAGTTATGTGAAACTCAGACACTGTTTTATGTAAACAGGCCAGTTTTTTTGTTGGGTGGAATGGATTGGATGATCTTCCCGAACACTCCTCGTGTCGTTCAGCTGCACACGGCCGGTGCAGTGCGCGGTGCTAGGATGGCGAGCCAAGCCCGAGGACCCAAGTGACTTCATTACACTTCATTCACATTTTTCAAACACTTGATAGTGAACATTAAAGAAAATTCGTGGATTGTTTATTTTTTTTGAAAGAAAAAGGACACTCTTGAATACAAAGATACTGAAAAGGGTTAAACTTTAATTGGTTGGATTACTGTTATTTAATTTTGATAATTTCTAAGTGGTTTTGATATTCATTTATTGTTTTTGCTACAGAGAATTGTTATTTTTTTATTTCTGGTTGTTTGTTAAAGGGTATACTATTGGTGTAAAATAACCTAGAGGTTTAATTGGATAACAGTAATTATAATAATACTTACCTTTAATCAATAATCCATTAGACCTAGAAGAAAGAAATAATTAATTAGTTATAAAATACCTATAAATAGATTAAAATAATAAAATAATACTTACCTTAAACGGCATAAATACCTCTAAAATAGAGAACACAGGTGATTAGAGAAATAATAGTAATTAATATAATATTAAATATACAAATACTGAAATACAAAGGGTATACTTACCATTTTCATTGTTGACCAAGGTTATTGAAGGGTGAATTCTTTTGGAAACTGAGTAACTGAATTGTTTTTTATTTATTTATTTACAGAATTTATTTTGTTACATTGTTTTATTTACCTACTGGCATTGATTGACATTTTAATACACTTTATTGCTGCACAAATTCTGGTCTCATTTCTTCCATGTGTATTGCTCCTAGAGCGAACCTAACTGGTCCTAGAACTATCCTAATTATTTTATCAAGTAACACTCATTGTAGTGGTTGTGTAATTGGGTCTATATATCTGTGGTGCTACAAGAGGGACCCTCAAAATAGGCGAAAATTGCATTTTATGGCCACCGTGAAAAGGGGTTAATCCCGCGCCCGCCCGACACACACATTTCTACCGCCCACAGTCCTATGAATTTAATTAATTAAATGTCGTTTTTTAAATGTACTTATGTATTTATTAAAACAGCAATAAAGCTCTGGATAGCGGAGATTAAGGAATTTTCCATCGGTGTGTGTGTTTCGGTCCATCCTCCGCTTTGATATTTATCAGTAACACTCTGAGGGTTTTGTGTTGCTTGCATTGGCTATTATCTTGAAACTCTTTTAGGCCTGTAAACTGGATGAAGATTGATTCAGGAATAAAAAAATACAATTTAATTCAATTAAATGAATTAATATATGCATTATTATTAGTAGTAGTATTAGTATTAGTAGTAGTAGCATTGTTATTATTATAATAAAAGCAGTCCGTACAGACCTCTAGCTTATACCCCCGGAAATTGCGGTAATATGGCAATATTGACAACCCAATTGCCAAAAATAGTAACTTACTCGCCAGTGTATTATTTGCAACCAGGATGACAATGAAATGTGAGACCGGGAAAATATGGAGTTCTTTCTGATGGAGCATGTAACCTTCCTTCCCCTGTGGCTTGCCCTTCTACACATCCTGGAAAATTAACCAAAACAAAAAGATTTTTGTACCAAATTATAGATCACTGGACTAAAGACAATCCAATTCATGCTTATTTACAATAATTATTATAATACAAACTTACCATCGGTAGCCATCCTTAGTAGTTGCTGTCCTAGTTAGTTTCATTCTGTGTTGGCACACTGAACTTTTTTTTTTTTTGCAGATAAAAGACCCTGATTCTGCAGCCATTTTATCAAACTTTTGCCACCTTTCCCTGCCTTCTTAATTAGTTCCCTAGTTAGAGTCATATACTCAATGTAACAAGCCACTCTTCATATCTGATAAAATTATAACAGACTGAGCAGTTCATCTAATGCTGAACACACACGAAGAACGCCACAACAGAAGCCTGAGGTTGAGTCATTTTAGGCTGAATACCAAATTGCTCCTTACTCCCTATGTATAGGCAATATAACATTCTACATTGAAATCGCATTAGAGAGTGATTTCTATTTACATCTATGTCAGACGATTATCTGTTTTAAATGTTATGCATCATTTCGCTGGAAGAGCCACAGATTCATCATTTATGTGGTGCACTGCATAGGGAGTAGGAAGCAATTTGGAACTCAGCTATTTTTTTTTTACTACGCCAAGACATTTGAGGCCGTAAACCAATCAGACTGCTTGTTATTGTTGTCCTATTTTGGCGCAAATTTCTGCTCTCAGCGCCATTCCAATGCAAGCAACAACTGATGCTTGAAGAATTACATGGATTATTCTAAAAAAAAAGAAAGGTACTGTTTTTATTTGGTTATTTAGGCAATGGTGCCTTCGTCAGGAGATGATCTAGTCTTGCTTTATTTAACGCTAGGATGCATATGAAAATAAATAGTTTATCTTTATTTTGGTTAACATTACCCGTTTGTAAAATAAATGAAATAAATTAACTGACAGTAATGGTGGAACACACCATAACGATTTTAGAAAGTATTTATTCTGATTATTTGCAGACTGTATTTATTTTCTCTGATTTAGTCTCCGATTACTTTTATCTTGAAATGTTCTTTTCTTGTTTATATGCCAAGTTCAGCCAGAGCCATAGAGAGAGAGCAGCGCTTTTAGTTTACAACTGATGGTCACACGTTGTTAGTGTTTTACTTTCAAATTGTGAAGCCCACAATTCTGGCTGTAATAGTGGTAGAAGCTATGTAATTAATGAGCAATCGTTTTGCAGATGTGAATCGGGTAAATATTGTAGCGTGGAAGGGGAAGGAGGACTCGTGAGACTCATTGCAAGTACTCAACAGCTCTTTATTAACAGGCTTGCCACTCACTTATAGCCTTTAACAAGGCTAGGAGAGCAAAACCCAACTGCAAACACAGCACAAACAGCCCTGAGGCCACCAACCCAGCTATCCAGCACAGAGATGGTAGGTCCCCTTAACCCACCCAAAACATACCCCCATAATGCCCCGCTGGCCCCGGATTACCATGACCCGCCCCCACAGGCACACTACAAGCTGGCACACACACACACACACAGACGCCACAATATATATATATTTTTCGTAGTAACGTTATAACTAAAAGTATTTCAGTTAATAAGACATATATCTCTGCAGTAATACTAGTGCTGGGCGATTTTCACGATTAATTCGGTTAATTCGAATTACAATTTTAATGTGATTTTAAAATGGTGTAATCACGTGTTTATCTGCGTTACCATGGTTACTGGCGCCTCTCACAGACCAACGCGCGCGTTTTCTAAACAGCGTCTTTAGGAGCGGTTCAGCTGCGCTACCTCTCGTCACCTCTGTCTCCTCACCAAGATATTTAGGTTAGAAAGGTGAGCTTGTTCAGATTTCTGCAGGCAGGTAAGGCAAGTAATCAAGCTAGCTTTTATTTGTCTCACCATCTTTACAGGTCACTTGCTTTAAAACATTTAAATTTAAATTTAAATGCAACAAATCTTAAAGGCTATTATTTTAATAAACAATATTTATTGAGCAGTAAATAATCTCAAAATAACAACTATATATATATATATATATATATATATATATATATATATATATATATATATAAAACTGCTTTTTGTCCCATTGTTATACAAGAACTTAAAATAAATCCAAATCGTAATCCTGAATCGCTCAAGGATGTCTCCTCAATATCGCCCAGCACTACTCTGCAGTCAAACTGGTTCAGATGATCACTTTCAAACTCATCCTGTGCTTATTTTTAAAACCACAAACAAGTCATTAACTTCGTAGGGCCTATCTGTTCCATTGTTGTTAAATGCTAAATCATATGCACTGTTGTTGGTTAAATGTTTAATGTATATTCACATTATGATGTTTAACTTGCTTTGCTATGCTTGTTTTATAGCCATGCCTAATATTAGAAAAACGAAGCGTTCCACCAGAGGCTCAGTGGTTGTCCACTCTGAAGGTATAATAACTGCCTAATGTGAATTTTGTTTTAAAGACAGATTTTTTTTTTACATTTACTTTAAATAAACTTAAATGTTATATATTAATTATTCAGATTATTTCTGTATTGTGTACATATTAAAAAAAAACATTAAATAGCTATAATATTGTGCTTTAGAAAAACCTAGGAAATCCCATAGTGTTCTCAGATGGCTCTCTCTGTCTGTCTTTTTCTCTATCTTTAGGAACTGTAGTTACACCAGCTGCAGCACCAACTGCACAATTAAGCATTGATAAACTCTGTGAAGAGACCAAACGGCTTAATGAGGAAACAAGGTTCTTGAAAGAGGAGAATCGCCTCTTAAAAGAAGAAAATCGACTCCTTAAAGAAGAAAAGGATTTCCTTCGTGAGCAACTTGGCAAGAAAGAGACTGGGAGTACTTCTAAATCTGCAAAAGGTATTAAAATCATGCAACACTCAAAACTAATGTCCCCTGATGTGTGTGCGCGGCCGGCTGAACCACAATGCCACCTTCAGTCTCTCAGGCTGACTGTGTGTGTGCGGACCACCCGTTTACCTCTTAAAGGGTCTTAACAGCTTTCATTATATATATCAGCTTTTATTATATATATCAGAGTTCATTATATATATATCGCTTTCATTATATATATATATATATCACTTTCATTATATATATATATCAGAGTTCATTATATATATATATATATATATATATATATATATCGCTTTTATTATATATATATCGCTTTCATTATATATATATATCACTTTTATTATATATATATCGCTTTCATTATATATATATATATATATATCACTTTTATTATATATATATCGGCTTCATTATATATATATCAGAGTTCATTATATATATATCGCTTTTATTATATATATATCAGCTTTCATTATATATATATATATATCAGAGTTCATTATATATATATCGGCTTTCATTATATATATATCGGCTTTTATTATATATATATCGGCTTTTTATATATATATATATATATATATCGCTTTTATTATATATATATCAGCGTTCATTATATATATATATATCAGCTTTCATTATATATATATCGCTTTCATTATATATATATCGGCTTTCATTATATATATATCGCTTTCATTATATATATATCGGCTTTCATTATATATATATATATCGGCTTTTATTATATATATATCGGCTTTCATTATATATATCGCTTTTATTATATATATATATATATATATATCAGCTTTCATTATATATATATCGCTTTCATTATATATATATCAGCTTTCATTATATATATATATATCAGAGTTCATTATATATATATATCGGCTTTCATTATATATATATCGGCTTTCATTATATATATATAATCTCCAACTCATCCCATTCAATGTATTGGATGGAACACCATCATTCCAGAGATCAGCTTCACTGCTCCACAGCCCAGTACTGGATCAATACCCTTAATACCCATCTAGCCTACTCACACCTGGTATTAAGCATGTTGCTAATAGGTTCTTGTTTGCTTAGCTGCTCCAGAGTGTCCTATTTTAGTGGCAATTCAAGTTGTGTGTGTGTGTGTGTGTGCGTCTGAGTCTGCAATGGGTGCAACTTAAAGCAGGGGCCTGCATTTATTAGTAGTAGTGTCCACAAATATCTGAATACATATTATATAGTTTGTTAACTAAAAATAATATAATTATTACTTCTGGAGCAATATCTTAGCAACCACCAGCCTGGTGGCCAATCTTCATTAATTGCACATTGCACCAGTAAGAGCAGAGTGTGAAGGTTCAATTAGCAGGGTAAGAGCACAGTTGTGCTCTAAATATTACAATGCAATCAACATTATAAGTGACATACCAGAGTTTAAAAGAGGACAAACTGTTGGTGCGTCTTGCTGACGCATCTTTGACCAAGACAGCAAGTCTTTGTGATGTATCAAGAGCCACGGTATCTAGGGTAATATCAGCATACCACCAAGAAGGACGAACCACATCCAACAGGATTAACTGTGGATGCTGTAAGAGGAAGCTGTCTGAAAGGGATGTCCGGGTGCTGACCCGGATTTTATCCAAAAAACCTTAAATCACGACAGAATTCAATGTGCACCTCAGCTCTCCTATTTCCACCAGAACTGTCCGTCGGAACAACTTATTATTGTGGTCTAAAACCAGGTCACTACACATCAAGTCCATTTCACATTGGATTTCTCCTTTTATTACCATCTAACAATATATTATCAAACAACATCTATATCATAGCCACACTGCTGAGCTGCAATCACACTGACAGTTTCTGCAGCAACTGCACTCTATAGTTAAATGTATGATATTATTTGATTTTTTAGGGATGCATAGATATTTTTTTACCTCCAAGTAAAATTAGGCTTAATGTGTCTTTTTGTTCCAATATCTGTTACAATTAAGCAATCAGGAGCATTATGTAATAGAATAGTTGTTAGTGTAAAGTATTGCTATGCAACAGATAATTTGTGAGAAGGAATGGAATACTGTAAAGTAGTAAGTGGTAAATGCTTTACTGTCCCAACGTGTTACAGGGCTGAAATGCAGGAATGGATGTACAGGGTGAGTCAAAAGTCAGAGGACACCCTGACATATCAGAATACCCCAGCAAGTAGTGGTAATGGAGATTATTTTATCTATCTTGAAAGCTACCAGATTTCTGGAATAAAAGGGTGTCTTGTGGTTTTTAACTGTATGTTAATGAATAAAATTTGTTTGAGCAGAAAAAAAGCATCTGAAATCTATATTTATGCTGGTTTATACTGTCTGCTTTCATTCAAAAGTGAAAGGAAAAATATAAAAATACATAATAAATAGTAATTAGATCTAAATAAAGTTCCATATTAAGAAAAGTCAATCTTAAATTGCATTGATTTATTTCAATATTCTTTTATAAATATTAGATTTTTATATTGGTGTATACTGGTTTATAGTGGTATTAAAGGCTCTACATACTGACTTTGATTAAAAGGAAATATGTAGGGTTATTAAACTGCAGTTTTTTGATGGAAATCTCTGTCTGTATTTCTCACATTTCCCACAGAAGATCTTCTCAGCAGCAGTGGAAGTGATTGCAGGACGATTTCTTCAAAGAGCGTCTGACCTGGTCTTTGAAGGATAAGGTCAGGGGGGTTTGATGAGGCTGAGACTGATGTGTTCCTGCGGGGCTTTAGGTGAGGAAATCTGCCCTCGGGATTTCTAACAAAGCAAAGCCAGCGTAATGACTCACATTACATCACTTCCTTATCTCCTGCAGACACTGGATTACCACCATTGCACTGCGGCTGGACATTCTGACACTGTTCTTACACTGCTTTCCCCTTTCTACAGCAGACTACATCGAGCCCTCCGCAATCAGCCATTGTGTAGAAATAAAGAAGGAGTGGATCTAAATCTAAGACCTTTCCCAGGACTTGGAGACATGTGCAGGTTACCTAATGACTCAACAGGGCCTGAGAGCTGCCTGACTCTACTATTCCTCTCCTACTTATCTAAAAAGTGTGGTTTTAGTAGCTCACTAAATCAAATCAAATGTATGGATGAAGTAACACGTATATTTTGCCTTTCTAGACACCCAAGATCATATTACTAGCATATTTAACACACAACTATTTATACTCAGCACTCATTCAGACAAACACTGTTGAGAAGTGGTAGCCAATCACGCAGAGCGTACTCTCAACCGGAAAAGATCACATCAGGCACTGAGGAATTAACCCAGGACAAAGTGCCAATCCATATCTGGGCATACAGTCATAAACACATATGTACTTAACCCTAAAAACACACACCAGGGTGATTTAGGGTATCCAATTTACCTGATCTCCATGTTTATGGGCTGTGTGAGGAAACCCATGCAGACTTCAACCCAAGACCCAACTGATATCACAAAACCGCTTTACAGAAATCAGCAACAAGACAAGGTCACGGCCAAACAACATACAAAATATAAAACCCTACAGTCAGTTACCATTTATAAACTATTAGAAAAATAACAGCAATTACCGTATTTTTCCCACTTTAAGGTGCAGTTAATTTTTTTTCATTGCTCCTTTTAATCTGGTGCATCTTATGTATGAAATCTACCAGTCAGGTTGTAAGGAGCAGTAAAGCCACTCCACTAAAGTACAGCATTATATAAGAGTTTCAGTAAAGTTTCTCCAGTACCAAGGCTGGAGCACCATTAGCATAAGCCACTAAGCACTAGCTCTTTCGCCATTTAGAGGGGAGAAATCGGATTGTAGCGTGTGTTTACCATGATAAAACAGGCTACGTGGGACGAACCACTAGCTGATAGCACCCTGGGTTACCAGAACACACAAGGTAACTTAGTGTAGCGCTGTTGGCGGCATTTACTAGCGCTAAATTCTGATAATCTCAGTTAGCTTTGCAACTAACCATGCTACTGAAAAATAGAGATCTGTGAGACTCTGAGAATGAGAGCAGATCTGACTATAACAGCCTTAATATAGCCTGAACAGAGAGAGCCTGAAGGTAACATAGACACGAGCACACCCTAAAACAATGTTACTAACCCACTCCACTGTACACAAACCTGAGTAAACACATGCAGCAGGGAGGACAACAGCACCAGCATCTCAGTTTACCCATGATTCCCTATAAACATGAACCTCTGGACCTTCAGACGTCATCTAAGGGTAACGATTAGTTAACAAAACTAAACTAAATAAATTCATTTTCAGTACAGACTTTTTTGTAAGGCTATTCCAGAGTGGTATTGCTTTATAAGAGAAGGCTCTACCCCCGCACCCTCTGATCTAATTAAATGTGACAGTGCATAATAGTAGACGAGATCTCGCAAATAGTATGAAGATATATCTAAGTTATCTATTATTATGCAAAATAATAATACATTAACATCTAACAATACATTGTTCAACTGGTACTCTTACACTGGCTTTATTATCTATTTATAGAGAATGTTTAGTTCTGTTTTCCAACCAGTTCTCAGTATCTTTAATTCTTTAATATTTGAGTATGCTCAACTTTTAACACTTTATTCTGTAGATCTACTAGATAGTCCAATACTAGCTAACATCAGTAATTGGTGCTTAATGAGTGTTTTCAACTTTTTGTATGTTTTGGCACCAAGTTTTGTCCTTTAAAAACCTCTCAGATGGTCTTTCACAAACTACCCCCCACTTTTCTATAGTGTATTTCCTCAATCATTGTGCTGAAGTCTGAACATCACTGAAAAGTGTCCCAGTATTTTTTCCCTGTGGGAGAATGTTGTGAAAATGTCTTACATCAGCTTTATAATCTTCCTCTATCTTTTGTAAGATGATGTTTCTCCTCCATTCTGAATCAATAAACAGACACTGTATACAGTAAATTGTATATACTGCTGTATATGTTTTACAATGGCTTTCAGAGCACAGAATGACGGAAACAAATTTCAAACAAATCACACAGACTGCACTGAGTAATCTTCCAACAAAGGCGAGAGAGCAGAGACATCTGGAGAATAGTGGGAAAAACCATCACTTCTGTCTGTTGTGCAACAGCACTTCCTAACACTTACAGGAGCTTGACGTCAGTATTTACACTGACAAAATCATATAAATATATAGCTGTACTTTTACCTCAAACATACACTCTTATCTTTTAGTACTACTCCTGTACATGCTTATGAAATCACATAATCAAGTCTATTAGCCGTTAGCTAAACACCTCCATGAGGTTTGAGGAGGGCTTGTGATGCTCATAAGCTCACTGAAAAATAACACTGTACACTGTAAAACCCGATAAGTTGACTAAACTCAAAACTTTTGTTGTAACCGATTACCTAATACATTTTAAGTTCATGTAATGTAATTTTTAATTACAGTGAACTTAACAAATACATATACATATATATTTAAAATTAATATTTTCCTGAACTTGTATTTAGTCTTCTTTCTGGTTTCATTCAACTATTTTTTAAATACACATAGAAAAGTAGATGAAAGAAAACAGTAAAGAATTAAAAGTACTGAGAGCACTGAGAGAACACAGAGTTACTGCAGCTCAATAAATGATGCTTCTTATACAGCTACAACACAGAGACCAAGCATTTGATTATAATATGTGATCTACAAGTGTAGCCCCGGGTGAATCACTACACACTGATGGTGAGTGTTAGTCAGAAACTGTTGGACACACCCAGTATGCAAATAGATTGTGACAGAAGCCAATGGAAAAGAAGCTGTGAATGGCAACAGACTAAACTCAGTTATTATAAGTTGATTCAACTCAAAGATCTCAGTTTGAATGTTTATATGTGCCCACGAATGTTCAACTAACTCTAAATCAACTTCCCCTTTAGTTGTAATAACTTGATTTTTTAATTTATGCTTACTCAAGTTTTCATTCCCCATTACTTAAAACATTTGAGCAAACCAGCTGCCTTTAAAAAAAATAGTAAACTCAATTTACAGTATAACAAAAATAAAAAAAGTTAAGTCAACTTAATTGTATTAGTTGTAATAACTTGATGTTCTAAGTTATGATAACTTAAGTTTTATGAGGATTTTATGAAAAATACTGAGGCTTCACCAGAAGGTGAAAATCACTAATTAGCAAGAAGTATAGAAAAGCCAGGATTATCCTTTAATAATTTGATGGAAAAGCTTAAGTTAGGAAAATAATAGGATCTGCTCATGATCCCAAACACACCAGCTCATTTGTGAAACACAGTGGAGGTAGTGTCATGCCTTAAGCTTGCATGACTTATTCTGGGATGGTCTCATTAATCTTCATTGGTGTAAAGAGAACTCAGAAGTCTACAGAAACATTTTGTCTGTCAATTTAAAGAAATATGAACCCAACTGACTGGGAGATTCCTCGTCATGCAGCAAGATATTGACCCGAAACCCACTGCAGCCTGGAAAAGCATCACAAAAGAAGAATATAAAAAGTTTGATGGTACCAGTGAGTCACCGGCTTGATGCAGTTAATGTAAGCAAAGGATTTGCAAGTAAATTCACTTTACTGTATTTTTCACACTATTCTTAAAATCCTTTAATTTTCATAAAAAGTGAAGTTTCTCCAGCACTGAGGCTGGAGCAGTATTAGCATTAGCTGCTAACCGCTACCTCTTTCGCCATTCAAAGGTATGTACACTCTAAGAAATGAAACACTGACATTGTTCTTATTACATAAATGATTATGCTGAAATTACTCTTACTTTTTAATTTTTTACAGTCAAAATAATCAAGTTGTATTGCATTAAAATAATAGTATGAGATTTCATTGCAACAAAATACTGCAGATTAAAACCAATGTAACCAACTCACCTAAAACGCACTAGCCCTTTACTCTAAAAAGTGATTCTGTGTTTTAGTCAGGAGAACTAATATTATTAAGTTGAGTGAACTTACCGGTCAGTACAACTCAATAAAATGAGTTCAGAGAACTTCAACCTGAAAACTTAAAATGTTTGTTGAGCCAATAAAAAAATGTGATTTGAACCAACTTTTAGTCACTACATGAGTCAATGCTCTTTCTACAGTGTTGGTTCATACAGCTTTCCCATTAAGACTCCTGGCACCATATATTTGCATATTGGGTGTGGCCTCTACCTTACTTACCATCTTTGTGTTGTCTGTTGCCCAAAGCTACCAAAGCTATCCTGGGCATGAAGTAACGTAATATATGTGTTGGTTGGCAGATCTGATTGTTTGTAGGCTGTAAGAGCACATTAACTTTATTCTGTGTTCCTATAGAACTGTAGTCTGTGCAGGTACCATGTTAAAACAAGATACATGGGATGATCTGATAGCGCCCTGGCTTGTTGAGACTCTCAGGGTGCCCCAGTGTACCTGTTTTTTTTTTTGTGGAGACCAACTGAATTTGAAGGAGAAAAATGGCAACACCATTGTTGCTTATAATTCGGTGTACCGTTTAATCTGTAAAATATGGTAATCTGTATAAATACATCACAGTTCTAATTATTTTGGAGGGAACTGCATGTATGTAATTAAAATATGGCATCCTGCAGCACATTTACCCAAAGATGTTGCAGCTGGGCATGTAGCTCCTGTAGACCTGTAGGTTGCCTAGGCTGGCGTCCCAGCTGGTCCCATAAATGCTCAATTGGTGATAAATCTGGTGACCGGGCAGGCCAACGAAGGGTCAGAATCTGGGAAAGACTTTTAATCAATCACAATTAAAGAAATAGAGGACTATAATAACAACAAAATTTTTAAAAAGGCAAATGAAGGAACTAAAATAAAATTAAAAAGTATAAAAAATAAAAGGATGAAATAAATGAAATAAAAAGGTAAAAGGCCAAAAGTCAAATCAGTAATAAAACAAAAAAGCTAAAAGTAAAAACAGAAAATGAGTTAAATAAAATAAATTAAATAAATAAACAGGTAAAAGAAAAAAATAACTAAAACAGTCTGACTTTCCTATTGAAACCTTGTAGGAAATGCGTGTAGGCGAGCATTATCCTGCTGAAAAATGCCATTTGGAAGCCCTGCGATGAGGTGCAACATATGGGGTCTCAAGATGTCCTGAACATATTGCTGTTAATGTCCCTCATATCACTACTAGGAGTGACTGAATGTCCCAAAAACTGTAGGAGGGCTGAAAACTTTATTCCACCAATCAAAAATACCCAGCAAACAGCATCATGTGACCACTGATAACGAATTAGAGTTTAGCTGACATTCTGATTATCCACTTACAGTAAGCTTTGTTTTAGACATTAGCAGCTATATGTTAATAACAGGTATGTTGATTATAGGCTACACTACACAATGACTTACCTAAAGCTGCCAGAAGCATCCACCTTATGACATTAGTGCATTAGACCCATTACATGCTGTATGTGTACACATACTACACATATATAATACTTTACCTGTGTTTACCTGTGTAGTGCTGATACACATACACACAATGCATGCTGACTCCACAAAGTGATGCGTCAGCTGTCAGGATGAGTCAGGCTGGGTTTTCAGGAGGAGCAGCAGGGCGTGGAAACCAGATAAAAACAAAAACTCACACGTTTCCTGACAGACAGCCAACCATGAGTGTGAACCTGCAGGGCCTAACATGCATCAACAAGACCACACGGACGGGCATCCACCACCAGCCCAGACAGACAGCACAGTGTCACATATACACATTACCAGTCAAAAGTTTAAGAACACCCCTATTTTTAGTTGTCCAGTACATGGAAAACAATTATGAGTAAAATTTACTTCAAAAAAGTTTCGCAACTTTCTGCATTTGCTTTTTTTTTTTTTTAAGTAAATTTAATTTAATGTAAATTTAAGTAACTTCAACTCAGTTTCAAGACTTAAATGTTACATAGAGTAAATAAGTGAACTGAACTTCAGTCAATCCTTTCTTTAAGTAAACTTTACTTCATTTATTTTTGCTGAATCAATCCTTTCTTTTATTAACCTTTACTTCATTTCTGCATACAATATTACCTAATTACAATTACTTCATTTATACAATATTATTATATATAATTTTAGTTAAAAAAACACATTCAAATATTTACATAATCTCAAAGATTTGTTTTGTAAACAGACCAACTCTCACTGTCTCAACATATGGATAGCATGTAATACATTCTTTTTAGTTCCCTAAAAACACATAAAAATATGTGTTTTAATTAAAAATATTTAAATTTCAAGAATTATAATATATTATCTATCATTTTTTATTTTTTTGAGTAATATCAATTAAGTAATTGTAATTAAGTAATATTTTATGCAGAAATTAAGTAAAGTTTAATAAAAGAAAGGTGAATTAAAGTTCAGTTCACTTATTTACTCTATGTAACATTTTTTGAATCCGAGTTGAAGTTACTTAAATTTAAATGAAATTAAATTTATTTAAAAAAGCAAATACAGAAAGTTGCTAAAGTTTTTATTTTTTTTTTTAAGTTTTACGCATCATTATTTTCAGTGTAGCATTGCATACAGTCCAGCTGTATGGCCCAGACAAGCTGCTCTTTTAGTTTTTAATCTTAGCAATGAATCTATTACTGCACTTCTTCACCTTCTACACTGTAAACCCAGAAGTTGTTTGAACTCAAATAAATTAAGTCTGTTTTACATAAAATTGGAGCTTTCTAAACATTACTCAACTATTTTGAGTTAGTTCATTTGTGGGCACATATAGATTCAAACTGAGATCTTTTAGTTGAATCAACTTATAATAACTGAGTTTAGTCTGTTGCCATTAACAACTTCTTTTCCATTGGCTTCTGTCACAATCGATTTGCATACTGGGTGTGTCCAACTGTCCTGACTCTTACCATCAGTGTGTAGTGATTCCCCCGGGGCTACCTTAGGTAAACTTGTAGATCGCATATTGTGATTAAATGCTTGGTGTCTGTGTTGTAGCTGTAGAAGAAGCATTATTTATTGAGCTGCAGTAACTCTGTGTTCTCTCTGTGCTCTCAGTACTTTTAATTCTTTACTGTTTTCTTTCACCTACTTTTCTATGAGTATTTTAAAAAATAGTTGAATGAAATCAGAAAAAAGACTAAATTCAAGTTCAGGAAAATATTCATTATAAATATATGTATACGTATTTAAGTTCATTGTCCTTAAAAATTATATTTCATGAATTTAAAATGTATTAGGTAATCGGTTACAACAAAAGTTTAAAATTTAGTCAACTTATCGGGTTTTACACACTTAAAAAAAACAACTTGCATTTACAGGCTATTTAAAGTAGAAACAACTCAAGTAAACTGTGCAGATTTAACTATGATTCAAGAACACTTAAATAGCAAGCATAAAGTGAACTTAACTTGAAAATAACAGTTATAATTGCTTAACATTTTCAAGGCAACCGGTTTCCTCATTTTGTTAAAAGTAAGATCAACTTATTACATTTTACAGTGTACCTTGTGAAGTCTTCTCTTCACTGCTGAAACTGTGACTCAGTCTAATGTTAGCTGAGCTAAAGGCGCTGTTGCCATGTGGGTCAGCCAGACTGAACTCTTCCCATACCAGTTTTCTTCAGTTTCCAAGAGTCTTTTAAAGGTGTAGGAAACACTATTCACCACTCTCTCTAGCTTCGTCTGTAATTTGTCTTAAGAAAAGACTCCTACTTTTAATAGTTACAGAGTTCTCTTTGTTTCTGTGTCTTTTTCTAGTTTTCATTATGATGAATGTTTGAATGTGCTGTGTGTAAGTGTGTAAATGTTGCAGTAGAAAGTGCAGTAACATGTTTTGTTACAATACTGCTAAAATCTATTTCCAATGCTCAGTTTATTTCCAGTGCTAGCCCTGGCAATTTACTGCAAAGTTTTGTACGCTGAATTTTGTACCCCCGTTTTTGACTGAACCTGAAGAACTTCAATGGCAAAAAAAAGGTGTTCTAAAACTTGTGGTCATTGGTCTATACTATCAATTTACGATATATTTCACCACAATATGAACACTGAAAGAGTATTTTAATGCAGAAACTTCCAGATTAAATAAGTGAGATATTGTGGAGCTTTTTACAGCCCTGACAAAACCTGTACACATTATTTTGTCTTATTTAAGTAAACAGTAAAATCAAAATGAAGTATTTCCTGGAAGAGCTTTGCCCTTCTGCTCTTTCTTCACAGAAGCGCTGATGCTGTTCGTATTTACTGTGAGTTGGAGTTTCTTCCTCTCTCATAAACTGTGTTTAATCTGCCTGAGTAGAAGAAGTTACGCTGCACTGATGTAAATTTGCAATATTAAACTGGCTGAATGATGGATGTTCCAGTAAACACACAGTTCTTATTTACTGCACTGGAAGGAGGCCCAAGTATGGGCCAATCATACTAATGTATTCAGTACTGTGTTGAGTTCTGTTTTTCCCCTGTGGACCTGCAGAGCTGTGGGTACAGAATTTAAAGTACGTGCAAAATCAGAATCTTAATACAGATATAACAACATTTTAGTATTTAAGTGTTTTAAACAGTAGATTTATTTAACAGTTTTATACGTATCTAGAGTAGTACACTTTAGGTTAACCTTTGTCTGCACCAAGTAGTAGCACCAAGTAGTAGCACCACTAGGTAGGATTGAGATTTTGTGCTTGTGGGCTCCCCCTACAGTTGCAAAGTGTAATAAATGTTTCAGGCGGATTAGTTTCTCTTTCTCGTTTTTTGGCTTTCACAGACATATTCGGTCTCTTTCCAGCTTCTGCCAGAGTGTCTGTATGTTAGTTTGTAAAGAATGAACCAGTAGTTCTTGTAGAACTGTTAGAACTAAAGGTTGGAAAGCAGGTCGCAGTTCTCGCGAGCGTTGGTCGTGGCCGCCTCGGAAAACTTTCAGAGTCTGGTTTGAGCTCAGAGGAGCTCCGGCACAGACTCGAGAACACCGCTATTTCTCCTATTACACCTCAATGCAGCGCTGCAGTGAGTTTCAAGCTGTAATTTCACTTCTTTAAAAAGATCAAAAATCAAGAAAATCCTACCTAGTGCTGCTTTAAGGTAGACTATCACTTCCCATTAAACAATACAAGAAGTAAAAGCAGTGGTGTTGTGCCAAAATCTGACTCCCCATGGCAATTAGGCATGTCACACAGCAGTATGAGCACAACAGATTACACTAGTAGTTTCTGTACAGTGGTATAAAAAAAGTTTGGGCACACCTGATAATTTTAATGAATTTCCTTTATAAATCATTGGTTGTTCGGATCAACAATTTCAGTTAAATATATCATATAGCACAGTGATATTTGAGAAATGAAATGAAGTTTATGGGATTTACAAAAAATGTGCAATATTTTTTTAAACAAAACAAGGCTGGTGCATACATTTGAAAAATGACATTAATATTTAGTAGATCCTCCCTTTGCAGAAATAACCTTTAAACTCTTCATATATCTTCTAATGAGAGTCTGGCTTCTGGTTGAAGGTATTTTGGTTTATTCTTCTTAACAAAACATCTCCAGTTGAGTCAGGTTTGATGGTTTCTGATCATGAACAGCCCGCTTTAAATCACACCACAGATTTTCAATAATATTCAGGTCTGGGGACTGAGATGATCATTCCAGAACGTTGTACTTGTTCCTCTGTATGAATGCTTTAGTAGATTTTGAGCAGTGTTTAGTGTTTAGGGTCGTTGTCTTGTTGAAGTATTCAGCTCCGGCTCAACTTCAAATTTATCACTGAAATTGTTCTCAAGAATCTATTGATATTGACTAGAATCCATGTGACCCTCAACTTTAACAAGATTCCCAGCACCTGCACTGATCACACAGACCCACCACCAAATTTCCTCTATGCATATCGCCCTCCAAACAACTAAATTTTAGTTTCATCAGTCTACACACAGCACCTTACTCCAAAATGAAGCTGGCTTGTCCAAATGTGCTTTAGCTTTAGCATACCTCAAGCGACTCTGTTTGTGGCTCAGAAAAGGCTTCTCCTGCAGTACTCTCTCATACAGCCTCTCCTTGTGTAAAGTGCACTGAATAGCTGAACGATGCACAGTGACTCCATCTGCAGTAAGATGATGATGTAGGTCTATGGAGCTGATCTGTGGGTTGATTATAATTGTTCTCACCATCCTTCTCCTCTGCTTATCTGAGATTTTTCTTGTTCTGCCACTTCGGGTCTTAACTAGAACTGTGGCTGTGTTCTTCCATTTTCTTCACTATGTTCCTTACAGTGGAAATTGACAGATAATATCTCAGAGATAGCTTTTTGTATATTTCCCCTAAACCATGATGTTGATCAGTCTTTGTTTTTGAGAACTTTTTAAGGCTCCCACATCTCTTAGAGAAAATGCAAAAAGGAGAAAAACAATTGACCACCTTAACCCTTTCTCATAATTGGGTTCACCTGTGTATGTAGGTCAAGGGTCAAGGATTCAAGTATTCAAGGAGATTTTATTGTCATTCGCATCACATGTGGTACATGAGGTGGAACAATGAGCTTAATGAGCTTAATAAAACAAATGTTGTGTTCCATTGCTAAAGCTATTCAAATCTATAAAACAACAATTTATGCACCTGCCTAATAATTATTGCACACTTTCTGTAAACCCTATAAACTTCATTGAACTTTAAAATATCATCTGCTATATGATACATTTAACTGAAAATGCTGATCTGAACAATCAATGATTTATAAAGAAAAACCATGAAAATTAATTGAGGTGCCCAAACTTTTTCATACCATTGTGTCTACTGTAACTGTAGATTAAACCTTTATAAACAGAAATAAAAGGACTATTGCAGCAATAGCATGCTGGCTATCGGCCTTGTTCAACATTGCTACCATGGCATAAGCTTGCCGGCTTCCGGCCTCATCCAATATTGCAAATACAGTGTTAGCACGCTGGCTACTGGCCTTTTACGCTATTGCTATTACTGCATTACTATGCTGGATCTTGTTGGTCATGTTGGATTATCAGTGTACAGCTGGACAGCTCCTCTGCGTTCCTGTAACCAGGTATGCATGGTCTTGGCATGTGCCCACTAGCTCCAGATGCTTCTTTATGAGCCCGGCTAGAGCGCTCCTTCAGTTTCCATTCTGTTACTTCAGTTACTTTGCGACTAATGAGGAGCCTGGGCTGGTCCTCCATGTCATTTGTGCTCCTGCAGTAGAGGGACTATTAAAGATAATCATAGGCTGATTGGCGAAGCTCCGCCGCTCCGGGTTCTCCATGCTCTACAGCAACACACTACGGGAGGATTGATGGGTTTTTGGGCGACGAGTGACAGAAGAACTCTCTTTTGCTGAGAAAAAGATGAGTCTCCTCTCTCTCTCTGGTGAAGAGCTAGCTGTGTGGAATCAGATGGAATCTGTGGGGCAATGAGACGAGGCCGGCGTGAATGAAAATGAATGGGAGCTGGAGTCGCTGCCCATTTCAGGCCTGTTTACACTCTCATAGCCCCCAATAAACTAGTGCGGCACATCAGGAACTGTGGCAGGTCACACTGTGGAGAAAACACTGTAATGATTACATCTTAGCGCTGAGGTCAGTATGTAAACACACAGTAGTTACATTAACATCACAACAAGATTCATATTTATATTAATCCCAGGCTGCATGCTCAGGAAATATGTTCATTGTAATTGAGCTTGACCCAAGAGTTTTAATAACCCGGTTTATATGATTGGTTCTATTAGGACTGGTGTAAAGGTCAAGGCAAACTATACGCTAAACGCTATACAAAAAAAAAACAACACATGTAATTTACTGAGCCATCGGGGAAGAAAAATCCATACAATAACCTGGTCTATATTCAGTATATTCAGGTAGTCAGCTGATCTTATACATTTGGGCACAAAATGTTGCTGAATCTAGATCTCACCAACTGCAGCAACTGCAGATCACAGCCCCACCCCCACAGGCTTGTACAGTAAACACAAGGCATGATGGTTGCATCAACTCAGCTGCCTCTCTTCTTACCCTGATGACCCATCACTCTGGAACAGCGTAAATCTGGACTCATCATACTACACAACCTTCTTATGACCCTACTTCAGAATTGCAAATTGAAGCTGTTTTTGGCGATTAGACTTACTGGTAAGTGGTTTTCTTAAAGTTACATGGCCATTTAGTCTCAATACCGTGAGTTCCCTATACATTGTAAGAGTGGAAATGTTCTTACTTTCACTATTAAATAAAGCCCTGAGTTCTAGTGTTGTTTAAGATTAAGTAATCACTGATCTCTGATCACCATCATTCAAGTTTTCATTTTTAATAATGCATTAGACAGTTCTTAACCCGATTTTAGTTTAGTTATCAGAAATCTCCTTAGATATGTTTTCTGATTGATGAGTGCCAATAATTGGACCCTTCTGAAACAGATTTTTTTTTTCCATGAGCCCAATATGTGTTTTTACACATGAATGTTTAACAAATGAGAAGCTACTCACTGCATCAGTTAGGGTTAAATAACTGTAATCATCAAAAAAACAAAATCATCCTTGCAGTAATTATCCAATAGGAGGCCCTGATTTATTAGACAGGCAGTGTGTAAGTGTTATTTTCAAGTTCAACTTAAACTCTTTTATTTAAGTGTAGTTTTATTATTATGTAGTTTAATTTTATTTGAGTTGTACTCACTTTATATAGCGTAGTAAGTCTTTTTTTTTCTTTCTAATTTTTACCATTTTCTCCTCAATTTACACAGCCAATTATTAGGACTCCCCCTATCACTAGTGATGCCCCAACACACCAGGAGGATGAAGACTAGCACATGCTTCCTACGATACATGTGAAGTCTGCCACCACTTCTTTTTGAGCTGCTGCTGATGCAGCATTGCCGAGCAGCATCACAGCGCACTCTGAGGATACATCAGCTCACAGACGCCCTGTGCTGCAGACATCACCCTAGGAGTGATGTGGGGAGAGAGCGCCATCTACCCACCCGGAGGGAGCAGGGCCAATTTTGCTCCCTCTGAGCGCCGGCAGCTTGATGGCAAAGCTGCATGAGTGGGGGTTCAAACCTGCGACCTCCCGCTCATAGTGGCAGCGCTCTAGACAGCTGGACCACTTGGCGCCCCAATAGCGTAGTAAGGCTAACTTCTCATTTATAAGTGTTGGCAATCTCTATAAAAAAGTAATATTACCAAAATTTAAATTATTATTGGTTTCTGGAAATAATGTATTTACATAATGATGGTGAGTTAGTTACCTATAGGGACCCATATGCAAATAAATGATGCCAAGAACCAATAGGGAAGACGCATCATCTATGTAAGCTCGAAAGCGTAGAGTGTAGGTTACTTTTATATTTAGTTACAGATGTCTTTCACATGAAATTAGAACTTTACTAACATTTCATGAGTTAAAACATTAGTATATTATGAAATGACTAAATGTCACTAATATTATTTGATAAAGAAGTGGTGTTACCTTTTACACTGCACCATACCGATCTGCCCTGATTGTCACCTGTGTCAAGA
This sequence comes from Astyanax mexicanus, assembly GCF_023375975.1. Lineage (NCBI taxonomy): Eukaryota > Metazoa > Chordata > Actinopteri > Characiformes > Acestrorhamphidae > Astyanax > Astyanax mexicanus. Next base: position 36,403,167 of record NC_064424.1, on the reverse strand, counting down.
AAGCCTAATGAATCCACCTCCGATTTAAATCTTAAGCTGGCTTTCTGGATTAACTTCAGTTCTTATTATATATTCCCTCCCTGGCATAACCTAATTGTGCCACAGTAGGTATGTAAACTACATGATATAACAATGTTTGAAGTGTCCACAGCTCGAATCAGTAAAGATAAATCATCTACTCTTTAAGGCAGATTGTTGGGATGTATAGAAATCATTGGAAAATATATGAGCTGTGAGGTGTGGGGGAACTTCACAGGAACGCTGCCAGTCTATTTTTTTAAGGGTGTTTAGTTAGAGCTGTCAGTGTGAGAGACATTGTGATAGGATAAACTCTGAACTCCAACTCATCCTCAATGACTCATCTTCATTCTTTAATTTTACCAACAACATTACTTGTTCTGCTGAAACTATATATATATATTTAAGACTATCAAACACATTTTAATAGATAACCTAATTAAAATTAAAAGCATTTTTAAATGATGATTTTATTTATTAACGGAAAAAGATATCCAAACCAAGCTGGCAATAAATATTTTTGAAAAGCTAAATTTAATTGTGAACTGTCAGATCTGTAGAATCAAGAAATTCCTTAAATAGAACCTGTCTGACAACATGAAGCAGATAAACACATTATGTCCCAATCTGAAGAAATTCAAAAACAGGTGAGACAACAAGGTCACTGACATAATTTCTAAAGCTTTGAAACTCCAGCGAACCACAATGAGAGCTATTGGAGAAACAAATAGAGAAAACAGGGAGCACTGGTTAACCTTAACCTGGTTAATCCTATTCCAAAAGGGCATGGAGAACTCATCCAGGAGGTCACAAAAGAACCCAGAACAACATTTAAAGAGGGTGAAAATGGTATCCAAGTGAGAGTTCCAAGTCAAAAAACACTGAGCAAAAAAAACACATGGACCATCTTACATTTGCCAAAAAACATCTTGATGCTGCCACAATTATTAGGTTTACAACTGAACTGTGCAAATAGAACAATGTCAATGTGAATGGAATGTACAGGAAAGTGACATGTTAAAACGTTAAAAGCACTCATCCTTTTTCCCTAGTCTACAGTTTTTACAGCTCATCCCACAAATAGAAGGTAATATGGGACAGTTAGCAGCTGGTTGCATCACACCGTTAGCCTAACCAGTGCTCATTCCTTATTACTGACTTCAGCATTTTTACAGCAACTTTTCAGCATCACAAGCAGGGTGAACAGGCCTAGAGCAGTGTGTATTCCCGCTGTACTTCAGTCTAAATTACAAGCTTCTGCTGCTATTATCACTCTACAAAATACAGTTACCGTGCACTTCCCTCAGCTTCATCCAGACAGCTGCCGTCAAACTTCATAAACCATTACGAAAAACAAGGACTGAGTGACGGTTTATACCTTGTTTACAAATGTCCTTTAGGCAAAACAAACAGCAAACCTCTCACCTGTGTCAATTAGTGTTACTCAAGAGAGTTAAAGAACACTCACTGACTTTTTTAGAAACACATGCTGTACCTTGTGTGTTCACTCACTGGCCACTTTATTAGAAACACCAACAGTACATTGTGCTTTCATTCATTGGCCATTTTATTAGAAACACCTACAGTACATTGTGCTTTCACTCACTGGCCACTTTATTAGAAACACCTACAGTACATTGTGCTTTCACTCACTGGTCACTTTATTAGAAACACATTGTACCTCCTGCCTTTAATTACCTGTCAAATAGAAACACATACAGTACCTCGTCCGTTGGTTCACTTTGGCCACTTTACCTTTAAGAACACTTTGTGTTGAAATCACTCTGAGCTGTATATTAGCAACAATTACAGTATCTTCTGCTGCTCATCCTGGCCACTTTATCTAGTGCTTGCACTTACTCTGGCCAATATATTAGAAACACCTCATGTACTGTACCTCATGTTTCACTCTCTGCCCACTTTATTGCAAACAACTACTACCTTAATTTTGTGTTCACTCACTGGCCACTTTATGAGAAATGCTTACTGTCTTTAATGCTTACGCTCACTATGGCCACTTTATTAGAAACACCTATCATACAATGTTTCTACTCACTCTAAACATTTTGATAGGAACACATTCTGTACCTAGAGTTTGCATTCACTCTGGCCAATTTATTAGGAACATCTTATTCTTCTTCTCACCCTGGGCATTTCATTCTGCTTCATTCTACCTTGTTTTAAATCACACTACCTTGCTCTGCCTCACTGTATCTCACTCTGCCTCACTCTACCTCCTGTACCTCACCCTGCCTCACTGTACCTCGCAATGCTTCACTCTACATCACTCTAGCTGGCTTCATCTCTCTCTGCCTGGTTTTGTCTTTTTCTGCCTCACTGCATTCTGTCTCACTGTCTCGCTCTACCTTGCTCTGCCTCAATCTACGTCTCTCTACCTGGCTTTGTTCCTCTACCAGTATTTGTCTTGCTCAGCCTCACTGTTTCTCTCTGCCTCAGTCTACCTTGTTCTCACTTGTCCTTGTTTTTCCTCACTTTACTTCCCTCTGTCTCACTTTACTCTGCTCTCCTGCACTCTCTCCTGCACTCTACCTCACTCATATGAAAAAGTTTGGGCACCTCTATTAATCTTAATCATTTTTAGTTTAATATTTGGGGGTTTGCAACAGCCATTTCAGTTTGATATATCTAATAACTGATGAACTGATGAAATGAGGTTTATTGTACTTTGTTTATTGTTCATTGCACTTTGCACAAGGAAAAGTTGTATGGGAGAGTGATTCGAAAGCTGTATGGGAGAGTGATTCTGAGTGATTCTGAGGCGTGCTTGCAGAAATGGCTTCTTTCGCATCACTCTCCCATACAGCTTCTCCTTGTGCAAAGTGCGCTGTATTGTTGACCGATGCACAGTGACACCATCTGCAGCAAGATGATGCTGCAGCTCTTTGGAGGTGGTCTGTGGATTGTCCTTGACTGTTCTCACCATTCTTCTTCTCTGCCTTTCTGATATTTTTCTTGGCCTGCCACTTCTGGGCTTAACAAGAACTGTCCCTGTGCTCTTCCAATTCCTTACTATGTTCCTCACAGTGGAAACTGACAGGTTAAATCTCTGAGACAACTTTTTTGTATCCTTCCCCTGAACAACTATATTGAACAATCTTTGTTTTTAGATCATTTGAGAGTTGTTTTGATGAGCCCATGATGCCACTCTTCAGAGGAGATTCAAATAGAAGAACAACTTGCAATTGGCCACCTTAAATACCTTTTCTCATGATTGGATACACCTGGCTATGAAGTTCAAAGCTCAATGAGGTTACCAAACCAATTTTGTGCTTCAGTAAGTCAGTAAAAAGTAGTTAGGAGTATTCAAATCAATAAAATGATAAGGGTGCCCATACTTTTGCACCGGTCAAATTTTGGTTTAATGCATATTGCACATTTTCTGTTAGTACAATAAACCTCATTTCAATCCTGAAATATTACTGTGTCCATCAGTTATTAGATATATCAAACTGAAATGGCTGTTGCAAACACCCAAATATTTAGAACTAAAAATGATTAAGATTAATAGGGGTGCCCAAACTTTGTCATATGACTGTATCTTGTTCTCACTCTTTCTTGTTCTTTCTCACTCTACTCTCCCTTATTCTACCTTACTCCACCATGTTTTCACTCCCCCTTGCTCTTCTTTACTCTATCTCACTCTTCTCTGCTCTCCCTCACTCTACCTTTTTCTCACTCTAGCTGGCTTTACCTCACTTTACCTGGTTTTGTCTTGCTCTGCTTGGATCTGTCTCTCTCTGTTTTGCTCTACCTGGTTTTGTCGTCTTTTTTATCTCACTCTTCCACTTTGGTTTAAATGCCTACCAACAGAAGCTCTATAAAACTGGTACCACCATGTAGTTTTCCCCCTTTATTGCATTTGTTCTGTATTTATACAGCTGTGACACGCCTATATAAACAACAAGCCACCATGAAATTATATTTAAAGTTTACCACACATATCTGTCCTTGAATTATGCAATTAAACGATACGATTTGCCAGCGCTGGCATCCAAACTCAATGTCAAATGAGGTGGAAAGGCAGCTTTTCCCAGTGAGGCAGTATAATGAGCTGCAGCTGAGGCCTGTGAGTGAACACATTCAGTCTCCACAGCCGACCTTCATCTTCACCTTGTGTTTGATGGCAGATTTTCAGCAGCAATGTGGCCTGAATAAACAGCAGAATAACTGCCTCTCCTCCAAAACATGTGGCACAAAGTTAGGACAAACATGCAAATAGAGATGCACTGTAGGTTCAAACGGACCAATCAGCTTCTGCCCTGTTGGCATGCTAACCGTGTAATAGCATCAATTTGTCTTACTGAAGAGACTATAGCTCTAGGAGTTCACTGACAAATAAGGACATGAGCAGTGATAAAGGAGGCTGAATGGGTGTGGCTAGACCGCTGTAGGCTGAATAGGTGGAGCTTAAATGTCCTAATCTTAATGGGTGGAGCTAAACTGCTGTAGGCTGAACAGATGGTGTTAAACTACTGTAGGCTAGATGGGTGGACCTGAATTGCTGTAGGCTGAATGGGTGGGGCTAAACTGCTGTTGACTGAATAGCTGGAGCTAAACTACTGTAGACTGCACGAGTGGAGTTAAACTGCTGTAGGCTGAATGGGTGGAGCGAAACTGCTGTTGGCTGAATTGGTGGGGTTAAACTGCTGTAGGCTGAACAGATGGTGAAAAAATACTGTAGGCTGAATGGGTGGGGTTAAACTGCTGTAGACTAAATGGATGGAGCTAAGATGCTGTAGGCTAAATTGGTCGAGCTAAACTACTGTAGAATGAACAGATGGTGATAAAATACTGTAGGCTTAATGGGTGGAGCTGAATTGCTGTAGGCTAAATGGGTGGGGCTAAACTGCTGTAGAAATGTGTTCATGGTTGTGATCTACTAGCATGACTAATTAAAATTCTTTTGTTATCATTTGCACTGAAAATATAAACAATAAAGAACATGAATTTACTCCTAATAACAATATATTTTACTGAGAATTTGATACATTTTCAATTATCACAGGATTTTATCATGCAAAACTGAACAGAATTTTAGAATAAGGTTATGCAAAGAATGCTGAAAGTGCAAAATACAAAATTATTAAATGCTGTAAAGAAATGCTTTCAGCTTTAAATATTATACTCTTTTAACTCTTCTGTTCCTCTATAACCTGTTATAAGCTCAGAGGCAGTCAGGCTGTTATTAAAGAGTGAAACACAGGCATAGCTGGGCTCATTAGCATATCAGAAGTGAAGCTGAGTGAGGAGAATTGAGGTTCCGCTTTCAACATCAAACGAGGGGGAAATTACTCAAACGGTTGTTTATAACAGAGCGCAGCTCTTAATGCAGAGGCAGATGCTGGATGATGAAAGGAAGCTGGGCAGGTATTCATCTTTTTCTTCTTCTTTTTATTATTATTATTATTATTATTATTATTATTATTATTATTATTATTATAATCACAGGTGTAAGATATGGACAAAAACATGATGTGTGATAATGCTGTTGGATATATAAATATGGATTTGTAAATCAAAGTGATTTGGGTTTTTGACTGCACTTATTTTACCTAGAGTAAGAAATAGTTTAGTGTGTGCTTTCACTGTGAACCTTTACCTCCCTCTACCACACTATACCTGCCTTTACCTCCTCTACACTGCTCTGCCTCCTTCTACCTCCCTTTACTTCACTCAACCTCACTCTATCTCATTCTGCCTCACTCTGTCTCGCTCTACATTGCTCTACCTCATTCTACTTTCCTTTACTTTACTCAACCTCACTCTTTCTCATTCTGCCTCACTCTGTCTCGCTCTACACTGTTCTGCCTCCTTCTACCTCCCTTTACTTCACTCAACCTCACTCTTTCTCATTCTGCCTCACTCTACCTCGCTCTACATTGCTCTACCTCATTCTACTTTCCTTTACTTTACTCAACCTCACTCTTTCTTATTCTGCCTCACTCTGTCTCGCTCTACACTGTTCTGCCTCCTTCTACCTCCCTTTATTTCACTCAACCTCACTCTTTCTTATTCTGCCTCACTCTACCTCGCTCTGCATTGTTCTGCCTCCTTCTACCTCCTTTAACTTCACTCAACCTTACTCTTTCTCATTCTGCCTCACTCTACCTCGCTCTACATTGCTCTACCTCATTCTACTTTCCTTTACTTTACTCAACCTCACTCTTTCTCACTCTGCCTCACTCTACATTACTCTACCTCATTCTACTTTCCTTTACTTTACTCAACCTCACTCTTTCTCATTCTGCCTCACTCTGTCTCGCTCTACACTGTTCTGCCTCCTTCTACCTCCCTTTACTTCACTCAACCTCACTCTTTCTTATTCTGCCTCACTCTGTCTCGCTCTACACTGTTCTGCCTCCTTCTACCTCCCTTTACTTCACTCAACCTCACTCTTTCTTATTCTGCCTCTCTCTACCTCGCTTTGCATTGTTCTGCCTCCTTCTACCTCCTTTAACTTCACTCAACCTCACTCTTTCTTATTCTGCCTCTCTCTACCTCGCTCTGCATTGTTCTGCCTCATTCTACTTTACTTTACTTTACTCAACCTCACTCTTTCTCATTCTGCCTCACTCTACATTGCTCTACCTCATTCTACTTTCCTTTACTTTACTCAACCTCACTCTTTCTCATTCTGCCTCACTCTGTCTCGCTCTACATTGTTCTGCCTCCTTCTACCTCACTTTACTTCACTCAACCTTACTCTTTCTTATTCTGCCTCACTCTGTCTCGCTCTACACTGTTCTGCCTCCTTCTGCCTCCCTTTACTTCACTCAACCTCACTCTTTCTTATTCTGCCTCTCTCTACCTCGCTCTGCATTGTTCTGCCTCCTTCTACCTCCTTTAACTTCACTCAACCTTACTCTTTCTCATTCTGCCTCACTCTACCTTCCTCTACATTGCTCTAACTCATTCTACTTTCCTTTACTTTACTCAACCTCACTCTTTCTCATTCTGCCTCACTCTGTCTCGCTCTACACTGTTCTGCCTCCTTCTACCTCCCTTTACTTCACTCAACCTCACTCTTTCTTATTCTGCCTCTCTCTACCTCGCTCTGCATTGTTCTGCCTCCTTCTACCTCCTTTAACTTCACTCAACCTCACTCTTTCTTATTCTGCCTCTCTCTACCTCGCTCTGCATTGTTCTACCTCCTTCTACCTCCTTTAACTTCACTCAACCTTACTCTTTCTCATTCTGCCTCACTCTACATTGCTCTACCTCATTCTACTTTCCTTTACTTTACTCAACCTCACTCTTTCTCATTCTGCCTCACTCTGTCTCGCTCTACACTGTTCTGCCTCCTTCTACCTCCCTTTACTTCACTCAACCTCACTCTTTCTTATTCTGCCTCTCTCTACCTCGCTCTGCATTGTTCTGCCTTTTTCTACCTCCTTTAACTTCACTCAACCTTACTCTTTCTCATTCTGCCTCACTCTACCTTCCTCTACATTGCTCTACCTCATTCTACTTTCCTTTACTTTACTCAACCTCACTCTTTCTCATTCTGCCTCACTCTACCTCGCTCTACATTGCTCTACCTCATTCTACTTTCCTTTACTTTACTCAACCTCACTCTTTCTCATTCTGCCTCACTCTACCTCACTCTACATTACTCTACCTCATTCTACTTTCCTTTACTTTACTCAACCACACTCTTTCTCATTCTGCCTCACTCTGTCTCGCTCTACACTGTTCTGCCTCCTTCTACCTCCCTTTACTTCACTCAACCTCACTCTTTCTTATTCTGCCTCTCTCTACCTTGCTCTGCATTGTTCTGCCTCCTTCTACTTTCCTTTACTTTACTCAACCTCACTCTTTCTCATTCTGCCTCACTCTGTCTCGCTCTACACTGTTCTGCCTCCTTCTACCTGACTTTATTTCACTCAACCTTACTCTTTCTTATTCTGCCTCACTCTGTCTCGCTCTACACTGTTCTGCCTCCTTCTACCTCCCTTTACTTCACTCAACCTCACTCTTACTTATTCTGCCTCACTCTGTCTCGCTCTACACTGTTCTGCCTCCTTCTACCTCCCTTTACTTCACTCAACCTCACTCTTTCTTATTCTGCCTCTCTCTACCTCGCTCTGCATTGTTCTGCCTCCTTCTACCTCCTTTAACTTCACTCAACCTTACTCTTTCTCATTCTGCCTCACTCTACCTTCCTCTACATTGCTCTACCTCATTCTACTTTCCTTTACTTTACTCAACCTCACTCTTTCTCATTCTGCCTCACTCTACCTCGCTCTACATTACTCTACCTCATTCTACTTTCCTTTACTTTACTCAACCTCACTCTTTCTCATTCTGCCTCACTCTGTCTCGCTCTACACTGTTCTGCCTCCTTCTACCTCCCTTTACTTCACTCAACCTCACTCTTTCTTATTCTGCCTCTCTCTACCTTGCTCTGCATTGTTCTGCCTCCTTCTACCTCCTTTAACTTCACTCAACCTTACTCTTTCTCATTCTGCCTCACTCTACCTCACTCTACATTGCTCTACCTCATTCTACTTTCCTTTACTTTACTCAACCTCACTCTTTCTCATTCTGCCTCACTCTGTCTCGCTCTACACTGTTCTGCCTCCTTCTACCTCCCTTTACTTCACTCAACCTCACTCTTACTTATTCTGCCTCACTCTGTCTCGCTCTACACTGTTCTGCCTCCTTCTACCTCCCTTTACTTCACTCAACCTCACTCTTTCTTATTCTGCCTCTCTCTACCTCGCTCTGCATTGTTCTGCCTCCTTCTACCTCCTTTAACTTCACTCAACCTTACTCTTTCTCATTCTGCCTCACTCTACCTCGCTCTACATTGCTCTACCTCATTCTACTTTACTTTACTCAACCTCACTCTTTCTCATTCTGCCTCACTCTGTCTCGCTCTACACTGTTCTGCCTCCTTCTACCTCACTTTACTTCACTCAACCTTACTCTTTCTTATTCTGCCTCACTCTGTCTCGCTCTACACTGTTCTGCCTCCTTCTACCTCCCTTTACTTCACTCAACCTCACTCTTTCTTATTCTGCCTCTCTCTAACTCGCTCTGCATTGTTCTGCCTTTTTCTACCTCCTTTAACTTCACTCAACCTTACTCTTTCTCATTCTGCCTCACTCTACCTTCCTCTACATTGCTCTACCTCATTCTACTTTCCTTTACTTTACTCAACCTCACTCTTTCTCATTCTGCCTCACTCTACCTCGCTCTACATTGCTCCACCTCATTCTACTTTCCTTTACTTTACTCAACCTCACTCATTCTCATTCTGCCTCACTCTGTCTCGCTCTACACTGTTCTGCCGCCATCTACCTCACTTTACTTCACTCAACCTCACTCTTTCTTATTCTGCCTCACTCTGTCTCGCTCTACACTGTTCTGCCTCCTTCTACCTCCCTTTACTTCACTCAACCTCACTCTTTCTTATTCTGCCTCTCTCTACCTCGCTCTGCATTGTTCTGCCTCCTTCTACCTTTAACTTCACTCAACCTTACTCTTTCTCATTCTGCCTCACTCTACCTTCCTCTACATTGCTCTACCTCATTCTACTTTCCTTTACTTTACTCAACCTCACTCTTTCTCATTCTGCCTCACTCTACCTTCCTCTACATTGCTCTACCTCATTCTACTTTCCTTTACTTTACTCAACCTCACTCTTTCTCATTCTGCCTCACTCTGTCTCGCTCTACACTGTTCTGCCTCCTTCTACCTCCCTTTACTTCACTCAACCTCACTCTTTCTTATTCTGCCTCTCTCTACCTTGCTCTGCATTGTTCTGCCTCCTTCTACCTCCCTTTACTTCACTCAACCTCACTCTTTCTTATTCTGCCTCTCTCTACCTTGCTCTGCATTGTTCTGCCTCCTTCTACCTCCTTTACTTCACTCAACCTTACTCTTTCTCATTCTGCCTCACTCTACCTCGCTCTACATTGCTCTACCTCATTCTACTTTCCTTTACTTCACTCAACCTCACTCTTTCTTATTCTGCCTCACTCTGTCTCGCTCTACACTGTTCTGCCTCCTTCTACCTCCCTTTACTTCACTCAACCTCACTCTTACTTATTCTACCTCACTCTGTCTCGCTCTACACTGTTCTGCCTCCTTCTACCTCCCTTTACTTCACTCAACCTCACTCTTTCTTATTCTGCCTCTCTCTACCTCGCTCTGCATTGTTCTGCCTCCTTCTACCTCCTTTAACTTCACTCAACCTTACTCTTTCTCATTCTGCCTCACTCTACCTCGCTCTACATTGCTCTACCTCATTCTACTTTCCTTTACTTTACTCAACCTCACTCTTTCTCATTCTGCCTCACTCTGTCTCGCTCTACACTGTTCTGCCTCCTTCTACCTCACTTTACTTCACTCAACCTTACTCTTTCTTATTCTGCCTCACTCTGTCTCGCTCTACACTGTTCTGCCTCCTTCTACCTCCCTTTACTTCACTCAACCTCACTCTTTCTTATTCTGCCTCTCTCTAACTCGCTCTGCATTGTTCTGCCTTTTTCTACCTCCTTTAACTTCACTCAACCTTACTCTTTCTCATTCTGCCTCACTCTACCTTCCTCTACATTGCTCTACCTCATTCTACTTTCCTTTACTTTACTCAACCTCACTCTTTCTCATTCTGCCTCACTCTACCTCGCTCTACATTGCTCCACCTCATTCTACTTTCCTTTACTTTACTCAACCTCACTCTTTCTCATTCTGCCTCACTCTGTCTCGCTCTACACTGTTCTGCCTCCATCTACCTCACTTTACTTCACTCAACCTCACTCTTTCTTATTCTGCCTCACTCTGTCTCGCTCTACACTGTTCTGCCTCCTTCTACCTCCCTTTACTTCACTCAACCTCACTCTTTCTTATTCTGCCTCTCTCTACCTCGCTCTGCATTGTTCTGCCTCCTTCTACCTTTAACTTCACTCAACCTTACTCTTTCTCATTCTGCCTCACTCTACCTTCCTCTACATTGCTCTACCTCATTCTACTTTCCTTTACTTTACTCAACCTCACTCTTTCTCATTCTGCCTCACTCTACCTTCCTCTACATTGCTCTACCTCATTCTACTTTCCTTTACTTTACTCAACCTCACTCTTTCTCATTCTGCCTCACTCTGTCTCGCTCTACACTGTTCTGCCTCCTTCTACCTCCCTTTACTTCACTCAACCTCACTCTTTCTTATTCTGCCTCTCTCTACCTTGCTCTGCATTGTTCTGCCTCCTTCTACCTCCTTTAACTTCACTCAACCTTACTCTTTCTCATTCTGCCTCACTCTACCTTCCTCTACATTGCTCTACCTCATTCTACTTTCCTTTACTTTACTCAACCTCACTCTTTCTCATTCTGCCTCACTCTACCTCGCTCTACATTGCTCTACCTCATTCTACTTTCCTTTACTTTACTCAACCTCACTCTTTCTCATTCTGCCTCACTCTGTCTCGCTCTACACTGTTCTGCCTCCTTCTACGTCACTTTACTTCACTCAACCTCACTCTTTCTTATTCTGCCTCACTCTGTCTCGCTCTACACTGTTCTGCCTCCTTCTACCTCCCTTTACTTCACTCAACCTCACTCTTTCTTATTCTGCCTCTCTCTACCTCGCTCTGCATTGTTCTGCCTCCTTCTACCTCCTTTAACTTCACTCAACCTTACTCTTTCTCATTCTGCCTCACTCTACCTTCCTCTACATTGCTCTACCTCATTCTACTTTCCTTTACTTTACTCAACCTCACTCTTTCTCATTCTGCCTCACTCTACCTTCCTCTACATTGCTCTACCTCATTCTACTTTCCTTTACTTTACTCAACCTCACTCTTTCTCATTCTGCCTCACTCTGTCTCGCTCTACACTGTTCTGCCTCCTTCTACCTCCCTTTACTTCACTCAACCTCACTCTTTCTTATTCTGCCTCTCTCTACCTTGCTCTGCATTGTTCTGCCTCCTTCTACCTCCTTTAACTTCACTCAACCTTACTCTTCCTCATTCTGCCTCACTCTACCTCGCTCTACATTGCTCTACCTCATTCTACTTTCCTTTACTTTACTCAACCTCACTCTTTCTCATTCTGCCTCACTCTGTCTCGCTCTGCACTGTTCTGCCTCCTTCTACCTCACTTTACTTCACTCAACCTTACTCTTTCTTATTCTGCCTCACTCTGTCTCGCTCTACACTGTTCTGCCTCCTTCTACCTCCCTTTACTTCACTCAACCTCACTCTTACTGATTCTGCCTCCCTCTGTCTCGCTCTACACTGTTCTGCCTCCTTCTACCTCCCTTTACTTCACTCAACCTCACTCTTTCTTATTCTGCCTCTCTGTACCTCGTTCTGCATTGTTCTTCCTCCTTCTACCTCCTTTAACTTCACTCAACCTTACTCTTTCTCATTCTGCCTCACTGTACCTTCCTCTACATTGCTCTACCTCATTCTACTTTCCTTTACTTTACTCAACCTCACTCTTTCTCATTCTGCCTCACTCTACCTCGCTCTACATTACTCTACCTCATTCTACTTTCCTTTACTTTACTCAACCTCACTCTTTCTCATTCTGCCTCACTCTGTCTCGCTCTACACTGTTCTGCCTCCTTCTACCTCCCTTTACTTCACTCAACCTCACTCTTTCTTATTCTGCCTCTCTCTACCTTGCTCTGCATTGTTCTGCCTCCTTCTACCTCCTTTAACTTCACTCAACCTTACTCTTTCTCATTCTGCCTCACTCTACCTCGCTCTACATTGCTCTACCTCATTCTACTTTCCTTTACTTTACTCAACCTCACTCTTTCTCATTCTGCCTCACTCTACCTCGCTCTACATTACTCTACCTCATTCTACTTTCCTTTACTTTACTCAACCTCACTCTTTCTCATTCTGCCTCACTCTGTCTCGCTCTACACTGTTCTGCCTCCTTCTACCACCCTTTACTTCACTCAACCTCACTCTTTCTTATTCTGCCTCTCTCTACCTTGCTCTGCATTGTTCTGCCTCCTTCTACCTCCTTTACCTTCACTCAACCTTACTCTTTCTCATTCTGCCTCACTCTACCTCGCTCTACATTGCTCTACCTCATTCTACTTTCCTTTACTTTACTCAACCTCACTCTTTCTCATTCTGCCTCACTCTGTCTCGCTCTACACTGTTCTGCCTCCTTCTACCTCCCTTTACTTCACTCAACCTCACTCTTACTTATTCTGCCTCACTCTGTCTCGCTCTACACTGTTCTGCCTCCTTCTACCTCCCTTTACTTCACTCAACCTCACTCTTTCTTATTCTGCCTCTCTCTACCTCGCTCTGCATTGTTCTGCCTCCTTCTACCTCCTTTAACTTCACTCAACCTTACTCTTTCTCATTCTGCCTCACTCTACCTTCCTCTACATTGCTCTACCTCATTCTACTTTCCTTTACTTTACTCAACCTCACTCTTTCTCATTCTGCCTCACTCTACCTCGCTCTACATTGCTCTACCTCATTCTACTTTCCTTTACTTTACTCAACCTCACTCTTTCTCATTCTGCATCACTCTGTCTCGCTCTACACTGTTCTGCCTCCTTCTACCTCACTTTACTTCACTCAACCTTACTCTTTCTTATTCTGCCTCACTCTGTCTCGCTCTACACTGTTCTGCCTCCTTCTACCTCACTTTACTTCACTCAACCTCACTCTTTCTTATTCTGCCTCTCTCTACCTCGCTCTGCATTGTTCTGCCTTTTTCTACCTCCTTTAACTTCACTCAACCTTACTCTTTCTCATTCTGCCTCACTCTACCTTCCTCTACATTGCTCTACCTCATTCTACTTTCCTTTACTTTACTCAACCTCACTCTTTCTCATTCTGCCTCACTCTACCTCGCTCTACATTGCTCTACCTCATTCTACTTTACGTTACTCAACCTCACTCTTTCATATTCTGCCTCACTCTGTCTCGCTCTACACTGTTCTGCCTCCTTCTACCTCACTTTACTTCACTCAACCTCACTCTTTCTTATTCTGCCTCACTCTTTCTCGCTCTACACTGTTCTGCCTCCTTCTACCTCCCTTTACTTCACTCAACCTCACTCTTTCTTATTCTGCCTCTCTCTACCTCGCTCTGCATTGTTCTGCCTCCTTCTACCTCCCTTTACTTCACTCAACCTCACTCTTTCTTATTCTGCCTCTCTCTACCTCGCTCTGCATTGTTCTGCCTCCTTCTACCTCCTTTAACTTCACTCAACCTTACTCTTTCTCATTCTGCCTCACTCTACCTTCCTCTACATTGCTCTACCTCATTCTACTTTCCTTTACTTTACTCAACCTCACTCTTTCTCATTCTGCCTCACTCTACCTCGCTCTACATTGCTCTACCTCATTCTACTTTCCTTTACTTTACTCAACCTCACTCTTTCTCATTCTGCCTCACTCTACCTCGCTCTACATTGCTCTACCTCATTCTACTTTCCTTTACTTTACTCAACCTCACTCTTTCTCATTCTGCCTCACTCTGTCTCGCTCTACACTGTTCTGCCTCCTTCTACCTCCTTTAACTTCACTCAACCTTACTCTTTCTCATTCTGCCTCACTCTACCTTCCTCTACATTGCTCTACCTCATTCTACTTTCCTTTACTTTACTCAACCTCACTCTTTCTCATTCTGCCTCACTCTACCTCGCTCTACATTGCTCTACCTCATTCTACTTTCCTTTACTTTACTCAACCTCACTCTTTCTCATTCTGCCTCACTCTACCTCGCTCTACACTGTTCTGCCTCCTTCTACCTCACTTTACTTCACTCAACCTCACTCTTTCTTATTCTGCCTCACTCTGTCTCGCTCTACACTGTTCTGCCTCCTTCTACCTCCCTTTACTTCACTCAACCTCACTCTTTCTTATTCTGCCTCACTCTGTCTCGCTCTACACTGTTCTGCCTCCTTCTACCTCCCTTTACTTCACTCAACCTCACTCTTTCTTATTCTGCCTCTCTCTACCTCGCTCTGCATTGTTCTGCCTCCTTCTACCTCCTTTAACTTCACTCAACCTTACTCTTTCTCATTCTGCCTCACTCTACCTTCCTCTACATTGCTCTACCTCATTCTACTTTCCTTTACTTTACTCAACCTCACTCTTTCTCATTCTGCCTCACTCTACCTTCCTCTACATTGCTCTACCTCATTCTACTTTCCTTTACTTTACTCAACCTCACTCTTTCTCATTCTGCCTCACTCTGTCTCGCTCTACACTGTTCTGCCTCCTTCTACCTCCCTTTACTTCACTCAACCTCACTCTTTCTTATTCTGCCTCACTCTGTCTCGCTCTACACTGTTCTGCCTCCTTCTACCTCCCTTTACTTCACTCAACCTCACTCTTTCTTATTCTGCCTCTCTCTACCTCGCTCTGCATTGTTCTGCCTCCTTCTACCTCCCTTAACTTCACTCAACCTTACTCTTTCTCATTCTGCCTCACTCTACCTTCCTCTACATTGCTCTACCTCATTCTACTTTCCTTTACTTTACTCAACCTCACTCTTTCTCATTCTGCCTCACTCTACCTCGCTCTACATTGCTCTACCTCATTCTACTTTCCTTTACTTTACTTAACCTCACTCTTTCTCATTCTGCCTCACTCTGTCTCGCTCTGCACTGTTCTGCCTCCTTCTACCTCACTTTACTTCACTCAACCTTACTCTTTCTTATTCTGCCTCACTCTGTCTCGCTCTACACTGTTCTGCCTCCTTCTACCTCCCTTTACTTCACTCAACCTCACTCTTACTTATTCTGCCTCACTCTGTCTCGCTCTACACTGTTCTGCCTCCTTCTACCTCCCTTTACTTCACTCAACCTCACTCTTTCTTATTCTGCCTCTCTCTACCTCGCTCTGCATTGTTCTGCCTCCTTCTACCTCCTTTAACTTCACTCAACCTTACTCTTTCTCATTCTGCCTCACTGTACCTTCCTCTACATTGCTCTACCTCATTCTACTTTCCTTTACTTTACTCAACCTCACTCTTGCTCATTCTGCCTCACTCTGCCTCGCTCTACATTACTCTACCTCATTCTACTTTCCTTTACTTTACTCAACCTCACTCTTTCTCATTCTGCCTCACTCTGTCTCGCTCTACACTGTTCTGCCTCCTTCTACCTCCCTTTACTTCACTCAACCTCACTCTTTCTTATTCTGCCTCTCTCTACCTTGCTCTGCATTGTTCTGCCTCCTTCTACCTCCTTTAACTTCACTCAACCTTACTCTTTCTCATTCTGCCTCACTCTACCTCGCTCTACATTGCTCTACCTCATTCTACTTTCCTTTACTTTACTCAACCTCACTCTTTCTCATTCTGCCTCACTCTGTCTCGCTCTACACTGTTCTACCTCCTTCCACATCACTTTACTTCACTCAACCTTACTCTTTCTTATTCTGCCTCACTCTGTCTCGCTCTACACTGTTCTGCCTCCTTCTACCTCCCTTTACTTCACTCAACCTCACTCTTTCTTATTCTGCCTCTCTCTACCTCGCTCTGCATTGTTCTGCCTCCTTCTACCTCCTTTAACTTCACTCAACCTTACTCTTTCTCATTCTGCCTCACTCTACCTTCCTCTACATTGCTCTACCTCATTCTACTTTCCTTTACTTTACTCAACCTCACTCTTTCTCATTCTGCCTCACTCTACCTCGCTCTACATTACTCTACCTCATTCTACTTTCCTTTACTTTACTCAACCTCACTCTTACTCATTCTGCCTCACGCTGTCTCTCTCTACACTGTTCTGCCTCCTTCTACCTCCCTTTACTTCACTCAACCTCACTCTTTCTTATTCTGCCTCTCTCTACCTTGCTCTGCATTGTTCTGCCTCCTTCTACCTCCTTTAACTTCACTCAACCTTACTCTTTCTCATTCTGCCTCACTCTACCTCGCTCTACATTGCTCTACCTCATTCTACTTTCCTTTACTTTACTCAACCTCACTCTTTCTCATTCTGCCTCACTCTGTCTCGCTCTACACTGTTCTGCCTCCTTCTACCTCCCTTTACTTCACTCAACCTCACTCTTACTTATTCTGCCTCACTCTGTCTCGCTCTACACTGTTCTGCCTCCTTCCACCTCCCTTTACTTCACTCAACCTCACTCTTTCTTATTCTACCTCTCTCTACCTCTCTCTGCATTGTTCTGCCTCCTTCTACCTCCTTTAACTTCACTCAACCTTACTCTTTCTCATTCTGCCTCACTCTACCTTCCTCTACATTGCTCTACCTCATTCTACTTTCCTTTACTTTACTCAACCTCACTCTTTCTCATTCTGCCTCACTCTACCTCGCTCTACATTGCTCTACCTCATTCTACTTTCCTTTACTTTACTCAACCTCACTCTTTCTCATTCTGCATCACTCTGTCTCGCTCTACACTGTTCTGCCTCCTTCTACCTCACTTTACTTCACTCAACCTTACTCTTTCTTATTCTGCCTCACTCTGTCTCGCTCTACACTGTTCTGCCTCCTTCTACCTCCCTTTACTTCACTCAACCTCACTCTTTCTTATTCTGCCTCTCTCTACCTCGCTCTGCATTGTTCTGCCTTTTTCTACCTCCTTTAACTTCACTCAACCTTACTCTTTCTCATTCTGCCTCACTCTACCTTCCTCTACATTGCTCTACCTCATTCTACTTTCCTTTACTTTACTCAACCTCACTCTTTCTCATTCTGCCTCACTCTACCTCGCTCTACATTGCTCTACCTCATTCTACTTTCCTTTACTTTACTCAACCTCACTCTTTCTCCTTCTGCCTCACTCTGTCTCGCTCTACACTGTTCTGCCTCCTTCTACCTCACTTTACTTCACTCAACCTCACTCTTTCTTATTCTGTCTCACTCTGTCTCGCTCTACACTGTTCTGCCTCCTTCTACCTCCCTTTACTTCACTCAACCTCACTCTTTCTTATTCTGCCTCTCTCTACCTCGCTCTGCATTGTTCTGCCTCCTTCTACCTCCTTTAACTTCACTCAACCTTACTCTTTCTCATTCTGCCTCACTCTACCTTCCTCTACATTGCTCTACCTCATTCAACTTTCCTTTACTTTACTCAACCTCACTCTATCTCATTCTGCCTCACTCTACCTCGCTCTACATTGCTCTACCTCATTCTACTTTCCTTTACTTTACTCAACCTCACTCTTACTCATTCTGCCTCACTCTGTCTCGCTCTACACTGTTCTGCCTCCTTCTACCTCACTTTACTTCACTCAACCTTACTCTTTCTTATTCTGCCTCACTCTGTCTCGCTCTACACTGTTCTGCCTCCTTCTACCTCCCTTTACTTCACTCAACCTCACTCTTTCTTATTCTGCCTCTCTCTACCTCGCTCTGCATTGTTCTGCCTTTTTCTACCTCCTTTAACTTCACTCAACCTTACTCTTTCTCATTCTGCCTCACTCTACCTTCCTCTACATTGCTCTACCTCATTCTACTTTCCTTTACTTTACTCAACCTCACTCTTTCTCATTCTGCCTCACTCTACCTCGCTCTACATTGCTCTACCTCATTCTACTTTCCTTTACTTTACTCAACCTCACTCTTTCTCATTCTGCCTCACTCTGTCTCGCTCTACACTGTTCTGCCTCCTTCTACCTCACTTTACTTCACTCAACCTCACTCTTTCTTATTCTGCCTCGCTCTGTCTCGCTCTACACTGTTCTGCCTCCTTCTACCTCCCTTTACTTCACTCAACCTCACTCTTTCTTATTCTGCCTCTCTCTACCTCGCTCTGCATTGTTCTGCCTCCTTCTACCTCCTTTAACTTCACTCAACCTTACTCTTTCTCATTCTGCCTCACTCTACCTTCCTCTACATTGCTCTACCTCATTCTACTTTCCTTTACTTTACTCAACCTCACTCTTTCTCATTCTGCCTCACTCTACCTTCCTCTACATTGCTCTACCTCATTCTACTTTCCTTTACTTTACTCAACCTCACTCTTTCTCATTCTGCCTCACTCTGTCTCGCTCTACACTGTTCTGCCTCCTTCTACCTCCCTTTACTTCACTCAACCTCACTCTTTCTCATTCTGCCTCACTCTGTCTCGCTCTACACTGTTCTGCCTCCTTCTACCTCACTTTACTTCACTCAACCTTACTCTTTCTTATTCTGCCTCACTCTGTCTCGCTCTACACTGTTCTGCCTCCTTCTACCTCCCTTTACTTCACTCAACCTCACTCTTACTTATTCTGCCTCACTCTGTCTCGCTCTACACTGTTCTGCCTCCTTCTACCTCCCTTTACTTCACTCAACCTCACTCTTTCTTATTCTGCCTCTCTCTACCTCGCTCTGCATTGTTCTGCCTCCTTCTACCTCCTTTAACTTCACTTAACCTTACTCTTTCTCATTCTGCCTCACTCTACCTTCCTCTACATTGCTCTACCTCATTCTACTTTCCTTTACTTTACTCAACCTCACTCTTTCTCATTCTGCCTCACTCTACCTCGCTCTACATTACTCTACCTCATTCTACTTTCCTTTACTTTACTCAACCTCACTCTTTCTCATTCTGCCTCACTCTGTCTCTCTCTACACTGTTCTGCCTCCTTCTACCTCCCTTTACTTCACTCAACCTCACTCTTTCTTATTCTGCCTCTCTCTACCTTGCTCTGCATTGTTCTGCCTCCTTCTACCTCCTTTAACTTCACTCAACCTTACTCTTTCTCATTCTGCCTCACTCTACCTCGCTCTACATTGCTCTACCTCATTCTACTTTCCTTTACTTTACTCAACCTCACTCTTTCTCATTCTGCCTCACTCTGTCTCGCTCTACACTGTTCTGCCTCCTTCTACCTCCCTTTACTTCACTCAACCTCACTCTTACTTATTCTGCCTCACTCTGTCTCGCTCTACACTGTTCTGCCTCCTTCCACCTCCCTTTACTTCACTCAACCTCACTCTTTCTTATTCTGCCTCTCTCTACCTCGCTCTGCATTGTTCTGCCTCCTTCTACCTCCTTTAACTTCACTCAACCTTACTCTTTCTCATTCTGCCTCACTCTACCTTCCTCTACATTGCTCTACCTCATTCTACTTTCCTTTACTTTACTCAACCTCACTCTTTCTCATTCTGCCTCACTCTACCTCGCTCTACATTGCTCTACCTCATTCTACTTTCCTTTACTTTACTCAACCTCACTCTTTCTCATTCTGCCTCACTCTACCTCGCTCTACATTGCTCTACCTCATTCTACTTTCCTTTACTTTACTCAACCTCACTCTTTCTCATTCTGCCTCACTCTGTCTCGCTCTACACTGTTCTGCCTCCTTCTACCTCCTTTAACTTCACTCAACCTTACTCTTTCTCATTCTGCCTCACTCTACCTTCCTCTACATTGCTCTACCTCATTCTACTTTCCTTTACTTTACTCAACCTCACTCTTTCTCATTCTGCCTCACTCTACCTCGCTCTACATTGCTCTACCTCATTCTACTTTCCTTTACTTTACTCAACCTCACTCTTTCTCATTCTGCCTCACTCTACCTCGCTCTACACTGTTCTGCCTCCTTCTACCTCACTTTACTTCACTCAAACTCACTCTTTCTTATTCTGCCTCACTCTGTCTCGCTCTACACTGTTCTGCCTCCTTCTACCTCCCTTTACTTCACTCAACCTCACTCTTTCTTATTCTGCCTCACTCTGTCTCGCTCTACACTGTTCTGCCTCCTTCTACCTCCCTTTACTTCACTCAACCTCACTCTTTCTTATTCTGCCTCTCTCTACCTCGCTCTGCATTGTTCTGCCTCCTTCTACCTCCTTTAACTTCACTCAACCTTACTCTTTCTCATTCTGCCTCACTCTACCTTCCTCTACATTGCTCTACCTCATTCTACTTTCCTTTACTTTACTCAACCTCACTCTTTCTCATTCTGCCTCACTCTACCTTCCTCTACATTGCTCTACCTCATTCTACTTTCCTTTCCTTTACTCAACCTCACTCTTTCTCATTCTGCCTCACTCTGTCTCGCTCTACACTGTTCTGCCTCCTTCTACCTCCCTTTACTTCACTCAACCTCACTCTTTCTTATTCTGCCTCACTCTGTCTCGCTCTACACTGTTCTGCCTCCTTCTACCTCCCTTTACTTCACTCAACCTCACTCTTTCTTATTCTGCCTCTCTCTACCTCGCTCTGCATTGTTCTGCCTCCTTCTACCTCCCTTAACTTCACTCAACCTTACTCTTTCTCATTCTGCCTCACTCTACCTTCCTCTACATTGCTCTACCTCCTTCTACCTCCCTTAACTTCACTCAACCTTACTCTTTCTCATTCTGCCTCACTCTACCTTCCTCTACATTGCTCTACCTCATTCTACTTTCCTTTACTTTACTCAACCTCACTCTTTCTCATTCTGCCTCACTCTACCTCGCTCTACATTGCTCTACCTCATTCTACTTTCCTTTACTTTACTTAACCTCACTCTTTCTCATTCTGCCTCACTCTGTCTCGCTCTGCACTGTTCTGCCTCCTTCTACCTCACTTTACTTCACTCAACCTTACTCTTTCTTATTCTGCCTCACTCTGTCTCGCTCTACATTGTTCTGCCTCCTTCTACCTCCCTTTACTTCACTCAACCTCACTCTTACTTATTCTGCCTCACTCTGTCTCGCTCTACACTGTTCTGCCTCCTTCTACCTCCCTTTACTTCACTCAACCTCACTCTTTCTTATTCTGCCTCTCTCTACCTCGCTCTGCATTGTTCTGCCTCCTTCTACCTCCTTTAACTTCACTCAACCTTACTCTTTCTCATTCTGCCTCACTGTACCTTCCTCTACATTGCTCTACCTCATTCTACTTTCCTTTACTTTACTCAACCTCACTCTTGCTCATTCTGCCTCACTCTGCCTCGCTCTACATTACTCTACCTCATTCTACTTTCCTTTACTTTACTCAACCTCACTCTTTCTCATTCTGCCTCACTCTGTCTCGCTCTACACTGTTCTGCCTCCTTCTACCTCCCTTTACTTCACTCAACCTCACTCTTTCTTATTCTGCCTCTCTCTACCTTGCTCTGCATTGTTCTGCCTCCTTCTACCTCCTTTAACTTCACTCAACCTTACTCTTTCTCATTCTGCCTCACTCTACCTCGCTCTACATTGCTCTACCTCATTCTACTTTCCTTTACTTTACTCAACCTCACTCTTTCTCATTCTGCCTCACTCTGTCTCGCTCTACACTGTTCTGCCTCCTTCCACATCACTTTACTTCACTCAACCTTACTCTTTCTTATTCTGCCTCACTCTGTCTCGCTCTACACTGTTCTGCCTCCTTCTACCTCCCTTTACTTCACTCAACCTCACTCTTTCTTATTCTGCCTCTCTCTACCTCGCTCTGCATTGTTCTGCCTCCTTCTACCTCCTTTAACTTCACTCAACCTTACTCTTTCTCATTCTGCCTCACTCTACCTTCCTCTACATTGCTCTACCTCATTCTACTTTCCTTTACTTTACTCAACCTCACTCTTTCTCATTCTGCCTCACTCTACCTCGCTCTACATTACTCTACCTCATTCTACTTTCCTTTACTTTACTCAACCTCACTCTTACTCATTCTGCCTCACTCTGTCTCTCTCTACACTGTTCTGCCTCCTTCTACCTCCCTTTACTTCACTCAACCTCACTCTTTCTTATTCTGCCTCTCTCTACCTTGCTCTGCATTGTTCTGCCTCCTTCTACCTCCTTTAACTTCACTCAACCTTACTCTTTCTCATTCTGCCTCACTCTACCTCGCTCTACATTGCTCTACCTCATTCTACTTTCCTTTACTTTACTCAACCTCACTCTTTCTCATTCTGCCTCACTCTGTCTCGCTCTACACTGTTCTGCCTCCTTCTACCTCCCTTTACTTCACTCAACCTCACTCTTACTTATTCTGCCTCACTCTGTCTCGCTCTACACTGTTCTGCCTCCTTCCACCTCCCTTTACTTCACTCAACCTCACTCTTTCTTATTCTACCTCTCTCTACCTCGCTCTGCATTGTTCTGCCTCCTTCTACCTCCTTTAACTTCACTCAACCTTACTCTTTCTCATTCTGCCTCACTCTACCTTCCTCTACATTGCTCTACCTCATTCTACTTTCCTTTACTTTACTCAACCTCACTCTTTCTCATTCTGCCTCACTCTACCTCGCTCTACATTGCTCTACCTCATTCTACTTTCCTTTACTTTACTCAACCTCACTCTTTCTCATTCTGCATCACTCTGTCTCGCTCTACACTGTTCTGCCTCCTTCTACCTCACTTTACTTCACTCAACCTTACTCTTTCTTATTCTGCCTCACTCTGTCTCGCTCTACACTGTTCTGCCTCCTTCTACCTCCCTTTACTTCACTCAACCTCACTCTTTCTTATTCTGCCTCTCTCTACCTCGCTCTGCATTGTTCTGCCTTTTTCTACCTCCTTTAACTTCACTCAACCTTACTCTTTCTCATTCTGCCTCACTCTACCTTCCTCTACATTGCTCTACCTCATTCTACTTTCCTTTACTTTACTCAACCTCACTCTTTCTCATTCTGCCTCACTCTACCTCGCTCTACATTGCTCTACCTCATTCTACTTTCCTTTACTTTACTCAACCTCACTCTTTCTCATTCTGCCTCACTCTGTCTCGCTCTACACTGTTCTGCCTCCTTCTACCTCACTTTACTTCACTCAACCTCACTCTTTCTTATTCTGCCTCACTCTGTCTCGCTCTACACTGTTCTGCCTCCTTCTACCTCCCTTTACTTCACTCAACCTCACTCTTTCTTATTCTGCCTCTCTCTACCTCGCTCTGCATTGTTCTGCCTCCTTCTACCTCCTTTAACTTCACTCAACCTTACTCTTTCTCATTCTGCCTCACTCTACCTTCCTCTACATTGCTCTACCTCATTCTACTTTCCTTTACTTTACTCAACCTCACTCTATCTCATTCTGCCTCACTCTACCTCGCTCTACATTGCTCTACCTCATTCTACTTTCCTTTACTTTACTCAACCTCACTCTAACTCATTCTGCCTCACTCTGTCTCGCTCTACACTGTTCTGCCTCCTTCTACCTCACTTTACTTCACTCAACCTTACTCTTTCTTATTCTGCCTCACTCTGTCTCGCTCTACACTGTTCTGCCTCCTTCTACCTCCCTTTACTTCACTCAACCTCACTCTTTCTTATTCTGCCTCTCTCTACCTCGCTCTGCATTGTTCTGCCTTTTTCTACCTCCTTTAACTTCACTCAACCTTTCTCTTTCTCATTCTGCCTCACTCTACCTTCCTCTACATTGCTCTACCTCATTCTACTTTCCTTTACTTTACTCAACCTCACTCTTTCTCATTCTGCCTCACTCTACCTCGCTCTACATTGCTCTACCTCATTCTACTTTCCTTTACTTTACTCAACCTCACTCTTTCTCATTCTGCCTCACTCTGTCTCGCTCTACACTGTTCTGCCTCCTTCTACCTCACTTTACTTCACTCAACCTCACTCTTTCTTATTCTGCCTCACTCTGTCTCGCTCTACACTGTTCTGCCTCCTTCTACCTCCCTTTACTTCACTCAACCTCACTCTTTCTTATTCTGCCTCTCTCTACCTCGCTCTGCATTGTTCTGCCTCCTTCTACCTCCTTTAACTTCACTCAACCTTACTCTTTCTCATTCTGCCTCACTCTACCTTCCTCTACATTGCTCTACCTCATTCTACTTTCCTTTACTTTACTCAACCTCACTCTTTCTCATTCTGCCTCACTCTACCTTCCTCTACATTGCTCTACCTCATTCTACTTTCCTTTACTTTACTCAACCTCACTCTTTCTCATTCTGCCTCACTCTGTCTCGCTCTACACTGTTCTGCCTCCTTCTACCTCCCTTTACTTCACTCAACCTCACTCTTTCTCATTCTGCCTCACTCTGTCTCGCTCTACACTGTTCTGCCTCCTTCTACCTCACTTTACTTCACTCAACCTTACTCTTTCTTATTCTGCCTCACTCTGTCTCGCTCTACACTGTTCTGCCTCCTTCTACCTCCCTTTACTTCACTCAACCTCACTCTTACTTATTCTGCCTCACTCTGTCTCGCTCTACACTGTTCTGCCTCCTTCTACCTCCCTTTACTTCACTCAACCTCACTCTTTCTTATTCTGCCTCTCTCTACCTCGCTCTGCATTGTTCTGCCTCCTTCTACCTCCTTTAACTTCACTCAACCTTACTCTTTCTCATTCTGCCTCACTCTACCTCGCTCTACATTACTCTACCTCATTCTACTTTCCTTTACTTTACTCAACCTCACTCTTTCTCATTCTGCCTCACTCTGTCTCGCTCTACACTGTTCTGCCTCCTTCTACCTCCCTTTACTTCACTCAACCTCACTCTTTCTTATTCTACCTCTCTCTACCTTGCTCTGCATTGTTCTGCCTTTTTCTACCTCCTTTAACTTCACTCAACCTTACTCTTTCTCATTCTGCCTCACTCTACCTTCCTCTACATTGCTCTACCTCATTCTACTTTCCTTTACTTTACTCAACCTCACTCTTTCTCATTCTGCCTCACTCTACCTCGCTCTACATTGCTCTACCTCATTCTACTTTCCTTTACTTTACTCAACCTCACTCTTTCTCATTCTGCCTCACTCTGTCTCGCTCTACACTGTTCTGCCTCCTTCTACCTCCCTTTACTTCACTCAACCTCACTCTTTCTTATTCTGCCTCTCTCTACCTTGCTCTGCATTGTTCTGCCTCCTTCTACCTCCTTTAACTTCACTCAACCTTACTCTTTCTCATTCTGCCTCACTCTACCTCGCTCTACATTGCTCTACCTCATTCTACTTTCCTTTACTTTACTCAACCTCACTCTTTCTCATTCTGCCTCACTCTGTCTCGCTCTACACTGTTCTGCCTCCTTCTACCTCCCTTTACTTCACTCAACCTCACTCTTACTTATTCTGCCTCACTCTGTCTCGCTCTACACTGTTCTGCCTCCTTCCACCTCCCTTTACTTCACTCAACCTCACTCTTTCTTATTCTACCTCTCTCTACCTCTCTCTGCATTGTTCTGCCTCCTTCTACCTCCTTTAACTTCACTCAACCTTACTCTTTCTCATTCTGCCTCACTCTACCTTCCTCTACATTGCTCTACCTCATTCTACTTTCCTTTACTTTACTCAACCTCACTCTTTCTCATTCTGCCTCACTCTACCTCGCTCTACATTGCTCTACCTCATTCTACTTTCCTTTACTTTACTCAACCTCACTCTTTCTCATTCTGCATCACTCTGTCTCGCTCTACACTGTTCTGCCTCCTTCTACCTCACTTTACTTCACTCAACCTTACTCTTTCTTATTCTGCCTCACTCTGTCTCGCTCTACACTGTTCTGCCTCCTTCTACCTCCCTTTACTTCACTCAACCTCACTCTTTCTTATTCTGCCTCTCTCTACCTCGCTCTGCATTGTTCTGCCTTTTTCTACCTCCTTTAACTTCACTCAACCTTACTCTTTCTCATTCTGCCTCACTCTACCTTCCTCTACATTGCTCTACCTCATTCTACTTTCCTTTACTTTACTCAACCTCACTCTTTCTCATTCTGCCTCACTCTACCTCGCTCTACATTGCTCTACCTCATTCTACTTTCCTTTACTTTACTCAACCTCACTCTTTCTCCTTCTGCCTCACTCTGTCTCGCTCTACACTGTTCTGCCTCCTTCTACCTCACTTTACTTCACTCAACCTCACTCTTTCTTATTCTGTCTCACTCTGTCTCGCTCTACACTGTTCTGCCTCCTTCTACCTCCCTTTACTTCACTCAACCTCACTCTTTCTTATTCTGCCTCTCTCTACCTCGCTCTGCATTGTTCTGCCTCCTTCTACCTCCTTTAACTTCACTCAACCTTACTCTTTCTCATTCTGCCTCACTCTACCTTCCTCTACATTGCTCTACCTCATTCAACTTTCCTTTACTTTACTCAACCTCACTCTATCTCATTCTGCCTCACTCTACCTCGCTCTACATTGCTCTACCTCATTCTACTTTCCTTTACTTTACTCAACCTCACTCTTACTCATTCTGCCTCACTCTGTCTCGCTCTACACTGTTCTGCCTCCTTCTACCTCACTTTACTTCACTCAACCTTACTCTTTCT
Organism: Astyanax mexicanus; assembly: GCF_023375975.1. NCBI lineage: Eukaryota > Metazoa > Chordata > Actinopteri > Characiformes > Acestrorhamphidae > Astyanax > Astyanax mexicanus. The sequence continues at coordinate 36,376,045 of NC_064424.1, read as the reverse complement.
TATTCTGCCTCACTCTGTCTCGCTCTACACTGTTCTGCCTCCTTCTACCTCCCTTTACTTCACTCAACCTCACTCTTTCTTATTCTGCCTCTCTCTACCTCGCTCTGCATTGTTCTGCCTTTTTCTACCTCCTTTAACTTCACTCAACCTTACTCTTTCTCATTCTGCCTCACTCTACCTTCCTCTACATTGCTCTACCTCATTCTACTTTCCTTTACTTTACTCAACCTCACTCTTTCTCATTCTGCCTCACTCTACCTCGCTCTACATTGCTCTACCTCATTCTACTTTCCTTTACTTTACTCAACCTCACTCTTTCTCATTCTGCCTCACTCTGTCTCGCTCTACACTGTTCTGCCTCCTTCTACCTCACTTTACTTCACTCAACCTCACTCTTTCTTATTCTGCCTCGCTCTGTCTCGCTCTACACTGTTCTGCCTCCTTCTACCTCCCTTTACTTCACTCAACCTCACTCTTTCTTATTCTGCCTCTCTCTACCTCGCTCTGCATTGTTCTGCCTCCTTCTACCTCCTTTAACTTCACTCAACCTTACTCTTTCTCATTCTGCCTCACTCTACCTTCCTCTACATTGCTCTACCTCATTCTACTTTCCTTTACTTTACTCAACCTCACTCTTTCTCATTCTGCCTCACTCTACCTTCCTCTACATTGCTCTACCTCATTCTACTTTCCTTTACTTTACTCAACCTCACTCTTTCTCATTCTGCCTCACTCTGTCTCGCTCTACACTGTTCTGCCTCCTTCTACCTCCCTTTACTTCACTCAACCTCACTCTTTCTCATTCTGCCTCACTCTGTCTCGCTCTACACTGTTCTGCCTCCTTCTACCTCACTTTACTTCACTCAACCTTACTCTTTCTTATTCTGCCTCACTCTGTCTCGCTCTACACTGTTCTGCCTCCTTCTACCTCCCTTTACTTCACTCAACCTCACTCTTACTTATTCTGCCTCACTCTGTCTCGCTCTACACTGTTCTGCCTCCTTCTACCTCCCTTTACTTCACTCAACCTCACTCTTTCTTATTCTGCCTCTCTCTACCTCGCTCTGCATTGTTCTGCCTCCTTCTACCTCCTTTAACTTCACTTAACCTTACTCTTTCTCATTCTGCCTCACTCTACCTTCCTCTACATTGCTCTACCTCATTCTACTTTCCTTTACTTTACTCAACCTCACTCTTTCTCATTCTGCCTCACTCTACCTCGCTCTACATTACTCTACCTCATTCTACTTTCCTTTACTTTACTCAACCTCACTCTTTCTCATTCTGCCTCACTCTGTCTCTCTCTACACTGTTCTGCCTCCTTCTACCTCCCTTTACTTCACTCAACCTCACTCTTTCTTATTCTGCCTCTCTCTACCTTGCTCTGCATTGTTCTGCCTCCTTCTACCTCCTTTAACTTCACTCAACCTTACTCTTTCTCATTCTGCCTCACTCTACCTCGCTCTACATTGCTCTACCTCATTCTACTTTCCTTTACTTTACTCAACCTCACTCTTTCTCATTCTGCCTCACTCTGTCTCGCTCTACACTGTTCTGCCTCCTTCTACCTCCCTTTACTTCACTCAACCTCACTCTTACTTATTCTGCCTCACTCTGTCTCGCTCTACACTGTTCTGCCTCCTTCCACCTCCCTTTACTTCACTCAACCTCACTCTTTCTTATTCTGCCTCTCTCTACCTCGCTCTGCATTGTTCTGCCTCCTTCTACCTCCTTTAACTTCACTCAACCTTACTCTTTCTCATTCTGCCTCACTCTACCTTCCTCTACATTGCTCTACCTCATTCTACTTTCCTTTACTTTACTCAACCTCACTCTTTCTCATTCTGCCTCACTCTACCTCGCTCTACATTGCTCTACCTCATTCTACTTTCCTTTACTTTACTCAACCTCACTCTTTCTCATTCTGCCTCACTCTACCTCGCTCTACATTGCTCTACCTCATTCTACTTTCCTTTACTTTACTCAACCTCACTCTTTCTCATTCTGCCTCACTCTGTCTCGCTCTACACTGTTCTGCCTCCTTCTACCTCCTTTAACTTCACTCAACCTTACTCTTTCTCATTCTGCCTCACTCTACCTTCCTCTACATTGCTCTACCTCATTCTACTTTCCTTTACTTTACTCAACCTCACTCTTTCTCATTCTGCCTCACTCTACCTCGCTCTACATTGCTCTACCTCATTCTACTTTCCTTTACTTTACTCAACCTCACTCTTTCTCATTCTGCCTCACTCTACCTCGCTCTACACTGTTCTGCCTCCTTCTACCTCACTTTACTTCACTCAAACTCACTCTTTCTTATTCTGCCTCACTCTGTCTCGCTCTACACTGTTCTGCCTCCTTCTACCTCCCTTTACTTCACTCAACCTCACTCTTTCTTATTCTGCCTCACTCTGTCTCGCTCTACACTGTTCTGCCTCCTTCTACCTCCCTTTACTTCACTCAACCTCACTCTTTCTTATTCTGCCTCTCTCTACCTCGCTCTGCATTGTTCTGCCTCCTTCTACCTCCTTTAACTTCACTCAACCTTACTCTTTCTCATTCTGCCTCACTCTACCTTCCTCTACATTGCTCTACCTCATTCTACTTTCCTTTACTTTACTCAACCTCACTCTTTCTCATTCTGCCTCACTCTACCTTCCTCTACATTGCTCTACCTCATTCTACTTTCCTTTCCTTTACTCAACCTCACTCTTTCTCATTCTGCCTCACTCTGTCTCGCTCTACACTGTTCTGCCTCCTTCTACCTCCCTTTACTTCACTCAACCTCACTCTTTCTTATTCTGCCTCACTCTGTCTCGCTCTACACTGTTCTGCCTCCTTCTACCTCCCTTTACTTCACTCAACCTCACTCTTTCTTATTCTGCCTCTCTCTACCTCGCTCTGCATTGTTCTGCCTCCTTCTACCTCCCTTAACTTCACTCAACCTTACTCTTTCTCATTCTGCCTCACTCTACCTTCCTCTACATTGCTCTACCTCCTTCTACCTCCCTTAACTTCACTCAACCTTACTCTTTCTCATTCTGCCTCACTCTACCTTCCTCTACATTGCTCTACCTCATTCTACTTTCCTTTACTTTACTCAACCTCACTCTTTCTCATTCTGCCTCACTCTACCTCGCTCTACATTGCTCTACCTCATTCTACTTTCCTTTACTTTACTTAACCTCACTCTTTCTCATTCTGCCTCACTCTGTCTCGCTCTGCACTGTTCTGCCTCCTTCTACCTCACTTTACTTCACTCAACCTTACTCTTTCTTATTCTGCCTCACTCTGTCTCGCTCTACATTGTTCTGCCTCCTTCTACCTCCCTTTACTTCACTCAACCTCACTCTTACTTATTCTGCCTCACTCTGTCTCGCTCTACACTGTTCTGCCTCCTTCTACCTCCCTTTACTTCACTCAACCTCACTCTTTCTTATTCTGCCTCTCTCTACCTCGCTCTGCATTGTTCTGCCTCCTTCTACCTCCTTTAACTTCACTCAACCTTACTCTTTCTCATTCTGCCTCACTGTACCTTCCTCTACATTGCTCTACCTCATTCTACTTTCCTTTACTTTACTCAACCTCACTCTTGCTCATTCTGCCTCACTCTGCCTCGCTCTACATTACTCTACCTCATTCTACTTTCCTTTACTTTACTCAACCTCACTCTTTCTCATTCTGCCTCACTCTGTCTCGCTCTACACTGTTCTGCCTCCTTCTACCTCCCTTTACTTCACTCAACCTCACTCTTTCTTATTCTGCCTCTCTCTACCTTGCTCTGCATTGTTCTGCCTCCTTCTACCTCCTTTAACTTCACTCAACCTTACTCTTTCTCATTCTGCCTCACTCTACCTCGCTCTACATTGCTCTACCTCATTCTACTTTCCTTTACTTTACTCAACCTCACTCTTTCTCATTCTGCCTCACTCTGTCTCGCTCTACACTGTTCTGCCTCCTTCCACATCACTTTACTTCACTCAACCTTACTCTTTCTTATTCTGCCTCACTCTGTCTCGCTCTACACTGTTCTGCCTCCTTCTACCTCCCTTTACTTCACTCAACCTCACTCTTTCTTATTCTGCCTCTCTCTACCTCGCTCTGCATTGTTCTGCCTCCTTCTACCTCCTTTAACTTCACTCAACCTTACTCTTTCTCATTCTGCCTCACTCTACCTTCCTCTACATTGCTCTACCTCATTCTACTTTCCTTTACTTTACTCAACCTCACTCTTTCTCATTCTGCCTCACTCTACCTCGCTCTACATTACTCTACCTCATTCTACTTTCCTTTACTTTACTCAACCTCACTCTTACTCATTCTGCCTCACTCTGTCTCTCTCTACACTGTTCTGCCTCCTTCTACCTCCCTTTACTTCACTCAACCTCACTCTTTCTTATTCTGCCTCTCTCTACCTTGCTCTGCATTGTTCTGCCTCCTTCTACCTCCTTTAACTTCACTCAACCTTACTCTTTCTCATTCTGCCTCACTCTACCTCGCTCTACATTGCTCTACCTCATTCTACTTTCCTTTACTTTACTCAACCTCACTCTTTCTCATTCTGCCTCACTCTGTCTCGCTCTACACTGTTCTGCCTCCTTCTACCTCCCTTTACTTCACTCAACCTCACTCTTACTTATTCTGCCTCACTCTGTCTCGCTCTACACTGTTCTGCCTCCTTCCACCTCCCTTTACTTCACTCAACCTCACTCTTTCTTATTCTACCTCTCTCTACCTCGCTCTGCATTGTTCTGCCTCCTTCTACCTCCTTTAACTTCACTCAACCTTACTCTTTCTCATTCTGCCTCACTCTACCTTCCTCTACATTGCTCTACCTCATTCTACTTTCCTTTACTTTACTCAACCTCACTCTTTCTCATTCTGCCTCACTCTACCTCGCTCTACATTGCTCTACCTCATTCTACTTTCCTTTACTTTACTCAACCTCACTCTTTCTCATTCTGCATCACTCTGTCTCGCTCTACACTGTTCTGCCTCCTTCTACCTCACTTTACTTCACTCAACCTTACTCTTTCTTATTCTGCCTCACTCTGTCTCGCTCTACACTGTTCTGCCTCCTTCTACCTCCCTTTACTTCACTCAACCTCACTCTTTCTTATTCTGCCTCTCTCTACCTCGCTCTGCATTGTTCTGCCTTTTTCTACCTCCTTTAACTTCACTCAACCTTACTCTTTCTCATTCTGCCTCACTCTACCTTCCTCTACATTGCTCTACCTCATTCTACTTTCCTTTACTTTACTCAACCTCACTCTTTCTCATTCTGCCTCACTCTACCTCGCTCTACATTGCTCTACCTCATTCTACTTTCCTTTACTTTACTCAACCTCACTCTTTCTCATTCTGCCTCACTCTGTCTCGCTCTACACTGTTCTGCCTCCTTCTACCTCACTTTACTTCACTCAACCTCACTCTTTCTTATTCTGCCTCACTCTGTCTCGCTCTACACTGTTCTGCCTCCTTCTACCTCCCTTTACTTCACTCAACCTCACTCTTTCTTATTCTGCCTCTCTCTACCTCGCTCTGCATTGTTCTGCCTCCTTCTACCTCCTTTAACTTCACTCAACCTTACTCTTTCTCATTCTGCCTCACTCTACCTTCCTCTACATTGCTCTACCTCATTCTACTTTCCTTTACTTTACTCAACCTCACTCTATCTCATTCTGCCTCACTCTACCTCGCTCTACATTGCTCTACCTCATTCTACTTTCCTTTACTTTACTCAACCTCACTCTAACTCATTCTGCCTCACTCTGTCTCGCTCTACACTGTTCTGCCTCCTTCTACCTCACTTTACTTCACTCAACCTTACTCTTTCTTATTCTGCCTCACTCTGTCTCGCTCTACACTGTTCTGCCTCCTTCTACCTCCCTTTACTTCACTCAACCTCACTCTTTCTTATTCTGCCTCTCTCTACCTCGCTCTGCATTGTTCTGCCTTTTTCTACCTCCTTTAACTTCACTCAACCTTTCTCTTTCTCATTCTGCCTCACTCTACCTTCCTCTACATTGCTCTACCTCATTCTACTTTCCTTTACTTTACTCAACCTCACTCTTTCTCATTCTGCCTCACTCTACCTCGCTCTACATTGCTCTACCTCATTCTACTTTCCTTTACTTTACTCAACCTCACTCTTTCTCATTCTGCCTCACTCTGTCTCGCTCTACACTGTTCTGCCTCCTTCTACCTCACTTTACTTCACTCAACCTCACTCTTTCTTATTCTGCCTCACTCTGTCTCGCTCTACACTGTTCTGCCTCCTTCTACCTCCCTTTACTTCACTCAACCTCACTCTTTCTTATTCTGCCTCTCTCTACCTCGCTCTGCATTGTTCTGCCTCCTTCTACCTCCTTTAACTTCACTCAACCTTACTCTTTCTCATTCTGCCTCACTCTACCTTCCTCTACATTGCTCTACCTCATTCTACTTTCCTTTACTTTACTCAACCTCACTCTTTCTCATTCTGCCTCACTCTACCTTCCTCTACATTGCTCTACCTCATTCTACTTTCCTTTACTTTACTCAACCTCACTCTTTCTCATTCTGCCTCACTCTGTCTCGCTCTACACTGTTCTGCCTCCTTCTACCTCCCTTTACTTCACTCAACCTCACTCTTTCTCATTCTGCCTCACTCTGTCTCGCTCTACACTGTTCTGCCTCCTTCTACCTCACTTTACTTCACTCAACCTTACTCTTTCTTATTCTGCCTCACTCTGTCTCGCTCTACACTGTTCTGCCTCCTTCTACCTCCCTTTACTTCACTCAACCTCACTCTTACTTATTCTGCCTCACTCTGTCTCGCTCTACACTGTTCTGCCTCCTTCTACCTCCCTTTACTTCACTCAACCTCACTCTTTCTTATTCTGCCTCTCTCTACCTCGCTCTGCATTGTTCTGCCTCCTTCTACCTCCTTTAACTTCACTCAACCTTACTCTTTCTCATTCTGCCTCACTCTACCTCGCTCTACATTACTCTACCTCATTCTACTTTCCTTTACTTTACTCAACCTCACTCTTTCTCATTCTGCCTCACTCTGTCTCGCTCTACACTGTTCTGCCTCCTTCTACCTCCCTTTACTTCACTCAACCTCACTCTTTCTTATTCTACCTCTCTCTACCTTGCTCTGCATTGTTCTGCCTTTTTCTACCTCCTTTAACTTCACTCAACCTTACTCTTTCTCATTCTGCCTCACTCTACCTTCCTCTACATTGCTCTACCTCATTCTACTTTCCTTTACTTTACTCAACCTCACTCTTTCTCATTCTGCCTCACTCTACCTCGCTCTACATTGCTCTACCTCATTCTACTTTCCTTTACTTTACTCAACCTCACTCTTTCTCATTCTGCCTCACTCTGTCTCGCTCTACACTGTTCTGCCTCCTTCTACCTCCCTTTACTTCACTCAACCTCACTCTTTCTTATTCTGCCTCTCTCTACCTTGCTCTGCATTGTTCTGCCTCCTTCTACCTCCTTTAACTTCACTCAACCTTACTCTTTCTCATTCTGCCTCACTCTACCTCGCTCTACATTGCTCTACCTCATTCTACTTTCCTTTACTTTACTCAACCTCACTCTTTCTCATTCTGCCTCACTCTGTCTCGCTCTACACTGTTCTGCCTCCTTCTACCTCCCTTTACTTCACTCAACCTCACTCTTACTTATTCTGCCTCACTCTGTCTCGCTCTACACTGTTCTGCCTCCTTCCACCTCCCTTTACTTCACTCAACCTCACTCTTTCTTATTCTACCTCTCTCTACCTCTCTCTGCATTGTTCTGCCTCCTTCTACCTCCTTTAACTTCACTCAACCTTACTCTTTCTCATTCTGCCTCACTCTACCTTCCTCTACATTGCTCTACCTCATTCTACTTTCCTTTACTTTACTCAACCTCACTCTTTCTCATTCTGCCTCACTCTACCTCGCTCTACATTGCTCTACCTCATTCTACTTTCCTTTACTTTACTCAACCTCACTCTTTCTCATTCTGCATCACTCTGTCTCGCTCTACACTGTTCTGCCTCCTTCTACCTCACTTTACTTCACTCAACCTTACTCTTTCTTATTCTGCCTCACTCTGTCTCGCTCTACACTGTTCTGCCTCCTTCTACCTCCCTTTACTTCACTCAACCTCACTCTTTCTTATTCTGCCTCTCTCTACCTCGCTCTGCATTGTTCTGCCTTTTTCTACCTCCTTTAACTTCACTCAACCTTACTCTTTCTCATTCTGCCTCACTCTACCTTCCTCTACATTGCTCTACCTCATTCTACTTTCCTTTACTTTACTCAACCTCACTCTTTCTCATTCTGCCTCACTCTACCTCGCTCTACATTGCTCTACCTCATTCTACTTTCCTTTACTTTACTCAACCTCACTCTTTCTCCTTCTGCCTCACTCTGTCTCGCTCTACACTGTTCTGCCTCCTTCTACCTCACTTTACTTCACTCAACCTCACTCTTTCTTATTCTGTCTCACTCTGTCTCGCTCTACACTGTTCTGCCTCCTTCTACCTCCCTTTACTTCACTCAACCTCACTCTTTCTTATTCTGCCTCTCTCTACCTCGCTCTGCATTGTTCTGCCTCCTTCTACCTCCTTTAACTTCACTCAACCTTACTCTTTCTCATTCTGCCTCACTCTACCTTCCTCTACATTGCTCTACCTCATTCAACTTTCCTTTACTTTACTCAACCTCACTCTATCTCATTCTGCCTCACTCTACCTCGCTCTACATTGCTCTACCTCATTCTACTTTCCTTTACTTTACTCAACCTCACTCTTACTCATTCTGCCTCACTCTGTCTCGCTCTACACTGTTCTGCCTCCTTCTACCTCACTTTACTTCACTCAACCTTACTCTTTCTTATTCTGCCTCACTCTGTCTCGCTCTACACTGTTCTGCCTCCTTCTACCTCCCTTTACTTCACTCAACCTCACTCTTTCTTATTCTGCCTCTCTCTACCTCGCTCTGCATTGTTCTGCCTTTTTCTACCTCCTTTAACTTCACTCAACCTTACTCTTTCTCATTCTGCCTCACTCTACCTTCCTCTACATTGCTCTACCTCATTCTACTTTCCTTTACTTTACTCAACCTCACTCTTTCTCATTCTGCCTCACTCTGTCTCGCTCTACACTGTTCTGCCTCCTTCTACCTCCCTTTACTTCACTCAACCTCACTCTTTCTCATTCTGCCTCACTCTGTCTCGCTCTACACTGTTCTGCCTCCTTCTACCTCACTTTACTTCACTCAACCTTACTCTTTCTTATTCTGCCTCACTCTGTCTCGCTCTACACTGTTCTGCCTCCTTCTACCTCCCTTTACTTCACTCAACCTCACTCTTACTTATTCTGCCTCACTCTGTCTCGCTCTACACTGTTCTGCCTCCTTCTACCTCCCTTTACTTCACTCAACCTCACTCTTTCTTATTCTGCCTCTCTCTACCTCGCTCTGCATTGTTCTGCCTCCTTCTACCTCCTTTAACTTCACTCAACCTTACTCTTTCTCATTCTGCCTCACTCTACCTTCCTCTACATTGCTCTACCTCATTCTACTTTCCTTTACTTTACTCAACCTCACTCTTTCTCATTCTGCCTCACTCTACCTCGCTCTACATTGCTCTACCTCATTCTACTTTCCTTTACTTTACTCAACCTCACTCTTTCTCATTCTGCCTCACTCTACCTCGCTCTACATTGCTCTACCTCATTCTACTTTCCTTTACTTTACTCAACCTCACTCTTTCTCATTCTGCCTCACTCTGTCTCGCTCTACACTGTTCTGCCTCCTTCTACCTCCTTTAACTTCACTCAACCTTACTCTTTCTCATTCTGCCTCACTCTACCTTCCTCTACATTGCTCTACCTCATTCTACTTTCCTTTACTTTACTCAACCTCACTCTTTCTCATTCTGCCTCACTCTACCTCGCTCTACATTGCTCTACCTCATTCTACTTTCCTTTACTTTACTCAACCTCACTCTTTCTCATTCTGCCTCACTCTACCTCGCTCTACACTGTTCTGCCTCCTTCTACCTCACTTTACTTCACTCAAACTCACTCTTTCTTATTCTGCCTCACTCTGTCTCGCTCTACACTGTTCTGCCTCCTTCTACCTCCCTTTACTTCACTCAACCTCACTCTTTCTTATTCTGCCTCACTCTGTCTCGCTCTACACTGTTCTGCCTCCTTCTACCTCCCTTTACTTCACTCAACCTCACTCTTTCTTATTCTGCCTCTCTCTACCTCGCTCTGCATTGTTCTGCCTCCTTCTACCTCCTTTAACTTCACTCAACCTTACTCTTTCTCATTCTGCCTCACTCTACCTTCCTCTACATTGCTCTACCTCATTCTACTTTCCTTTACTTTACTCAACCTCACTCTTTCTCATTCTGCCTCACTCTACCTTCCTCTACATTGCTCTACCTCATTCTACTTTCCTTTCCTTTACTCAACCTCACTCTTTCTCATTCTGCCTCACTCTGTCTCGCTCTACACTGTTCTGCCTCCTTCTACCTCCCTTTACTTCACTCAACCTCACTCTTTCTTATTCTGCCTCACTCTGTCTCGCTCTACACTGTTCTGCCTCCTTCTACCTCCCTTTACTTCACTCAACCTCACTCTTTCTTATTCTGCCTCTCTCTACCTCGCTCTGCATTGTTCTGCCTCCTTCTACCTCCCTTAACTTCACTCAACCTTACTCTTTCTCATTCTGCCTCACTCTACCTTCCTCTACATTGCTCTACCTCCTTCTACCTCCCTTAACTTCACTCAACCTTACTCTTTCTCATTCTGCCTCACTCTACCTTCCTCTACATTGCTCTACCTCATTCTACTTTCCTTTACTTTACTCAACCTCACTCTTTCTCATTCTGCCTCACTCTACCTCGCTCTACATTGCTCTACCTCATTCTACTTTCCTTTACTTTACTTAACCTCACTCTTTCTCATTCTGCCTCACTCTGTCTCGCTCTGCACTGTTCTGCCTCCTTCTACCTCACTTTACTTCACTCAACCTTACTCTTTCTTATTCTGCCTCACTCTGTCTCGCTCTACATTGTTCTGCCTCCTTCTACCTCCCTTTACTTCACTCAACCTCACTCTTACTTATTCTGCCTCACTCTGTCTCGCTCTACACTGTTCTGCCTCCTTCTACCTCCCTTTACTTCACTCAACCTCACTCTTTCTTATTCTGCCTCTCTCTACCTCGCTCTGCATTGTTCTGCCTCCTTCTACCTCCTTTAACTTCACTCAACCTTACTCTTTCTCATTCTGCCTCACTGTACCTTCCTCTACATTGCTCTACCTCATTCTACTTTCCTTTACTTTACTCAACCTCACTCTTGCTCATTCTGCCTCACTCTGCCTCGCTCTACATTACTCTACCTCATTCTACTTTCCTTTACTTTACTCAACCTCACTCTTTCTCATTCTGCCTCACTCTGTCTCGCTCTACACTGTTCTGCCTCCTTCTACCTCCCTTTACTTCACTCAACCTCACTCTTTCTTATTCTGCCTCTCTCTACCTTGCTCTGCATTGTTCTGCCTCCTTCTACCTCCTTTAACTTCACTCAACCTTACTCTTTCTCATTCTGCCTCACTCTACCTCGCTCTACATTGCTCTACCTCATTCTACTTTCCTTTACTTTACTCAACCTCACTCTTTCTCATTCTGCCTCACTCTGTCTCGCTCTACACTGTTCTGCCTCCTTCCACATCACTTTACTTCACTCAACCTTACTCTTTCTTATTCTGCCTCACTCTGTCTCGCTCTACACTGTTCTGCCTCCTTCTACCTCCCTTTACTTCACTCAACCTCACTCTTTCTTATTCTGCCTCTCTCTACCTCGCTCTGCATTGTTCTGCCTCCTTCTACCTCCTTTAACTTCACTCAACCTTACTCTTTCTCATTCTGCCTCACTCTACCTTCCTCTACATTGCTCTACCTCATTCTACTTTCCTTTACTTTACTCAACCTCACTCTTTCTCATTCTGCCTCACTCTACCTCGCTCTACATTACTCTACCTCATTCTACTTTCCTTTACTTTACTCAACCTCACTCTTACTCATTCTGCCTCACTCTGTCTCTCTCTACACTGTTCTGCCTCCTTCTACCTCCCTTTACTTCACTCAACCTCACTCTTTCTTATTCTGCCTCTCTCTACCTTGCTCTGCATTGTTCTGCCTCCTTCTACCTCCTTTAACTTCACTCAACCTTACTCTTTCTCATTCTGCCTCACTCTACCTCGCTCTACATTGCTCTACCTCATTCTACTTTCCTTTACTTTACTCAACCTCACTCTTTCTCATTCTGCCTCACTCTGTCTCGCTCTACACTGTTCTGCCTCCTTCTACCTCCCTTTACTTCACTCAACCTCACTCTTACTTATTCTGCCTCACTCTGTCTCGCTCTACACTGTTCTGCCTCCTTCCACCTCCCTTTACTTCACTCAACCTCACTCTTTCTTATTCTACCTCTCTCTACCTCGCTCTGCATTGTTCTGCCTCCTTCTACCTCCTTTAACTTCACTCAACCTTACTCTTTCTCATTCTGCCTCACTCTACCTTCCTCTACATTGCTCTACCTCATTCTACTTTCCTTTACTTTACTCAACCTCACTCTTTCTCATTCTGCCTCACTCTACCTCGCTCTACATTGCTCTACCTCATTCTACTTTCCTTTACTTTACTCAACCTCACTCTTTCTTATTCTGCCTCACTCTGTCTCGCTCTACACTGTTCTGCCTCCTTCTACCTCCCTTTACTTCACTCAACCTCACTCTTTCTTATTCTGCCTCTCTCTACCTCGCTCTGCATTGTTCTGCCTCCTTCTACCTCCTTTAACTTCACTCAACCTTACTCTTTCTCATTCTGCCTCACTCTACCTTCCTCTACATTGCTCTACCTCATTCTACTTTCCTTTACTTTACTCAACCTCACTCTATCTCATTCTGCCTCACTCTACCTCGCTCTACATTGCTCTACCTCATTCTACTTTCCTTTACTTTACTCAACCTCACTCTAACTCATTCTGCCTCACTCTGTCTCGCTCTACACTGTTCTGCCTCCTTCTACCTCACTTTACTTCACTCAACCTTACTCTTTCTTATTCTGCCTCACTCTGTCTCGCTCTACACTGTTCTGCCTCCTTCTACCTCCCTTTACTTCACTCAACCTCACTCTTTCTTATTCTGCCTCTCTCTACCTCGCTCTGCATTGTTCTGCCTTTTTCTACCTCCTTTAACTTCACTCAACCTTTCTCTTTCTCATTCTGCCTCACTCTACCTTCCTCTACATTGCTCTACCTCATTCTACTTTCCTTTACTTTACTCAACCTCACTCTTTCTCATTCTGCCTCACTCTACCTCGCTCTACATTGCTCTACCTCATTCTACTTTCCTTTACTTTACTCAACCTCACTCTTTCTCATTCTGCCTCACTCTGTCTCGCTCTACACTGTTCTGCCTCCTTCTACCTCACTTTACTTCACTCAACCTCACTCTTTCTCATTCTGCCTCACTCTGTCTCGCTCTACACTGTTCTGCCTCCTTCTACCTCCCTTTACTTCACTCAACCTCACTCTTTCTTATTCTACCTCTCTCTACCTTGCTCTGCATTGTTCTGCCTTTTTCTACCTCCTTTAACTTCACTCAACCTTACTCTTTCTCATTCTGCCTCACTCTACCTTCCTCTACATTGCTCTACCTCATTCTACTTTCCTTTACTTTACTCAACCTCACTCTTTCTCATTCTGCCTCACTCTACCTCGCTCTACATTGCTCTACCTCATTCTACTTTCCTTTACTTTACTCAACCTCACTCTTTCTCATTCTGCCTCACTCTGTCTCGCTCTACACTGTTCTGCCTCCTTCTACCTCCCTTTACTTCACTCAACCTCACTCTTTCTTATTCTGCCTCTCTCTACCTTGCTCTGCATTGTTCTGCCTCCTTCTACCTCCTTTAACTTCACTCAACCTTACTCTTTCTCATTCTGCCTCACTCTACCTCGCTCTACATTGCTCTACCTCATTCTACTTTCCTTTACTTTACTCAACCTCACTCTTTCTCATTCTGCCTCACTCTGTCTCGCTCTACACTGTTCTGCCTCCTTCTACCTCACTTTACTTCACTCAACCTCACTCTTTCTTATTCTGCCTCTCTCTACCTCGCTCTGCATTGTTCTGCCTCCTTCTACCTCCTTTAACTTCACTCAACCTTACTCTTTCTCATTCTGCCTCACTCTACCTTCCTCTACATTGCTCTACCTCATTCTACTTTCCTTTACTTTACTCAACCTCACTCTTTCTCATTCTGCCTCACTCTACCTTCCTCTACATTGCTCTACCTCATTCTACTTTCCTTTACTTTACTCAACCTCACTCTTTCTCATTCTGCCTCACTCTGTCTCGCTCTACACTGTTCTGCCTCCTTCTACCTCCCTTTACTTCACTCAACCTCACTCTTTCTTATTCTGCCTCTCTCTACCTTGCTCTGCATTGTTCTGCCTCCTTCTACCTCCTTTAACTTCACTCAACCTTACTCTTTCTCATTCTGCCTCACTGTACCTTCCTCTACATTGCTCTACCTCATTCTACTTTCCTTTACTTTACTCAACCTCACTCTTTCTCATTCTGCCTCACTCTACCTCGCTCTACATTACTCTACCTCATTCTACTTTCCTTTACTTTACTCAACCTCACTCTTTCTCATTCTGCCTCACTCTGTCTCGCTCTACACTGTTCTGCCTCCTTCTACCTCCCTTTACTTCACTCAACCTCACTCTTTCTTATTCTGCCTCTCTCTACCTTGCTCTGCATTGTTCTGCCTCCTTCTACCTCCTTTAACTTCACTCAACCTTACTCTTTCTCATTCTGCCTCACTCTACCTCGCTCTACATTGCTCTACCTCATTCTACTTTCCTTTACTTTACTCAACCTCACTCTTTCTCATTCTGCCTCACTCTGTCTCGCTCTACACTGTTCTGCCTCCTTCTACCTCACTTTACTTCACTCAACCTTACTCTTTCTTATTCTGCCTCACTCTGTCTCGCTCTACACTGTTCTGCCTCCTTCTACCTCCCTTTACTTCACTCAACCTTACTCTTTCTCATTCTGCCTCACTCTACCTTCCTCTACATTGCTCTACCTCATTCTACTTTCCTTTACTTTACTCAACCTCACTCTTTCTCATTCTGTCTCACTCTACCTCGCTCTACATTACTCTACCTCATTCTACTTTCCTTTACTTTACTCAACCTCACTCTTACTTATTCTGCCTCACTCTGTCTCGCTCTACACTGTTCTGCCTCCTTCTACCTCCCTTTACTTCACTCAACCTCACTCTTTCTTATTCTGCCTCTCTCTACCTCGCTCTGCATTGTTCTGCCTCCTTCTACCTCCTTTAACTTCACTCAACCTTACTCTTTCTCATTCTGCCTCACTCTACCTTCCTCTACATTGCTCTACCTCATTCTACTTTCCTTTACTTTACTCAACCTCACTCTTTCTCATTCTGCCTCACTCTACCTCGCTCTACTTTGCTCTACCTCATTCTACTTTCCTTTACTTTACTCAACCTCACTCTTTCTCATTCTGCATCACTCTGTCTCGCTCTACACTGTTCTGCCTCCTTCTACCTCACTTTACTTCACTCAACCTTACTCTTTCTTATTCTGCCTCACTCTGTCTCGCTCTACACTGTTCTGCCTCCTTCTACCTCCCTTTACTTCACTCAACCTCACTCTTTCTTATTCTGCCTCTCTCTACCTCGCTCTGCATTGTTCTGCCTTTTTCTACCTCCTTTAACTTCACTCAACCTTACTCTTTCTCATTCTGCCTCACTCTACCTTCCTCTACATTGCTCTACCTCATTCTACTTTCCTTTACTTTACTCAACCTCACTCTTTCTCATTCTGCCTCACTCTACCTCGCTCTACATTGCTCTACCTCATTCTACTTTCCTTTACTTTACTCAACCTCACTCTTTCTCATTCTGCCTCACTCTGTCTCGCTCTACACTGTTCTGCCTCCTTCTACCTCACTTTACTTCACTCAACCTCACTCTTTCTTATTCTGCCTCACTCTGTCTCGCTCTACACTGTTCTGCCTCCTTCTACCTCCCTTTACTTCACTCAACCTCACTCTTTCTTATTCTGCCTCTCTCTACCTCGCTCTGCATTGTTCTGCCTTTTTCTACCTCCTTTAACTTCACTCAACCTTACTCTTTCTCATTCTGCCTCACTCTACCTTCCTCTACATTGCTCTACCTCATTCTACTTTCCTTTACTTTACTCAACCTCACTCTTTCTCATTCTGCCTCACTCTACCTCGCTCTACATTGCTCTACCTCATTCTACTTTCCTTTACTTTACTCAACCTCACTCTTTCTCATTCTGCCTCACTCTGTCTCGCTCTACACTGTTCTGCCTCCTTCTACCTCCCTTTACTTCACTCAACCTCACTCTTTCTTATTCTGCCTCTCTCTACCTCGCTCTGCATTGTTCTGCCTCCTTCTACCTCCTTTAACTTCACTCAACCTTACTCTTTCTCATTCTGCCTCACTCTACCTTCCTCTACATTGCTCTACCTCATTCTACTTTCCTTTACTTTACTCAACCTCACTCTTTCTCATTCTGCCTCACTCTACCTCGCTCTACATGCTCTACCTCATTCTACTTTCCTTTACTTTACTCAACCTCACTCTTTCTCATTCTGCCTCACTCTGTCTCGCTCTACACTGTTCTGCCTCCTTCTACCTCCCTTTACTTCACTCAACCTCACTCTTTCTTATTCTGCCTCTCTCTACCTTGGTCTGCATTGTTCTGCCTCCTTCTACCTCCTTTAACTTCACTCAACCTCACTCTTTCTTATTCTGCCTCACTCTACCTCGCTCTACATTGCTCTGCCTCATTCTAATTTCCTTTACTCAACCTCACTCTTTCTCATTCTGCCTCACTCTACCTCGCTCTACATTCCTCTGCCTCATTCTAATTTCCTTTACTTTACTCAACCTCACTCTTTCTCATTCTGCCTCACTTTACCTCGCTCTACATTTTTCTGCCTCATTCTACCTTCTTTTACTTCACTCAACCTCACTCTTTCTCATTCTGCCTCACTCTACCTCGCTCTACATTGCTCTGCCTCATTCTACCTCCCTTTACTTCACTTGACCTTACTCTTTTCATTCCCCCTTGCTCTACCTCACACTACATTGTTCTGCCTCCTTCTACCTCACTCTGTCTCATTCTACCTTGCTCTACCTCATTCTAACTGCCTCCACGTTCCTCTACTTCACTCTTTTTTATTTCTATTTCTCTCTGCCTCTGTATACGTCACTCTATCTCACTCTACCTTGCTTTACTTCAGTCTGTCTCCCTTTACCTCACTTTGCCTCATTCTGCTTCCATCTTCCGTGCTACACCTTACCTCACTCTGTCTAAAAAATCTCTACCTTGCTCTACCTCACTCTGCCTCCCTCTACCTCTACCTTACTTTACCTCGCTCTACTTCAATCTGTCTGCCTTTAACTGGCTCTGCCTCATTCTGCTTCCATCTACCTTAGTATATCCCATTCTGCCACACTGAAACTCTGTTTACCTCACTCTGAGCCCTATTTTAAGGATCTATAGCGCACAGTTAGATTTAGGGGCGTGTCCTCTGTCTTTGATATCGGAAGGGCGCGAAAAAATGCCTTGCGCAGCTCCAACGGCGTTTAATAGTTTAAAATGTTTAATAGTTGATTAATAAAAGGATAAAACAATAAAATGATAAAAAATATATATATAAAATATAAACTCATTAAAAAACTAATTTAAAACAATCGCAGGCTTTCTGATGCACAGAATAATAAAAGTTTCAGTTAGTTTCAGTTTCAAATCATGAAAACAGCTCACCAAAACCTCAACCTATCCTTTATATTTGACAATATTTGATTAACTTACAGGTCCTTACTTATTTTTTATTAAACTGAACTGAGTTTTATATTGTTTATACCCTCGTGCTGAATTCAGCTCCGCGCTGCGAAAGAGAGAGAGAGAGAAAGAGAGAGAGAGTGAGAGAGAGAGAGAGAGAGAGAGAGGCGCAGCGCATTTTGCCTGATTTCTCTTGATTAATTATCAGTACATTTGTTGGCTTTAGTGAATTACATGAATTTTACTACACTTGTCCGACCTTATTTATTAAAACTTTTTTTTTTTTTTTTTTTTAGAAGAGAGATGTTATTCTGCGCGCAATGCTGTGCGTGCTGCGCCAAGTTTCACTTTGCGTGCCTGCGACATTTTAGAGCCCTGGACGAGATTTTAATTAATTAATTAATATATTTAATATTTTAATAAATTTAAAAAATATTTGAAACAAATTCTAAAATATAGCTTTATATTTCTGTGTATTTCAAATGTTTTACATTTTATATAATTGACGGGCAGCACCACAAGCCAGGGTGATAATGTGCTTTATTTTTTAGATAAAAAAGTGAATTTCAGTTAAATAATAGCAAAGTTCAATCAAATTAATTTCTGTATAGTCAAAGTTCTTTTCTCTTTTAATTTTTATTTCTAAAACTCCAGCATTTCAGTGAGAATAAGCATCTGTTGAAATTCTTAAACAGCAGAATGCCTGTGTCTGCTATATTAAGCTACAGTTATTAAGTCTGTGTACTGAACATGAATATAAATTCAAAAATAAATATTACTAATAATAATTTATAGTTACTATGCAGATTTTTAAGTATATTTTATTTTTATAGTTGATTGCTGAAGGCTGTGGGTAAGATGTATTTTTCTGTGGTGAGGAAGTGATGGTATGGGGTATTTTGGAGCGCAGGGCGCAGGGTGATCGTGATTAAGTTCTGGGTGAGCGCGTCTGACTGTTGAATTTAGACGTCCTTTCGAGGGATCAATCGTGCCACGTGTTTTTTCCGCCGCCAAGATAGAAACACGCCAGAAATTTACCTGAACACATGTCATTTCCAGACCACCACGCCCATCGGTGTTAATATATTCCATAAGTCCATTGCTATTTTAAGGACTCATGCGTAAGACGTAAAAATAGACTGTTTACGGGGTGTACGTTGGCATCGCGCCACGCTACACACACGGCCCTCTGTCTCAACCTACCTCACTCTACTTTAATCTGCTTCCCTATGAGGTTATAACACTGGCACTGGCAACTTGCTCTACCTCCCTATACATTGCTCTACCTCACTCTGCCTCTTTCTGCCTTCCTCTATCTTGCTCTACCTCACTAGCTCACTCTACCTCACTCTGTATCAACTTACCTCTCTCTGCCTCACACTACCTTGCTCTACCTCATTCATGCTCTGCCTCATTCTACCTGGCTTTGCCTCCAGCCTCATGTTATCAAAGCTCTTTTGATGTGTTTATCCTGAACGCTCATATAGTGACAACAATAAACCGTGTCTTCAGTCTATGGAAAATAACACAGTGTGAAGGTTGTGATGTCACTGATATCAGAGGTTACTTTCTTAAAGAGTGGATTAGCACAAGATGACAGGAAGGACAGGGGATTCTTGGGCATGTTTAAATAGCTTGATATTTGAATGATCACACACTAACAGAAACATATAAATAGAACATGAAGAGAATACTTTAACACTGCCTTCTGTCCCACAGTGACCTCACCACAGCCTCCAGCTCAGCCCGTCCAGCAGAGACCCCATTAATCTGCTTTAGCTGGATGAAGCTGATTAACATCAAATTACCATTTAACACTGAGGCAATTACACAAAGGAGCAGTCCACCCAAATATACATGAGAGTAAGAGTTTTCAGTGCTGTTAACAAATACATTTATCATTATCCACCATTACAAATGTTTATACATTCATATGCTTGGATGCTATTTAATCTAAAATTAAAAATAATCACAACTATTTATTATAATTATCAGGAATCTCTGAAATAATTTTCAGAGTGAAGTTCTGATAGCCTTGTAGTTGCAATGCTTCAGAGGCAGGATGCTAATGTATGTCGGTTTTATTTGCCATTACAACAAAGAACAAACACTAAGACAGTAAAACAAACACTAAAAGACTAAAAAACAAAGACAAAAACACAACAGGACTTTGGCTCAAACAAACACCATAAAACATCTAGACACAGTCTAACACCACAGAATCAAATTTCTTTTTTTATTATTATTATTTTTTTACTATTTTATTTCTTAATATTTCTAATCTAATTTATTATTAAATGTGTTCATTCCTTTTGATGTTATAAAGGCTCTGCAACATTGTAAATGAGGGTCACCCTCAATGTTTTTCCCGAGTGAAAATAAAGGTTGATTGATTGATGAACACATGAGGTAAACTGGGAGACTGGGAACACCTGGAGAAGGAGGGGGGCGGGGTAACAAACGTAACAGGTACGAATGCTAATGACTGGGTGAAGCTAGAGCAGAGACCAGACAGAAACAAAACAGAGCCATGTGCTAAGGAAGACATGACAAGGAATTCAAAACAGACTGAGGAAAAGAGAAACAGGAAGAAAAGCAGGACAGGAACGACAAAGAAAGAAAAAACACAAGACAAGGCTAAAGTGTGTCAGTAGTCAAGTGGCCAGTAAGTGGAAGCACAAGGAAGTATATAGATGTTTCAAGTGGCTAGTAAGTGGAAGGAGCTAATGTAGGTGTTTCTAATAAAGTGGCCAGTGAGTGAAAACACACAGTACAGTAGGTGTTTCTGATAAAGTGGCCAGTGAGTAAAAAACCCACTGTACATTAGCTGTTTCTGATAAATTGGCCAGCGAGTAAAAACACACAGTACAGAAGTGTTTCTAATAAAGTGGCCAGTGAGTAAAAACACACATTACATTTGATGTTTCTAATAAAGAGGCCAGTGAGTAAAAACACACAGTACAGTAGGTGTTTCTAATAAAGTGGCCAGTGAGTAAAAAGACACGGTAAAGGAGGTGTTTCTAATAAAGTGGCGAGTGAGTGAAAACACACAGTAGAGTAGGTGTTTCTAATAAAGTGGCCAGTGAGTAAAAACACACAGTACAGTAGGTGTTTCTAATAAAGTGGCCAGTGAGTAAAAAGACATGGTAAAGAGGTGTTTTTAATAAAGTGGCAGGTGAGTGAAAACATATGGTACATTAGGTGTTTCTGATAAATTAGCCAGTGAGTGAAAACATACTAGAGTAGGTGTTTCTAATAAAGTGGCCAGTGAGTAAAAAGACACGGTAAAGAAGGTGTTTCTAATAAAGTGGCCAGTGAGTGAAAACACACAGTACATTTGAGGTTTCTAAAAAAAAGCGGCCAGTAAGTAGAAAGACACTGTACAGTAGGTGTTTCTAATAAAGTGGCCAGTGAGTAAAAACACAAGGTACAGTAGGTGTTTCTAATAAAGTGGCCAGTGAGTAAAAACACACCGTAAATGAGGTGTTTCTAATAAAGTGGCCAGTGAGTAAAAACACACCGTAAAGGAGGTGTTTCTAATAAAGTGGCCAGTGAGTAAAAAGACATGGTAAAGGAGGTGTTTCTAATAAAGTGGCCAGTGAGTAAAAACACACCGTAAAGGAGGTGTTTCTAATAAAGTGGCCAGTGAGTAAAAAGACATGGTAAAGGAGGTGTTTCTAATAAAGTGGCCAGTGAGTAAAAACACACCGTAAAGGAGGTGTTTCTAATAAAGTGGCCAGTGAGTAAAAAGACATGGTAAAGGAGGTGTTTCTAATAAAGTGGCCAGTGAGTAAAAACACACCGTAAAGGAGGTGTTTCTAATAAAGTGGCCAGTGAGTAAAAAGACATGGTAAAGGAGGTGTTTCTAATAAAGTGGCCAGTGAGTAAAAACACACCGTAAAGGAGGTGTTTCTAATAAAGTGGCCAGTGAGTAAAAACACACCGTAAAGGAGGTGTTTCTAATAAAGTGGCCAGTGAGTAAAAAGACATGGTAAAGGAGGTGTTTCTAATAAAGTGACCAATGAGTAAAAAAAACACTGTACATTAGGTGTTTCTGATTAATTGGCCAGTAAGTAGAAACACACTGTACAGTAGGTGTTTCTAATAAAGTGGCCAGTGAGTAAAAACACACGGTACAGTAGGTGTTTCTAATAAATTGGCCAATGAGTGAAAACACACGGTAAAGATGGTGTTTCTAATAAAGTGTCCAGTAAGTAAAAACACAATACATTTGATGTTTCTAATAAAGCGGCCAGAGAGAGTAAGCCCAAGTTGGTTTTTCTAATAAAGTGGGCAGCTAGTGTAAACACACAGTAGAGGTTTAAATAAGTAATAATTTAAAGGTAATGTCATATAGACCTGTTGATATGGGTATTAATAGATATAGCATGTCAGAGCTGTAGGTGAATGTTGAGCTGCAGTTGGAAACATTTCTTCTCATTAAGTCTCTCTGGGCAGTCAGCATTCATGCAAACGAGGATGGCAGTGTGGGCAGTGTGGCTGGTGTGGGCGGTGACACTTGGGACAGCTCTAAACTGTGGTACAATATGGCCAATTGCACACATATATATATATATATATATATATATATATATATATATATATATATATATATATATATATATATATATATAAATATATGGGTGCAAATCATCACACCAACAACACAGCAGGAGCAAGTGCTTACCACAAGGTCTGAATTTGTGGCTTCGTTTAGAAGTCCACGTTTCTTGTTGCTTGTTCAACTCCAAGACGACAATGGTGAAAGCCTAATTTGATAAAACATCCTGATATTCTTAGTCCAATGAAGCTGCCTCTCTCAGTCTTTTAACTGGGCAAAATGTCTTTAAGTGTGACGTAGAGGCATGTCAATCAGTCAACAATCTCTCACCAAGAGGTGCACTACCTAAGAGTCAAGAGAGAAACTCGAAGTAGCCTCTGTTTTTATAGGGCGGAGGGTGAAGCACTTTTTTGCCCAAGACTCAGGGCCCTATCGTACACCCTGTGCAAGGCATGTCGGGATGCTCTTTGCTATCGTACACCCTGTCAAAAGTCTTTTTTTTACACCTTGCTCCTACACCATTACAAATGCATCAGAGTTTAATAATATATCTACACTAATGGGTGTGATGGTCTGGAAGTGAAGTGTGTTCAGGTAAATTTCTGAAATGTTTCTATCTTGGCAGAGGGAAATACAGGTGCACCACTGACCGATTTAAACCCTGACAACAGTCAACAGTCATCCGTCTATACCTCTCTTCTTAGCTACGCAGGCGTGCCGTGCTAAAGTGCTCATGCACGAACAAACTGCAGTGCACAAATTTAACTTATCAAATTGCTATTCCTGTAAATTATCTGCTTACACACCTTTACAGTGTGAACATGCAGGTCACTTTCCTCTGATGAGAAGGAAAAGCACTGTTAAGATTAGAATGCGCCAAAGTCAGATCGCACCTGGCTTATAAAGGGAGTTACGACCAAAACACGCCCATGATTAAGTAAGAGAATTAGTACATGCCTTTAGCGCATTTTGAGCTGTGCAAGGCATATTTTTTGTGCTCTCACGATACAAAAGACACACGGCATGCCCTAAATCAAGCTGTGTGATGCGCAATTGACGTCT